>NC_133753.1:195661215-196272215 GCF_036562045.2 Rhinolophus sinicus | reverse complement strand
TCCTCGTGCACCGGTCTCTGTGCTGACAGAAGGGGACACGCTGGTGCCTGGCTCCGGGGCGTGGGAGGTGGTGTTCGTGCCCCCCAGGTACCCACGTCCAGCTGGAGCCTCCTCGCCGCGCGGCGTCTCTTTTTAACTTCTCCCTGTCAGTGTCGTTCGTGGTGAAGCGGACCTGCCCAGCGCCGTCCTATCAGCCGTAACGGAATTGTCACCTGTCGGCGTTGCAGGCACTGGGGTCACGTAGTGAGCGAGATCGGCGAGGTCGCTCATGAGTGAGGGGGGCCCGCAGATCAGACTGGAAGGTTCCACGCGAGGAAGAAAGGCAGGAGCCGACATGGTGGTCGTGTCTTTTGGCTGGTTTTAGAGGTGACATTCCGGGCTCTGACTGACAGGAGGAGCGTTCTAGGTGAGGGACCGGCAGGTGGGAAGGTTCCTGAGGGAGAAGCAGCCAGTCTGCGGGGCAGGGCCGGGGCTGGTCACTGAGCCGGTGCCCAGGGGACAGTGGCCGGTGAGATGAGACCGGGAAGAACGCGTTACCTACGAACTGGCCGATCCCAAACGTTTCAACCGTTGCGAACCGGCGGGAGGACAGGGAGTCAGGGACTGGCGCTCTGAACAGAAAGGGAACTCAGAACAATCATTGAGATGAACTGCATTGTATAGGCGTTTATAATGTGCTTTGCTCTTTTCCCCCTCAAAACCCCAGGAACAGGAGGGAAATTCTCTTGGATCTTTAATAAATTGTATTTATTCTTTGGGTCAGTTCTTTCACTCAACAAATATTTATTGAGCACTTGCTGTGTTTTAGGCACTTTAATTACAGCAGTGGGGGGAAAAGACAAATATTCTTCCTCCCTTGGAGTTTCCATTGTAGGAGGTGGGGGGAGGAGACAAGTTACGTGGGAAGGAAATAAATACATTGGAAATACATTAGAACAGGTGGGTGAGGAAGGGGCCGATGGCTGGTGGCATTTACATCGGGAGTCCTGGGAAGGCCTCGCAGAGGAGGTGATATGTGAGCAACGGGAAGGGGATGAGAGCGTACGCGCTGCAGGCATCTTGGGAGAAAAGCATCCCAGGCTGTAAAGGTCAGGTGTGGCAGCCCAACACAGGACCTTGCTCAGTGCTGGGGGGAGCAGGAGGCCGTGTCGGCGGGGTGCAGTCTCCCTGTTTGGGGCTCCTTATAGCAGTACCATAAACTGGTTGGTTTATAAGCAGCAGGGACTTACTTCTCAGAGTTCTGCAGGCTGGAAGTCACAGATCAAGGCACCAGCACATTGGTGCCTGGTGAGGGCCTGAGTCCTGGTTCGCGGCTGTCTGATGGTTGTGTCCTCACATGGCCCAGGGGCAAGAGAGCTCTCTGGGTCCCTTTTAACTGGGTGCTGATTCCATTCATGACCTCATGACCTAATCACCTCCAAAAGGCCTTATGTCCAAATACCATCGCATTGGGGATTAGACTTCAACATAGGAATTTTGTTTTTGGGGGTCGGAGTCTGACGAAGTCACACAGGAGGGCCTGATGGTCTAGGCCCTTACAGACCACGGCGAGGCTTTTGGATTTGACTCTGAAAGAATAATGAGTCACTGGAGGCTTTTATGCAGGAGAACAACTGGTGTGAATTCTTCTCAGTTGTGGATTTGGTCTTACTTCAAAAACCTGGTCTTCCCGTAGTACTTCCATCGTGGTGAAAAGTAGCAACTGTATCCTGGTTGCTGAGGCGGGAAACTAGACTTCCCCTTAAACTGCATGAAATCCATCAGCTGATTCTGTTGGCTCCACCTTTGTTGTCCATGAACTCCCATCCCCACTGCTTCCCCCTTCACGGGGACCGCTGTAATCCATGGCCTGGAGGTCACTGCAGTAGCCTCCTAACGAGTCTCCCTCCTCCCAGCCCTGTCACGTTCCCCTGTTGGTTCTCAAACGGCAACAGGAGCAATGCTGTCAACTCTGAATCCGGGGCCTGCAGACTTTGCAAGGGCAGGATCAGAAGTTGGGTCCTGGGCCACTGCTCAGTGCTCAGGCTCTGCCATTGTGCAGCCTGGTCGCAGCCACAGCACACGCAGGACAAAAGGAAGAGGCGTGGCTGTGTCCCAAGGGGAGGGTTTACAAACGGGCCAGATAAGCCTGCCTTACTTTGCACACCTCTTCCCCATGTCCGGACACCATTGCATTTGGGTTTTCTGTTGCCTGGAAGCCTTTTGGGGGGAAGAAGGCGTTTAAGTCATGAGTGGAGTCTCTGAAACAAGTCTTTAATATTGCAAAGTAAGGCTGGGAGAGAAGGTTCATGGCAAGTGATGTGGGGCCTTGAATGGTTACCACCTTAGAGTCTTGTTCTCATTTCTGTCAGCTTGTAGAGCGGTGAAGGGTTTTGCAGTTACCACACCAGAGCAGTGCTTATAGTAAAAATAGGGTAGTGGAATGCAGGGTGGATTGGAGGAGGGGCGACTAGCTACGGGAAGTTATTTTATTAATGCCTGCTAGTGGTAATAAACGGGTGGCTTCGTTGAAGTTTCTGGGGATGGGACTAGAGAAGGGAAAGCTGATTATTAGAAACTGCGGAGTGGACAGATCTCGAGTGAGGGACGTAGAAGGTGCAGAGATTTAGAATCTGAGTGGCTGTGAGAGCTGTGGTAGAGGCAGGAGTAAGTGGAAACCAAGAGATTTTGGAAATGCGGGACTGAAGTTTTGGAGTGACTTCAGAACGGGGGATTTTTAGCTGTTTTCACATTTGTTGTTTGTGGAGCACCGTTTCTCCAAGGTACCTTAACACGTTGCGTACGGCGGGGTTTAAATCCCTCATGAAGATTCTCGTGATCCGTATGCAACATGTTAATATACTTCCAAGGAAATAGATAAGAGGCCAGGTTAGGTGGGCACTGAGTTCACTGGAAGAATTTTGTTTGGGGAGCTATGGGGATAGGAGAATGGAGGACTGTGGCCTGTCACATAAAAGAAACTTTGAAAATCTTTGTGGCACTTTATGAGACCACATGCTATCAGGAGGAGTCAGTGAAGCAAAACCAGCTGGGCGGTGATGAAGGCCAGCATGAAGTGGTGAGAAAAAGAAACTTCGAGAGTAAACAGGAAGTGTATAGAGACTTGAGCTAGGAAAGAATGAGAACTGAGGCCAGGCGATTGCATTTGTCAGTGATGGCTCAGGGGTCACCCCTAGGAAAGATGTTTCTAGATGCTAGTACCACAGCAGGTCCTGGACTCCAGTTAAAGTGCTCCAAGAGAGAAACTGAAGGGGCTTCATGGACAGAGCAGATATCCTGCTGTGGAGTTTGAACACAGGAGCTTCTGGACCCTGCAAGTTTACAAGCATATCCAGGTGCCCTCCGTGGATGCCGTGACCTCATTCTGAACCGTAACGGGAAGCGGAGTGTCTCCTGAATCGAACAGTTGTTTTCTCAACTGCACTCTCCTTTCATCTCCTCCTCCTGCAGCCCCTCTTTCTCTGTGGCTGGAGATACAGTACCTTGGCTGAGATCAGGGCTTGGCGTCTGAGACGTGTGTACACTGACCCCATTTTATGCATCCTTTCTACTTGTGGTCTCACACGTCACCTCATTTCTATTTTCTCACCCTAATTGATTGAAACAGTTCATCAGGGATCTACATCCCTGTCTGCACGTGGGCTGTCGCACATGGGTGACCATAAACCAGTGTGGACCTTCCTTTGGTGACATGCAGCTACACAAGTCTTCAAGTGAGTGGTTTGAAGTCGAGCTGCCATAGTTGTTTTATTCTGATGAAGGAGAGCCTTCCCCCCACCCCTTTTCTTTCTGTTACCAGTTTCATTCATTGTGGAGCCAAACTCCTGGCAATCCAGATGGGTTTGAAGCAGGCGATTATACTGTTCAGCTCACGTAACTGGAATGGCTTCAGAGTACATGGGGGTTGGCTGCCCCTGGGGCAGATTTGAGCCTCATTCATAGAAACTTGTGCTGGATGCCCGGTGATAATTGCTGGTGGTTTGAACTTCATCATTTGGAACTTGAAACACGTGCCCCCTAGACATAGTGGTTTGTAAATGGTTGTTACAAGGAATGCTCACAGAATTGTAGTTCATTCAATTAGGAAACATTTACGAGCATCACTGCGTCTGATGCTATGGTGTGTTTTGGAATACGGTCAGGAACCGAAGAGGCGTGGAGCTCGAACTCCGGGTGAGCTCACGGATGAGGAGGCAGCCAGACTAGGTGTAATGCAGTAAGTGCTATGTTGGGGGGCGTCCAGGGGACCCTGGGAGCATCCAGGAGGGACAGCTGAAGTCTTCATAGAGGAAGTGACTCTCAATTGAGTTCTGAAGGGTGATATCGGCAAATAAGAGGGAAGAGACGCAGGGGAATGTTGTGGACGGGGCGTCATGTGCGCGGCTTGGGCGGGAGACAGGAGTCTGGTGATCAGGCACGAAGGGCAGGGCAGGGCAGCGCAAGAGCAGCTGGAGACAGTGGGGTCTGTGTGCCCAGTGCCGGGGCCGCACAGCTTGTTCTGGGGGTGAGTGCAGGTGGAGAGCTGGGTGGTGCCCCCCTCCTGCCTCGTTCAGGTCGCTCTGTGCCCAGGGAAATCCCTCGGGGTCCCGCCCGACCCGCTGGTAGGGAGCAGCATGGCCTGGAGTTGTAGAATCTGAGCAGTTAATAAAAAGGATCCCAGCGGCAGGAGGCAATGTAGCTTATCAGAGAGGATTCACGCGGAATCTTCCAGCAAAGCAAGTAATGTGGTTAGTGTGGTTTGTCAGAATAGTTTCTTTTGAAGTAATTTAGAACTTGCAAGAAAGTCACCAGGATAGTACAGAGAACTGTGGATTCTGTTCACCGCATTCCAGCTTGTTCAAGTATTTCTGCCTTTGCTTCCTCATTGGCATGACACACCGAAACCTTCTCTCCACTTCACACTGCGGGTCATGTTCCCCCAAATCTGAACACTTTCAGCAGAGTCCGCCCACGGCCCTCCAAGTCAGGGCATTTGCCCCGTACAGCGTTCCTTCCACCCCTCGCCCCCGTCAGGGTCTGCCTGGGGCCGGGTATAGCTTCTCCCTTTCGGGGTCGGGGTCCTGGCAGGAAGCTGTGTGATACATCGTTGCCTGTAGATGCCTTCATTTCGTTCTTCTCGGTCTTTGTGAAAGTTTGAAGAGTGGAGAGTCTAAGACCACACCACAGTTCTGTGATTCGTTCTGAGGACTCAGGACTCAGCATAGAGTCCTGCCCGTGGCTGAGGTTGATTTCAGCGAAAGGGTAGATAGAATGTGCAAACAGCAGAGAGGCAAGGCGCTTGGGGTGAAATCCAGAGGAAACCGGTGGAATGACTGTGAATTCGTATGAAGTGTTGTCTACCAGGAATGCTCATTAGGGACTCAGGGAGCAGAGATGCTGCTGGGGCTGGTCATGCAGACACCCCCTGCCTGGCAGGGACCCCAATTCCAGACTCCCAGAAGGAAAGCGGGGGTCGGCGTAAGGCACCCTTCACAGCTTAGGCACAAGGAGCCACGCTCACGAGTTCCGGGAATGGTGAGAACCTTCCAGAAGTCCAAGTTCCCAGACTCCAGCCAGGGCCCCGCCTCGCAAACAGGCTCTTCTGAGGAAGGCGGCCTCAGGCCTGCTGTGGTGACTGTTCTGCCCACACACCTTGGGGTGGGGGTGCTCTGTCCACCAGCTTTGTTGCCAAACGTCCCAGTGGGTGCAGACAGCCCCCCCCCCCCCCCCCCCCCCAAGAACCATCCAGCCCCAAACCATAGCAGTGTTAGGCAGTTTCCTTTTCCCATCATCGTTAATTGACCTGTTTGCTGTGTCTGCATGTGTTACTTATTTGTGTATCTGACTGTTGTCTCTGTCACCTGCCGGCTTGCTCCTCGCCGAGGTGCCCCGCCACTGCGCTGGTGCCACGTCCCCCAGGAGGGAAGGGAGGACAGGAAGTCCAGAGCGGGTTTCTTTCTCTCAGTGACACTCGGGAGATGTGCGGAGGAAGTTATACCAGTGCCCCGTGGAAAAGGAGTCAGTGGGGAGCAGTCTAGTAACGGACGGGCTGCTCTGGGGGTGTTAGGGACCCAGTGAGGAGCAGAGAGGAGCCCAACCAGAGGGCAGAGAAGAACAGGACGGCAGTTAGGAGCGGAGAGGAGGGGCGTTGGCGGGAAGTGTGCTGTTGGAACAGAAGTTCCAGAAGAAGAGGCAGGACTGCTGGGGGAGCAGTCATCCAGGAGCACAGTGCCGCCACCTTCCCTGGACGGAAGAACGCTGGGAGCCGGCTTCCTTCCCTGGAGGCCAGGCCGTCAGGGCACAGCACAGGGCACAGCACAGGGCACAGCGCAGTCCTGAATGAGGGTGGGTCGGGGGCCTCCAAGCGCCTGCCTCTGGGCAGCCTGTTTGGCGTTTACAGTTCTGAGAGTCTAATTGGAAGCTTTGGTTGACATGAGAAGCAGATTGGAGGGAAAAGAGTGTTTTATTAGGATATTGCACTATCTGACCAAATTCGATTGCCACCCAACCAGGCTTTAGGGAAAATTGAGCTTGTAGGAAAGCAAGACGCCGTCTTCACTTAGTCTGTGTTTCCCCGTGCAGTGCTCTGTTTTGTGGTTTTAAGTGTTTGCTCTTCTTAGAGTTATACACGGACATGGATTTGTTAAGACACCCAGAGTCCCCAGCTCCCCCAGCCCCTTCCCAAGAGACAACACTTTTAATTGTCCTGTGTGTGTTTCGTACTGAACTTGCACATTTTTAAATAATAGACTTGCTCCTTCTCGCTTTCAGTTCTAGGCTTATTGTCCGAGTTCTGACTTTGGAAGGTGAGCATGGGGGTCTCTTTCTGCCCTGTTCCCCACCACACCTGACCCCCCGCCCCGCCAGGCCTCTGTGCACTTAGGATTTCCATTAGGTCTCTGTCAGAGCTGACCTAAACTGTATCTTATTCAGAGCTAAACTCTGGAGTAAATTACCATACGGTTTCCTTTCCTGTGTGTTTTCTTGTTTCTTCTGGTTAATGATTATATCCTTAATTCAACTTACTGGTCTTAAAAGTGTTGCAAGTGCTGACTGCACGCCAGGGGCTTGGTGAAAGGCTTCCTTCGGGCTCATCCTATGTAATCCTGAGCGCAGGCCAGTTATGTAGCCCCCCGGCGTTTGCCTCTTTATCTGCGGGTTGGAATGGCCCTGAGGCAGGAGACGCTAAGTACCTTGGCCCAAGGCCACTCAGGCAGAATGTGGAGGAACAGGAATTTGAATCCAGCTGTGTGTGACTGGAGTCTGAGGTTTCTGGAATGTCTCTGGCATCCTACTTGACATTACAGATGGTGTCTGGAAGCAGAAGGTGGGGAGGGTGAGATTCACTGGCAGAGAACGCGAAACAGTGGGGGAAAAGGAAGAATTGCTTTTACTTAAAACACAATCATGATTGAAGTAGATGCTGAAAACCAACTATACCCAGTCACTTGCAGTTCTCTGCCGCTTCGGTACAAGTACCGCTAATGCTTGCTTTCCACCAGATGTGCTGGCGTTTTCCTCTGTGATCTGGCGCGCAGCTGCCTCCCTGTGTGTCCCTCATCGTCTTCTCATTTACTTCTCATTTACTCCACGGTTACGGTACAGCCTGTGCACATCCAGTGCCTCCCTGAGCAAGGGTGTCTGGGAAGAAAGTCTGGAGACTGGGGATTTGAAAACGGCTGTTTTACCATCACGGCTGATGGATAGTTTGTACAGAATGTTACCTCGGAATTTTCATTTGTCTTCAGAATTTCGAAGGCTTGATGTCTAGATCTAGATTTCTAGGGCTCTGGTTGCTGTTGAAGTCGGAAACCATTCTGAGTCCAGATTCTTTGTATGTGACTTGTCTCCTTTTATTGTTCCCTCAGGATTCTTACAGGCTCTTTGCTTTGTCTCTGATGTTCTGAAATTCTGTGCCGATGTGTCATGGTTTGGATCCTGTTTGGATCCATGTGCGGGGCCCTTTCCGTTTGGACACTTCCGGCTTCATTTCTGGGATTTTTTCCCATGAGCATCAGTATTTCTTTGATTATCTATCCCCCCGTCTCTTCCATTATCCTCTCTCTGGAACTCTTATTGTGGCGCATGTGAGATCTCTTGCACTGACTCTAATTGTTTTTTTTTCTTTATTTGTTCCCATGCCTGTGCTTTGCTTTGTTTCGGGGGACTTTTTTTTAACTGTATCATCAAATTTTTTGAGTCTTGCTTGTTTTTAACTTAGTTGTACCAGTCTTATTGAGATATGATTCACATACCATCAAATCCACCCTTTCAATGTGTCCAGTTCAGTGGTTTTTAGTGTGTGCATAGCTATCCAATCCCGTC
This sequence comes from Rhinolophus sinicus, assembly GCF_036562045.2. Classification (NCBI taxonomy): domain Eukaryota; kingdom Metazoa; phylum Chordata; class Mammalia; order Chiroptera; family Rhinolophidae; genus Rhinolophus; species Rhinolophus sinicus. The sequence goes on along the minus strand of NC_133753.1, from coordinate 196,263,911 downwards.
ACCAGGATGTAATTGTGAAACATGTTCGCCCCACCCCCACCCCATGTCTCCCCCAGGAATCCTCTTAAGGTTTAGCACTTGCTCCCTGCCCCACCCCCCACTAACCTCCTCTCTGACTCTGGCTTTGCTTGTTATGAACGATTTCTGTGAATGAAGTCATGCAGCAGGTAGCCTTTTGTGCCCGGCTCCTTCCACTTAGCGTACTGTTTTCAAGATTCATCCTTGCTGTGGCACGTGTCATTCATTCCTTTCCATCACCAAGTAATCACATTGTGTGTCTATAGGACGTTTTGTTCACCCATCCATCGGTCGATGGACATTGAATTTCTTGTTACTGTTTGGCTAGCGGGAATACCGCTGCTGTAGTGAGAGGGTACCGGTTTGGCCTGGACACGTGTTTTCAGTCTCCTGGGTGTGTGCCTAGGAGTGGAATCGCTGGAGCACGCGGCAGCTCCGTGGTCGGCGGAGGACCTGCCACACTTCCCACGGCAGCTGTGTGTTTCACAGCCCAGCCCCCAGCGTGTGACGGCCGTGTCTCTGCGTCCTCACCCACACTTGTGGCCGCCTGGCATGCCAATGCGTGCATATGTTTGTTAATTGTAAGAGCTATTTAAAAAATTATCTAAGAGCTCTGATTATTCCTTTTAAAAATAGCCTCTTCTTCTTGTTTCATGAATTTGCTATAATTTATATCAGATCATATTAATATTTTTGAAGTGTCCTCCTCAGTTTTGCTTCCTCCATCTCGCTTTGGTTTGTTTTGGTCTCTCCTCATATAGTACAAGTTGTCTGCAATGTCCGGAACCCCCTGATGTTCATTGCAAGAGCTGTGGCTAATTATACAGTGTGTGGGGGGGGCTTGTGGGCCCTGAGCCTCAGAGCAGTGGGTCTGGGTGGGCTTCACCTGGCGTTAGGACCTTCAGGGCTTATCTCCAGGCCGTGCCTTCCTCAGGGCCCAACCCAGAGGAAGGGCGCAGTCTTCTGCCTGCAGGGCGAAGGCTGGGCGGCCACTGTCGGCGCTTAATGGGGAGAGCAGGGCGGCCAGTGTGCACAGGTCTGCCTGGCCCCTCTCTCTTCTTGCTCCAGGCCACCTGCCCCACGTGTTCACAGTGTCCCAGGCAGGGGCTTCTCCAAAAGCAGAGCCCTTCTGCCAGATCGGGGAGGCGCAGTGTCCCCAAGGCATGGCTGACAGCAGCCGGGTGTCCCTGCTTCCCACGCTTGTCGGAGTTTTGTGTGTGAATGGAGGACAGCTTATTATGATCAGGTACCCAGAGTGTCTGTAAAACTGACACTACTGTTGGTTACTGTGCCATCTTTCAGACAGATTCAGAGTAAGCGGACTCAGGTCACACAGGGTATGTCTGCGTGTTTATATACAATGTAAATAATAGAGTTACGTGTTTGTTTATGTAGCATAGTAAACGATATGTCTGTATTTTACCGTAAGTTACATGTTACAGAAAAAGTTATATTTAAAGTAATCTAAAAACATGTAGCTGACTATGGTGTTTCTTTTTCTTTCAGAATTTAAATGAATATGTTGAAGCATTAATTGCCTTGAAGCAAAAAATTATTAACACAGAGTGAGTATGTTTTCACGTTTGGCTGAACTTGGTGAATCTGACGAGCAAGCTGGAGGTCTGAAAGGAGAACTTGGTTTCTCATCTGAGGCCTGCGTGGTGGTATAACGCAAGTCCTGTACTGGCCTTTGCGGCGAGGCTCAGGGGTAGGAAGGGATTAAAAGCTGTTTTCTCCGCCTTCTTAGCTTTACGGCTGGATCTCAAATGTCTTCATTATTTCATAGCCATGCTGTGACATTTAATATCTTTTTTTTTTTAATTCTATAAAAGTTACATGGATTTATAAAATATTAGGTCAAGAAGATTTTAAATTAAAAGCTCCTATAATGCTGTGTTTTAAGGAATTTAAGGTAATATAGTATGTGTGTATATGTATCGTATACAAATTTGTTACATAGTAAAAAGATGCCTTGCATATTTTGAAACATGATTTTACCATAGTATGTTTTCTAGAATAACAATTATTTTCTTTTTTGCAGTAATTTGTTAACAGAGTATCAGAAGAAATGTGATGATATCCTTTTACTGGCATTTTTCCATTGAATTTTTAAGTTTACTTATGATTTCTTAAAGAAATGTGAGTTTTCATAGTTATCTTTTGGAAGGCAATATTCACAGGCTCAATGTAGGGGATATTTCTTAATAAGCACAATGAACAGCTGGTCTTTTGCTGTTAATACGTTTCATGATAAAGACTGCTTGTGTCCTTATTTTAGAATTTATTTTTTGTCATTGATCTTGATTTTCTTTTTTTTTTTTTTAATTTTATTTTATTAAATTTATTGGGGTGACAATTGTTAGTAAAATTACATAGATTTCAGGTGTACAATTCTGTATTACATCATGGATTTTCTTAAGGTGCTATAAGCCTTTTTTTAAGTTTTATTTCAATTAAATTTATTGGGGTGATATTGGTTGGTAAAATTATATAGGTTTCAAGTGTATAATTCTGTAATACATAATCTGTATACTGCGTTGCATATTCACCACCCAGAGTCAGTTCTCCTTCTATCACCGTATAGCTCTTCTGCCACCCCCTACCCCTTACCCTCTGGTAACCACTAAACTGTTGTCTGTGTCTGTGAGTTTTTGTTTGTCCTGTTTGTTTGTTGCTTTCAGTTTTATATCCCACATATGAGTGAAACCCCACATATGAGTGAAATCATTTGGTTCTTGACTTTGTCTGCCGGGCTTATTTCGCTTAAGATATTGTCGAGATCCATCCATGTCACAAGTGGCAGTGTTTCGTCTTTTCTTATGGCCGAGCAGTCTCCACTGTATATATGTACCACATCTTTATCCAATCATCTATCGAAAGGCTCTTTGGTTGTTTCCATGTCTTGGCCACCATGAAGAATGCTGCAGTGAACATAGGAGTACGTGTATCTTTGTGAATAACTGTTTTCAGATATTTTGGGTAGATACACAGAAGAGGGATTACTGGGTCATAGGAGCTTTTTAATGAGTAATAGATCTTTTTCATTTGTACTGAGGCCATGCCACAAATTCTTTAGGTTCACGAGTAATGTGAAGCTGAATAGGATACTGTCAGAGTATTTTGGGATTTCTGCAAGAACGGAGGGTACTGTGAGAATGCTACAGAACTGACTTCTGTTAATCAGTGTTGTGACTTGTAAGAATTAATGTATTTGTCCCAAGTCACAGTGTGAGTTATATTCACAGGACGGTGCTTGGGCTCACGGTCGCATTTGTTCAGTAACCACGTAGCGCACCAGCGGTGTCGTTGGCCTCTGGTTAAACATTTTCCCGGTGGGGTGAATGTAGGGATTGATCTCCCGCGTCTTGTGGTGATAACCCTCACCCTGAGCTAGACCTGCCCCATGGAAATGAAATCTCCTCGTAAAGACACGCGTCCATGTCCGGGAGTCCCGCATGCAGCGGCCCCTCCGTATGGGGAGAGCCCGCTGTGCACCTTGTTGTGTCCCCACCCCCGCGGCCTGCTCCAGGCTTTCTTCTGGCGCCTTGAGCTCACACATGCTCACAGAGTACTTGTGTGCTACCATCATATCATATCTAATTTGTGCGGTTACAGCAGTAAAATCAAGGCATAACATTTCAATTCATTTTTCGTATCTGAATTTTTACATTCAAAAGTATAGGTCATTGAAATCTCTTGGGCTTTATTTTTGAAACTGTCAGTCTCTTTAACTATGTATTATTGCACGAGTAATATCTTTGCTTATGAAAGCTTACAGAAACAGTTACTGCAAGTGCTTTTAATTAGCTACATGGGAAAATAGGTAGGCAATTCCAATATTAGGAGAGTATGTTTATTATATCCTTTTGGAAGAAATGGCATAGCCTTTTTGAGGTAATTATACAGGTAAGCAGGAAAATTATTGATTTGCTTTTCTAAAATTTGCAAAATTTTAAAAATCAAAATTGTTAGGATAATTTATTTAAAAATTGATAAAACTTTCAATTATTCTTGAATGCCCATTCTGTGATGTGGCAGTCTGCTTTCACCTCAGCTGTAGATAAACAGTGATTTTTTTTTTTTTTTTTTTTAACACATTTGGCAGTTGCCCAAATAACTTGATTTGTTACTTTTTTGTGTGATTCTGTTTTGTTGTTTATTGGTTCCTCTTTCTACAGGTCAGAGTATGTTTTATTTCATCAGATGTTTTTTGAACTTTTCTTTCTTGCAAAGACTGCAGTAATTTAGAATTAATACAATATATTCCTTAATCTTGAGAAACTTACATTCTAGGCAATAGAGGATAATATAGACATGTTGATACAAGTAAACATTTGCGATAGTGTGGTATGAGAGTAGGAATTATAGGAGATGAAACTTGAAGGAATTATTTTTTTGTCATCTCAGAATATTTTATTGGGAGCTTGAGATGGGAAATGAAGTCATCAAATTGTGTAAATTGTGAAGGTGAAGGGTTTCCTGGATTTTATGTTCTCCCTGTCTTTCTATTCTCATTGCTCATTGAATGTAGTTGTATGTGGTTTTCTGTAGTTATGTAACTTTTTGCTGGAATTATGCTCTGGACTGTTTGAGGAGAGAAGGATGAGTTGCTGGGGATTCCGATGTATAGAGGATTATTCAAAGTATTTCCCATTAGTTTCTTATTGTCTTTATTCTTGAAATGTAATATTAGTCATATATTTAATCAGGCATCTTTTTAAATTTAGAGACATAGACATTTTGACTTTTGGTACATTAGGGTAAATAGGAATAACTCAGTAGAAAGCTTTATCACTCTGTTATATGTTATAGATGGAACTTTGAATATTGTTTTCTAGTAATTATGATATTGCCTGTATGTACATTCAATACAGATTATTACAGATCCTTGTAAAATGAGTTTTATCTTCAGACAAGCATCAGTAGATAAAATTCTCAGTTTTCTTTAACAAGTCTTACAGCTGCAGTTTGCCAGAAGGTAAGCTATCTGTTTTCATAGTTGATTTGGGAGAGACATTTATCAGCCTAGATTTTTAAACAGATTGGAACAAAGTGTCATGTAGGATTGACCCATTATTTAGAACATTGCTTTGATGCTCATAATAAAAGAAGATTTGCATTTTCCTTACTGTTAAATTGTCTAAATGCGTTTCTTAACTAAGTTCTTAAATTCTGGCCTGGTTGGCCTTTTCAAGAACTTGTCCTGATCATGTTGCCATTGAGAGGAAGCTTGTTGCTGTATGTTTATTGTCGTCTCTGTTAATTGGACTGTTTAATGGGACTGTTTATCTTGTGTATTTGCAACAATTTAAAATAGATTTACATAAAAATTTAGCAGTATTTTATACTCTGATTACATTTATCACTTAGAAAAAGGAAAAACATGATTATAAACTGAATCACAAAATGGCTTATCCTTTAATTTGAATAAAGAGACATGAGTTAAAGATTGGAAGGGCTAATTATTTGGCAGCTTGCCCTTTAAAATATTCTCCTGCTGTCTTTACTTCTCAAGTAGCTTTCTGATACACTTTTATTAAAAGTAGACTACAATGCCAAAGAAATCAAAAGCAATACGGAGGTCATGTTGGTATACATAGACGGAATGGGCTTAAAAAGAGAAATTAGTTTTTGTTTCAATTTAGAAACATCTGAAAATCACCAATAGATATAGCTAATAATTTTTTGCAGGTTCTTTAGTATAATAATGTTAATGCATTGTCCATTTTTAGAGAAAATAGCACGCTGCATCAGCAGGTGGAACAGATGCTTCAGAAAATCTCTCCTCTGCAGAGATGTCAGGAAGAGCTGGGATCGTTAAAAGCAGAGCTAGAAGAGAAAAAGGTACCTAAAGTCATTTCCCTACAAAAGTCTATCTTCAGGCAGTAAGAGCTGCATGTGTGTTATTCTTGGGGTAAGGGGATATTCTGTGTTTTAACAAAGGAAAGGACTGCTGTCTAAGTGTATTGCTGTGTTTAGCGGACATTGAACTACGTGATCAGTGGCTTGGCCCCTACAGTAATTACTAGCTCTGATTCTGTGTTAGTGGCTTGTGCTCATGAGAGGTTCAGTAGAAGAACCTCCTGGCTGTGAATTTTTATGGCTCTGCGTGTCCTGCATTAACTGCCTTTTCACTTTTTTTTTTTTTTAAGTGTACAATAAGACGCAAAATTTTAAAGTTAAAGGTAGGCAAATCAAGTTTTCTGTTTTAAAATGAAGTTGCAGTCAGTTTATTTAAAATAAGTTCACTTTTTTATATAAATTTTGGTTTACCCTTTATAGGAGTGTTAGAGGAGAATTCGTGGCTTTACAGATAAGAAAAATCTGGCACTAGTAAAGTGAGGTGGTTTCCATGAGACAAGCTGTAGCTAAGCTGGGATGATTTCTTGGCTTCTCCTCCTGTTTTTGAAGCTCTTCTCATGATGGTGTTTATACCGCTCCATCTTCAGATCGTGCCATTTTAGTAACACCTTCTGCCTGTCTGAGTCTTCGTACTTTCCCAGCGACCGAGTTTCCTATTTCTGTAGGACGTCCTTGGTATATATTTGACTGTGCAGTGGAAGTTAAACGGAAACAGCCGTGACACTGACTGCTGCCTTCCTCTAGAGCTGTGATCTCGGTGGCCGTAGCTGAGAGGAGATGGGAGCTCCCACTGGGGTGGCAGCCGAGTGGCAAGCCCTCAGCGCTCCCTCCCTCCCTGGGACTGGGGAAGACTCGGTCAGCTTGGGGGCCCCAGACCCTCAGCTGTGACAAGGGGTCGTAAAGCCCGTCTCTCAGAGCTGTGGCGATTAAAGACATATAGACACGTGACACTGCGGCATAACGTTCGGTAACAGTTTCTTTCCCATCCATAGAGGCCACTAGTGTCGATGGTGTTAACACACTTTTCCCAGTTACTGTTCAGTGTAATGATTGTTTAATATTTTTGCATAGTAGTAACAATAGCTTATATTAAGTTCTAAAATTTCTGTATGTTTCGTTGAATTTTAATTGGTTGAGACAAAAATATTAGCTATTCAGTAGTGGTCCGGAGATTTGGAGTTGCCTTAAAGTTTGTGTATTTTAAATGTTATAGCTTTGTTTGATTAAACTATTAATCATATATCTATTAAGGATCTGGTTATATCCATTAAAGTGTTCAATTAATTAAACTTTGGTTTCCTGCCTAATGTATTTATTCATTTGGTTACTTCATACTGTTAAATGATAATTTAGCTTTTCAAGGTCAAAATAAATTGTTACTGATGGTCAGTGACTTTTAAAATGACAATGTGTGTGTGTTTTTCCAGAGTTCGCTAAAGTTGTATCAGGATACTCATCAGGAATATGCTCGTGTAAAGGAAGAATGCTTGAAAACTGATGCTCAGTAAGTAGTTTTAAAATTACTGTGGAAATAGGGTTTTCATCTCTGCAAATAGCTAACCCTTAATAGAGTTTCTCAGTTCTGTCTTTGGCTTTGTCGGCTGTAATTAACTGCAATACTGAATTAAATTAGTTTGTCAGCCTTGGTTTCCATATCTGTCAAATGGGAATGATACCTGCTTTGAAGGATTCGAAGGAGGGTTAAGTAAGCCTCGCAGGATAACAGGCTGCGCAGAGGAAGAGCTCCATGGACGTGTTGGGGTGTGTGTGTGTGTGTGTGCGCTGAAAACGTAGCGATCGACGCCTGTCTCTGAGCCAGCACTTTCACAGGTACCACAGCGACCGGTGTTTTGTTACCATTCCCAACAAGGGCTGTTCAGAAGCATCCACTTGATTATTTTACAGTTTAATACTGTGTTCACATTATTCAAACATCTTGTGAGCTATACATGCAGTAGTTGAATTTCCATGTGATGTAGCAGTAACTCAGAGAGTTACCGGCCTTCTCTGATCAGAAATCCATCTTAGAACGAGGACACTTCTCCAGCCGCGGCCGCCGTCAGGCTCCCAGATGTGGTACTGCCTATTAGGACGCTGGACTGACTGACTGACCTTAGGACCCTCTGGACACATCAGCTCCACTCCTAGATGAGGCCACCGCGGTTCAGGGACAAAAAGACAGATTTCTCTAAGCCGTTTTAGAAATGTCACACATTAAACAGCTTACTGATTTTGCTTAGGCTTACTCTGCTCTTAGAACGGTTGCTGCAAATTTTATTGGTTGATGTGTGAGACTCGTAACTGACATTTTCTTTATTATAGAAATCTCAGTAATTTAAAAAAAGAAAATGTACCACAAACTGTAATACGTATTTTTTTTATAATACTTTTATTTTTTGTTAACCATTTTAACTTACACCATTTTATCATCAGGAAGAAGAAACTAGAAGCCAAGGTGAAGAAGCTGGAAGGTAATTGGCACGATTGTTTTCTAACAGATGGACACCATTGGTCTGTATACAAATCAGTGGTGACTCCAAGATTGCAGCTGGGTCATCATGGTTTTGATGGCACCCCATCCCTGGGTGACTGCATGAAGGGCACTGTTAGCAAGAGGTCTGAATGCTGCATTCCTCAGTTACTGGGTAGTATGGAAATGGAATGTGCAAGTCCTTGAAATGTTACACTCAAAATAATAGCAGCCTGTACTTTTCCTGTAAAAAGAAGTAATTCATAAAAGGATTTAATTTTGTAAGTTGATTCTCATGGGGCCTTCTCATTTTTCCTAATGAAATCAGTAAGGTTTGTAGAGAAGCTTATTTTAGTCCCAAGAAAGCTGATGTGTTTGGACAGTTAGAGCATACCCATGGGGACATTCCCCACATCAGGCTTGTGGTCCACACTGACCAGTCAGAGTGCAGAGGGGCCCGGGAGGGCCGGCTACCGCCTCGTGGGCTGCTCAGTCCGAACCCTTTCAGGAACTGAATGCACAATCTTGTGTTGTGTTTTCCCCCTTCATCGGGTGGTTGGGATGTGGAAGTAATGACAGGTAGAGACGAGGGGGCTCTGGCAGACCAGGCCTGGCGCATGATCCCCACTTTAGTCCAGCGTGGGCGTCAGCAGCCCTCTTACCTGCTGTGGCTCACTGACCCCACTGTCCGTGCCGTGCCTTCAGCAGAGGGCTCTACTGCTCACACGTGTATTTGGGAAAGGGTTCTTACTCCAGTGTTTTATGGGATTTTACTTTTCCTAGCAATGGTGTAGGAACTCAGGTCAACTCAATCCTGCTCAGATTCTTCATAGTGTATTTGGACTATTCAGTGCTTCAGAATCAAAAACAGGCATGAGGAATTGGCTGAAGATTCAGGAAAGAGCCATGAAAATGCCTTAAAAGTACAGTTGACCCTTGAACAACTCAAGTTTGAACTATGCCAGTCCAGTTACATGCAGATATTTTTCAATAAATAGTGTAAATGTATTTTCCTCATGATTTTCTTAACATTTTCTTTTCTCTAGTTCGCTTATTGTAAGAATACAGTATATAATACATATAACATACAAAATATGTTAATTGTTGTTGGTAAGGCTTCCGGTCAACAGTAAGCTATCAGTAGTTACGTTTTGGGGAGTCAGAAGTCATGTGTAGATGTTCAGCTGCTCAGGGGCCATTGCTGAGAGGTCAGATGTAATCTACAGTAAAGGTATTAGCACTGAGGACTCTCAGCTTATGGAGGGCTCCCAGGAAGGAGTGACTACAGTAAGCTTCAAGGAGAGCCCTCCCTCCACATGCAGAGAAGGGCATTAGCTGTATCCCAAGGGGAAAGCCCAGTTCTGCGACCTGAACACCTTGAATGCTGCTGATGGCTGAAGAACAGGGGGTCTCCCCTTCTCTGAGGGTCATGCATTTTGGAATCTGGCCTGCCAAGAGGGCTTGGGTGGCTCGTGCAGGCCTTGGAAAGGGTGTTGAGGTCTGGTGCCAGTTCTGTGGGTATATAGGCAACAGAGAGAATACTGTGAGCAAAAAGGGTTTCCGCATTTATCCCTGATACAATACTGAAGGAACAGTAACTTTTTCACACTTGTTTCAAAGTTTTAAGGGATGAGGAAAAAACCTCTAAATGGATTATATTTTGAGAATTTCATTAATTGGAGTTGTGAAGTTGGTTAATTATTTTTCTTTCTTACTTTACTGTATTTTTTAAATAAAGAGGCTGCCATCAAACAAATTCAGGACTTCAAGCAACTGAGGAATGAAAAGAAAGTCCTAGAAAAGGAATTTAAGAAGACACAGGTAATAGATGACAGTGCGTACACGCTGAGCTTCTGGCTTCAGGGCTCCTCAGTGTCCTTTTAAGTGCCACGTCCCCGTCACGCAGGAGGCGGGGATGAGGCCCCTGAGGGACACAGTCACGGGAGGCCCATCGTGTTGCCCCTGGGTTAGGTCTGGAATGGCTGCACGCTGTACCCGTGCTGACACTCCGTGCTTTGTTTTCACAGGAAAGGCTCGATGAATTTTCTAAACAGAAAAACGAAAAGGGTGAGTATTCGGTTATCGCTTACTTAACAATTCTGTTTTGATACACAGAATTCTTTTTTAACTGGTTTCCCCCACATTTTTAGAGTTGAGAAATATCGGAACACAAATTTCAAGTGATTCTTACGGAAGCATAGATAAAAGTAAGTATACTCCAAGTTGTATTTTAATTTCTCTGCATTGCTTGTACTGGTTTGGGAGGTCGCTTGTTGCTTTAACCTATGACTAAATATTCCAGGGCTTAATTGATGTTTCATGTAATAGCCATACATGTTTCAGGTCTTCATTAGATCTATGTCATCACCTTGCTGTCTGATAAAATAATACAGTGAATGAAAGCGTGTAAAAGCAGTATTGTTTGGGAAAGGAAAACTAGTTAGAGATATAATTTCCACACTTCTCAATAAATGAGTATTGTTTTCTCATTAGGTTACAATTTATCAAGTCAGTTTATTAAATTTCTTAGGTGCCAAATGTATAAAAATTGTTAAAGTCAGGCAGGAAAACTGAAGTCAAAGCCCTATTTTTGGAAGACAAGAATTGAGGGAAGGCCAAAAGTACAAGGAAAGTAAAGTGGTCACACAAATCACACGGGAAATCACAGATGTTCACATGTGCCTTTCATCACTGGGTGTGTGATCTCGGAGACGAGAAGGAATAACCCAAGAAGGTGAGAAATAGGGGTTTTCCCTCCAATATTTCTGTTTATCAATTGTGTGACCCCTGGCCTTTTACTTTCCTTCCTTGTGTTTTCATTCTTCATTTTCAAAAGGGAGATTCAGTTTGTGCTCTGCTTATCTCTCCTTTTTTGATAGGGATCAATTTAAAATGTAAGTAATGGTATTTTCATGTTACTAATGTGTTATTTTTCTCTCCAATAGAAATGATTAAAACCACTTACATTGTTTTGTAGAATTATGTAGTGTCTCTTCAGAAATCGCTTTTATCTTTTTTATCCTTTTTTAATTCAGAACACCAGATCGTTTTTTTTTGTGGCTTCAGTCTTTGACGGCTCATACCTTTCAGTTGCCTGGACGCTGATTTATCACTGTCACTAATACTGCTGTGTGTTTAGCCTCCATTCTTCCTCCTCTGACGTGTGGAAAGTGAGATTTACCGTAGTAATAGATGTCGCTGAGAGAAATAGAGGACTTGACGACACTTGGCTTTCCTAACCAGCAGTCACCTGTTGGACCAACAGATTTGTTTTAGGATTCGGCTAGTCTCAGGCCTGCTTCAAACCAATCCCGTTGCTGTCTGTCCTGCATGCTGTTTTATTTTCTTCAGAGAACTTGTTACTAACACAAGCAATTTTTTAATTTAATTTTATTTTTTTATCTTCCTTCACTGTGAGGGCAGGGATCGTATCTGTTGTATATTTTGCTTTTTCCAGACAAATAAATGAAGTCTTTAGGAATCTACTGATGAGCTGTGGACCTTGATAGCTTTAATTCCTAATTTTGCGTTGTATCCTTAATGCTTTCCTCTGTTAATACTTGACTTCTGAAAGAGATTTACAAGTTAGGCAGAAAGGGTATTCGGTTGACTGCACTTTCAAAAAGGCTGCCTGAGTGCCACGTCTGCCTTTCCTTTCTTTAAAATTCTAATAAAATTGGGAGACAATAAAAATTGCTCTTCTTTAGAGTGAGAAATGTTTAGCACCAGTGGGGATTTTAATGAGGTGATATAAAGCAGAAGGTATCAACTGGTGACGCAGCCCCCAAATTTCGAGAAAATAGCAGCTCTCCAAAAGCAAGTTTGGGGGGCAGAAGCCTGCATGTCCCCAAATCATAGGTGGCAGAAGGAGCAGGGCATGATCATGGATGACAGATGGAAACTGTGCGACCTTGTGGGTTCAGAACCATTTCTGGGTTTGTCCACAGGTTGTGGCCCCAAGTTTAGTTTTCTGAGTGTTAGTTGTGACATGAGAGGCTCCCAGAGTGGGTGCGGGTATCAGACAGTTGGGCACTTAGGGCAGCTTTGCAGGACAGCTGCTCCCGGCCCAGAAAGTGAGAGCTTCTGTACTCCGTGTAATCCTCACAACTGCATTCGCTCTTCCTCGCCTCCCTCTGGAGGTGGGTCCTTATGCGCATGAGATGAGAAACTGCATTCATTGCCAAGGACTAGGACTGGAGATGTAGACTGAAGACATGCACTCTGGCTATCAAAGATGTCCTGCCTAAACTTGCACCTGAAACTGAGGAAAAGCCGTGACAAGAAAGAAAGGCACCCAACTCCAGAACAAGGGCTGGTTCCCGAGGAAACAGGATGAGGTCATGAAGCAGAAGGAAGTGTTAGAAATTGAATTGTTTCCTTAGAAAAAGTCTGAGAACATATGCATAGGCTGCTGCTGTGAAATTGGAGTTGGGCTTCTGGGGTATTAAAAATACGATTAGAAATATACCCACTAAGAAGGCTGAATTGTTGAATGGACAGATAGAAGATTGATTTAATAAACTGAGAAATTTAATCTCTGAACAGTGGTGCAGAAGAACAAGGAAAGTATAAGAATCTGGAAGATAGAACCGGATGTCGTAATAGTCATCTATTAGGACTTCTCAGGGGAGAACAGAGCTGAAAGGAGAGAAGGTTTCCTTCTCTCAGAGCAGAGCACCGGTGTGGTACTTACATGAGAAAGGCCTCCCAAGTATTGAGCATAACGTTTGTGTACGAACTCCATCTCCGACATGTTCATTGGGAAGACTTTTAAAATCAAATGGAGCAGAAAGATTAATATACAGGGATGGATGAAAAAATTCCAAGCAGATGCTAACTTGAAAGCTGTAATGTAAGGTGAAAAATAATTCAAGCCTAGAAATGAATTTACATGTATTAAAAGGGAATATTTAGGTTTTTTAAAGGTGTAATTTTCCGAGAAGATACTGCTATGTATCTTGGACCAAAGAGCATGAAACTTTGTCAAGTAAAAAAATGCTCTGAAATTCTAGGGGCAATAGCCAACTTCGTTTTCATGCGAGACTTTACATGCTTCTCAGAAATAGAAAACCAGACAAAACAGGAGATAGGATTCGAGTTGTAATTACAAGACTGATGATTTACATATGACGCTTAAACCACAAATCTAGAATTTAAAATGCTTTTCAAACATACGTAAAAACTGGCTTTTCTAGACAACAAAAACTACAATCTGAGATGTTTAATAAGATATTTGTAAAGATACCTCTCCCACCACCACCCCCCAAAAAAACAACAACAACAAAAAAACAAACAAAAAAAACTCAGTTTGAAAACCTACCTGGTAACACACAAACACAAATCCCTCTTGAATAACAGAAAAAAATAAAACTTGAAATACTAAACTGGTGTGAAAATAAACAACAGTAGGGCAGCATTTATTACATTTTTGAGATATTGTCAATATGGTCTTCAATGGAATGATATGCGGGCTTCAGTGATTGTTTTAAAAAGCAAGAATTATAGAAAATGAATGAATAACAATGTAGAAAAATACAGCAGACACTTCAGGAAAATGGAAGGAATTGATGAAAATCATAACATGAGATAATGAAATAGGAAACTAAGCAATTGATTTGCGACCATTAAGACTAATAGCTGGAACTTCGTAATGCTGATGAAACCCACAGCTCTTGGCAAGTCTGATCAAGAAAGAACAAAAGCCAGTAGCACCAGGACTCAGCTATAAAACTGCAGTTGGAGAATATCTTAATTCACAAATTTATATTCCTATTTGATCATGTTCGTAAAATGGACCATTTTTTAGGAAAACATACTCAGGTTGATTCAGAATAGTTGTTGCAAACCTGAACAGAAAAATAGCAGAACTAAAGAACAAAATAGTTAAAGCTCTATCTACGGCAACACCATCGAAGGTCCAGGTGGCTTAATGATGAGCTCTGTAAAGCCTTCAGTGAAAACTAATGTCTTTATTATTATTTTGTTTGTTTTAGAACTTAGGAAAAGATGGAATGCTTTTCGTCTCATTTTCTCAGACTAGCATAACCCTGTGCCGAAGCCAGTTAACAACACGCACACACACCCTCGACACAGAACTCTGTGACTTAGGACTATACAAAGTACAATTTGAAGAACTCAGATCTACTGGGAATTTAGAATACAGACAAATTATGAATTAAGAATTTATCCCAGGAATACTGCAACAGCTGGTTAAGGAAAATCATATGATCTTGATTTACCCATTCCTTATAAAAAATACTTGGTGAGGAAATAATAGGAAACCACATTTGAACTTGAGAAGGTGGGACATGAAGAGCGCAGCCATCTCTGCTGGGAACAGCAGGCGTGCTTGTTCCTTCTGCTTTGTGTACTGGAGGCCCGCGCAGCGCCACAGAGCGAGCAGGACGGCTAGGAGCTGGAAGGACTAACGAGTCAAGCTGTCGTCCTTTCAAATGGAATGCAAGCGCAGAAAATCAAAGACGCAGCTGGAAAACACAAGTGAAGCACTTGGGGACATGGTGACAAACAAGGAGCACAGAACGGACCATTATGAACCTGTTAGAACAGCCTGTTCTCAGATAGCCACGGAACCGTCAGACGTCAAGGAAAAGGCCTCAGAGCCGCCTGCCGTGCGTGCCTCCGGGAGACACTGGACCAGCCTCCTAAAGGGGATCCCAGGAGACCTGGACGCAGAAACTGTGTCCCTGGAGTGGAGGACTCCAGTGTGAGGATATGCATTTGCCCCAAATGTGTTTGTAGATATGCAGTCGCATTCAAACTCCCCAGAGGCTTTATATGGGAAGGGCAAGCAGATGCAAAACTACATGTTTGGAATGAGATTTTTGGAACGGAAATATCTGAGCAAGGCTCCTCTCCATACAGATACTAAAACAGAATCATGAAACGGTTGTGATTAAAAACACGTGTACGCATGTGGAAACCAACAAGTCGGCGGAGTAGAAAAGTCCAGAAATATTCACAGATGCCTTAGACTTTGCTAAAGGCAGTGTTTTAAAGGATTGGGGGAAGGTGTGCGGTTCAATTTAATGAGGGCTTCTCTTCACAACTAAGGAATGGAGGCACAGAGAGATTTTCTGCTTTGCTGAGAATGGATGGCTCTTTTTGTCCGATTGGATGCAGTGAAGGAGTGCTCAATTAGCTAGGCTGGCTTAGCCTCCCTACGAATAGAAGAGGAACTCTTTTTCTTTAAGGTTCCCTGTTTGCTGCTTTGGGTGTGCCTATAACAAGCAGGGGTCCTGGTCAGGTCACTTAAGCAGAGAGGATCCGAGTGTTGGGAGCAGGCTCTGGGGGCGGATAAATCACTGTAGACACGTTGCTGGGTCCCAGAACTTTGGACTCAGCAACGGATGTGCCTCACACGCCATGATCGTCAGAGGCTGATTGGCTCAGGGGAGGTTGGCAGCGTCTGCTTTGAACCCCCGAGTCTCGGTCCTCCGCTCTAGCCCAGCCCCCTGAGCTGCATCATTTGGGCTTTCATATGACTGTCCTTAATGCAAACTTCATGGCTCCTTGCAGGTGCTTTGCTTTAAAAGATTGGTCTTCGTAGCCTCTCTAGACTAGATGAAAGATTTCAGTATTTTTAGTAAATGCTTCAGGTTAATTTAAGAACTTAAGTTCAAGGAAACTAATAGAACTTTGAGGTGGCCTGAAATTGCCTAATACTTAACGGTTTATTTTTAGGTGAATTTTGGTTTGTGTGGGTTGTCCCTTTATGCAGATGTGACCAGAAGCTATTGACATTTTTATGAATATCTTTTGCTTTGGAAGTTTTTTGTGTGTGTGGAATATTTGTATTTATTAATGTTAGACTCACTTTAAATCCCTAGTACCATATTCTAATGTTACATGCATTTCATTGGGCCTGTCTTCATTACAACTACCCTTGGCCTTTCAGTTTGAGCCCGTGGTTCTTAAACATTTTAGGAATCCAGACAGACCCCTTTGAAAATTTATAAAAGTTCCCTGTGTAGCTTTCCCTGTGTGTGATTAGCTCTCCCTACCCATATGTCCATGCCTGCGTAGTTTTGTCTCCTGCCCTGTTTTCCCTTAAGACCATGAATGGCTTTTCTGTGATCCCTGAAGCCCCTAGGTTAATTACAGCATGGCCGACTGACGGCCTCACGTAACTGACAGCCCTTCTCCACTGCTCTTCATACTGTACACAGAGCCCACATCTCTGTCCGGCCATTGTGTCTACGCTTCCTTCCCCAGTCCCATAGCCCTGTCTGTAGAAAGTTTATAGGCTGAAGAGTTGTTTGTTCCACACACAGGTGAAGGTGACAGCCATTAACAATAGGCAGCTGTGGTCTTTTGAATCCCATAGTCTGCCTCCCCGTTCCCTACCCCGACCCCAGCAAGAAGAAACCATAAAAGCCCCACGCCTGTATGCAGCCTCCAGTGTTTGGCTCAAGCATGGTGGCAGACCTTTGCGATGGTAGTGACCGGAGTGATCCACAGTGATTGAATTTGAGGAATATGTTTAAGTTGCCTGGTTTTCTAAAGTCCTGCCAAGTCCTGACTTTAGCCTGTGTAGACTGAGCCAATTGGCGTGTCTTTAATACTTTATTCTCTTCCACAGGAAAAGTAAAACTACTGCTAAAGGAACTGTGGCTCTGTATAAACACAACACACAGAGTACCTGGTGAAGGCAGCAGATATGTCGCAGGTGAGACAGAAGCTTCCAGAAGTGCATATCGTTACATGAAAGTAGAAGTGTGTACCACGGGCATTCTGTGCCTTTAGGGTTTTATGTCTCCTGAACGTTCCATTAAAGGATGAACTAAACAAGTGGGTACCCCAATTATTCACAGCTCCTTTCTCTTCAGCATGACTTCCGCCAACCTTAGTGCACACGTGCTTTTTAACGTTTAATAGCAGCTTTCATCAGAGCACATGACGGGAGCTGGAAGAACACCCGGAGGCCTGTACGGCAGTGGATACAGAAGGCTGAGCATGCAGAGTTTTTTCTCATCATTTCCTGAGTTTCATCTGTCTGCCAGCAGTTTAGATTAATTTATTTTTCATGTACCTTGCCAGTTCCTTTGACTGACATTTTAGTTACAATCTATTCCTGGTCTCTTAGGATACCAATCTGGGCAGATAGAAAACTATTTCCCTCCATGCCAATTGTCATGTGAGATTATTGTACAGTGTAGTTAGCTAATGCTTTTCAGAGATTGACTGAATCTGTGGGATACCTTAATTTGCAGTAAAACGTCACACAGGCATTCTACCACATTCTCAGTTACACTCTATTCAGGATTTAAGATTTGGAAATAGTATTAGTCACCCTAGAGCAGATGGGGGAAGATGGCTGTCTTGCATACAATTCAAGTGCTTCTCAACTTTTATTCCTTGACTGCCATCTTAGATTAGCTGCGATGAATTCACAGATCACTGCAGATCTAAATCTGCAGGAACGTGCCCTCCTAGTGTTTCCTTTCAGGCTTCTGAAGGGAACGCTTCCTGAGGAAAATGTTCATAGGAAGTGCCTGAGTCTCACTTGTGTGCATTCAGAGCCTGAGTCCTGCAGAGGCGGGTTTGATGGGTTCTGTTACAGGGATTTCTCCCCGTAGTTCACCTCCTGGATAATAGCTCTGATAATATAACCCAGTTATATTGTCTGGTTATGTTATGTGCATCTCCTAAGTTAGTCTTCATTTTAGAACGTCTGTTCTGTCTTCAGGCAGTCGTGGGTTCTTTACAGTCTCCTGTATCAGTCAGTATTATTTTATTATAGGCACTTGATTTCATGTCATTATTTATTTTTTATCTTTTTTTCATATTAAAAAAGTTACATAAATAGTGCAGAGACTTCCCTTACACCCTTCATCCAGATTCCTCTGGATGTTCAACATTTTCTGTCCCAATAATCAAAAGCAGGACACTTCGTACAATACTGTTAGATAAACTAAACCGCATGTGAATTTCATCTATGTTCCCACCAGTGCCATTTGTCTGTTCCAGGATCCCACGCTGCATGTACTGCCATTCTTCCTTTTAGCTGCCCCAGCCTGACAGTTCCTCCTGCTTTCCTTGTTTCCCAGCTCTTTGACACTTGTGGAGAATATGCATGATTTTTTGGGTAGCCTGTCAGTTTGGGCCTGTCTGATGTTTTCTCATATTAGACTGAGGCATGAACTCTACAGCAGTGATGTTTAGGGCAGCCTCGGGGGATGGGACATGCCGCTGCCCTAACCCTGGGGGGTTAGTCTGGATCGCTTGTGTAAGGTAGCGCTGCCAGCTTTCTCCATCGTAAAGTCACTGATAGTTCATTATCTTCAGGGAGATGCTTGGACACTGCACATAGTCTGTTTCTCTCCACCTGTAGCCCACTGAGCTTAGTAGCCATCCAGGTAGCTTGTCTGCTGTAATACTGCTTTTGTCTAACAGGTTTTAGTGCATTTCCCTAATTTCTTCTGCATTTATTAATTGGAATTCTTCTGTAAGGAAGAGCTGTCCCTTTTCTATCTATCGTTTATTTATTCCTTCACTTATTTGCTTCTGTCAGTACAGGCTCGTGGGTATTTATTCTGTTCTGTGCATTGTAATTTGCTCTGCCATGTGTCTCATTCACAGTGCTCTAGCTGTCGTGATTGGGACGCCCTCCGGTTGGCTCGCGGGCCCTTTCTGCATTCCCCATCCTGTTTTGCAAACTTCTTTACTTTCTGGCACTGTGCGATAGTTCAGGCTCAGCTTGTTTTTCCCCTCCCTAGTCCTGTAATCAGCCACTTCTCTATCGAGCCCTGAGTCCTTCTGTAAAGTGTATTTCTACAGCTTTCAAATATGACAAATAGATATTTCCAATGATTTCTCAGAACACTTCTGTCCTTGATAATTAGCACCACTGCAGTTCACCAGAATGGAAACCGCCAAAGAACTGGCTTTTTATAGTAATCCTTCTGCTGCTTTATAACCGAGTATGTATGTAGCCTAGTTCCTTAATTAGAGCACTGTACAAATGCAGTCATGGGGCGGGCTTGCTATCAGTTGGCTTTGGATCACTTTTCAGACAGAAAAAATAGTTTCCTGCCGGGCTACATGCACGAAGCTGTTTCTCCCGGGTACTGCTGGCTGTGTGGGGAGGCTCAGGCCATGTGGGCCGGTGACCGCCGTGGAGGGGTCCTGGGCATCCCAGCATCCTCCTGCCTGTCTTCTTTTGCATCCTATCTGTTGTGAGTGAAGCATGGTTATGTGGAACATGTTCAGGTGTTACAGGATGGTCCTCAGGCTGGCATCTTTTACATTTTTTGTCTTTTAAAATGTTTTTATTTAGACTTACTATTGCAAGAATTTTGAACTGGTAGAATAAGGTGGGAATTTTTAAAGTTTTCTTGATATTGTAAGTATTTGATGTGCACATTTTTCCCACAGAAAGGCCAGCCCAAGAAGAGCCCCGACTCAGGGACCCCAGGGAAGCTGGGGTGCCGGCTGCGGGAGGAGGCGGCCCTTTGAGAGCCTCGGCGGTGCAGACATGCCTGGCGGAGCTGTCCATGGAGATAGAGGGCGACTTCTCTGCGTGTGAGAACGTGGGAAGAGAGGGGCCCCCCGGAGCGGCTCCCCAGAATGAGGACCAGATTCCTGGGGCTTTAACAAAGCCCGGGCATGACACCCACGGCGCCGACTTTGCTGACCACGAGCGTCTTTTTGATGAGGACCTTCAGGCCGCAGTGGACTTCTTCAAACTGCCTCCTCCTCTCCTGTCGCCGGTGCCGTCACCCCCTCTGGGCTCGGCCCCGCCCCTGGGCACCTTGCCTTCTGCGCTCGCACTTGTGAGTTTGCACTTTGACTTTGAGTCACCAGGCGGCTACAGTGGCCATCCTAGTATGTTAGTCAAGCTCAGCGAGCATTCTTGGTACTCAGACCAGACTTTGTCAGGGAGCGCTGAGAGGAGTTAGAAGGGTAGGCCAGGGCACTCTGAACCAGCACGCGCAGTGTGGCGTTGCTCACTGGGTGTTACGGTTGCATTGCTGTCTTTCTCCACAAGCACATTATAAGTCTCCTGGGGGAGGACACTGTCGTGATCGTTTGCTCTTATCTCCAGTGCCTGGCACTTAGCAGATCTGGAAGGAAGGAAGTCAGTACGTTTTTGCAGGCGTAGAGTTTTTCCGAGATGGGGAGATCATGTGCAGCGTGCGTTCACCCGTGATGCTGAATCGCCCCTTTCACTTGACGCATGCATCGTCTTTCTGTGTTTGCACAATGGTTTATCAGAATTTCTTAGGAAACCACTCTTCCTAAAACAGATTTCTAACTTTTTGGATTAAGGCGCAGATAAGTGACTCTGCTGAGTCACTGCCCTCCTTCAGGAAACATGCCTCATGCCTGCTGTGTTCCAGACGCCGTGCTAGGCACCAGGAAAGCAGAGGTGACATAGGGCGTGCTTGTCGTGTGGCAGCTAGACCAGGGGACAGGCCAGTGCTGGGGACGCGGGTTGCAGGAAGGGACCTAGACAGGAGCTCTGTCCTGAGCGGAGGCTGGTGTGTGGGGTGGTGGGGGCTCCAGGAGGGGAGGGGCCCAGCTGAGTGTTGAAGGGGGGCGCTGTAGGTGGGCTTGCTGTGCACACCGAGCTCCACTGTGAGAGGGAGCTTCATGCTGGGGGCCGTTCACGCAGACCAGCGTCCCAGGGCCGCGTGTGTCCTGAGGGCTTTCCATCTGATCCTGATGGAGCGTCGGGGGTGGCCCTGATGGCAGATTGTTATTTGCCAGCTGCACTTTGTCACAGTGTGAGTGGGTGGGGCATGGGATGGTCAGGGACGAGTCGGGCCATGAACAGGATGGTTTAGTTAGTGGCCTCCTTCATTCCTGACACCGTAACCCATAGTGGCGCCCGGGTCAGAGAGGTGAGGCGGTTTGAAAAGTTACAAGGTCGAATGAGCAGCCTTCGGTGAGATTTTCAGGGTGGTGCTTAGGGGTGTTGAGGGGTCAAGGATGTTGGAAAATAACAAATACAAGAAGAAGCCCTACTTGAGTGGGAAGATAATGTGTAAAACGTTAGCCTGAGGTGCGTGTGGGATTTCCAGGCTGGCATGTGCAATGTGCATTTTAGACCCACGGGCACGGTGGCCCGAGTGGGGCTGGTGGGACTCAGACGCTTAGGACTTGTCAGCATTTGGGTGCAGCAGAAGCCATGGCACTGTGATGTCATTTAAGGAGTGTGTAGAAGAAGAGGACGGGGTCCTAGACAGACTCCTGGGGAGCTGTCAGTACATGCGCAACCAAGTAGAAAAGAAGCGGGAAGGAGATTGAAGACAGGTGGCAGGATGCTAGAGGAAGACCAGGAGCTGACAGGACTCTCGAACTCCGGGGAGGGTGGAAACGACTGAGTAGGAGCGAGGCTGTGTCAGCAGTGGGCACGCTTCCTAGTCCACCATTTCCCTGACTGAGTGGGGAGGCCTGGCACTTGATGACTTAGCTCGTGTGGTGGGCCATGTGTGACGCAGGCAGGGGTGATGGGGGGGGCAGGGGTGGAGAACGGGTTGTGTGGGAGGGAGAATTGTCATCGCATAGGCTGTGGAGGGGTGGAGCAGGGCTGGTTGCCAGCATCCAACGGGTAGCACTAGGTGTGAAGAAATGTGTGGCAGGAGCTGTGTGTGAGGCGTTGCCCAGACGGGTGGCCCGCTGGGTGCACAGAGGGTACCGCTGTGGGCTCGAGTCAGTGCGTGTGGAGGAGTGACTTGGAGGTGGAGGAAAACAGGGCTGTGTAGCCAGAGTGGGAAGTCTTCTGGCCAGAAAATGGGGAGAAAGGAGCTGAGAAGTAGGAGAGTTTGGAGGGTAGCACTGCACCTGGGCCGTGTGTGGACTAGAGCTCGGAAGAACCTGATCCGGGAGAAGGAAGCAGTGAGTGAGGGGATCCCCGTGAGAGGCGGGCCTCCTGCCAGCAAGGGCGAAGCCATGTCCTACTCAAGACTGAGACTCCCACCCGTTACAGCGATTCCAGAGAGCAAACTGTCTGCCCTCAGATGTGTTCTAGAGGGTTCTTCAGGAAGCATGTACTTTTATAATGCATTTCATTGGTACTTTAGTTGTTGGACTAGTGTTTCATTAACTAACTGGTGACTCGCTTACTTTGAAGGAGACCTACTTTGGAGAGTATGCGGATTCCAGCGATAATGACTCGGCCCAGCACAGAACCTCCGCTGAGTCCGCTTCAGAAGCTGAGACACTGGTGGCCGATGACTGTCCGGGCTCCTCCAGAAAAACTAAAGGACGCAGCGCGCACACCGGAAAGCTCAGACCACGTGAAGCCAGTCGGGTTCCCAGTACGTGGAAAGCAAACGAAGTGACAGCTGTTGGGTTTGGGGCATTCACAGCAACACTAGGAGAGCCTTCAGCCACGTACTCCTTGGCTTGTGAGAAACACTGGACAGTGTCATCTCTACCTGCGAGTGACAGACACAGGGGCGTGTTAGATGAGGCCCCACGACAAAGGGAGGCGAGGGAGATGGAGAAGTCAGTGCAAATGGAGGAAGCGCTTCATAAGCCCCTTGGAAGCGCGAGTGTTGAAAAGCTGTCTGGCAGCCTCACTCAGGAGAAGGAAGCGGCCCTCGGGAAGTCAGACTTGCGTTATTGTCCCCTTGGCCAGAAGCCATTAAGTGAACTCCTGGGGTCTGAAGGGAAAATCATGGCATCACCCAAATCAGACTTGACTAAGTGGACACCAGCTATTGAAATCACTTCTGAATCAGATCGTGTGTCTGTTTCTGACCGTCTTCAGGGAACAGCTACAGAATCGGGAAAGGGAAGAGGATCTCTGCAAGGGTTTGTGTTGGGAGAATCACCTGAACCGGACGGAGGTGCAGGTGACGTCATGGCTGTGACAGGGCTTGGTGTTGGTGCCAGATGTTCTTCCTCTGCTACCTCGGGAGCGCTACCTCCTGAAACCGTCCCTACTGCAGTGTGTCACTCAGAGCAAACGTCACAGGCCAGAACTTCAGACACGGCCGGGCTGCAGGCTGAGCCACCAGAGTGTTCTGCAGGAGAACGTGATCTGGGGACTCGTGTGCATGCTCTGTGCCCTGAGTTGGGAGCACCAGATGTGCACGGTCAGAGCAGCAGTGAGGTGGGACGTGCAGAAGCTGTGAAAGGCACGTCCCAGGTGTGCACACTCCCTCTGTCAGTGTTTGCAAAGGCCACGAGAGGTGGGCAGGGTGACAACCAAGGTCTGCAAGTGGGGCTCACACCCAGTCAGGCAGATTTCACACCACCAGTGGAGTCTCAGTCTGGCTTGATCACGCGTGTGTTTGGTTTTGTCAGAGGCACTTCCTGGCACCATAGTGATCTTTTGAGGAGAGGAGGTGAAGAAAGGCTGAGAGCCAAACCAGAACACGAGCAAGAGACCCACCACCAGTTACAAAAGGCAGTGGCCTCCTTGGAAAACAGAGGGTCGGCGTCCAAGCCTGACCTCGCTGGAGAAAGTGCCGGTGCTGTGGGCCTCAGGGCTGCTGCGTCCATGCTGCCGAACCAGGTGTCGGTGATCACCAAGCAGGCCAGGCCTGAGAGGACTCCTGGTGCTCGGCCCGAGCCCCTGAGCCTGCCCAGGAGTGAGCCTGCCTCGGCGACAGAAAGCGTCAGGAACGGGACTGGTTATGTGTCATCTAGAGCGAGATGTGGTGGAGAGGGAGAGGACGCAGCTCAGAAAGTCCAGGAGGTGGCTCCTGTGGAAAGGACTGTACCAGAAGTTTCGCCTTCTTGGAGAAAACTCGATTTTAATTCTCCAAGTGGCTCTTTATCAGTAGAAAATTCTCATTGTTCCACAAATAGCAAATTACCTTTCTTTTCTGAAAACACCCCTGTCCCAAACCAAGACGTCATGATGGAGCCTGCAGCGCAGGAAGAGATGCAGAAGCAGAGGCCATGTCTGGACGCCACAAATCTGGACACGTCTGGTTTGGGTGGAGATCAACATCCGGCTGCAGAAATGGCAGTGGCAGGAGCCTGTCCCGCTGAAGACGCACCCTTTGGAGACAGAGCGGGGCCTGGTGGGGAAGGTGCGGCCCTCGCCGAGGACTGGCCTCGCATTCGGCAGAGCCCAGAGCGGCCTGAGCAGCTGCTGTCGCCAAGTCCTGGCATTGCTTGTCCTGAAGGCCCGGGTCTCACAGCTGCTGCCTTTTCTTCAGCCGCCGGCAGGAAAGATGAGACTCGTGCTGTCCCCCAAGGGGGCCCCCCTGGTCCTCTGTACTGTTACACAGGCCTCCGGGAGGCGGGCGGCGGTGACACGGAGCTGGAGAGCGAGGCCCCGAGCTGCAGTGAGGGGGAAAACGAGCCTGACACGGCCCTGGGGGCCCGACCGTGGGGAGCTGCGGGCGCCAGTGCCACCCAGCCCAGGCCGTCCACTGCACTGGGCGGCCTGACCTCGGCGCTGCGGGACTGCAACATCAGCGCCCTCCCCGAGACAGATGGCTTGTCCACCTCGGAGGTGGTGCAGTTCCTGGAGAGTTGCCAGCTGAGAGATTACAGCTCAGGGGACTCTGTTTCAGAATGTTCCAGCAAAGAAACCCTAAACAAAGAAATGAACAGAGAGTTAAAGCCAAGTGGAAAAACAGGAGCAAAGTGCAGAAAGCAACTCTGTGAACAAGAAGCGCTCGAAACCAGCGAGGAGTGGCTTGAGTCGGAGGACGAGGAGGGCCCCTTGCGGAGCGCCAGTGGGCTGGCCCCGTGCTCTCTGGAGACGCTGTCCGAGGTGCTGAGCACGATCGGGCGGGAGCTGCAGCCCGACTCGGAGGACCCGAGCAGGAATGACGTCGCGGACTTGCTGCTCCTCAACGTGCCCGGTGGCCCGATGAGCGAACTCGGGAAAGAGCGCATCACAGCCCCAGAAACAGGCGGCTCCTCACCCCCTTCAGACCCACCCCCGCCCGCAGCCGGCCTAGATGCCCAGGGCACTTCTCCCGCGACTGGGACATCTAGTGACGAAGACACTCAGCACATACTTGAGGGTCCCTCAGATGTGACGAGGCCAGTCGATGGTGGGGACGGGGTCCTCTCAGAACCGGTGGAGACCCCAGCCCAGGGCTGTGACTCTGGAGCGGGACAGACAGCCGAGCGCAGTGCTGGTGAGGTGGAGAGGACATTTCAGTGTCAGATCTCCACAGTGACCTCCGAGGTTATAAATGTGCTGATAAATAAGGACCAAAATCTAGTCATTGAAAAGGGAGACAACTGGACCATCATCAACGGGGTGGCTCTCGTGCCAGATGTGGACCAAGTTATCTTATGTGATGCGCCTGGAGAAATCCCAGCTTCCCCGGAGGGAGGAGGGCTGGCAGCTGGCTTTATGCCCGATACTTCCGGGGCGACGTCCCCAGTCCCTGGTCACACTGGCTCTCCGTTTCAGGAGCCCCCGTGTGGCGGCAGTCTCCCAGGTGCCCAAGAGGAGATTTCCAGCAGTGGTCAGAGTTCCAACTTTGATAAAAGTCGTTTGCGGAATAGACCTGTTAAACCCAGTGTGAGGATTAATTCTGAAATATATGACCAGATCTTTGAGTCTCAGATCGTTGCATCTGATCACACGTATTATAACTCGAAACTAGAGCCATTTAGCAAAAACAAGACTCGATCAAAGATTTCAAACAAAGATCAGTCAAACAAACCGGTAAAGACTTCAGCGTCCAGCAGAGTTGAAAGTAATCCAAGTGAAGTGTCTCGGTCACCTTCAGCGGACAGAGGTAACACAAAAGCTCCGAGACACCCACCTCAGACCATTCTCGCCAATGCTGACACATCTACTCCCACAGATTGTTCTGCTGACACTCTGAGTAAAATTCGGCAGGAGGTGGGGCCCCCTCTGCCACCCCTGCTTGCTCCTTTGATTGCCACGCCCCCCAGGACTTCGCGCCCCATCTCCCCCCTGATGTCCAGCGCCAGCCCCTCCTCACCCACCTCTCCTGCCAGCCAGCTCTCTCCATTGTGTGATATCCCAGCACCACCCGTGATGTCTCCTTTGCTGGAAGACCCGGGGCCTGTCTCCCCTCTGTGCACCCCGCCGTCCCCGTCTGCCGTACCTACTGGAGAGAGGACATTGTCCTCTCCTTTGCAGTTCTGTGCTGCCACCCCAAAACATGCCCTTCCTGTGCCAGGCCGACTGCCCCCCTGTGCGTCGGCCCACACTGCTGTGGCCGGGCCCCAGGAGAATTCCGTTAAAATCCTCGACACCATGTACCCGGAGCTGTCGGCCAGGGCCCGCACGCTCAGCATCCTCAAAGGTAACATTCAGCTCACACGCGGGCCACCTGCTGCTGCCCGGCAGGATTTGCCAGGGCCCGTCAGCGCCATCACAGGGTTCAAAGCAATCACTTCCACCTCCACCGCCTTTGTCAAGACGGGGGGCAGCTCTGGAGGTGACTGTAACCAGGAGAAGTCGAGAGACTTGGGGACTGCACAGGACTCAGGTGGGAAGAGGGCACTGGCAGTGTGCGCATTGAGGAGCGCTAAAAGGCTGCGCCTGGACAGCGGGTCCCCGGACACAGAAACGGGCAGCGCCACCGCAGAAGGCGTCCCGAAGCATCCCCGCAGGGACCTCCCTCAGGCTCAAGTCCCAGCGGCAGAGGAGGAGCCAGCTTCTGTGCCACGTGCTAGCACAGCTTCACAGCTGCCTCCGAACCCCGAAGAAACCGTGGAGTCGCATGACAGAGCCATCGCTGACGCCCTGAAGAAGATCTCGGAGTCCTGCTTTGACCTGTTGCCTGTCATCCGCAGTCACGTGTACGTGGGCAATATCTCCAAAAAGCCTGTCATGAGAGATGAAGAGAAGGAGGTCGTGTACGACTTCAGTACCGCCAAGAAGGTATGTGGCCGCTGTGCTCAGCCTGGGGACAGGCTGCCTGGGCGCCGCAGCATGGGGCGGGGCGGGCCCCAGCAGGCGTTTCAGTGCAGAGCTTGGCAGTTCCCCAGGCAAGGACTGGCCTGGACCTTATTTTCGGCCAGAATTGTGTACATTTGAGATGTGATAAGACTAGAGCCTCAATGATTTGTGTTCATCATGTAATTTGAAATCTTAAAACAAGTATGTCAGGACAAAAATGGTGTATTTCCCATTGATTGTGGCTTGTTAAAGGCTTGTAATGGTTTGCATCACCTGATTCCCACGTGGCGGAGCCTTTCTGTGAACAGTATCCCACGCACGTTGGTGAGTCTGAGTCTCACAGGTAGCAGGTGGGTTTCCCCTCGCTCCCTGAATGTGCTTCTGAAACCCCACAAGAGCGGGAGCCAAGGCTCAGGGTGGGGTCGGGTTGTGCAGACATACGGACAGTTTGCTAGGTCCGGCCTAGGTCACGTGTCCTAACTTCCCGTGCTGACAGCTGCGTAGATGATTTCCAGTGACACGCGGAACGTGCTTTAGTGGTACGTGCAGGTCCTCGGTCACAGTGGTACAAATACTTGTCTTAGGTCGCTTCCTTTCAGAAAGCATTCAGAGCAGTGCCAGTAACTTAGAAAAGGCTTGTTTTCAAGGGGACGAATGCGTCAGCATTTAGTGCTCCGCTTCCTAAGCACGGGAAATGAATGTTAGCTAGTGTGTTAAGATCTGGAGGGATCAGCGTGCGGGTGACTGGGGTGGAGAGAACAGGAGGGGGACTAGGGTAGGGACGGCTTACTGCACACAGATGGTAGCAGTAGAAACTCGACACCGTAACTGGTGGGAGTGGTGCTGGTGACAACAGGTAGCCAGGTGTGCTCAGACCTGGCACCTGCAGCATCCGTGGCTGCACGCAGCCTGCAGTGTGCGCTTCTCCCCCAGAACCCCTTCTCTCACCTGCTGAGCGGGTTGTGACCGGTTACTGCCGTCTGCAGCCGAAGGCGTGCACATTTTATTTTGCTAGTAGGGACTGAATTTTGCAACATGTAGCCATTTTTAGTAGTCTAAAGGTAAATATGTCTACATCGCCTCTTCCTCTTTTGTGGTTTTTCCCCTCCAGCACTTAGCAGAGTGCTTGCTTCACTCTATTCTCTCAGAACTGAAACTTCAGAAAGTATCTCTGGAGCACAACTACATCCACGCCCTGTGCAGAGTGTATGTGGGTCTTTGTCGGCAGCTGGGAGACGTGGAGCGAGCCCGCCTGTTCTGCTACAGTCTCCTCAAGGAAGGTATGTTCCCGGCCCGCTGCTCTCTTACCGCCTCCTACTCGGATCTGTGTTTCTAGCTACGTGACCGCTTTGTCACTTTTAAAGCCGAGTTAGGTTTTGTACATGTATCAGGGGGTGTGAACAGCCTTGGCTGCACCTGGGTGTGTGTGTTTCCACTGGGACAGTTTCTGTGACAGCTTACTTCTGTGGGCATTTTACTTTACCTCCGTAGAGTAGAGGGTCTCCCATTACTGTGCATTTATTGGTTTATTCCTTGCGCAGCTGCTGTAGAAGCAGGGATAGCTGACAAAGGATAAGGGATGCTTTAAAGTAAGTGTCAGACCACAAGCTGTGTCACCAGCTGGAACGAGCAGAAACTGGAATGGATTAAGCGCATTAGAGGAGGGCAGTGTGACAGAGACACGGGCAGGAGCACGTCCTTTCCTTCTCTTTTCCTTGCGCTACCATTTCTTTAGCCTCCACTAACAGCCACAGTAGAAGTCATTGTTCATGATGTCAGATCACAGGTGAAGACGTTTGTAAATAGTAAAGTGACAGACCAATGCAGTTTAATACAGACAATCTTACCTAGATTGCAGAGATTCCTGTCCTTTTATTCCCATGATGCGTATGGGCTTATAAGTCAGGGTGGGTGAGTGTAACCATCACTCCCAGAGCTGTACACGAAGCTGCTCTGGTTTTTGCCCAGTTCGTTTCTTTCTTTATTCTTTAAGTCACTGATTTATTCAACAAATAGTTATGGGGCACATGTGAGGTGTCAGGGCTTCAGTGGGGACCAAACCAGACGTAGACAAGCCCATTCGGTGGGCCAGTCCGTGGTGACACTGCACATGCACACTTCGGGCTGTCAGTGGTGGGCAGTGCGTGCTGCGTTCCTGGCTCTCCTCCGAGGCCCCCAGCCCCTCTCACTCAGGCCTGTCTCAGGAGGCTTTCCCTGCAGCTTTGTCACGGCTTGCTCGGCGACATCACATGCCCCTCGGTCATTCTTTACCCATCGTCTCTTTCCTTATGCACTTGCCCTGCTTACAGTGTACTTTTAATCTTTTCGTTTCTTATCGCACTCTTCACGGGAGGCACACTCTGCAAGGACAGGAATCTTGTTTGTCTTGTTCCTGCTCTGTCCCCACCCTAGTCATTCTCTGCCGACTGAACAGGTTATCCTTTGGGGGATGTGTTTGAGAGCATCTGAGGGGTCAGAGAAGCTTTCCTGGTCCTAGTGACTCGAGCTTGAGTTGCGAAGATGCAAGAAGATACATCCTAAATTTAGGAAAGTAAGGAGTGAGTTCCGGACAGAGGGAACCCAGGAAGAAGTCCTGGGCCACGAGGAGGTACACCAGCTGAACGCAGGATTTCAAACGTAACAGATCCAAGTAGTGTGGGGAGTTTATGCTGTGAGTTACCCACTGTCTGAACACATGGCCGTGTTAACTAAAACGACAGATAAAAGCAAAATGTGGCTTCGCGTCAAACAGGACACAACTCTTCACCTTGACTGGTAAATCTACACTACAACACCCTGTGACAGTTTCTTATAATATTAAAACCTTATCATCTGACCCAGAAATTTCACTCCCAGGTACTTATCCAGCAGAAATAGAGACATAGTCTCACGTGGAGTAGTGCACAGGCATTCATAACATCTTAATCCGTGATAGCCATTGACTGGAAACGTGTCCATTGGCAGGGGAATGACAAGCGAGGGGGAGGTGTGAGCCTCTGAACACTGGTCCGTACAGAGGAACGGACCCCATGCGTGCAAGCTCGCAGGTGAACTGCACGTGAGTCCCTGGGGCTGACTGGGCCCCAGACAGAGAGGGTACATGGGCCCCGCATCAGTGAGGCAGACTGGCGACAGTGACAGGCAGGGGTCAGGCGGTCTCCGCCCGGGACGCAGTGCCTACTGGGAAGGCTCACACAGTGGAAGCCTTGTGCTGGCCATGTTCTGTATACGGATTGTGGTGGAGATTACGTGGGCGCATTGCATGTGTCAGTATTCCTCAGGCTGCCTGCTTAAAAAGAGTGCATTTTATTGTACGGAAGCTATGAGGTGTGACCAAAACATACAGTGAATGCCGCTGCCAAGTGCCAGCCAACAGAAAGGCAAGGATCTTCAATACAGAAAGTGGCAAGGTGAACCTTAGTCACAGTGTGTGACAAGTTTCAATTTGTTCAGTGCAGTTGGTCTGGTGTGAGCTACGGTTGAGAGAAGGTATGTTTTAAGTGTGCCGTAAATCATCCTCCATCATGACAAGGCTCCATGTCACACATCGCTTCCGGTACGGTAATTTCTGTTAAAAACATTACAGTGTGTCCTCATCCACCTTATTCACCGGACCTGGCACTGTGTGACTTCTGGCTCTTCCCCAAAGTCAAAATGATTCATGATCTCGAGGCAGCCATGACAGCGCAACTAAAGACACTCATGAAAGAGGACTTCCAGAGCTGCTTCAGAAAGTGGCAAGAATGATGGGATAAGTGTGTTTGAAATGAGGGGGAGTATTTTGACGGGGATTAATGGCAATGTGTCTTTTACTGTAATATTTTTTATTTAAACATTCACTATATTTTTTGATCGTACCTCATATGCCTCTATTAAGTTGATTGAACAGAGAAAAGGCAAACAGCAGTATAGGACCAGGTGTTTACAACAGAAGGATTATCATCCATAATTTATAAAACATATATCTTCAACCCAAAGCTGAATGTGTTCTACAAGCGAGTTCTCTTGTAAATACATTAAAAAAAAGGCCTGAAATGGCAGGAACCCAGTGGGAGGGTTATGGGGTTGGGCAGACTGGAGAGCAGGTGTTTGCCTCATCTTCAGTTTTAGAGTTTATTGCTCATTTCATACAGCAGCGTATATCCATGTATTATGTTTCAATTTTAATTAAAGAATTTTCACCAAAGGGGAGATGCGGGGGGAGAGAGAAGATTTCGAAATAACTGCGGCTGAGGCCTCACCGGGCACTTCAGCTGCAGGAGGCCACATGGAATTATTAAAATGTGTTCTTAGTATGTAACTCATTTTCTTGATCAGACATAAAGGCTTATTATCTTATTTTCCTTCTTACAGATTTTCCAGAGTCAGAAAAGTTGACTTTGTTCATTGCGAACATGTGGCACGATGTGTTTGTCTCTCAGTCGGTGATCAATAAGGCGATGCAGCTAGTCGCCAGGCAGCGCGCTAAGGGCGAGGTCCTGAGCTGCCTCAGGGCTTTTCTCAGCTGGGAGAAGGTGAGGGCTGCTCTACTGCCTGCCCACACTTGCAGGGCTCTGGAAACACCAGTGTTTGCTCCTGTACCAGGTCCACGGCCTTTTACAGATGATGTTCTTTGCATTCGATTCTTTCAAATATCATTTTAGCCTCAACTTTTGCATTTTGTTCATTGAGTTTGCCTGAGACCCTTTGGGAAGACTCATAGACCTGTGTACTCTGTTAATTTAACACAGTTTATTTTGTGTATTAATTTATCACTGATTAAACCCATACGTATTCATGTGTGTGTCGGGGCTCCAAGGAAAGGTGCAAATCATCGGCTTCTATAGGAGGTGCTTAGAGAGGTGGGGAAATGGGTACTCAACACCTTCCTGTAAGATTTTGCTGAATCTAGCATTCTGTACTTTTCTTTCTAGTTGATAGAATTTGTGTTTGTTTTAAGTATTTTGTTCCCGTGTTTCATGTATTCTTTAGTAACTGATGTACTAATAATGATAACTAGATTGGTATTTCACTATTTTTTGATATTAATATTTATTAAACATTTTCTTATAAATAGTAAAGGAAAAGGTTATTGGACAAAAGTTAGGAAAATATTGAAAAGCAAGTTTGTAATCATCTTTTCAGCAGTCTGTCTTGACAAACCAGAGTGTATTCATGTGAGGTGCCGTGAGTTCCAGTCAGTCGGCAGTCAGAAGAGATCTGCTTCCTCCCGTCCCCTATCGCCAGTGGCCCAGGGGCTGCCTGTCACCTGTGTGGTCCTCCACTGTGCACAGGTGCCTTCTTTGGCCAGCTCAGGATGAAGCCAGATGCACATTTGATAGTAGGGACATTATTTACGAAGAATGTAGAATTTTAATAAATGTGTTTACCCTGTGCCCTACCAAATACAAATATAAAGTCAAAGCTTTGAAAAACGAGGGCTCCTTAGGGGGAAATTCCATTATAGTACAAGACTTCCAAACTCTCTTACAGAATTCAACAGATCTGATAGACAAAAATCAGTACAGATACAGTGGAATTCAGTAATAAATAGGGAAACTCAGATGAAGAATAGATTTTTTTCTTATGTCTGTGGCACATTTACAAAAACCAGTCATGAGTTTGGCCACATGAAAAGCTTAATTTTTAAAAAGTAAAGATTTTACACTACACCCAAAATTCTTTGGTAATAGTTCAATAAAATTAGACATAAGTAATTCAAAGATTCCATAAAAATTCTATAGAAATTACTTGGAAATGTAGATACACAGTCATGGACAACCTGGGAAGAAATATAAACTTAAAAGTAAAGTCACAATCTTATACAAGTCATTGAAAAGGAAAACTTGTCATACCAAAGATCTCTAGTTTTTGGAAAACCTATACTCATTAAAATAGTTTAATTAAAACATCTTTATTATTAAACTAATGATAAAGTTGGCTAATAATTACCTTAAAAATTAAAAATCTGAGAAGGAATCTAGGAAAAAGGAATATACTTTAAAAAGTATTAGTAATCAGGTAGAACAAACAGGGAAAAGAACATTACTTTAGAAATACTGACAAAACTGATAACCCAGTTCAGATTATTGAAAAAAGAGAAAAGCAAAAATATCCAAGTTTTCAGCTGAAAAAGAAGACATAGCTACAGATCCAGGATAATTACTGAGATGCAGCCTGAAAATCTAGAGCAACAGATTCCGCAACCTAGAATGATTTCCTAGGTCTGGCAATGTAAAACTTAACCAAAATTGGTTTTAGGGGTAGAACACTTGAATAATAAGCCAGTTGTTTTCAGTTATCAAAGAAGAAGTTGAAAAGATGATTAGAGATGTACAAAAAAAACATGTACAGGTTTACCTCCTTTTGAAAGCACCCGGTGATTCCATCTTTTTTCAGGTATCGGAACATATTGAGAATTCCTTGTTCATTTTTAATAACAGAACTCAATAAAAAGTAACACAAGAAAGAAAAAAATGATAAATCCACTGTTGGCATTTACCCAAGAGAAGTCACCTTTGTGTCCACACAGGACTTGTACACGAATGTTCTTAGCGAGCGGCATTATTAGCTGTAGCCTCAAGCTGGAAGTAATGTAGATGTCCAGTGAGAGGGGAATGGATGAGCAAACTGGGGTATCAGTATGGTGAGTTACTCAGCAATAGAAAGGAACACTCAGACTGTCAGTCCATACGAGAATGTGGATAAATAGCAAAAATGCGCACAGGTGTGAAAGAAGCCAGGTAAAAGAGTCTAGTACTGTCTGATTCACTTTTATGAATTTCTGGGGGGAAAAACAGACTGATATTTAGGGTCAGAAAGATGACAGAATTTAAAGCATTTTTTTAAAGTTTAATTTTTTTTTATTTTGACAACTTTATAACTTCAAATCTCTAGTTAGAGTTCAAATGAAAACTTGAATCCCAGTCTGGATTTCAACTAGTTTCTTTTCTACCAACTGGATTCTGCATCCTGCCTGGGTTTTTTGTC
This sequence comes from Rhinolophus sinicus, assembly GCF_036562045.2. Taxonomy (NCBI): domain Eukaryota; kingdom Metazoa; phylum Chordata; class Mammalia; order Chiroptera; family Rhinolophidae; genus Rhinolophus; species Rhinolophus sinicus. Next base: position 196,229,769 of record NC_133753.1, on the reverse strand, counting down.
TGGCCTGTCAGCCACCCTTCTATTATCGGTTCAGGACACGTGCCATAGCTAAGAAACTGTCCCTTATTCAAAATGAGACGTTCAGAAGGTGGCTTTTTAAATTAAATGATTATCCGTCTGATGGTTGTTATACTCTTTGAGATTACTAACATAAGATGTGTTATACTTGGAACTCTAAACCTTATTTACTTGTTTGTTTGTTTAATTTCTTCATTTGCTAGAATGCTCCTGCAGACGTTGGCTTCATGGTTTCTAAGCTGCTTCTGACCATCCAGTTATGTCCAAAAACAGAATTCCAGCCGAGCGAACGTTTCGGGGAGGACCTGAGCGATAGCACTTGGGAGTACATATTTGCCATCGAGCTGCTCTGCTGCTATCAGAAGTGGGTGTGGACACACGACAACATCATAAGGTACAGGCTGTTGAACGTAAAGTGAATTGTAGTCATCTGTTGAGTTGCAGTCTGAGTCATTTGTTCCATTTACGAGCAATGCAGCAGAAACATTTACAGATGACATTTTGATTTGGATAAGAGTTGATAAAACTACCCATTCAGTATCACTATCACATTTCCTTGGTTTATTTTTTTGTGGGACCTGTCACTACTTTTCTTTATAGTCAGTTACTACTATCTCTCAGGAGCGACTCTGGTTCCCCGGCCTACCCCAGCACGTGGGACAGTGCCCACCTCAGGGAGATGCTCAGCGTCTCCTAATATCCTGTGTAGATGGCCATGACCTTAACATACAGATGAAATGCTCTGGCAAAACCCACATGAGCAGGAATAGTCAGAATTCCAGGTTAGCAGCTCTTCTTACCTGGAGTTTGAGGAAGAGAACTAAGTGATGAATTAACTTGTCTGGGTGCATCGAGAGTTCTGGCACCGGCTATGTACCATCTTGGGAGAATGGAGAGTATAGTCAAACTTCTCTTCTGCAGATCTTAGTTTTCTTGAGTCCCTGCCTGAAAAAGGTGGTTTGAAGGAGTTTATGGCAGTGGAAGGGATTCACCCAAGGATCAGTCCGTATCCTTGAGATATTTGAGGAATATATTCTATGGAAATTTGTTCTCCACTCTTTTCTTCCCTCCTTAACACTAGGGAAAGATTTTACACCTAAATGTCAATAATAGGAATAGAATCAGGGTGCATTTATATAATGAGATGCAGCCATAATCAAATAGCCTTAAGTGGAGTTTCATGTATTGACATGGAAGTGTTTCATAGTCTGTTACTAAGAGAGTGACAAGTCTGCCCAGTGTCATCTGTGTAATGACGTGTGAGTGCCTACCTGGGCCTCATCTCCCTGACCCTTCATGGGAGCGGGGGCCGCTCTGTCCCCAGTGACAGAGCAGACCGCCTGGGATGGTGCCAGTCACAGGTGTTTTGTCAAGGTCCCTCCACTGGTGATGTCACTGATTCTCAGGATCCATCTGAGCAACTGCAGCCCCTGCTTCCAGAGCACCCGTCACTTCCACCCCGTTTGTACAAACACGCACACCTAGAATGTGTGGGAAGAAAGCCCCAAATGAGAAGAGTGACCATTATCTGAGAATGTGTTACTTGGGGTGCTTTTACTTTCCATTTTTCTTTTGTCTGCATTTAACTTTTCTGATATAAGTACCATGTAAGAACTAAACACATTTTTAAAAGAAGAGAAGGCAAAGAGGAAATGGCACTGTTTTAAGTGAGTAGAAAGTTTCTTTAATCCACCTAAAGTGTAGTTTGATTATTTCCACTGGTTTAGTTCCTTTTACAAATATAGCCTGTTTGTCCTTGCTCATCCCCAAGAAACTGGGTGCCAAGGTCACAGGTGCTGTGTTAACGTCTGGAAGGTCTCAGTAAAACGCAGATCCCTCCACGTCCAGCTCTGTGAGTTGGGGACATCGTTCAGCTTCTCTGTGCAAAATCTTGTGAAAAGGGTTGAAACAGAATACAAAGGTGCAGGCATAGATGTTTGTAGCCTATGCCAGTCTGGGCACAGACATCCTGGAGAGGTGGGGAGTGTGTGAGCTTCCAGTGTGTTCTCATTTTAACCTAAAAAGTTACAGCTTCAGAAGTCCCTCTTCTTTGCTAATTCTCTCACGGACCATTTTTAGGATAGGTTATTAATATTTGAGCAATGATGAGCGTGCACATTTTCATATGCGTGTCTGTTGTCATTACTTTACAGTAAGGAGCTGTGGCCGGTAATGGATAAGTGGATAAAATACCGAAAAGGACATGCGAACATCGCATACACGCCTGACGTTATCATAGCATCAGTGCTGAGGCTCATTGGTGAGTGGTCTCCGCACTGAACGTCGTTTTGTTACCGATGATCCCTTGGAGGGGCGTAAGCAGACAGTCTTGTCTGTTGACTGGGACTTCACATACTGACTGATTTTATAGCCAGCAGCAGACTCTTAATTCATTCTCCCAATGCATACTCTTTCTTTATAAATTAATGATTTTGTCCATTTTTGTCAGAGATTAAGATTTGTAATGTCCGTACACTATATAATTGAAGTCTTCTCAGATACTAATATTAATATACACAGAGATACATACACACTTACACATGGGGTACATAAATTGCTGTAAATTATACTGTAGTTTCATTTGTTTTCTAAAATAAGGCTACCTGCCCCCTCCCCATCACACCACTATATTTTTCATATCCAGCAAGGATCACTTTATGTACTTCCAGCATTGGAAACTAGTTTTGTTTTCTTCTAAGCTGTATAGAAATTAAAATCATTGTTTAGAAATATTTTAAATGAGACATAGATTTTTTTCTTTTTAGATCTGAGAAGGAAGTGGGTGGCCATTGGGTTCTCCTCCTCCCTGAAAGCTGCAGACGCTTGGTTTTTCGTCCTGCCTGCTTTCCCTCCTTGCCCCTCTGGCTCTGCGGGGCTCCCCGCAATGGGGTCTGTCGGTCACCGGCTCTCGGTCCGTGGAGCTGGCTTCCCTGTCTGCAGCTGCACTAATGCACTGCCCGGGGGCCCCCAGCACAAGCTTCGTCTCATTTCTGCCTGAAGGCCCCTCAGGTCCTTGAAGATAGTTATGGCCTTTAAGTGTCTTTGGAGTTTAAATAGATCTCCGAGATAATACCATGTGAAATAAAGTTTGGGAATATTGAAGTTCTATGTTTAAGTCAGTCTTATAAATTGATGACAGTAGGAAATGTACTATCCTTGGTTAATTTTGTTACTATGTCAGCAAACATACATTCCTGCTCTGTGCATACTTCACGTGCAAACATAAGCACATTGTGACACGTAAATATATAAAACGGTTCAAGACTACAACCTGGTTTCAAGGGTGACATCTCATGTTCACTGTAAATAAAGAAAAGTACACTTTGGAGGTAAGTTACCAGACCAGGCAGTGTGAGAACTGAGTGAAGACTGAAGGGATTAGAAGAGATCGATGCCAAGATAAATAAAGGCCCACAAATGGACTGAGTAAACTGCTCAGTGGGTGCTGTCTCGGGACTTCCTGTCCTGAATTCCTCAGTTCAGAATGCCCTGAAGATCAATTTCAGTCCCAGACAGAAAGCAGTGAGGAGCAAGGAGAGCCGACGCCGGCGTTTTCAGCAGGGAGGTGGCACCTGTGTGTCTGGGAAGCCTGGTTTGGGTAGCACAATCCGTAAGGATTCAGGAAAGAATGTTTATATCTTGACCTAATTCATTTTAAATTGCAAAACCTTTTACAATGTAAGAAATTAGGAGCAATGCTAAGCCTATAAATGCATACATTGACCTAGATGAAGTATCTGGAATTTTCAAAGGAATGTCATTCTTTTGAAGTCACACTTATAAAATGTGATACGATTTTTGCTGTTACAGTCGCAGTGGTTTGTTGATTGTGACAGAGAGGATGAGCGTGGAAGGCTGTGTATCTGGTGGCTGGCCGTCCTCCGGCTGGAGCTGGCTCTTCTCTGTGTGAAGCGCCAGCCTCATGTGCGGCCGTGTCCCTCAGCTCACCCGTGACACTGTGTGTGTCAGAGGTGGCTGACCATCCAAATCGCCTGAGAAGCTTTTGTAAAAATACAAATTTTCTGGCTCCAAACAAAACTACACAAGACAAAGTAACCATATGTGAATTAAGAACAATGTGTTCACAGTTGATGTGCAAGCTAGAGTGTCTAATTGCAGGGAGAAAACCTGACTTGTTGATTTCTATCCATGTTCTTCCAGGTCTTTGAGCTTCTCTTTGGTAGTGTCTAGCTCACCGTACGCTTCGCACACCTGCATCTAACTCAGGAATGAAAACCCTGGGGACTTGACCTTTGTCCTAGTCCCACGCTCTGGGTTGGGCCTCCTTCCTTGCCGGCCCTCAGCCCTCCTCATGCGCCCCGAGTGTGCGTGGAGCATGTGCTGGTGTCTCTGATGTGGCGGGTACAGCATGTTTCAGTATGGCTGAGCCGCCCTGGACTCGCTGACCTGACTTCTGGCGGGACTCTTCTTCCCATCTCTTTAGGAAATGTGTGTGTCATCTTTGTCAAGTCATGTATTTAACTCTTTTACCCCAAACCATCTACCTCAGACTTAGGATCTCTTCTCGTTTTACCCCTGGAAGCTTTGTTAATTGAAATAGCATATGAAACCCAATTCATTAGGTCCTTTTAATTGAAAGGAAGCCGGCCTAGTGCAGTCAGATGGCATGTGGGAGCAGCCCTCCCAGGGCCGGATGACCCCAGAGCTGTGTTGGGCACACAGCCTGCCTATGTGTCTGCCAGCAGTTTGGTGCCCAGTGTACCTGATGGATTGTCTCAGTGGGCACACAGGTCCCGTGGCCTGTAGTTAGCGGTCTGATAGCATCACCCAGAGAGTTTTAAGAGTGATGGACAACTTGAAATTTCTAATCTCTGAGGCTCATCTGTTTTCAGCCTTACCGAGAGGCTATCTAGGGTTCTCCAGATGTTTATAGTTTCATCCGGGATTAGGAATTATCCAGGTGTTCAGGGATCCTAGCAGTACAGTGATTGTGTGCTGTCACTGCGTTCCTAGTGTGTGTGACTTGCCTGGAGCTCGTTCCTGGAGGGGATACAGGAATCAAACTGCCTCTGGTGCCTGTGCCTCAGTTTCTCCATAGTCACAACAGTGACTGGTGTCCTGGGTTCACATGTAAACCTGGGAGATGCTTGTAGTGAAGGGAAACAGTTTGCCACCCCCAAATATTTCTTTTGGGATATTGATTATTTTAAGCTGGTTACTTTCAAGAAAAAGTCAGGAAAACCTTTGACCTTCCCCCTAACCTGCCAAATAGAATTTAGATGGAGGAGCTGCTCCAGGACTGGGGGTGTCATCACAGGTAACTCGTATGATGTGGACGCGGCATGGCAGACATGGAGGAACCTGCAAGGACCCTGTGGTCTATGTCCTCTCTTTGTCTCCTTGTTAAAGATTCACCAGCAAACAATTATTTACCAACCATGTGCTTTTGTATCTCATGAGTTGCCCTCCAGCCCTTTGATGTCCGAAACCACCACCCCTTTTACTTAGTTCAAGATGGCACCTAAGCGTCAACTTCCCAGTCTGCTCTCAGGTCTCATACTCTCATGGGACCCCCATATAAACATAGTTTATTTGGTTATTTTCTCCAGTTAATCTGTCTTGTGTTAGTTTGATTATTAGTCCAGCCAGGAGAACTGAGGAACATGGGGAAAAGAATCATGTGAGCCCCACGGGCATGTTGAGGGAGAATGTGGTCACAGGACAGGGCCTCTGAGAGACACACGTGCAGCGTGAGGGTGGGCCTGGCCTGGCAGGGGCGCAGGGGCTCCACTCTGAAGCCAGCGGGTACACAGGCCCACTGGGGGGGGGGTCCAGATGAGGGGGCCGGTGGAGGCGTCATCCCAGTGCCCCAGCCCTCAGCTGAGTGCCGTTCCCCTAGTGAGGACCCCAGGAGAACTTCGGTCACTCAGCTTATAGCTTTCCGTTATTGTTGTAGTAGAAATTAAAGCTGAGAAATTTAAAAAATATTTAGTTACTCATTTAAAATGAACAGTAATAAACATGTTAACATAAATAATAATTTTAATGAAAAACAACTATATTTCTAAAACAAACGAACAATAACAGTAACAAGAATGGCATGGGCTTGTTGCAAACCCCTGTCCTGTCTGGGTCCGTGAAACAGCGGGTTTCTCTGCGCTGTACGCAGTCTCTTGCAATCTGTTGTTTGGGTTAAGAACATGGAGCAGAGCCAGCCTTGTACTGATACGTAATAGATAAAAGGCGGCGACTTTGTCGTCTTCTCAGAGTCGTGGACATTGCAGATAGTCTCAGGCGGACATTCCTCCCTGTCGGAGGCTGGCTGCAGTGTGAAACGTGACCCGCTGCCAGTGAGCTTTCCTCTGCGTTGCACTAAAGCCCGTTGCTCTGCAACGCTGGCACAGAAGGTGCCTTATGCCCCTTCATGATTTTGTAACGGGCATTACTCACTTGGAAATACTGATACACACAGGTCTTCCAAATGTCAACAATATCCAGAAAACACATGAATATCATCACTGAAAGTCACCAGAGAAGTCTTAAGTATTTGAAGCTGTCAAGCAGGGTGGCTGATGGAAGTTTCTCTAAAATTCTGATTTTGCTTAAAGGCTCATATTTTATCATTGCCAACAAGGATAAATTTCCTCACAGTGACAGGCTCGCTTTATTCATTGTTGAGAAAACGTCTGCCTCCGTCTGAATAGCCGTACTTTGTCATTCTTCCAGTGGGAAGTGGGTGTTTCATGGAGGACGGGGCGAGTTCCCCGCCCCTCTGAGACCTTGCACAGCCTTCCCAAACACAAGCAGTGTGCCCGGTGTGCCGTGGGCGTGCTTCCCGTGCACTTCCCACCCCTCCGAGGTCCTGTGGGGAGGGACTGGACTTCCTGGAGCCCCTGTGGCTGCTCTGGCTTAGGCTCCTGGTGAAGAGAAGGGCCTCTATAGCCATTGTTTTTCCGCCATCAGGCAGGTCTCAGCCCTGGGGGAGGTTCAGAACCCTAGGTTTTCCTGACGGTAGGACTCCTGGGGGTCCGAGGACCGCACTCCACGTTGTGACAGCGTTGTCTCACACATTACAGCCACGTTACAGCAGCAAAGTGTGCGTTTGATGCGAGGAGTCTTAGAGGCCATCTTCTAACCCACTCGGACCTGGCCATTTCACACTGAGCCTGCCGAAACCATTCATCCCTGTAAATTCCCTTTGTTGTTATGTTATAACTTAGCTGGGAAAGCAGAACATCTGTATATGTGAGTAAAAGACGAGATGAGTAGGCATTTTGGTCACACCCCATAAGACAGATGGTGCTTTTTTGAGACCTGAGGCCTTACTGTTTAACCTGTCTTCTCTTTAGAATAGGCACCCATTTTAACTAAAGTTCAGAATCAGTAAGCTTAATGTACATAATGTTTTACGAAAGGAAAAACATTTCAAATTCTTATGAAAAGTTGATCAACATTTAACCACAGATTGTTTATATTTTGGTTTATTTTTTTTCCCCTAGGTCGTTTAGGCCAATTGGGTTTGAAGGAAGGCTTTCCATCTGCTGTGAAAAATATTAGTTCGGTTATCGGTATGTTCATACAGCATGCCCGGGATGAAGGTAACACTTCTGTTGTAAATCACTTGAATTCCTCTTACTCAGCCTGACTCCGAGTCCGCAGTGGGCCCTCTGCCTCTCACTGCCCGTCGGTGAGGACAGGGAGGAAGATAACAGCTGTGGGCTGGCTCCGTGTGCAGTGTGGACATTGGACCCGGAGCCCCGCCTGGCCCCACGTGCACCTTGTTGCGAATTGGTTTTTAAATCATTGTGTTTTTAAATTGGTTTTTAAATCATTGTGTTTCTCTTACTGGTAGGCTTTTTTTTTTTTTTTTTAAGTCTTGTCTGTGAGCCTCACTCTGCTTCTCTAATTGCCTTGTAGAGTAGGCGAAGTAATTTAAAGATGCAGTACTAGCTCTGTTTTCAGCATTAACATTTGTGTGGGTGTTGTGATACTGTGTAATTTAGATGCTAGCTGTTTGCCTTGTTGGGCATGAAATCACTAACAGTCATCTGAAATATATAATAATGAATGTTAATGAAATAACACCTAAATTTTTAAACTAAATCATTTTAGTGAATTAAACTTGAACTAAAATTTAACTAAATTACATTTTAATGAAATAACTCTTAGGTAAACGTATGCTGCATGAGAACTGTAACGTCCCATGGTCACGTGCTGCCATCTAGTCATGTACTGTAATTTCCTATGTGAAATTATGATACGACGGCTGTTCTTCATTCGATCTCATTTCACTATGGTTTTCATTTTCAAAGTCCATTTGTTAACACTTCCAGTGGATATTTAATGCAGTTATGTATTTGGCAAATGCTTGGGGAAACCACATTTTATTAAAACTTAAACATGGGTGTGCGATCCTTCCAGAACTGCTTTGGAAAGCTGACCTGGCATCGGTCATGGGAGGGCAGGGGCTTTTTGGCCCTGTGCCCCTTGCTGACACTGGGGAGGCCCTCGGCGTGCAGGCCAGCTCTGGGGACCTGCAGAGAGCTCTGATGCTGTTTGCATTTTCTTCCCCACTTATAGACAAGTCTTAAGTTTTTCACTGTGGGTCTTTTATATTTCATTTTCGTTGCTGGCAGAGAGTGTTCTGTATTTGAAGAGTATTCAGTAGATTACACTATTGAATTTTGAATACCAAACATTGTCTTATGTAATGACTGCTGTGAACACTCTTTTCAGATATACCGTGGGGTATACAGCTAGCAGCCGTGTACGCTCTTTGTGACTTGAGTCCCAGCAATCCAGCAGAAATATCCCAGATCCTGGAAGCGTGGCGCAGAGAGACCTCTCACAGCGTCCCGCCGGTGGTGGCCAGCTCCCTGGAGGAAGTCAGCGCATTGTGTGGGGAGGGGCTCGGCTAAACCTGGCCTGCCGCGGCCTCGCAGAAGTGCCTTCACATTCTCGAGTACAAACAGATTCATCAGCTGTCAGAATGCAAACTGAGGTTCCAAGAGAAAGATACAGAAGAGAGAGCATGCCAAGAGGCTCTTCTCACTGTGGCAAGGAGGCAGGACACATGAGCAGTGGCCCAGCCGCTTCCCCTAAACCACATGCATTTCACTGAAGGCCGTTGTGCATACATGACACAGGGAGTGTGTTACTGTGTCTCGATCAGACAGCAGACACTTGAACTAAGCCCTTTTTTGCTGCAGAAAGTGTCCTTTTAGCTTTTTAAAAATGAGTGGCATTTTATAATGAATTTAATATAAAAGCATTGATTTGATTCCTGAGCTAATTCTGGGCTTTGCGCTCAAATGAATGAGTAGGAAAAACTAAATTGGCTAAAGGAGAACTAGAAGACCCCTCCACTACCTTAGCTGGCGATGGGCTGCGAAGTCGTCAAGGGCGAGTGTGCAGCTCGAGCCGAGTCCAGCGGGAGAACCTTGAGAACTCACGTCAGTGCGGTTACTTCACGTCTCTAAGTCCCGCAAGCTGTTTAACCCTGTGTCAGGAAAGCAGATCGAGAGCGGCAGCTCGCGGGCAGGCCGTGGGAGCGACGTGTACATACGATTCACAGCCAGGCACGGGCCGAGCCCTGGGCCATGTGCATACGGACAGTGCTACAATGTGTTTCACATTCAGTGATGTTCCACTTCGGAATTTTAGTATCTGTACAGAGAAAATGGGTTTAATAACTCACCGTGGTTCTGATTTGTCTTATAGTCATCGTTTCTTAAAACTCTTGTATGTGTTTTTATAATAAAAAATAAAAGCCGTGTACATGATTGTTGTGATCCGTAAAGAGTGACGCTGGCGTTACCTCACTGTAACCAAAGAGGAAGGAAGTTCTCCAGCCAAAGCCAGAAGCCGCCGGCCATCCTGCAGGAGACTCCGCTTCTGGGCAGAAATGTGACGCGGCCAGTGTCCCACTGACTCTGAGTGTCCGACAGGCTCTTAGTGATGTCAGATACCAGATACTTCCATGCCGAGGGCCCCTCACCATTAGGTATGTTTGTGTCATTAGTTGCCGCCCTTTACAAAGCACATTTGACCACTATTCCGTAATAATTGTAACAAACAAGTGAGGTTTACGGACAGCCCTGCGTAGCCCTGTGTAAGTTTCTGGCTGGTGTGCTCACTTCCCACCAGTATGTACTGAGCGGCCCACAAGGAATGAGCTGGAGCGCTGTTCAAGCGGCAGGTGTCCTTTGCCCCGTCACACAGGTCAGAGTCACGGGGACCTGGGAGGCCTGAGCAGAGGTGGCACCTCAGATGCAGCCACTGACTATTCTGTGGCAGGGACCTGTCGGGTGGGAGGGAGAGGAGATGACGGTGGTGGCTGTGGACCATAAATCCTTCTGAGGGCGGAGCAGGAAACGCCAGGGAGGGCGGGGTGGTGGGTGGCCTCCTGCCGGAACCCAGAAGGCAGGCAGGTGGCCAGCTGTGCTTGGAGCAGGGGGGCAGGTAGGAACCAGCCAAGTGATGGTGGGTTTTGCCCCCTGTGGGTATGGTGACCTTGGCATTTCCCATGTAACAGTCGGCTTAGCAAGCCAAGTGCAAGGGAGGTCAGCAGAGAGAAGAGCAGGTCCGCAGACACGATTTGGGGAAAACGAGCCTGGTGAAGGAACTTGTCATGCGGTTCACTTCTTTTTTAACCTCAGCAGTTTGTGTTTTTAGTGCGCCTGACATTTTCTCCTGGTTGCCATTCCTCTGACCATTTGGTGTGTGGCATTGGCTCAGCGGCATCTGCTGTGTTGTGACCTGATGATAAATGGGCCTGAACTTGCCTGTGGCGTTGTGTCACTCTGAGAGAGTGAAGCACTTTTAAGCTGTTATTAAATTTAATTTCTGGTGCTCAAACAAACATTGTGGGGTTTTATCATTTTAAAGAAATAGTGAGACATTTGGACCTAGAGTTGTGTGGGGCGTTAGGCTTGAATCGGGTCTGTGCCCCCAGCAGCACACAGGTCAGATCCTGGACACCCAAGCTGGGTCCCCCGACGTTAGTGAGCTGCCCTCCAAAGGCCTGGCACGCTTCCCCTGCAGCAGCTCCTGCCAGGCCGCACTCTGGTCTGGCCGCTGGGCAGTCACGGACGGCCCCGGGGCCCAAGGAGCTGCTCTGAGTGGGCAGTGAGGGGCAGTGAGCAGTGTGGCCAGTGACTGTAATGGACATCTGAGCTCTGTCCCCACGTGCATTCCCAGCGAGCCCTCAGCTGTGCATTCCCAGGGAGTGAGTCAGCCCGTACACGGTACTTCCAGCTGTAATTTTCCAGAGACAACTCAGTCACATCGCTTGCTTCATTTTTTAAGATGAGATATAACAGTGTAACCCACATATTTAACTTGAAGAAAACATGAAACAGGGTCTGTACTTGGGGATGGAAAGAGTTGCACTGTGGCCATTAGAGGGCACTGCAGACTGGCCCGTGAGCTGCCCCTGCCAGGAGGAGGCTTTTCCAGGCAGGCAGGAGGCAGGCACGTCCACACCCTGAGAGCCTTGTCAGGGAGCCCTGCTCTGCTCACGGTGGGAATGGACTGCATGTTCCTGCCAGGCCTATTAGCGCCAAAGTAAATGAGGAAAAGTGTGAAGGGATAGCGTGTCAAATCAGTGGGATTTGAGAGCATACCCCACACACACTCCAAAAAGCAGCAGATAGTTTGCCTATTTGGTCAAATTCTTCCCTGGGGTTTTTTTAATGATCCTAAAGCAAACACTTTGACCCCCCCCCCAAAAAAAAAAAAAAAAAAAAAAAAGGTAAAGTGGCCAGGTGGGTAAGCATGGTGGGTGGGAAGGTTCTCTCCTTACTTGTCGTCATGTGTAGGAGCAAGTAATTCAGTCATCCTGCCCACATTGAACATGCTCAGTTCTTTTCAGACGATATTCCTAACCATATTGTAGAGAATCTGTAGTGTGAATACAGCACATAGGTGTGAGCTCAGTCAAGCAGCCTGGTTAATCAGACTCCGTTTCCAAGCAAGGCTTTAATCAGGAATGTTCTAGAAAGGGGAGTTTTGAAAGTCAGCCATTGCTTTGAACATTGTCCCCTTCCGTGTGGCTGACACTTGCTCAGAGAAGTTGAGAGGACTTGGCTTTGGTTGTGAAGCACACAGGAGGTCCCTTTTCCTGCCTCTGAAGAGAACTTGAGGAAGACCGACTCGCAGCATGACGTTTCTGTCGCAGTCCGCTGGGCTTGTTTCCGTGAACTGAAGCTGCGTCACTATCGGTCAGTGTGCTCGGCACAGTTAAGTGGTTCTTAGGCAAAGGTAGGACTGTGGGTGAGGCACCGATGAGAGACGCTACAGTCCCGTTCTGACGAGCAGCGTCTGCTTGCAGCTATGGGTGCTGGGTTTTGTGAATGACATTGACTTGGCGAGGGCCACCCCGCCTCCCACAGCCCTGCACGCCGAGGTTTACATGTGGGGCCAGGTGGGTCTCCGACTGCCCTGCTGGGAAAGGTGGTGCAGCCCAGCACCTTCCAGGGGCTCTGCAACAGGGGACGGGAAGGCCCCACAAAGTGCTAACCAGGCCTGTGTTGTGTAAGGAGCCTCCCAGGGTCGGGGAACCCTGAGAGCTGCTGCCACCCCTTCCTGCCCTGGGCCCCGGCCCCTGCTCTGGGCTCTGCCCTCCCAACCCTCTCTAGACGGCCTCTCCCACTGTCCCCCTTCTGGCTCCATTTCAGTGGAAATTTGGGAGGAAGAGGAGAGTATGGTAACTGCTTCCCACCATCCTGAACTGATGTAGGCCCTGGCGTTTTTGTTTTAATGTTTTCCGTGGTCTTAAGAATCCTTTTCTCTTAACGAATAATCGTTAACTGCTGCTCTGAGATCATCTCACCCTAAATCATGAGTGTACAACTGAAAAACTCAAAATGGGGAAAATGGGGCGTCAGAATACACACCCTGAACCCACCACACCATCAGTGTTCATAGACACTGCCCCTCGTGGTTGCCATGTGTTTACATGTAAATGTGTATGATTACATGTCTGTTTTTAATAGTTCCAGTTATAACCCAATGTGCTTTATTATTTAATCTTTTCATGTTAATCGTGTATTGTATGTGTGTAGTAAATTGAACATTAAAACAGGTCACACACTGGAATGCAGTCTCCCTCTCATCCCAGTCGCTCAGGCCCTGCTCTCGGGGGGCAGCTCAGCGACCTGACGTTGTGCAGGGCAGGAGCTTCTGTCCAGAGACCCCCAGGCCCACGGAAGCCTGGCGGGGAGTGTAAGCCTACTGCCACCTCCCCCCATGCTGTAACAGGAGCGCCCCCTCTGCCCCCTTTCTTATAATGTCCCAGAGGTTAACACAGGAGGTGGCTTGCTCTCACCTCTGGGCTCTGCTCCCCTGCCCATGTGCAGCTGTGTCCTCTGCCCCCTCGGGAAGTTGTCCCCTTGGCTGGCCTCAGGTTATTTCAAGAGCTGAATCATACTTAACCTCAGAAGCTTAGAGTGCCGGGAAGTCGTGTAGAGGGCTGTCCCTTTGCTGTGGCCTTGGGACTCTGATGTGGGAAGGAGGGAAGGAAGGAGGGAGGCAGGGAAGGAGAGGAGGGAAGAAGGGAGGAAAGCAGTGCCTGATGGGACTCGAAACGCAGCATGCCTGCCCTGGCCAGCCCAGGCTCGCTATCCCCACTGATGGGCCCACAGTGCTGGGAAGGCCACAGACCTGGATCGAAACGGGTGGCCAGCAGGCAGTGTGTTGTGGGATCTGACGCCACGTTCTCTGCTCAGCTTTCACCTCAAGGCAGCCTGTACCCGAACTCCTGCCTGATTCCTCATTCAGCCCAACAGCCATTCGATGCTTAAAACCAACTGACAAAAATGCAGCAAACCTCCAATGAAGTAAGCACTCTGATTCTTGAAGAATAGTCACATTTAAATTTTATGGTGGTTCTTTAAGAAAAAGACGCCTGTAATATTTCAGAGCTGGAGTTTAGAGGCGATAATTGTGTTATGATGAGGCACCTGAGTCACTGTCCCTTTCTTTACACCTGCTTTACACCCTGTTTAAGGCCACCTTCAGCATGTGGACCAGTGGAAGGGGCTAGGTGTTGGCAAAACCACTGACAGTTGACACAGGTCCGGCCAGAAGCAGGTGTCCCCCCACTCTGCCCTCCCAGGGCGCCTCTCCAACAGGGAGAGCCCACTCACCACGACCCGCCCGTCCACCACCAGCAGATGGGTGACAACTCACTTTATTTTAATAGAAAACAGCAGTCATGTTTGCACATGTGTGGACAACCCAGACCTGACCTTCAGAAGCTTCCTTCAGAGGAAGCTCAGGGTGTTTCTGTGGGGAGGAAGGCCTCCTGACCTCCATGCCTATATATTGTTTTGATGCTTCACCCTTGGGGGGAAAATGTTTCTGGAGAAAGAGGATGGAGTTTCACAAACAGGCATTTAGCCTACAGACGTTTCCTTTAAGTGGAGCCCCCTGACAGCCCCCACACCTGACCCAGGGGAAGGTCAAGGGCAAAGCCAAGGGGAAGGCTCAGAAGGCCCTGCACCTGCCAAGCCTGTGACCCCAGCCACACTGATTTCAGGAAGGGCCCATCAAGAATTCAGAGGCTGGCATGGCTTGGCTGCTGCTCTTACCTCACCCTGCGGACACTGGGGAGAAGAGGGAAGCGACTGAGGTGGGGGAGAACTTGCCACTTGGAGGGCATTTATTTCCTCCGGAGTCTCATTGGTGTGGAAACATCTAGAAAAGCAGAGTTGGGTTCCGTTGTGGCACAGCTCTAGAGTCAGGTGTCTTTTCAGAGATGTGTGATCAGCTGAGGGAGAGATGTTAGAGACAACCAAATATGACCCTAGTCCCTACCTTATAATGCAGAAGAAGTGCATCATAAAATGTCATGAGCCCCTCTTGCTGGTCAGCTTTCGGAATGCCATCCTCATAAGTTCTCCTTGTTTGAGGAATACGGAGCATGTGCTTCCCTGGAGAGCTGCCATCACAGAGAACGGACAGTGTGCTGCCATGATGGAGAAGGGACAGGAGGTGCCAGCACAGAGAAGGGACAGGATAACTGTCCACGCCGTGTGCTCACACAGCCCCTCCCAGTCCCTAGTACTGAGGCCTGGCCTTTATTTTCATTTTGAAAATCTGTTTGTTCAACCTGCAGTGGAGCAGAAAATAGAATTGTTAAAGCACTCACTCTTGACCTTTCCTATTTCCTAATTTTAAAGAGACTGGAATTTCACTCCTTTCATCTTGCAATCATCCAGAATAGTATTTTAAATGCATCTTTCTTTTTATAAAGCCTATTTGCATGAGAAAATAAGGTTTCTGGATTTGGGTTCAATCTTAAAATGCAAAACTAATTTCTAAATAGAAACATTGGCATTTGAAAAACCAAAGTAAAATAGACACGGTTCCAGAAACTGTAAGTTCACCTTGCTTTTTTTCTGGTTTTCTTTAGCTGTGCATTCCCATTTTTAATGCACTTAAGAGAAAAGAAATGTTATTGTGAATGTTTTATTCATAGATTGGGCTTTGTATTTGATCCTATACCTGACATCCCTTTTCACTCAAATTCCACAATCTGACCAAGTGGAGAGGAAAGAAAGGAGGAAAAAATGTTAAAATAAGAAAGCCCGTATGCCTGGCTCCTCGGTGTGTTGTCGTCGTTTGTTTTCCATCCCACAGATATGCTTTCAGTAGGAAGCGCTGCCCTCTCCCAGCCTGGCTCCACTCCACCAGGGGACCTGCAGGGCCTTACCTACCTGCCCAGCAGGCGGCGCCAGCACCTTGGTCATGGGCCGGAAGCCATTCTGGCATCTGGAGGCCCTCCTGCACCCTTGCACAAAACACAGCGTTAGGACAGAAAAGGAACTGAATAACACCAACGTCATTTCAGAGTAACCCAATGCCCTCGTTTTTCCAAATGTGCTCCTGATGTGTGTTTTAAGGAGGAAACTTCCACAAAGTCTACGTCAGCTGGTGGCAGCAACCCTTCCGAAGGGCCTGGGAAGGCACTTGCGGCACAGGAGTTTTGAGACAGCGTTCAGGAGTTAGTCCCTTTCTTATGAACATAATCCAATGCAATTTCCCTGGAATTCTTGTGGCGAAAACAGGCTGGGACTCCGTGTGTGTCTCAGATGGAGGTTATGTGAGGAATGTCTATATTCTTCCGTGACTTCGTGTGGCTCTTCTCAGCCCTGGGACTTGTCTGTTGTCTTATGTGGCAGTAATGGAGCAAGACGTGTGTACCATAAATAATGGTTTTTCTAAGGGTCACCCAAGAAATGTCGATGGGGCTCAAAACCTTTTTTCTGTAGAAAATACAGACAATGTCCCTGAAAAAACCCCACTCAGATAATGAGCTCCTGAGCTCAGGGGACATTTCAGCCTGGGAGACACTTCTTTGTATGAATGCAGACCACACTGCGTTGAGTTCCTCTGGTTTTGTTAGTTGACAGCGTTAGTACCGGTTCACCATTGAAGTGGAGTTATTTGGACTGTTTCCTTTTGCCTTTATTGTTCACTTGCTGTTTCCGTTTTTTGTTGTTGTTGTTGTTGTTGTTTGTTTGTTTTTGTTTTTTTTCTTTTTTGGGCAGGTTGGTTCTTTAAAGGTTCAAGTTCATACACAGTATTCTTTGACTATTTAAGTAATCATGTGCCACTAATATCATTTGATTATTTTTTAAAAAACTTTTACTTGCTAGGTTTTGAAGACAAAGCACTTTTATTAAATTAGGAAAATATTATGTCTGTCTTCCTTGGAGACTGCTTGAAGACCACTGGCTGCTCTGGAGGGTTTGGCTGGAAATAAATAATAAAAATTTATTACAGGGTCTTAGAGTTTGCACACCTGGAACACCACAAGGCAGAAACACAGACGTGTTCTGAGGAAGAAAGAAGAGTTGAGTTCCTTTAGTAAAGAGTGCATTCTTGAGAATAATCAGTCTTGAAATCTTAGCCCTAGGAATGGTCCAGGGCAGTTATCAGTCAGATGTCTGGCTGTCTGAATGATGGATGCCAGGTGGTCTAGATGGTGCCAGGAAGTTGGCTCACGTCTGGGGGCCTTGATACGTGAGTCCTTCAGGGGTAATCAGAGGGTTATCTGGTGGCCTGGTATCTGCCCACATTATATCCAGGCACTGACACAGGATTGGAAAGGTCAAAAAGTTTAAGTTCCCAGGCTAGTTACAACAAGAATGGAGTCTTTCCTGATGCATCAACCTTCATAAAGGTAATAATTTTAGCAGGTTTGTTAAAGTGACTCCATTTTACAGGTTCTCTATCTTCACTCTTTCATATATATATACACATATATATACATATATATATACCCATATGCATATATATATACATATATATACATATGTATATATGTGTGTGTATATATATGTATATATATGGAGAGAGAGAGAGAGAGAGGGGTTCACGTATACCCATATGTGTCTCCATCCATCCATCCACCCATCATATCAGGGTTCTTCAAAGACACAGAGACTGTAGCTCTGACTAGTGCACGTCCTGTTGGCCTGTGTCTCTGACTGATGCAACTCAGACTGATGTATCAGCGGTACCTCCCTCTGATTCAGTAGAAGCAGGTGGCCCTGTGTGAAAGGTCATTTATTTGGAAGGAAACACTTCTGAAGTGATTGATGAGGGTGTCATCCCGATGGCATATTCGGCGATACTGGCATTCATATTTCTGAATCCAGACTTCCTGAAACAGGTGCTGCATTGCTCACCATATAATTCTTCACGATGTACCTGTTCATTATTTCCATGATGAAAAATGGTGGTTGGCTGCAAAATTGTTAAACTGCCATTTCTCCTTGTTGGGGTCTGTGGGCTTTTTAATCACAACATGCCACTTCCTGTTGAAGGCCGTTCCCTTGTTAATTATTCTCCTGTGAACTCAGCAGGTGGGTCAAGGTCAGGTTTTCTCAGTCATTATGGGAGTAGTTGCTCTGTTGTGACTGAACCCCAGAGTGAAGGGGTAGTTGCTTTGTCCCCTCAACTGGACCGCGCCACCCCAGTAGCAGTGCACTCGCCCTCATGGCCAGCCACCTGAACCTCCCACAGGATGTATTACAGGATGATTGCTTCTGTGTCGGGAGCAGAAGCTCCTTTCTGTGGTCACACCATTATGTCTGAAAAGCCACACCATCCTTGGTGGCATGTGGGTGCAGTGACATCCCAGGGGCAGCCTGCGACCCGCAGTGTGACAGATGGCGCTGGGCTGTCCTCAGCACACAGGTAAGACAATCGCATCCAAAGTGGGAGAGGCCACAGGCTGCAGAGCAGAAGAAATGCAGAGGCGGGGTCTGGAGGAGGAGGAAGGCGGGGTGAGCTGATCTCTGGCTCTCGGTAAGGATTATAAATCATCCTGCTGCAGCATGCCGGACCCCACTCTGCCATCCTCCAGGCGTGTGTTCCCACCTCTGCCACCCCCTTCGCCCCTTCTCTTGTCTTCCTTGCTTTTCAAAGGTGCAGACAGATGGGGGTGCTGGGTGGGGCCAGAGACCTGTCCATCCCCTGACACCCCTCCCCTTGGAACTGACACAGGGGGAGGTTTCTGTCTCATTCTAGCCTTGGATCAGTTTCCTCTGATCATTAGTACATTAGTTTCACAGCTTCTACAGATTTCCACCCTCTATTTTACTTGTCACTGTGGGTTGACCCTTTGGCCTGAGGGCCCTGGTATGCTGGGAGAACACTATTTGGAAATGGCACCATGTGGCACTTTGTAATTTCTCCCCTCAACCTTAGCTGCACCTGTGTAGATGAGCAGCTGGACTTCTCTAGGACTGGGGTTTTTAAAAATGGAGATATTAATAGCTTTTTGTCAGAATTGTGCTAATGAAATGGGATAATACACGGGAAATTACCATGCATTTCATAGGTCAGTGTGCAAATGTAAGTAATTTTTGGTAATGGACAGTCCACACCTAATACATATAAATAATATCACTTATAAACTAGAATATTTAATTTCCCCATTTCCTGTCCAAACAGAAAATAAAATTTTAGTTTGTATATGTGAGATGCATGTGCCAAGCACTTGAACATGACCTTGGAGAAACAGATTTTCCACAAGCCCAGTGGTGTCAAGTGCCCAGAATTACGTGGGGCCTTGCTGCCAGCCCAGAACAGAGCCTGATGGAACTGGTGGTTCTATCTGTTGTTCTCTTCTTGTTTAGAAGACTTAATTGGTGGTTTATCGCATATTGTTCTTGGAAAGCTGGGCAGCTGATGCTATCAGTTGCAATTGTGGGATGCATTTTTAAGCAGATATTTGTTTCCATAATGTGCTACTGCCAAAGACAGGCTCACAGAGACCACAGGTGTTTATCACAAGCCCTTGGTATCTGAGAAAAACATGCTGGCCATGAAAACAGTGGGGTTTCAAGAAATATACTCTTTAAAATGCTGTTTTAATATTCACATACATCTCTTAGTTCTAGGAGCTATATTTACCTAAAAGAAGACGAATTGTTAGTTGTTTGGAAAATAATGGTAAGGGTGTTAGAATCTATTTGACCAAATCCACTCTGATTCCAAATGCTTTTTGTAACTTTTCCCCCCTACTGCTGTTTATCCAAAGCTTATGTTCTAACCTCCAGCTACCCTCTGAGGAAACTATGGAATGACCAACAAGGTGGAAATTCTATCATAGTGACACCACTGGTCAATTTTTTTTCCTTCCTCTCTTAATGACTCTTGCCTGGGTGTCTGCAATACTTTGGTCTGAGCCCCAGACACAGCTATCCTGAACCCCCACCTCACACTCCCCACGTCACACAGCCCCAGAGAGCTCTGACCAGCCTGAGGCCTGCTCAGCAGTGATCCACACGGCTGCTTGCGGTGCAACTCTGGTTTTGTTTCTCTCCCTCTTCATGGCTCTTGACCTTGCCATGGCCTCTGCAGTGCCCTTCCACTGTAGTGCTCCAGCTCACTCTTTCTCTCTCTCCCTCTGGCTTCACAAGCATTCCTCTCCTTCCCTCTCTTCTAAATCATCCTTCATCTGTTTTTCATCCCGTGTGGTAATGTGCCTATTATTCTAGCTGCCTGTGTTGTCATTCCACATCTACATGTGTTTGTGAGATAAATAAAGCTATGAATTTTACGCTTCAGATTAAGATTTTTTTCTTAATTATAGAACCTAATTTAGCTGGAGACGGTACAGTGATACAGGCATGCTCATATATTATTGGTGTCACTCTAAATTGTTATAACCCTTTGAAAATAAACTTGACAATGTGCCTCCAGAGCCTTCTCGTTAATCCTCTTTAACCCAGGAATTTAAATTCTGAAGAACTGTTCTATAAAATGAATCCTGAACTCATGCATCAAATCATGCCCGAAGACATTCATGATAGCATCATCCATATTTGCCCCAAAAGGAAAAGAATCCAAACATCCCATAATAGTAAAAGAGTTTTAAAAGTAGAATTAAACACCAACAAATTATAACGATAAAAATATTAGTGTAAGATTGGGTGAGCTGTAAGACGGAAAAGTTGTTCAAGGACTAACAGAGATGTGTCCTCAGGATAGAAATAGGATGAGAGGTGGGACAAGTTTGAATGACGTGGCCCAAAGTCACAGTTACTGAGTGCTGCATGACAAACAACCCCAAGCCTGCTGGTGTCAATGCTCAAAACGCTATGGGCCAGGAAATCGTATGGGGCTCAAAAGGGAGGTCTGGGGTCTTATGTGCAAAGACTTGAATGGCTGGGATGACCTGAGGCTGGAGACTGGAACCATCTGGAAGCTTCCTCACTCAGACATCTGGCTCCTGGGCTGGGATTGGCTTGAAGGCCGGGCTCTGCTGGGATGTTTGAGCAGAGCGCCTGCACGTGGCACATGGGCTGGGTTCTCAGGGGCCTCCCAAGAGCAAACATTACACCACACAGAAGCTCATGCCATGTGACCAAGCTCCACACGTCATGCAGTGTCCCTGCCACCATGCTGACTGACTGAGGCAGTCACAAGCCTCCTGACGTGAGGGGAGGGTCACGGATGCAGCCCCTTGAAGGGAGGCGTGTCAAAGTCACTGCGACTTTTGTTTTTAAGCACCACATGGAAACGGGAATACTCAAGTTTTCTTTTGCCTACAAAGATCTGAGGCACCAAGGCGTGAGTGGGTAGAGGAAGTGTCACTCTTCGGAGCGTCCGTGGATCTGATCAGAAATTCTAGAAATGATTAAATAATGCAGCTAGTCGCTCTCCATCTGCAGGGTGCAGCTGGGCTCAACCTTAAGAGGGGCTCACAAGATAAAGGGGCTTTCTTGCTAAAAAGCTTGATGCACAGAGGGTCTCAGACCGCGTTTCCACGGACTCTGCAGAGTGAGATGGGTAGCAGTTGGTGCTGGATGGTCTAAAAGCATTTCTCTCTAAAGGTGGAAAGCGTTGCGTTACCGCCCTGGTTCCTGTGACTCATTTGTAGAGACCATTTTCTCTTTCGTTAACCTTTGAAGGTTGACAAACAGAAATTAAAATCCACACCGTGAGTCCTGAGTAGAATTGGTTTATTACTGCATTACAATCCTAGAACAAGTTTAGCAAATGTCATGAATACATTATAGATCGGGTTTGTCCATATCCATCAGAGTATTCCAGGAAAAAGAGCAATACCCAGGAGCAAAGTCAACACATTCAATTGTCTTATCTACACCATGAGGTTGTTCTAGGAACAAGTGAAACAACAAGGATGTGACCTGCCAGGCCACAGCATTTATGGGGTAATTGTCATTAGACACAAATCCTGAGGAGACCAGTGGTGACTCCAAAACCCCAGAGCTGGTGCTGTCCCTGTCCCAAGCCTGTGGCTGGCCCAGCTGCTCACACCTCTGCTTTTGTCGCTGACCTTGATTCAACCTCAGAAACTTCCTCAGCACACAGCCAGTTGCTTCCATTCGGCACGTGAGACAAATTTGTTTTAGGGAGCATGTTCTGTAAGTAAGCTAACGGACTCATTAGGCAAAGGGCTTGCAGGATTGTTTCCTGTCCTGGCCCCACGCACCGTGAGCACATGTCTGTTCATCCATGAGGAGGCAGCCCGACCCCAGCCTCTGCTTTGTATGATGAGACCCCTTCTTCAGCTCTTTACCCTTCCCACACCCAGCTCTCACCGCAGGCTGCTCGCTGGGGTCCCAGGAGCGGCCAGGTCTGGGTCAGGGACATGCACAGGTGGACACGGAGCAAGGCTACAGCTCAAACTCACCACTGACATCCCTTCGCCAGGCTGGGTCTCCAGAGGAAATGGAAACTAGATGAGTCTCCTTAAGAATGACTTGCTGATTACACTTCTCGGATCTGTCATTTGCATCCGTAATTAAAGTGTTGTTCCCCCCCCCCCCCGAAACACATTATTTAGCTTGAGGATAGGTTATGCATCTCAAAACCCTTTATCCAGCCCCAAGCACTACGTGGAAACTTACAATTAAGCAACTTGGCGTGCTTCCAGGTGAGGTGGACAAGTTCTGAAACACATGTGATGAAGCCTGAGAGAGTTTTCCTAGTTTCATAAAATGTTAACTCTTTAGGCCCTTCGTGACACAAAAGGAGGCGGAAAACAAAATCTTTATTAGATTATTTAAAAGATGTACTTAATGCAGGATAACAAGTCAGGCCCTGCTGGGACGCTAATGGCCAAGTTTATGGACTAGGAAAGGAAACGCATCAGGAGCCCGACTCTCAAGGCTGCGGGCTCACAGCTCTGGGCCGCTCAGTGGCCAGGAGGAGAACCACCTGCTGTGCTGTGGCAGCCATCGCCTGTGCGCTCCGCAGGCAGGAGCCTCCTGTTGGGTGAGGGCCCAGCATCTGTCCCCACACTGCGCCTGGCAGTGTGTTTGGCCTTGGGACTTCTGCACACGGTTTGTATTTGTTTGTCCCCATTTGAGACAAAGCTAGTTTTACTCTTGATGGAAATTTTACAGTCAAAAGACTAGTGAAGCCACAAGCTCCTGAAATATAACACAACCCAGTCTCTTCATTTTACCTACGAGGAAACTGAGGCCCAGCGAGGTGACGTGGAGGCCAGGACGATGACAGCCCTGATGAGCAAACCCGCCCAGAGCTGTCCCCCCGCAGCTCGTTGCCTATCCACGTCCTCAAGCTGCTCTTCCTGGCCGTCCCCCAGATCTTTCTAGGAAGCAAGCAAAGCACATGCAAGGGGTGTCTGTGATTGGCTGTTCCAAGCTGGAAGCCTTATCACAGGCCCTCAGAACAGTGTGTGGGGTGTCTGGCAGCGGGCGTGACGTGCTATATTTCAGCTGCTGTCACTGTGGGCTGGTGCCCAGCCCGTGGGAGTGTCTGCGTCACCACCCCTGGTGCCAAGGTGTGGGTAGCTCCAGAGGTGTTGGCGAATGAGGCAGGGGACAGGCAGAAGGATGGACATTTAGAGCTGAGCATGCTGGGTGCACTGATGGAGGGTCACTGGGATCTGACTGCCCCGGGCAGCCGCCGGCCAGGCCTGGGTCAGGTGGGAGCGGAGAGATGAGCCTTGCACATGGTCTTAGGTGATCACAGTTACCAAGGAAAGGAGACACCAAAGAAAATTCTAGTCTCCTACTCCCACCGAAAGGAAAGAAGAAGAAAGAAAAGGTGACTGTGCCAAACGAAGCAAGCTGCTCTGGGCAATGGTCTCCATGCTGCCTGGAATCACTGACGTAAATGTTAGGTGTTGAGTGAGACAAGAAGAGTGAGGGGGTAGGCAGGGCCCTGACTGGGAGCCACGCAGATGACGTCAGAGTCGGGGACATTCTATGTGTAAGAGTCCCTGAAGGCAGGGCACCTGAGGGCAGTGAGTCCATCTGTCTTGACAGAGCCCCTGGCTGAGATGCATAGAACAAACGATGAACGAGAAAGAGAGGGGGCCTAGGAATCAGGGTGACCCAGTGCAGCCAGATCCTGTGGCGGGGACAGCAAGGCTCAGAGATAGAGGTGATTGTCACCTGGCATGTCTGCCACCTGCACTGCAGGGGTGGGGACAGACACAGGGAGCCCTGACTGAGGAGTGACATGTGACAGACGGCCAGCTCATGGAGTTGGCCATAGTCTCAATGACTCGGTGCTGTCAGTTGAACTGTGTCCCCTAGAAAGATACATTCAAGGTTTTATCCTCAGTGACCGTGAATGGAACCTGATTTGGAAATAGGGTCCTTACACATGATACCAAACTCAGATGAGGTCGTACTGGCTTAGGGCAAATTGCTGCTGTCCTAAGGAGAGAGAGACAGAGGCAGAGACACAGGGCGAGCACCATGTGAGGACAGAGAGGAGAGAATGACAGACAGAGCCCGTGTCAGGACAGGGAGAGGAGCAGGACACAGCTGCAAGCCCGGGAATACCAGGATTGTCCGCAGCACCAGGAATGAGGAAGAAACTCAGTTTTGGGATGTTTTTGGAGTTTTGGGGAACTTGATTTCAGATGTGTGGCCTCCAGAACTGTGAGAGAATAAAATGCTGGTGTTTTAAGCCACGAGTTTTGCAGTGCGATGTCACGGCAGTCCCAGGAAATGAACACACTTGGCTACGAAGGGACAAAGGAAAGATAACAGATAGAAGGGTCGGGGATCAAAGAAGCCTTACGTGCGATTGGAGAGACGTCGGTACATTGCAGGCACTGGAAAGGGCCGGGGGAGGCAGGAGAGTGGGGTGAGAGAAGAGCCAGACATGGAAATAATAATAGATGCAGGGACAGCCGGAAACAGCAGGTGAAAGTTCCAGAATCTCAGCTAACAACCACTTACTATCAAATAAAAGCCACTGAAAGTGCAGGTTAGCTGATGAAAGAGAAATAGTTTTCCATAAGCCTGATCAAGGATAAAGGAACGCATCACACACAGACGACTGGCAGAGCTCACGGTGGCACTCAGTGGGAGGGAAGTGTCCTTCAGAATGTGATGCGTTAGTGGGGTCACTTAGAAGCGTTGTTTAATCTACTCCAATACGCTTCCCTTCACAGGTTTCAAAGGACACTTGAATGAATGCTCAGTGGTCACGGATTCCCGGTGGGGGGCTGGGTCTCTGGTCTCCATTCTCCCGATGGCTCAGAGACCTGGTTTTCATTTCCTAGGGCTGCTGTAACAAAGTACCATAAGCTTGGTTTAAAACCAGAGACATTTATTCTCTCCCAGCTCTGGAGACCTCAAGTCTGAAATCAAGGTGTCAGCAGGGCCGTGACCCCTCAAAAGGCTTCAGTGGAGGGAACTTCTTGCCTCCTCTAGTTTCTGGTGGTCACCGTCAATCCTTGGTGTTCCTTGGCTGGGAGACACGTCACTCCATTCTCTGCTTCTGTCGTCATACAGTCTTCTTCCCTGTGTGTCTCTACTTTCTCTTTGTGTTAGGACATTAGTCATGGGGTTAGAACCCAGTCTAATCCAAAATGACCTCATCTTAACCAATTACATCTGCAAAGACCCTTTTAACACAATTAAAGTCACATCATGAGGTTCAGGGTAGATGTGAATTTGGGGAAGATTCTCCCACCCAGTCCAGATCTTATAAGTACTTACCTTTTCCAGCTCAAGTTCCAAGTCCCAATGTCCCTCAGCGATGCTTATCTTGCTCAGTGGACTTATTCTTTTTGTAATTAAGACCTCCTTAAAGTATTAATGGGAAAGGTGGTAAGAGTCACTTGAGAATTGTACAACTAAAGAGATGACAGTGTAATGTCTGCACTCAAACAGCCAGTTTTGGAAAAAGAAACAGTAACTTAGAAATATAGTTATATATTTTTTCTAGTCTAGATGAGTGAAGAAATCATGTTAGAAATCCAGCAATAATGTTTTCTCCACATTCTCTGTCTCCCATCAAGTCACAAGACCTGAATATTAAGAACTCAAATGTTTCTGCTTCGTAACATCACCAAACAGATCACGTGTGTCACCTGCTCAGTATGAAAACTGTCAGCCGGAAATGTGGTCATTCTCTGGGCATTTGTCTTTCCAGGTTCCTCCTGAGAGCAATCTCAGACGTAGTGTGTTTCGGGTTGTTTTTTAAGCATACTGTCCACTTGCCTACACACCACTACCTACTGTTGTTGTGTGGACTTAGCAGGAGGCATCCAACTCACCTTTCTTGTGGGTGTGAAATCTTTTCTGACGGTTGGTCGATCTAGTTGTGTCCTCCACAGACACACTGGATTCTGCTGTTCGACTCACCCTTTTATGTCCTCGTAGGTTAGTCACTGTCTTCACTGCCCATATTTATATTGCAAAATAGAATTTGCCTCTTAACAGCCCAGCCTGGGTGGCCTTGCAATCCCTGCTCCCCTAGCATCACCACCTTCCAGGGGCTTGTGTTCTGTGATGGCTCCTGCGTCACAGCAGGCTTATTCTTTCCCTTTCTTTTCTTCCCTGATTCAGAAAGACAGCATTATTTAAGCATTTCATTGTGAAATTAGGAACATATAGATTGCTTTTCAAGTGTGTTGTCTTTTCAAAGGACTGTCAGATCAAGGTACATACATCTGTAGTCGGTAAAGGGCCTTGAGGATACATCTTTTCAATAAAGAGATTGTCTTTTTATTTGCTTTGATTAAAAACAGCAGCATCCCCTGCTGCCAAATAACTCACCTGGGTTTCATCTCATCACTGTAAATAAACGGAGCAGGCCTGAAGCACAATGAGCTTCATTCAGAACATCAAGGCCGAGTCTAGAAAAGGCTCCCTGTGGGCCATGAGTCAGTGGCACTTTCAAGATCACAGGCAGCCCATTTCTTAACACCTTTATTCTCAGCCATCCTGTCACACCACCTCCTGGGACTGGGGCCCTCCTGCTCTGTGCCCACTGAGCTCAAGGCCATGCATCCAGGCTTGTCGGTGGTGCATCTGCTCACTCAGTGCACTGTTGGCTGTTGACATGCCTCCCTGCCATTTTCATAGGGTCAGAGAGGCAGAACACGTCACTCTACCTGTGCCTCTGTGATGGGCACGGTTGGGCACACTTAGATCCAGAGGTCTCAGGTGGGGCATTCAGGAGTGTGGGAGGTTGGGAAAAAAGAAAACACAAAAAGAAGGCAGAAGCAATCTCCCAGCTCTGAATGACAATGACGTTGATGATGGTGATGATTGTGATGATGGTGGCGATGGTGGTGAGGACAATTATGGTCATGTTGATGATGACACTGATGATGATGGTGACACCTATGATTTATAGAACTTACTCTGTTTTAGGTGCTTACCTCTAATTTAATATAATTTAAGCCTAAAGCCCTAGAATGCAGTTACTATTATTAGCCTGGGTTGGTCGACTTGTAGGCCATCCTTGAGGGAGTCTTACTCTTCTGGTTTTGGACAATTCTTGAGGAAAAGTCATGATATGGACCCTTGAAAGGGCCCTCTCATGGATCTTTCCTCACATGTGTGGTGTTGAAGTCAGGATGCCATCCCTGTGATATGAATCCATATGGGACAGAGGTGGACACTGAAGACAGAGTGTTCAGGGGAGGGTGAGGAAAGCTAGTATAGCAGCCTTCACCTGGAGCATCACAGCGCCCTCTGCCATCAGAGGGAGAGGGGCTCTCAGAGTCACTGGTGAATGTGGACTGAGGCAGGGATGTCATGCTGCTCACGATTTCACTGTTTCCTGAGCTGGACAGAGCTGTTCCTGACTAACCAGTGAGAGGCACAGGCAGGGCAGTGATTCCCAGCCACCAGCAGAACTGGCTCACCTCTCATTCTCAGAAGCCTAGAGCTATAAGACGCCTTGGGCCCCCTTGTGTTTTCTGTTCGAACCCTCTCGATCACTCAAGGTCTCAGAAATGCCTCCTCTGGGACAACTTTTTAGGGAGACTTCGACCCACCTGATTTCTTTTTCTGTGGTTCATCCATTTGACCCCAAATGGGAATTCTGACTATACAACCACCTACATTTTATTTAAAGTCTATATCAATAAGGCTATAAAATTGTAATGTTTCATGCTTACTTTTAAGAATGAGAGAATACTATACATTTTATCTTCCATGTTAAAATACCTGCTGTGGGGACAGAGCCAGGAGTGCAGTTTCCAGGCTCTCAGCCTTACGTGGAAAGGTGCTGGCTCAAGTAGTAAATGGCCATCAACTGTGATTGGACGGCCATCAGCTGTGGCTAGTTGGCCGCCAGCTGTAACCAGTGATCCATTGGCCACTAATATAACTGTTGTGGCTATGCTAGCAACAAATGGGGGGCTAGCAAGAAAATGGTGGCTGAGCTAGCAAGAGCGGGTTGCAGTTAGCATGAAGGATTGCAGTTAGCAAGTGAGGTTGGTTGGCAGAGAAGTGGACGGCAGGTTGTGGATAGTATGGCTCCTGCTTCCTGTGTCTCCAACCCAGCTGCCAGCGAGACTATAGTGTTATGACTCCCCTGGGTGTTCCTTTTTGGCCTCCGTGGGTGTTCCTTTTTGGCCTCACCATGTCCTGCGTTCTTATGTGGGGAGCGGGAGCAGAGACCCTGCAGGCTGCCCCACGTGACAAATGGTGCAGTGAACAGGGTCCCCCGCATGACACCTGCTAAAACAACATAGTTTATTGGCTGCACTGAGGCTAAACTGTAGGTGTTTCGATTTCAAATTCCCTGTTCTTTGGTCTACTTCATGAAATCTGCCTTTATATATGTAGTGTGTGTGTGTGTGTAATTTTTACCACAGTTCAACACAACCTTTCTGTCACGCAGGGTGTCATGCAGGGTCTCTGGTCCCACTGCCTGCACAAGAACTCAGGACATGGTGAGGCCAAAAAGGAACACCCACAGAGCCATAGGTAGGGAGTCATACCACTGTAGTCTCTCTGGCGGCTGGGTTGGAGACACAGGGAGCAGGAGCCACACGATCCACAATCTGCTGTCCGCTTCTCTGCCAACCAAGCAACCCCCTTGCTAGCTGCAATCCGCCCTTGCTAGCTCAGCCACGGCAGTTATATCAGTGGCTAATTGCTGACTGGTAACAGCTGATGGCCACTTAGTCACAGCTGATGACCATCTACTACCCGAGCCAGCACCTTTCCACGTGAGGCCGAAAGCCTGGAAACTGTTTTCCTGGCTCTGTCCCCACACCTTCTCTAGCAGAGGTCAAAAGAAAGAGTCTGACATCATGAAAGACCTGGGATCCTCTTTTTAGATACTGGTTTCTGAGTCAAAAATACACACCTGTTCTCCAATCAATGCTTAACAGGTCTTTGGTGAACAAATTTCAGAAGGACTTCATTCTTCAGAGTGGTTCTACCCTTCTACTCCCAAAGAATAGCAATGTCCCTGTTTTAAACCCTGAGTTCCATTTATTTATTCCATAAACTTTTGTGTCTTTTAGAGCATCAAGTACAGGTACCATAAACAGAATTTATTTCAAATCATTCACATCAAAAGTGTAACTTAGAGGTTCCCAAGTAACTTATTTCCAACTTCAGCTATTAAATTGTGACATTTTTATGCTTTCACGTTTGGCATTTGAAAGCACGTTTTCCCTTTTTTTGATAAAATATAACACATGCACATAAAATGTACAAATCATAAATGTACAGGCAGTGAATTGTTAACAGATGAATACCCCTGCATTACCAATATCCAGGCCAACAGACAGAGAACACTGCCAGGACCCTAAAAGTACAGCTCACACTGCCTCACAAGGCCGCTAACCACCACGTATTCTAACATCTTAGAGCAGTTCTCCCTGGTTTTGAATTCGTGTAAGTGGGTCTGTACAGTATAATTCTTTGTCATTCTTCTTTCTTCATTCAATTTACATCTGTGAGATTTAGCCATGTTGCTGTATGTAGCTGCGTGTTGTTCGTTTTAATTGCTTCATGATACTTCATTGTATTAGTTTTCTACCAGTTATTTATACATCTACGATTGAAGGATATTATAATTGATTCCAGTGTGGGGCCATTATGGATAATGCTGCCACGAACATTCTCATACACGTCTCTTGGTATAGACCAGAGAGTACAGCAGGTAAGTCACAGGAAGGCACTTGCTCAAATTCAGCAGGTAAAACACTGAACAATTTCCCAGCAGCTGTGCAAACGCTTGTCACTGTCGATCTTTGAATTTATTTATTTTGAAGGGTGAGTTATGATGTTCCATCATGGTCTTCATGTCTATGTTTCTCCTGATGGCCAGTGAGATTACACAGTTTTTGTGTGTTTATTAACCATTTTGGTGTTGTCTTTGGTGAAGTTTAAGTCTTTGCCTGTTTTTTCCATATGGTTGACTGTCTTTTTCTTGTTATTCTCCACGGGTTCTGTATGGGAGAACTTTGGTCATTATCTGTGATGTAAATGATGTACATAATGTAATATAATAGTAAGTTTATACAATAATAAGCTTGCCTGATTCATCCCGTAGGAGTGTCTTTTCTTTTCTTGAGGAATAAACTTCCCTAAGTTTAACACAGCTCTATTTACCACTTTTGCATTTTATCTTTCCCTACTCCCTAGGCACGGAGATATTCTTTTATTTTCTAGAAACTTTATTGCTTTGTATTTCATAGGTATGTCTATAATCCACCTGGAACCGATTTTATGTACTGAGTGAGGTAGGGGTTAGGGTTCATTCTTCGCTATGTGGGTGTCCAACAGACTTAACACTACTTATTGGAAAGACCGTCATGCCCTCCCTGCTCTCAGTGCCACCTTGTTATCCAGCAAGGGACCATATTTAGCTGCTGATGCCACACAGTTTTCCAAAGAAGCCATTCCATTAAAAAACAACAACAACAACAACAACAAAACTGTGTAGCCTTCTGTCAGTACCAAAATGTCTTAATTATGGTAGCTCCATAGTAAGTGCTGATATCTGGAAGAGATGGTTTTCTTTATGTTCTTTTTTATTGGACTGGTAAAGTATCTTTTAAATTATTCCATTGCCCTCTCCTATCAGCTTCATAGTTAAGTACTCTTTTTAAACGGATGATAATCCTAGAGAATGCAGCAGGCATCCTTGACTTATGAAATCTAATATAAATTAATACTTTTACTTATTTCTACCCAATGCAGGAAACTTAGGCTGCCCTAACTCCACTTAGCCTCCTCGCACCTCATATATTATTGTTGTCATTCATTTTGATTCTATGTTGTTACTATTTTATGGAAAATTCTGTTTAGATTTAGTCACAGTTTTAAAGTTTGCATTCTTTCCATTCTTATCTGGAGTTTTTTTTTTCTTCTACTTAAAGAAATTCCTTTGGCATTTACTTTAGTGTATTTCTCTTATTTTTCTAGAATTTAAATGAATTTAAGTTCTTAGGTTTTCTTTTGTTGTTATTATTTGAAGTTATGATTTTATGTTTTTCTGGATCCATCATTTCTATTGAACAGTTCGCTCTAACTCTTATTGACATTAAGCTCAAAATAGTTTAAGGAATTTATCTGGGTTCAGACAGCAACCATTCACACCGCCAGGCTATCAGACTACAAAATATGTTTCAGGCACCCCACAATGAGGCTTTTGAACAACCATAATAAGAAGTATTTACTCGAGTTCAACTATTGGCCTTTGGAGTAAATGCAAAAAGAGATTAATAGAAGAAAGATGTTATTTTACTCTTTGAATGTGGCAAAACCAGCAAGTATCTAACTTCACAATCTATCCAGCTCTGATCTACCTAACCCGTGTCTCATGAGGGTTCTTTTTAGCAGGATGAGATGGGTCACTCCACCCATTGAGCTCATGTGCTTCCCTTATCCTCAGTGACAAAGGGGCTGAGAATGGAAGTGTGGGCTCCGCAGCGCAGAGCAGAGCAATTGCCTTTAGAGGTGGCACTGAGCGCTCATCAGAGAAAGAATGCCTACAACCTGGCTCTGACGGGGAACCACCTTCCCAGCTGTCTTCGGGGTTCACTTGCGTCTGACTTTACTCTCTCCAGCTGGGATTCTCTGCTGTGAGGTGCAGACTTGTTTTCAATAGCAGGAGTGCCAGTGATAAATCTTACCTATTCACAAGCCACTCACTTGAGAGCCTTCAAAAGCACATTGCAAATCATGAGGGAACATCCGCCTTTCAGATGCCTCCATTTTGAAGAGCGATCTGTCTGTAGTTAGGAGATCCTCAGGAGAATGGTGACATCAGAAACACACAGTAACTCATGTGGAGTGCTACAATGACTTCAGGGGTGTCACAGCACAGGACTGGACTCCAGGCTTGTGTCAGCCCGGGTCCCCACAGAAAACAAAATCGGACTCAGATAGTTCAGGAGATCTGAAGGAAATGTCTGTTCTTGGAAGTGTTGGCTTGTTTAAAGGAAATGATGAAAGACGAGGACTATTACTCCTAGACTGATGGTCGAGGACACAAGGTTTATTACTCCTATGACACAAGGTAGCATAGTGTCCTTGACCAAACTCTGGTCAGGATTCTCTGAGCCCCCTTCCCCGGACCTTGACCTTTGGACTTAAGGGTCCATCTTTGCATCTCCCAGTTTTAGCAAAAATTCTGCTCAGTTGGTTTTGCCAAAACCCCCCCGCCCTCCACACCTGCTCACCTTGGATATCTAGTCACGTCCGCCCCACCTCCCCCTACCCCAGGTGATGCCTGATCACCGTGTCCTACCTTCAGCAAGAATCCTGTTCCATCGGCTCGGCCAGAATCCTTCCTTGGCTATGAATTCCCACATTTCTCTGTGTGTAGAGTTGAGTCCAGTCTCTCTCCCCACCACAAAACCCCACTGTGGTAGTCCCTCATGTAGTGCATAGACTCCCTGAATAAAGTCTGCTTTACCGTCTTTAACAAGTGTCACGAATCACTTTTAGTTTATAAAAGGAAAGCAAAGGGTTTCATCTGAGCTAAGAAGGAGTGGGGGCTGTGAAGAAGGGACCCCAGTAACTTCCAGAAACGTGGTCTAAACCAGGAAATAGAGAAGAGACCATCTGACCTCTTCCTTTTCCCTCCCTCCAGCCTCAGGCCGGGCTTCCCACTGGTTGAATCCAAAGGGAAGCCAGCATCCAGGGAACGTTGTTGAAACAGTCCCCAGGGTCCTGTGTTGTGGGAGGGAGCTGGGGACAAACAGTCCAAGGTGTGCACATTGTTTCAAATCAGCTGAGACCTGGCACATTGGTCTTTTGTGCTTCCTCTGCCATCTGACGAATTTGGTCTCTGCACGGTTTGTGGGGATGGGGAGGGCTCTATGTGTCAGTTCCTGCACAGAAAGAAACCCGTGGGGGCTCTAAAGCAGCAGAGCACTGAGCAACCTACGTCCACGTCCGCCTCATGACAGCCCTGTTAGAAACACGGTGCATCAGTTTTGTCGGCGGCTTTAGAGTTACTGACTCTGGGAAATGGAAGGAAAGTGAATGGACTCTACTCACTGTGTAATTAAAGTGTTAGGTGAGGAAATCAAGACACAACGTTGGAAAGTGACTCTTTACGTTAATTTGTAGGGGTGTGTCCAGGACCCCTGTTGCCGGAAGCTCCCTCTCTGGACCCGAGTGTCCGTGGAATTATAGAATTGTTGGGGTTGAGGAAGCCCAGGGGTCAGATGGGAGCTCGGATTGGGCGGCAAGTGTCACACACAGACGCACGGCAATGGGAAAGAAAGCAGAAGTTAGTTGCATATTTTGGATTAGTCCAGGTGTGTCACTATCTGTGACATTTGTACCGTGTAGCGGCCCACCACAGGGACCCCTGAAGGCCAAGAAGAGAGATACGCCCAGTGGAAATTAATACATGCTTTTTAGAATGAAAGCAGACGGCGCGTGGAGTGTATATGTCTGAGCACATGTGTGCACCTGGATATGTGTTGGTGGGGGTGTCATGGGATGAATTCTGCCCTCTCCCCCATCTACATGGTGAAGTCCTAACCAAAGCACCTGAGCATGTGGTCTTACTTGGAAATGGAGTCCTTGCTGATGTATTTAGTTTAGATGAGGTCATACTGGCGTAGGTGGCCCCTAA
Organism: Rhinolophus sinicus; assembly: GCF_036562045.2. Classification (NCBI taxonomy): domain Eukaryota; kingdom Metazoa; phylum Chordata; class Mammalia; order Chiroptera; family Rhinolophidae; genus Rhinolophus; species Rhinolophus sinicus. The sequence goes on along the minus strand of NC_133753.1, from coordinate 196,195,965 downwards.
CCCACGATGACTGGTCTCCTTATAAAAGGGGAAATTCTGGCACAGACATGCCCGTGGGGAGAACACCATGAACCTGAAGGTGGAGAGCAGGGTGATGCATCTACAAGTCAAGAAAGACCAACAATCACCAGAAAGCCCCCAGCAGCAGGGGACAGGCCTGGAGCAGGTCAGTGACATCTCTTGACACTGTTGCCTCCTCGCAGCATCAGGAGGACAGCTTGGTCTGAGACTTCTGGCCTCTGCACTGTGAGAGCATGGATTTCTGTTGCTTAAGCTCCCCAGTTCGTGGTCCTATGTATGTCAGCACTCGCTGACTCATACAGGGCACTGCGCATGTTATATATCTTTGTATGTGTTTATATACGTATATAACTATGTGCACATATGTGAAACACACACACACACACACACTGAATGCATTCTCCAAACATAGAGTCTTGCAATGATTCTACCCGCACCCCAAAGTCTCTGTAGGCCTTCTTCCCTCCCTCCCTCCTTTTTTCCCTCCCCTCTCTCCCTTCCTTCCTCTTCAGGGTCATGAGCACCCCAGCCTACACACAAGACCCCCTTCTCTGCCCTGCACATCCTCCCATCAGAACTGGAGGGAGAACCCCCGTGGGAGCCCCCTGCACCCCCCAACAAGGGCCTTCTCCTGGACACTGGCCTTGTCCTGTCTCACCCTGGAGGAACTCCTCTGACCCCGGCTCCATCAGTGGAGAATGTTTGATCCCAGGCTCAAACACAGACCAGACTCCTAAGGAGGAAGTGACAAGACACGGTGAGGGGTGTCACATTGATGTGTTTGGATGCAAAGGCTCACTGGCTGTGTCGTCTGAAGCATAAGGACCATAAGTCAAAGGCCTTTGTTCACGTGACAGTGTGAGCATGGACACAGCCCGGATGTGGGAGGGGGCCCTCCTTATCCCCTCTGGGTGTCTCCAGACAAGCACAGGGGTGCCCACCTGAGGACCTCAAAAAGGGATTTGTGGTTTTTGGGACTTCATATAGCAGTCAGTTTGGTTTTCTTTTCAGTTTCATTAAAGCCTTCTGCTGTTGTTTGGACATTTAAAGCAAAACCATTTTAGCATCCAACAATCTTAAGATGGAAATTGTTTTTTTCTTCACGGTTGGGTAGCTTCAAGTTGGCTATGGTGATTTTTAAACGCTGCTCCAAACCAAAGAAGAAAATAATCTACCTAGTCTATTGTTAAAAACAAGACAACAGGCCCAAATTGGGGTTGTTATGCTAAGGTCCACACTGAGACTTAACTTAGTGATAGTTTTGTCTCTCCTGGAAGTGGAATCTAACACCAGTCGATGAGGAATTGCCTGATCAGCACTAATGGGGGGGGGGGTCATCGGCCTGAGAGACCCTGACACCCCGTAAATGAAAGTGACCTTGCAATAACCAACCCACTTTTGTGCCTCCTATAACTTCCTCGTTCCTGTTCCCTTCTGCCTATAAATGTTTTCTGCAGTGTACAACTGCTCAGAGCTAGATTAGATGCAGCCTGGTTCAAATAAATGTTTGCCCCAACAAATCCTTACAATTTCAATATGCCTCCGTTCATCTTTTAACACCGCCAACACCGAGGACACATCCGCGTGCAGCTGAGGCACAGCAATGACCAGGACAGGCTGTGACCTCCGTCTGACTGACAGAACATACCTGCTCTCCTTTGCAAAGAACATCTTGGGCAGAACAGGGTTCACGTCTCTGCAGTGACTCTGATGCTGTGAATTTGATCGTGGGATTGACAAGTAGCTGGAACATTCTGGAAGCTTGAAGTCTGCCTGCCCTTCCTGGTAGCATCAGAAAAAAAGGAGAGGTGCTGAAGTGTGTGGGCAAAGGTCAGGTCTAACCACAGGATGATGGAGCCTGAACTCAGGGTGGCGTCTGCAGACAGGTAGGACCAGTGAAGCTGGTCTCATTTGGATATCCCTCCTACCCCACCCCTACTTTCTTTTGTCTAAATCCACCTCCTTTTCAGGATGGCTGTGCCTTTTCCCTCTTGGCCTCTCTCCGTGGGAGGCCTCAGGACTCCCCAGCTTGACGCGCCTCTGTAGGAAGTACGCCGTGGTGTAGGTAACCTCCCTTCTGGTCTCTCGTCCCATATGCTGTTCACTTTGGTAAGTGTTGTGCAGCCTTAACAGATGACATCTCACGGCACTCTGTCTCCTCCCCAGGACCATCTGGATATCAGGTCTCTACTCCAGGGTTGGGGACCCACGGATGCCAGTGGGGAGGTATGCCTGGGGAGGAAGCTCTCAGAGTCTGGTGGTTAGGTGGCCACTTGTCCCAAAGGCTGCTGGTCACCATGAGTACACTCACATCTCACTTTGTCACCATGAAATGAAGCTGCATGCAGGGGTTAAGAGTGGAAATGAAAGCATAATACGCCTGGCTAATGATCAGGGAATATTTTATGATCAATAACATGCATTCATCTATCTTGTCCCAGAACTGCAACCCAGCACCAAGCGGAACGAGCTATTCAACTTCCCATCCACAAACACCTGGCGTATTGATAATTGTTGCCGTTTGTTGGGGTTTGTTTTGAGTCAATAGACTCTGAATGGTTTTTTATGCTTAGCTTTCCTCCCATTCAATCGAACTCATTTCATCAGATTTTCCCAAGTGAAGGTTTCCAAACATGCTTGTTTGTTTGTTTTGGAAATTGAGATAAAACTCATATGAAATACAATTCACCTTTTAACAACTTGAAGTGTATATTTTAGTGACTTTTAGCACATTCACAGTGTCGTACAACCATCACCTCTGTCTGGTTTCAGAACATTCTCACTGCCCCCAAAGAAAACCCCACACACATCAGCAGTGACTCTCCACTCCCCACCCACCCAGCCCTGGTAATCACATGTCTATTTGGGTCCCAATTGATTTGCATAATCTGGGCATTTCACATATAAAAAAATACAATACGAGCCTTTGTGTCTGATTTTTTTCACTTAGTATAATATTTACAAGGTTCATCCATGCTGTACACATCTCAGTACTTCATTGCTTTTTATGGGCCAATTATAAGGACATACTGCATTTTGTTTGTCCATACATCAGTTGATGAATATTTGGGTTGTTTCCACCTTTTGCCTGTTGCAAAATGCCTATTTCATAAAGTCCTGTTTCTTTGTTGCTTTCACTACAGATTAAAAAAAAAAAAAAAGCACAACTCATTTTCTTCTAGACACCTACTAGTCTCCACTTTCCCTGTAGCCTCTTGTCCTGGGTTGAAGGGTGTCCTTCCTTTTCTGAGTATCCCTTTTTGACAATCAGAGTAGGATAACACAACTAGAAGGTAACTAACTGACTTTTATAAATCTGGGCACCAAACGAGACCAATGAGAACATAGACCTCCGGATCCTTGTTGAAAACTGCCGTGTGCGACTCTGCGGCAGTTACCTGTCAGCAGCGTGACCCGCCCCCACACATTCCCATACTCTGGAACTGCCAGGCTGAGACACTGTGTAGTCCTGGCCTCACTTACCTGCCAGCATCCGCTTGGACATGAAGATGACACTTCAGCAGTAGGTGGTGGCGGCAACAGGCATCACCTCCACTTAACCCTGCTTGGGCGGATGTTGGAATCCTGTACTTGCCAGAAAGAAGACAGACTGGAATTTGTGTGTGAACCACTTCCCAGGTCAGAGGGCACGGAGTACAGCTCTGACTCATTTGTGTCTTTCAGTTAGTCATGGTTTCCCGACCTCTGCTCTGTGGACATCTTGGCCTGGATTACTGTCCTGGGGACCCCCCTGTGCATCCCAGGGTGGTGACCTGCATCCCTGGCCTGTGTCCACCAGATGCTAACAGCGCTACTCCGTCTCTCCCCAGTCATGAGAGTCAAACATGTGTCCACACATTGCCAATTGTCCCCAAGGAGGCGAGGGCATCTCTGCTTGAAAACCACCAGGTCAGATAAAATAAGTAGACTCATTACTACCAAGACCACCAAGTCTGATTCTTGGTGGGAAGGAGGCAGCAGATAAAGTACGAGAAATTACTGGTGGAAGAGGGTTATCTGGAGAGGAAGCCATACAGGTGAGATGTGTGGTCATTTAGGTTCAGAGGGCTGATTATTTGGGGACAATTTTTAACAGAGCAGCTCGCTACAGATTCAGGGCTCATTACTCCCAAATTGCACATCTGTCACCACTCATTAGAAGGGCTTTCGTTTGAAATCTGTTTCTAGTTTTTGCCCTCTTTGAAGAGAATAGTGAATGAGGTCACAGGGATTAATGGATACTAAAAGCTGCTCTGTTGTGGTATTTCTCCAAGGAAAACGAATCGCCATGTTTTCTGAATGCAAACCCGTACATTAAAAATATTGGAAGTGGCAGGTCATCTCCAAGCAGGTAGTTTTATGTGGAAATCTTTGGGGAAACTTTCATGTACGTTTCTCAAAACATCTTTGGAAGGGAAATGTCAAATAGGTAAATAAGGCAGATGCTTTTAACCCAAAATACCACAAACTTTTTTATTATTATTAAATTTATTGGGGTGACAATTGTTAGTACAATTCTGTAATACATCATCTATAAATCCCATTGTGTGCTCATCACCCAGGGTCAGTTCTCCTTCCATCCCCATATATTCGATCCCCCTTACCCTCATCTCCCACCCCCCACCCACCACCCCCCTTACCCTCTGGTAACCACCAAACCATTGTCTGTGATATAAACCAAAAGCAACAAAAATACCACAAACTTTTAATCAAAGTCTTTGCCATGCAGGTTGCCTCTGTCTTAGTTTTTCCCCTGGTGGTGTTTTCCATGTTGAATCTGAGGAGTCTGCCACACAGTTCTCCTCGTAAAGCGGGTCCTCCCTGAGGTCCACTTGGGGGTTTCTCCCTCACCTGTTGTGTTCGCTGTTCCCCTTTGCGTTTTTGGCTTTGAGCTTCTAACCAATGCATTCTAAACTGCTTTCCTTCACCAGGTGTCAGCTTTCCTAACATCCACAGAGCCTGAGAGCTACATCGTTAACTTAGAGAACCAAGCCTTGTTCCTGACCCCACCTTGCCATCTCTTCCTCCATTAAGAGAGATTCTTCCCTATTTGTTTCCTTCTGTGATGTTTAAACATTGCCTCTGCTCCAGGTCATTCCACCAGCTCCCTCTGCTGTGCTTCATATCTGGGCTCTTCCCTGTCCTTTGTCATCTTAGTACTAGCTGATGAGCCCAGAGGAGTCAGGATACCTGGTTAGAGGACATCTGTGTCACTAATGAGCTCTGTGACCTTGCTCAAACCACCTCTGGGCTTCTCCTCATTGTGTCACCTGAAAAGGAGGACTGACGATTTCGCCCTGGAGGCATAGGTAGGAGATTGTGAGATGAGAATTTTTAAAGTGCTTTGTGAAGTGAAAGTATAAATGGAAAGCCGGGTCTATATGTCTTTCTACTTACCTTGTTTCCGGGGTTCTTTATGGACCGCTCCTTCCATCACTCTGTCTAGCAGGTTTCCTTTAGCCTATTGGTTCCCAGCCTTTTATTTTCTTGTTCTTATTTCCAATTTCTCATTTGTTTTGTGCAATATTCCTTAAAGAGCATGGAAGTAAATGCAAACTCCGGAACCTCTGTTTTCTGAAACGTCCCTGGTACTGACAGCTTGGCTAGAAACAATGCCTCTCAAGCAAAAAAGTGCCCACTTGCCTCAAATGCATGGCCTTCCTCTGGACAGAAAGCTTCCCTTCAGGTGTACCTACTGAGGCTCTTATATCTTCCATCCACAGTGGGCAATCATGCCAAGAAAATATGCCAGGAACATATACTAATATACTTCTGCCGAAGTCATCACACTTACTAAGTAAAACCAAAAAGTTTAAGAATCAGTATATGCAGCTACAGTAATCAAAATGGTGTGGACAAAACTGATAGACATACAGACCAAAGGCATAAAACTGAGAGTCTAGAAATAAACTTATACATCTGATCAATTGATTTCTAACAAGGCTGCCAAGACCACTCAATGGGGGACAGAATAGTCTCTTTAATAAGGGGTGCTGGGACAATTGGATACCCACATGCAAAAGAATGAAATAGGACCCCTGCCTCACACCATATAAAAGAGTAAACACAAAATGAATCCATAACCTAAATATAAGAGCAAAAATCATAAAACTCTAGAAGAAAACATAGGGGTGAATCTTCATGACCTTGTATTTAGCCATGAATTTGATACCAAATCATGAGCAATGGATCTGACACCAAAGCAATTAGATATGACACCAAAATCATGAGCAACAAGAAAAAAATAAATTGGATTTCATCAAAATAAAAAACTGTTGTGCATCAAAGAATGATGTGAAAAAGTGAAAATGCAATGCTCTCAATGGAAAAAAATTATTCACAAACTATATATTGATAAAGGTCAAGTACTCAGAATACAGAAATAATGCTTAGACCTCAACAACAAAAAGACAAACAACCTAATTAAGAAAGTGGACAAAGGACTTGACTGGAAATTTCTCCAATGAAAATATAAAAATGGCCAATAAGCACGTGAAAAAAATACACCATTAGTTACCAGAAAAATGAAAATCAAATCCACAATGTAATACCACTTCACACCCTCTAGTAGGGCTATTATAATGATTTTTAAAATGAAAATAACAGTTGCTGGTGAGGATGTGGAGAAATTGGAACTCTTGTACATTGTTAGTGGCGATATAAAGTTGTGCAGCCTCTGCGGAAACAGTTTGGTGGTTCCTCAAAATGTTAAATATAGAATTATCATGTGACCCTGTAATTCTCCTACAAATAGACTGGAAAAAAAATTGAAAATTAGTTCCCAGTAAATACATCTGTATAGCCAAAAGGTAGAATATATATGTACAATAGTTAAAAGATAAAAGTAGTCAAAATGTCCATCAAGAGACGAATGGATAAACAAATGGGCAGATCAATACAATGGGATATTATTCAGTCATAAAGTGGAATGAAGTCCTGACTCATTTTATTACATGGATGAACTTTCTAAAACATTATGGCATCTGAAAGAAGACAGACACAAAACGTGACACACGGTATGGTTCTGTTATATGAACTATCCGGAATACATACATGGAGACAGAATGCAGACTGATGCTGGCCAGGTCTGGGGGAGGGGGGACGATGTTAAGAAACTGCTTCATGATTAAAGGATTTTACTCCGGAGTGATGAAAATATTTTGGAACTAGGTAGAGGTGGTGATTGCACATTGGAAATGTACTAAACACCACTTAATTATTCAGTTGAAAATGTTTAGTTTTATGTGAGTTGCACCTCAATAAATTGTTTTTAAAAAGCAATTTATGCAATATCCCATTTTTGTTAAAAATGTGTATACACACACATGCACACAGAGAAAAGCTGAAAGAGGATTTGTTTATAAAAGTGCTGACAGTGGTTTTCTCCAGGAAGTGGGATTACAAACTGGGAAGCAGGAAGGCACAGGTAGTCCCAATGCTGGGGCCTGGTCCAGAGTGGCCTGGTCACTTCCTAGCTGTGGACCTGGGAAGTCACTCAGCCTCTGCCTCCGAGATGATGTGAAGGTTAAACAGTGTAATACATATAAAGCCCTCCAGGCAGGGCTCAGCACATATCTGCACTGGTTAAATAATATTGTTTTCATCAGTGATTCTAGTTTTTATTAATTTACGTGTATTTTTTAAAATTTTACAGTGAAATGCAAACTTTACTATAATATTTGGCAGAGGTGTGGAGAGCAAGCGCCCTGTGGAGTGGAGCACGCCGCCCTGCAAAGCCGGACATCAGGAGGTCTTTAGGTGAGAAAAAGGGCCTTGGAGTTAGCGTGACTGATGTGAAAAAGAGCACCTCACCACGGAGATTGTGCCAATCCACACACAAACGTGTAGTATGACTGCAAAATGTTACGTCTTTGAAAATCATGGTTGTAGCATAGACTTTCCAGCGGGGTTTCCTTGCCGAGAAGGCTCCACGACTCCCCGCAGGTTCATGCTGGATGCCGGACCTTCTGAATCAGGGCTCCCGGCACATGGTCCCTTAGCATTTTCCACTTCCCTTCCCCACTTTCATCACAGCGCTTCATGACCAGGATGAAGGTGCAAGGCTTGTTCAGTGACTGTACCCCTGCTGGAACAGAAGCCCCATGAGGCCAAGTACAAAGGGCATCTTGTCCTCTGTTTCCCCAGTTTGGGGCTCAGCACAGAGGCACAGTGTGATAAACATTTCTGAATGAACCAGGAGGATCAAACAGAGGCAAGTAGGTAACATTACTGGGCAATAGGCTTCCGATGTCATTGATCTCATCAGCCTGTCCTTCCCGGGAAAAGCGTCTTGAAAGAAGGTTAGGTCAGATGACTGGCTTAGTGCTGGGCAGGCAGAGGGGCCAGCAGCCACTGGGGGACCATGGCCCCCTTTCCTGAGCTCCATATGCTTTGTGCGGCTCTCTTTTCCACACTGGCTGCTCATACATCCTGCGTACCCCCACATTCTCTGCGGTGCCTGTGCACCATGGGACCAGGCTTTCCACATGCAGAACAACGGGAAGAATTTGCTTCTGCTTTGTCGTCTCCTGTCTGCGATACCTACTTCCTGCCCATCAGAATACATGGAAATGACCCTCCACAAAGTCTCGAGTACGTGCTCTTTGGTGTGACACCAGGATGTCTTTGGCCTCCAAGTATGAAGGCCGTGCCTTAAATCTCCAAACCCGTGTGATCACATGAGGCCACATGGAATTAAACATTGAATTGGACTCTTTCATGAGGGGTCCTGGGCTTCTGAATTTATAAACCTTCCCACATGGTTTTCCCTCTGCGTTTTTTGCCCTAATGTGATTTGGTTCAATTTAGCTAAGGAGAAAGTTTTAAACAGTGATTCATTTCAGTGGAAGCGCTTATAATTAAAAACAGTCGCGACAGAAAGGAGGCGTTAGAACACAGGAGTCCGGCAGTCACCAGCCCAGGAGGTCCCGCGAAGCTCTAGCAGATGTGAGAGCAAATTAAGTTTACAGCTCATTTGTGCCCCTTTTCCAGGGGCGAGATCTCAAAATCAGCCGTTTTTTGCAGGTGGTTACAAAGCGTAGAGTGCCTTTCTTGGAAATGATTATGCATATTTCAGAATCATTAGGATGTCACAACACATAGGTGTGGATACCAGGAAGAAGCACTGCTTTGGGTGAGTCCGCTGCAGACAGATGCCCCTAATGCTTTGGGTGAGTCTGCTGCAGACAGATGCCCTAATGCTTTGGGAGAGTCTGCTGCAGACAGATGCCCCTAATGCTTTGGGAGAGTCTGCTGCAGACAGGTGCCCCTAATGCTTTGGGTGAGTCTGCTGCAGACAGATGCCCCTAATGCGGAAGGAGCAGGATGGAGAGGGTGCCATGCACAGACGGTGCAGCGTCAAGGTTAACTCACTGTGGGGACATCAGACAGCATCATGGTGACATCGGCTCAGACGAGTGATAAAGGGAGCTCATTTCCATGCTTCATAGCCCAGGACGCTCTTTCAGCTGAGGTTGGGGAGACAGCACGTGGGGTGTCACACTGTCTGGTCCAGACAGCAGGAAGGGGTGACGCCAGTGGCCTGGAGTGAGGCTGGAAGCTTCTGTCCCTTTCTCCAAGCTTTGTGCACAGCGGCGAAATGGCCCTGTGGGGTCTTGATGACAGCACCTCTGGTGTCAACACCATCACCCAAAGGTGGTAGCCGTGCACTTTGAACGTGCCTGTGCATCAAAAAGTAACACTTCTTTTAAACACATTGGCCTAGTGCCACATGAGGTGGCACTTAGGAAGTTCCCACTGTGGTGAGTCCCAACAAGGAATAATTTCCTGAGAGGACAAGTGAGCAGTGAGGTTTAGGGACCAGGAAAGTGAAGGTCCAATGCAGAAGCACTTCCTCGTGCTGGCTCGGCGCCGTGGCTGGGCGGCTGCTGGGAGCTCTCCCTTCCAGCCGGGCAGCTCACGGGGTGGCTGCTGGGCCACCTGGGGACATGTCCCTGCAGAGAGAGGCTCTGTCAGCTCTTTGTCCTGCCCTCATCACACACCCCTCATCCGTCTCATGCTGCTTCAGCCCCACACTCTCTTTCTCAATGTGGGGTTTACAGAGGAATAGTCCTGAGGGTGTCCTATGACCAAGGAACTGGTCCCAGAGGCAGGAGAAGAGCCCTGCAAGGTTGGGCAGTGGGTGGCTGTGCAGAAAGAGAGGGCCACCCAGAGGAAGGCCTGCCCGGCGTCCAGCTGCCGCTCTGCCTGCTGGTCTGCAGTGTGTAAGGAGTGGCTGGAGGCCTTGGACCTTGGAGGTGTTCTCCAGGTAGAGGAGCCAATTTGTGTGGCAAGTTACGTGAATCAGCACCTCCTTCATTCGGGTTAATTACAGCAAAGTCTAGTCTTAGAGGTTGGCTTTTTCTTACAGATTTCCTTCAGACATGGAGCTGTTTTCAGCCTGGACCCAGCCCCAGGTGCCAGAGGCCCTGGGTGCCAGGCAGGCATTAGAGCCAGCACACGGGGACCGGGCTTGTAATGGTTCTGCCAACGGCAGATGCTTCGAGCTGACTGTGGAAAAGTAGTTTTCAATCACCTGTGGTAATAATTTCTAAATCATTTGATAATTTTTCCTCATAGAAAGTGGACAATGTCAAAATCACTGACTCTGGGACTTCGCCTTTTGCTGAGATTTGATTGTGTTTTTCAGTAAGTCACACAGAAGACAGAATGGCAGGGGAGGCACAGAGGTCTGATTTGCAAGGTTTGCTGGCTGGACACTGGAACTCACGGCTCTCCCGAGAAGCTTCCGGCACCTTCGAGGAGCACGGCTGTGGGTCTCTTGCCTCCTTGCTCTTCTCTGTCGTACATCAGGTGGCCGTCAAAAGAGCCTCACACGTTAATTAATATAACCTTCACATTGAATTTGCAGCGTAACTGGTTTTCTTTCCTTAGATTTTTACAGGAGTTATTATGTATTACGATTCTAAGGCAGATTCTACAAACGTCTGTTGAGCACCTACTATGTCATAGGCAACCTTCTGGGATGCTGAGGACGTGGCCATCAGTGTGGTGGAAGCAAATGAATTCCAACTTATTGGGAAGAGCGTGGCTGTGTGATTGGCAGGAAGGTCCATGGGAGGAGGGTGAGAGGAACCACGCCTGGGGGGTGGGAGGGGGCTCAGAGGCGACCGGAGGCTGGACAGTCCCTGCGTTGGGTTGTGAAGGGCTCAGGGCGGAGAAGCAACCGGGCTGGCTGGGACCGTCCCCAGCAGTGCAGAGGGAGTGAGTGCACCAGACACTTAGCCAGGGGATGCAATCTAAGTCACCGCCAGAAAATGTCCCTGGTTGCATGAGGTAGATCGGGTTCCAGCACCCTGAGTATTCTTAATTGCCATTCAAGCCACACACAGAACTTATTATCCAAACATCATGAGATACAAGGTAGTCACCCAGCATCCCCACCTGTGGGTGGTGGGGCTGGCCCTTCCTGCTGGTGGCACAGACTATGGAGTTCCAGGGCTTCTTCTAAGACTCCCTGAGAAGGGCGGTGGGGGAACAGGGGAGACCATGCTCCCTTTGGGCGCCCGCTTTAATTTTGTGGAGATTACTTGGTGGAAGCTGGAGTTCACCTTCTAGCGGGGGAGTGAGGGTCCCACGGCTTCAAGCAGCTGCCTCTCCCCTGCACTGACTCCCCCCTGATGAGATGACTTTTCAGGCACCTTGCAGAGAAGATTAACTGCCAAAGTAATAAAAGCAACTGCATTTAATCGTTTTCCTAATTAATGCATTTGTTGCAGCTCCTTGCTGCTTTTCGGGCTGAACATAATGAACAAGAAGGAAGTGAGTGTCACAGGGATCCCAGCATTGCACCTAAAGGTTAATTAACTGGATATTATCTGGGAGATGACACCTGCCCCGTGCTGGCAGGGGGATCTCGGGGACAGCGCTAAGCGCATGCCACACCTGCACATAAAGCAAGGTCACAGGAAGTGAGAACTGGGCTGATGGCTGTTGCTTTTGAAAAAATGTTAATGTGGATATTGATTTAATTCAACACCGAGTGCATTATACTCGGAAGCTTCTAGTAAATGAGAAATGCTAGAAAAGAGTTGCTGAGCAGGACCATGAATTGAAAAGGTGCATCTGTGCTAGAGCTTGAATGAAAATAGACTTGCTGTCCATTCACATATTGATCTGGGTTTGTATATGTCGTCTGCAGCCTCACTGGGGCAAGGAGCTCTTTTCACATAAAGACATTGATAGACCTCGGTGGTGAGTCTGTTTGGCGAGCCGGTGGAGTTTCCAAACAGCAGATTTGCACACGGTACTGGGGAAGGGCCCATTTCAGATTTCAGGGGTCTCAGCCCCCCAGACCCTGGCCTGTTTGTTTATCAGTGACAGTGCTGATGTCAGCTGGGCCCGCTCCCAGAACCCAGAAAGAGCCAAGAATCTCGGGAGGGAGCTCCCAGCTAACTGAAGGCAGGTTTACAGCAGTGCACAATAGGAATAGTAAAAGCAGAAATAACAGTGTCTCCCCCACCAGCCCACAAAATTAAAAAATAGGATGGAGCATAATTTAGAAAAATGAACGCCAAAAGTCTTTAACATAAGTGTACACTTCAGCTCAGCAATTGCATTTATAAAAATGTTATCTTAGAGAAATAATCACAGGTATGCCTGAATATTTGGCCACAAACATGTTCATTATGTCATTTTTTTAGGAGAAACCATTGGAGATAGTGATGATTTTATGATTTTATGACACGATTCTCCAATCCTCTGTGGACGCCAACCCATAACATAATTTAGTTTCAACACTCAGGCCTCAGAATGAGCACAGACCCCATAGGTCAGGGGCTCTGCCTCACAAGGCTGTCCCCACTTCAGATGCCAATTGCAAGTCCCAGTTTGCCACGTGTATTCTGCCCAGTGGGCTATAAACCAGGGTGGCCCCAGCCCCCTTCTCTGTGTGAGCCTCACAGAACTCAGGGGACACTTTACTTATACCCATCAGCTTATTAGGAGGGATGTAACCGAGGGCACAAATGAACAGCCAATGAAGGGGTGCACTGGCAAGGTCCACAAGGTTGAGCACAGCACCCTCCATCTCCCGGGGTTTGGGGTACACTGGGCCCCCAGTATATGGATTTGTTCACCAACCAGGCAGCTCTTTAAGCACTGTCATCCAGGGAGTTTTAAATGGAGGTTTTCTCACGTCCCAGTCCTTCTCTCCCTGGAAGGCAGGGTGGGGCTGACACTTCCAAGCTTCTAATCAAAGCCTGGTCATCCTGAAGCCATCTAGGGGCCCTTAGAAAGTCACCTTAGAGCAAAGATGCTCCTGAATTGACAAGGGCTTTAGGAAATGGAGATAAAGACCACATATACATTCCATATGACATCACAATATCACAACAGCCTAACACACATGATCTGTATAACATTAGGCAACTTGACCCTCTGTGCCTCAGTTTCCCCTCTTGCAACTTCATGCTGCTGCTTTGAGTTTTGAATGAAATGATGCCTGTGAAGGGCTGAGGACAACGTCCCCCAGGAAGCCTTCAGCACAGTCAGCTATTGTTACTGCTGCAGATGTGATTGGCTAGAGGGAGGGTGGCACACGGATGGAGGATTAAGTTACTAAGTGATGCTGATCCTTTGCTGACTGAAAAAACGGTCACAGTTTAAGTGGGAAGAGTGAGCAATTTGGTAAATAACATTTCCAGACAAAGGTATGTGTGTGCATATATACATACTGTAAAATATAATTACATACTATCCATTAACTGTTTATGCATATTCACATATTTAGCTATCTATGCATTTATAATATGTAAAGGAGAACTACTGCTAACATTTTACAGTTATATTTTTATGTATGTACATATATAGTATATAAGTATTACACATTTTATGTATTGTTTATGTATGATATGTATATATATACATATATATATGCCATATATGTGTGTGTGCGTATATATATATATGTATATATATGCTAATATATATTAGAAGACTAAACCAATACATGGTTGAGCCATGGTTCTCTTTGGATATGGGAAATAAAAGTGATTTTAACTTTAGTCTTTGTTTGCCATAGTTTCAAAATTTTCCATAGGGAAAACATATATTAATTTTCAATTAGAAAACATTCTTTAAAAATAGTATCTATTTGATTTAACTTAACATCAGATTCTAAAATTGAAAGCTGAAGATTGAAAGTAAAAACTGCTTGTTGTGAGAGAACACTGTTCACATATTTATATAAAATAAAATGTCTAGTGATGTCATCAGACAAAAAAACAGGAGAATGAGAAAGTTAGACAAAATTGGCACCAGCCCCTCAGAGAGCGGGGACAGGAGTTGGTCTCTGTGTTCCTAACATGCTAAATATTGTAAGCATGCATGACTATGTTCCATTGTGGGGCACCGCTGGTTCTCAGAACTGGCTGGCCATCGTGCAATCCCAGAGGGCAGTGTGGCCTTCTGGGTACAAAGTGGTTGTTCTGAGTGAGAGGGAGTGGGGTGCTGCCTGACCCTCGGAATGGGTGTGTTTGCCCCTCTGACAAGGACTTCTTATGGTTGAGAGAAGGAAACAGTACAGAAAGACATGAATGGAGGAAAGCGAGATCCTTAACACCACTTCTAAGATTCTCCATAAAGCACTGACTCATGACGTGCTGATGAAGCACCCTGTTCACATTCTTTGCCTTAAAACAAAATTCAGTCTGCAGTGTTCAAGGTGCTCACAGCTATTTCTCTATTTAAAATCCTAAGCAAAAATAACCTCTGGATGGAATCTAAAGTTTGGAAGTACTCATGATTTTTCTGCAAATTGACCACAGAGGATGTCCTTAATAAAGTGGGGTGGGGGGTGGGGGGTGGCAGTGAGTAGGACGAGACGGATAGGAACTTGGCAAAACTGGCCTCCCTGGTGGTTTAGTCCTCATTAGATATAGCTCTTAAATGAAGATAGTAAAATGAGAATAGATTTTCCCTCCTTTCCACTCGTGCTAAATAATCCCGTCCACAATGTGTGGCCACGTGAACAAGATGCAGTGTTGGCAAAGGGCGGAGAATCCATGCATCTGTAAGAATGATGTAATGAAACATTCTCTGTGAAAACCCCATCACCTTTGAGATTCTCTGGCAAATTTCCCCCTAAATAAAAAGCAATGACAGGTCCAGAACCTCAAAACATCGTCCTCTTCTCACTACACAAATCCCCTTTGCTAAGAAGAAGCACTGCTCTGGCCAAAGCAGTTTCTTGACCTAGGAATTGTGAATGCGTCATGCTTTTGTTTTTCCAGCCCCTCAGAATTAGGAGAGGCTGCCCATTAGTTTAAATATTTAAATTTATTTATTGTTCTCATCCATTTGTTATGACTACACTCTTTACAGAAGCAATGAATGTTTCCAAGTTCTCTTTCGGTTCAGTCTGGCTTCAGATAAAGGGCAGCCATTGGCCTGCTGCCAGCTCTCATTGGCTTCAATCTCTGTGTGGCCTTTGCGAAGTCAACACCCCTTTCTTGATACAATCGTCTCACCCTTGGTTTCCATATCATGGACCCTTTGGATTTTTCTTCCCCATCTCAAAGGTCCTTCTCAGGCTTATTTCTCTTCCTCTGTTCCCCGTGGTGAAGTCTTTTCCAGGACTCTATGCCTGAGCCTCTTGCCTCTTTGACAGCCCACTTCATTGAATGCAGTCAGCTCTGTGTGGATGGCTCTCAGTTCTTGATTTCTGTCCCAGACTTTCTCCAGGACTCCAGGTCTGCATCCATCTTATCCCATGAGCTCCTTCACCTGGTTCCCTTCAGTGTCTCCAACCTCACTGATCAAAATGGAACCTGTTGCCATTCTTCTCATCCCCACTCTTCCTTATTTCTCACCTGTTTATGTCCAGACAATCATTCTCTGATCCTCCAGCATGTTACTAGGGTAGCAATCACTGCATTTGTTACATGCCTGCAGTGATTCCCCCTGTGCTGTCCCATGATGCATATCAATGCTGGCTATGACACGTTGCATAAGGGCGTGCTTCATCCACTTCTCAAGCTTGTGTTTGCAAACACATGCAGTTTCTTATTTATGTTTGAGTAGGAAAGGATTCTTTATGTCAGATTTATGATCATGTTACTTTGTGATTAAAAGTCTCCACTTTTCACTACTGACTATTAAATTCCTCGGCCTCAGATGCTAGCTACTTTGCCCTCTCCTCTCCCACCTCACCCTTCTGCTCTGGTGAAATTAAATAGCCTGCTATTCTGCACATGCCATGTAGGCTCTCATCTATGAGATCTGGTTCACGCTTCTTTTCTGCCTAGAATCTTCTGCCTGTCTGCCATTCCATCTGTATGTCAAGTCCGTTCTGTTAATCAATGTACCTCAAAAGGCATTTCCAGAAACTACTCTTTGATCTTCCCAAATGAGTCTCATGCCATAAGCCATGCCATGCTTTTGGAAGTGTCAGGACCTCTCTCGTATCACTGGCCAACATCTCCTTGGTGTCAGGGAGATTCCGTTGTCTACACAGAAGTAAGTTACTCAGGAGTAGAGTCTGTGACTACAACATGTTTGCGTTATTAAGGAAAGCCATCCCTCCACAATAGCACTGATAGCAATGCTTAGGCTAACAGTGTCCTTAGGTCATCAGGCCTGGTATTTCGGTATCTCCAGCTTCCCAAGGCCAGACACGGAATTACATAGAACTGTAAAAGTACAATAAATAGCCTGAAGATATGTATGCTGTTTTGGGAAAGTACTTTTGATTAAGATGTAGGGTCCACTTATATCTTTTAACCACACTTATTTGGTGATTAAAATAAGAGAAAACTTGGAAAGCCATCAGCACTGGTGTTTTCTGTCTGAGAGCCAATGTTCCCTCAATGGCCTGTGCCTCCTGTGTTAGGATGTTGAGTCTGATCTCCTCCTCTGCCCTGGACATTACCTGACAATGCTCAGTGTTGATCGTGACCAGGACCTGGGGTTGTCCCTTGTCAGGTACCTGATTTAATAAAGGAAATATAAAACCAAAGTTTTCATTATTTTCTGTTACCAGAGAGTCCCTTTAATGACAGGAAGTGAGGGACTCTAGGGGACATAATTAGCATTTAAAAGAAGAAAATCTTGACATTGCGATTTAATGAGCTTAGTGAAGATATTGCTCTGAGCATTGCTGCAGAGATGATGTGAGCTAGGGTGGAAATTTGCAGCTAATCTGAATATATTACGTTCACTGAATCCTTGGTAGAGCTGGATGTTTAGCCATAAGGGCAAAAGTACCAATGTCATGGATGACAATGTGTGTTGGGACGAAGACCACAGCTGTGGAGTCTGATGCATGAGGCCTCTGTAGCTTCCTTATTTTACTGTCTCGTTCCCCTCATCTGCAAAATGGAATATTAGCATCAACTTTGACAAGCTGTTGTGATAACTCAATGAAATAGTAAATGGACAGTTTGTAGCCCTATGTCTGGCACACAGTAGACACTAAATTAATTAATGAGGAAATAATCAAAATAAAGTAATCTAATGTTTGGGGGAGTTATAGGTGATATCACGTGAGTTCAGGCTAAGGAGTTACATGTTGCCTACCTGGTGATGAGCAGCCATTTGTGGTTGTTCAGCGGAGGACGACTTGTTCAAAACAGGGTTTTATGGTGATTAGTTTTGCAATAGTGTAAAAACAGTGAACTGGAGAGGAAACAGGATAGAGACAGTTAGGATATAATAGCAAAAGTCTGTGCATGAGTAATGAATACTGCAGTGTAAATGGAAACAAAATGTAAATTAAAGAGACTTTAAAAGAATAGCTCCAAAAAATCAGCTGGTGAAAGAAAGTATGAGAGGAAGTTATTAAGGAAGCTCTTTCCACAAGGAAACTGAAAACGAGTGGAACATTGAAGTATTTGGAGGCAGAATTAATTGGGGACATACCAAGTTCAACATTCAGCCTATTGAGTTAGACATGATTATACAATATCAGTGGAGATGAACAGTAGAAAGTTGGGCATGGGGACTAATGATCAGGAGAGACTCCAAGGCAGCATATTCAGATATAAAGCTGGACTTGATGGCAGGAGCTGCATGAAAGAATGAGAACTGGAAGGCAGAAGAGTAAAGAGAAGAGCAGAGGTGAAAACTTCCATGACAGCCATGTAGTGGAGGGGAACCCAGTGGGAGGGGAATGGAAGAAGGGAGGTATCACTGAGTAATGTTAAAGCTGAGATCTGAAGACCGAGGACAGGTGCTGTTGGTCAAAGGAAGGGCTGAGAACTGCAGGCATTCTTGGTGCAGTCCTGGTGACCAGAAGCTGGGACGTCAGCTGGTGCCAGGTTGAGGAGAGAATCATAGGAGCTGTCCGTGGTGCTGCCTGGTCGCAATGGCAGAGTCTTGAAGGCTATCAGAACGCCTTTTGTTGTGGGTAGGGTGGTTGTTTTTCCCCTAAGATTGAGCTTTGTGACTTTGAATGAGATACCCAAGTTATAAACTTTTTAAAAAGCACCTATGAGAAGATTCCCAACACTCTGCTTATTTCCTAAGTAAGAAGATTGGTTGTGCTCCACTACCCATTAGGGAAAACTGAGCTCTGATAAAGTTCTTGGAGCTAGTTTTCCCGCCTGTGCTATACTTGGATAACACTTTATAATTGGACTTTAAAAATGATAGTTACAGGCTGTGAGATGTGTTTTTTTGTGTGTGCATGTGAGAAAACAAGAGCAAATAATAACTTTTAAGAATTTAGTTTCAGTTAAGGATTAACAAGTGTGATAAATTGAGACTTAATCTCACTCTTTCTCTGAATATCGATCATGTCTATCTCCAGAGACATCACTCTCCTTTCTCAGATGTGAGAAGGCCCTCGAGGCCTTTGCAGCAGTTTGGGTTTCTGCAGGCTTCTCAAACTTTGCAGTTTATCTGAGGTACAAAGTGCTCATGTCTGTGAAAACTGGTCAAATACAATCTGGACTTATAAGAGCACTGGTGGCAGGAGAAGCTATATTGCACTGAAAACCCATCTTCTTTTGATACTTTATAGTAATACTCTCATATTACTCCTGTGGATGAGGAAGATAAAATGACATAAATATCAGAATGGAAAGCAAAACCCATGATTATCTCCCCTTCAACAGAACTGGGACCAAGCACGATTTAATAGTTGATCACAAAGTAATGATACACATTCACACCCAAAAGGTTGAGTAGATTTGGGTGCAATTGGGAAGACTGGAGCCCTGGAAGTGGAAGTGTGGAAGTGGTGGGCAGTGAAGCTTCATGTGGAGAGCGCATTGTCCAGCAGAGTCCTGAGCTTGCCACCTGACCTCCCACGGGAAGTGGTCGCTCTGGCTTGCCAAAACTAGTAGCAGGGGTTGTTGAAAGGAACAGATATCTCATGTGGTCTCGTGGGGTCTTGTTCACACACTGAGTGATTAGTAACAGTTCTCTACTTGACCAAGCTATCCAGATAAGAGAGAAGGAGGAAACAGAAATAGCCTCCATGACAGTCTGTGATGGTCAAATCACAGAAACCATTTATACAAAAGCAGAGAAGGAGAAGGCCAGGAGCGAGCAAGCAGAATACCATAGGCTAGGCTCTGCTGACCTTTCATTTCATCTCCTACAGGTTGCTCAGAGGCATCCTGGGGTTCAAACATCCCAAAACTCAGGTTCCCTAATAAGGATAGAGTTCACTCCTACTAATTAGATGGAAATTTCCCATCCATTTTATTGAACAGCCACCGGGGATAAGTAGGTCACCAAGCGGTGCCTACATTTATTATATTTGCATCCTGTACTCCTTGCATCTTTCTAATGTAATTACTGTGCAAAAACCCAGACAGTGTGTGTGGGTACCTTACTGTGTCCTCTAAAATTCCTTGTGCTGTACTTTCCAGCCATATGCTAAGAAGAAAAATCTTCTATCACAAATGACATTATCCAGTGTCACGTATTTTGTCTTGTCTCTGAAGACACATCGTTAAGTAGCTGCTTCATTGTGGAAAAGATAGGAGGTGGGCCACCATGTCCCGTCACCATGCTCACTCCAGGGTGCTTTTGGATACATGAGGGAGCGTGCAGTTGGCTGGGATTTCAGGAACAGCCAGGGGTTGTCCAGGTGGCATGCCATCATCATTGGCTGCCTCTCAGAGCAATGCCGAGGACAGGCAGGCAAAGCCATCTGTGTGAAGTCTGCTTTCAGCAGCCCACAGGACAGGGGCAGCTAAGTATGACCAGGGTGTCTTTCTCCACAGAGGTGTTATCTTGCTAAGAGATGGGGGATGGATTTTGGTTGGTAGCACTATAAATCAGCATATATTTACATGGTAGGGAGAGAAATATGTCTTGTGGATTTAGCTGGCTTCTCTCCCTGTGGACTGTGCCCTTCGCTTGTCCCAGGGACCTCAGTTTTGCATGTTCTTTCTGGTTATGGCCCTGGCTAGCAGGTGGAGCTGAGAAATGCCAGCTGGGTGGCAATTTGGGCATACAGACTGCTGTCCAGCTCTCCCCTCATGCTCCCAGACAGATGGGACAGCACAGTTGTCCCAAGCCCAGGTTTTGGAAGGGTCAGTCTCAGTTCTGTCCCTTTCTGGCCATATCATATTGGGCAAATTATTTAACCTCTCAAGGTTTCTGTTTCCTCACCTGACATTTGAGATTAATTCTAGTACCCTTATCTTGGTATGGGAAAGTTCATCCATCATTTAACATCAAAGAAATGTTGTGTCCTTTATCTTTCCTTCATGGGTCACTCACCGTCCCATTGTTACTGTCCAATGGATTATGTTTTTAAAATGTATATATGTAAGAAAGCTCTACTAGTTGGCTGTTTAACCTTATTAGTTCTAGTGATTCTTGACAGTAGCTACCTCAAGACACAAGGAAAAGTCAAAAGTCTTATTAGCAAAAATTCTACCGTGATCTTCCTTATCTCACTACGATCCCTCAGAGCCTCGAAACACTAAGGAAACCGGAAGTTCCCTCTTTCGATCATAGGAAAGGCCGATGCCCTCCATTTACACTGACGATGGGTGGGGGTGTGGATTGTGAGTGGGGGTGAGGGTGGGAGGCAGGAGGAGAATGGCAGAACCAGAATTGGCCGTGGTTAGCTGGTATGTGAAGGTCTGCAACCAGAGGTCACTTCCTTTGGCTTATTCAGAGGGGTCTCTGGCCTGAACTCTAAGAATATTAATGATAGAGAACACTAATGGTTTCCAGGAAAAAAGAGGACCAAACCAGGGTAGGGACAGAGCTGCACGCTGGCTTCATCCCAACTGTGCGGACGACAGGCCAGGGACAGCAACAGAGCGCGGGACAGTGGTGTTAATGAGGAGCCTGGGAGAGCCCTAACGCCAGTGTCCAAGGACCACAGTGGGGAGAGGAGACTGAGGGGTCACTAACATTGGAGGAAGGAGGAGAAGGTCAGGGTTAGGGCAGGTGGGAGAGACCACAAGTGGATAAGTGGCCATTGGTTTTGCCATCCCCGGGGCATCTTAAACATTTAAGCTTTTAAGTTGAAAGGTTAATCTTCATTACCTTTTTTTTTTTAAAAAAAGAATGTTGATTCCTTTTTTAAGAGTAAATTGAAGAGGAAATGGAAAGAGAGAAGGTTTAAAACAAACAAAAGTTGGTTGAAAAGAAAAGGCATAAAAGAGGCACAGGTTGAGGAAGGAGAAGGTCAAGGAGAAACATTCCCTCCGCACCGGTGTCCAACCCCAGTCCGAGAATCTATTTTCACATTAGGCTGGGCTGCGTCAATGACGGCCAGAGCAAAGCTATCTAGTACCTATGAAAAGAGCAATCGTGTCTTTAATTTGCTGTACCCTGTTCTGGAAGACTTGTTGGTAATTAAAGATTGTTTTAAGCACAGTGGAGAGCTGGACAATGGCTAGGGTAATGTGAACTGAAAATCAGAGAAGAGGCCCTTTCCTTGGATAGTTTAGCTGACAACACCCATGGGTACTGTGAGTGGGGACGCTAATGTATGCAAACCACCCATTCTGACAACAGAGACATAGACCCGGGTATGCGCCTGGATAGTCCCTACAAACTTTGGAAAGAACTTGAGGCCATGCACAGTGACGTGAGCTGGGGACAGTGGGACCATGGGACAGTCCCAAAGGGGCCCTGCATGTTTGGAACTCAGATGTTCAGGTGTGGAGAGTGTTTAGGGGCAGTGTAATCTGTTGTCCCAGGCAGCTTTCCAAAGTGCCAGCTCCCTTCGGAAGGTGACTTTTCTATGGCAGCAATCTGGCTCCAGAGCCCATTGCCAGTTCCTGCTGAGCAAGGCCAACATGCACCGTACTGACCCATCTGGGGTGAGGAGAGGCTCTGTAGCCTGGGGCAAGGCTTGAAATGGGACTTCGCAGCTGGGGTGCGGTGGGGGTTAATAAAGACCCGGGGTGCCCGCCATCGCTTTGGTGGTGGGTAGACAAAGTAACGACCACTTGGAACCCAGACTCCTCAGGATAGGTCCCATCCAGCCCTCCTCTTTTGGGCTTTTTTTCTTTGATTTGGAGAACAATGTGGCTGTTACTGCCAGAGCCACTGCTGGGAGCCCAGGGCGCCCCGACTGCATGGTAGTTGAAGCTACCCCAGTGAGGGCACATTTACAAGCATGGACAGAGAGCCATGTGGGAGGGGTGATTTAATAGCAGACTGAGCCAGAGACATGGAAGGGTACATGCTTGACAGGACACATCCTTCATTATTTGATCGGTCTCCTTGGAAACTCATAAAGAAGGGAAATTAAAACACCCTTTCCCACCGCCCTGGCTATCATCCAATAAAAAGCATTGGCTAATGCTTTGTTCCAGTGTCTGCCTCCTACCAACGAGGTGCAAACAGCGAGTGAGGTATTGACTTAACTGCAATGGATCCCATTAATCGTTTTGAGCTTTGTACACATAACGTAGAGTCCAACACATTCACAATAAGGAAAAGAACTCCCACTGAGTGTGGGATTCCACAGAAAGACCTGGACAGGAGGCAGGAAAGTGGCTCCCGTTGGGGAGGGCCGAAAGCTGTCATGCCCAGGTGTATAGGGGGCAGATCTCTTACCTGGTCCTGGTGCCTTTTCAGAGATTGATGCAGCCTTAGTGACATCAGCTCTCTGGTGTCAAGAGAAGGCGGTGTTGCCCGATTCTGGTTCCGTCCCCTTGGCTCCTGCTGAAGCAGGGCACAGAACTTGTGTCTATACTCCTCCCAGCAGGCCAGCTCCAGCTAAGTCCGCATGAGACAAAGTGGCAGATGGAAGCGTGTTCCGTACAGGGTGACACATAACTCATTACCTCTGTCACCGGTTCTGGCTGGTGACACAGTCTGGGAGCTACACAGTCAGGAACTGGGCTAATGTCACTGCAGCCCCCCCACAGGCACAGCTCTAGGCATCTTTGGCTCGGGAATCTAGCCTCACTGCTTCTGTTTCCCATCTGTGAAATGGGAGAGCAGTGTCCCTGGCTGGGTGGCTGCCCAGCTCACACGCCCCCTGGGAAGGTGACCAAGAAGGTATTTTTCTAGTAACTGCTGAGTATTTTACACTGAACAGAATCTGAAAATTGTAGCTTCAAGATAACTGTTATCTTGGTTGGAGCTGCCTTGCAGTGAAGTGTTTTTTGTTTTTTTAATCCCAGAATATCTCAGCTGGTTTTGGCACTATTTAAAAGGACAGCATGGAGGATAATTCTTTAAAATGGTTTGCATATATACCATCCTTGTGCTCCCAATGGTGACTTATATCGCCTGTTTTTGTCCTGTTTCGGGCTCTGACTGCCCTCTCATGCGACTTCTTCTATCAAAGTTCCATTGACCCTTTAGAAAATTCTGACTTTGCATTTTTCAAGGACCTTATGGATGAATGCTGTGATGACCAATAATCCTGTCATTTTTCTGAATATAAAAGCCTTGTTTGATGTTATAGAAAATATTCTCTAACTCTGACTAACAGAAATTCATGATCAATAAACAATGCCAAGATAAAAATAGCTGTGCATTAGAAATAAACATTAAAGTCATTTTTACATAGTTCATTGGTCAGAAACGGAATCATAATAAAATTTAAGAAATTTGGAACCAAATTATAATGGAAATGCTGTATTTAAAACTTTTAAGATTCAGTTTAAGAAACTCCTACAGGGAATTTATTGTCTCAAATCCATATGTCATGAAAGAAGACAGAAAATTAATAGTCAATTATTTAACTCAAATTAGAGAATAAAAATAGCAAAACAAATTGAGTGGAAAAAATAAGAGAAGAAATGAATGAAATATGTAAGTGCTGAGCCTTATAGAATGTCAACAACAACCATAGAAAGCTGGTGCTTTGCGAGGAATGTTTGAACATTAACTGATCTTTGCCCAAACCAATCAAGACAAGACAAACATAAATTAGTATGAAGTGTAAAAAATGAGGTCATAAAGATAGAACAGAACCTAAAAACTATAAGTCAATATCATGAGAACATTTAATACAAGTGACAATTTTTGAAAACCAACTTACCAAAAGCGACACAAGAAAAAAGTATGACATAAGCCTTCAATTAATTCTCAGACCCATCCACAAAAATGTACCAGGGACACATGACTTGACTGGCAAATTTACCAACTCTTATCATGTACAAACTGTTCCAGAAAACTGAAAGAACAGGAAAACATCCCAATTCCTTTTATGAGGCTAGGATAACCCCATTTCTAAACAAAACAATAAAAAGTAAAGGCCAGTGTCACCAAGGAGTGTATATTTAAACAACTTAAATAACATGTTAGCAAAACAATTTCAGAAATGAATAAATATAAAATGACAAATAAATATATATATAATAAATTATGTATGTATTTATGTGCATATACACACACACATATATAACTGAGAGTTGTGTATACACACACACACACACACACACACACACTTCCAGTAGAGTATAGTCCAGAATAAGCATGGTAAGTATTAGAAAACTGTGGTTATGCTATTATACATAATTTATATTTTAAAACCACCTAAAATGCTATCAGTAGGGGAATTGCTAAAGAAATTGAGAGGTGATAGAATTGTTGTGGAGCAGTTAAGATGAATAAATGATATCCACACACATCAACACAAATTTACCTAAAAAATAGATAATAAAAAATTGTTTTCTATCTTAAAAAATAGAATAAAAAAATCAAAAAAGTGTTTTCAAAAAAATTGGGAAAAACACACTGCAGAAAAATACATTTAGAATAATTTGCATTTATGCAAATTTAACATAACATAAAACCACTCTATTATTTACGTATATGAATATATAAAATAAAAAATAAAAATTTGAATGTCAGGAATCATACACATAAATTTCAGAAGAGTAGCGACTTTTGCAAATGGGATAAGAGATCAGCTATGAAAGCTGGTATTGAGTACATTGCAATTTTTTAAAGCTCTGAAATAATCATGGTGACTGCAGTCAACATTTCAGTTTCCTGACAGGGTCTTTGCTATCTTTTATCCCCTTACTTTTTTGTATATTTAAAATGTTTCAATATTTGAAAAAGAAATATTAAAAGTTCCCATATACTTGGATTAACTGTTCTCTCCTTTAATGGGATAATAATTAGGCTGATTGCAAATCCTTGGTCATGTTGACAGTTGACCTTTGGATCTGATAAATGGCGGAAAGTGGTGCAGCAGTGATCCCAGGTATGTCAGCCCCACACTGTAGCCTTCTTCCCAGGTACAGGAGGGGCAGCATACAGGCCCATGGGGTAATTGATTTCATCACACTGCTGGCCTTGGGTGGAAAAATGAATTTGCTGTGGGTATAAAGTGTATATTCTGTATGTCAGGTACCCCCAAACTTCTTCCCCTACCTTCAGATGCTGAGCTCAGGAAAAGTCAGAGGTTTCAGGTTTTTGTCCCTACTCTGCTTCATTTTAAAGACTGACATCTCAATGCCACCTCTTGGCACCATGGTTCTGTCCCTGAAATGGGAACCTCTGTACACTTGATGGGAATGCAAAATGGTGCAGCCACATGGAAAACAGTACGGGGGTTCCTCAGCCAAGTGAAAATAGAATGACCGGGTGAGCCAGCAATCCCACTTCTGGGCATTTACCCCAAAGGATTGAAATCAGGATCCTGAAGAGATATTAGTACGCCCATGGTCACTGCGCCATTATTCACGAAAGCCAAGATGGAAAAATAATCTGAACGTCTATTGACAGATGGAGCGAGAAAATGTGGCACTATTAAATATTATAATTACATATGTATAATGGAATACTAGTGTGACCTTAAAGAAGAAGGAAGTTTTGCAATATGAGACAACAGAGATGAACCTTCACATTGTGCTAAATGAAATCAGCCAGTCAAAGGAAGGCAAATATTGCATGATTCCACTTACATGACTCCCTAGATAGTCCAATCAGTAGAAGCTAGGAGTGGAATGGTGGTTGCCAGGGCCTTGGGGAGGGGAAATGCAGAGTTACTAGGCATGGGCGTGAGGTCCCAGTTGAGCGAGATGAGTGAGTTCTAGAGAGCTGCTGTAGTACCTTGTAACGGTAGTCAGCATTACAGCATCATGCACCCAAGCATTGAAGAGGATAAGGTTTACGTTCTGTGTTCTTACCACAATATACTAACATTTAAAAATCGGAACACCTGAAGGAAATGCGAAAAAGTGAAGGAGAGGCAGTGGGGCTGGGAGGCTTCAGGCTGGAGTGTCGTTTTCAAGAGCGCCTCTCCTATATTAAATCTGTATTGTCATTTTTTTTCCTGTTTCATTGATAACGAGCTGAGTACCCCAACAGAGCCCTCTGGCCCTTGATGTGCATGAGTGAAAATATATATACACACGTACAAGCAAACCCGTGTCCTGGCTGGCTCCTGGCTGGCTGGGAGACTTTCTTCAAAGATTTCCATATTTTTATAACATGAGCAAAACTGCATAATCGACAAATTGTCACCATTATGGTTGACAAGAGACACATTATTTTAAAACTATAATCAAAATGTTTCTTTTCAAGTTTTGATGACAAGTTCCTGGAGACCGTGAAGAAAATAATCCTGTCAGTTCAAAATAGGACTCACTTTTCTTTTGAGAAGTTGGGCAGAAGTCTGTCGCACACCTCGAACAGGACAGAATTTTGCAAGCGACAATAGGAATGAATTAAAACCATCAGTTCAGACTCTTAGCTAATTAGGAAGTCATTTATTGATGACTCACTGCCTTGTAGAGGCAGATACTGCCTTTTTTTTTAAAAGCAATCAGATCGTGCTGGTAACTTTAATTTTGACATCTTAGCTGTTGAGCACATCATGTCTTTTACTCTTGTGAGCTGTATGTGGGTATAGTTCTGGATTGTATTAGACCCAGCAACACTTTGAGTTATAAAAATCAACTACAAAATATAAAGTTGTGTTTTCCTTCTTGTGGAAATGAGATAACTGGTGAGGATTAACCTAACACCCAATGCCTTAGGTTAGGTTCCTTAAAAGCAGAATTGGAAACATGGATTTGGCCATGATTTATTGAGGACCGCTCTGCAGGAAAACGGGGAAGGAAGGGAGTGAAGCAGGATGGGCAAAGTGTGCTGTGGGCGACGGGACGGGGCGGGGGGAATGGGGGGATCAGGGAAGAGGGGGCGCCCTGGAGCATAGATCCACTGCTGAGTTGTACTTCTTGAGTCAAGGAGTTCAGATTTTGTTCCCTAATTTCAATCACTTGTTAGTTATGGGCCACACCTGGGGACTAGGGGTGGGGCTTGACTACCTTCCCAGACAAAGCAGTTCCAGTCAGCAAAGGACAATTCTTCAGGGAAGGGGGTAGCCTTGAGTTACTGGTCGGCACACACAGCAGTTGGGGAGTGGGGGGTGCCACCCTGGTCAAGGAGATCTGGGTGGGGCCCACGTTGCCTACAGCTCTCCACCCCAGGCAGTGCTCAAATCCACTTGTTTCCCACATTAAACTCATTCCACTCATGATTCTGTGGTCACAAGTCTGGAGAAACCTACAAAAAGAGAGTTGGTGGAGAAATTCCACTGACACTGTCAAGATGGCCCTGAGGCCATAAATCAAAATGTGTCCTCCTCTACTCCCAACGCTGAATTCTTCTCTCTCTCACTAGAGCCTTGGCAAGGCTAGGTGGGCTGCCTGGTCGCTTGACCCAACCCTCATTGTCGATGGGTCTGAAACCCTGGTGACCCAGCCCTTATTAGGCTATGGTTGCTGTACTTACCTTTCACTCTTTAAAGTGTGCAGGAGACACCAAGAATCACCTTGTGGATTACGTAAGGGCACATTAGTGCTGTGTTGGCCTCGTGGTGGTCAGGCGGGGTTACTCCTAGGGATGAGGTGGATGCTTTCTTTATGGAACCCAAGTGCTCAGGCAACAGCCTTTGGTTCACATTTAGAAGGGACTCTTCCTGCGTCCCATCAGCACCATCACCTCTCTTGGTGAAAGGACCTCTAGACGATTCTGAGTTAAGACTGGCCGCAGAGCCAGAAATTGTTGAGATGGGAAATACCGATCCTTGAGTGGCGTCACTGAGAGTGATCTGGGGCACCCCTACTTCTCCTTGTCATTTTCCAGATGCGACAATTCTACCTTTGAGGACATGGCACCAGCTGTCTTGGGTCAGGCTCCCCAGAAGCGGAGTCTGAGACAGAGTCCAGGCGCACATGCTCGGGAAAACACCTGCAAAAAAGAAAGTGGCTCAGAATAGGGAAGGAGCAAGCTGAGCAGGGTGGGGTCTCAGGAAAAGATCCAGGTTGTGGGGGGGAGCTGTGGCCCCTCCATCACACCACCCAGCCCTTAGCCCTTTGAGGCGGCAACAATCTTTTATACCCCATATCAGTGAGCTATTGGCTGTGTGCCAAGGGGCTGCAGGACATCACTTCCTGGGTGAGGTGGAATTAGCTGCCAACACTCATGGCAGTTGGTAGGTGGGTACCAGCCTGGTAAAGAGGGTGCTTACTGTACCTGAGCTGTGCGGGTTCAGATGGCAATTCCACCCCTATTGGCAGTGCGAGTTGTGCAAATTAGTTCATCTCTGTGCCTAAACTACAAAATGACACATAATAAACTCTCAATACTGTTATTTGTTTTTATTGTCATTATTGCTATTCATTATACATTTAATGGATTTTTCCAAAATGCTGAGTATGAACCAACGTTTTGGTTCACTGAAGACTAAAAAAATTAAAAAATTAGATTAAAAAATGGATAAATTTTCACTATGTATAGTTGCATATTGACAGGCAAAATTAATAGCTACAAGGTCAGCTCTAAAATTCCCCATATTCATTTGTTCTTATATGATGATACAACTACTTAATACTCACTCTGAGTAAAATAACAAATAGCTTGTTGAACGAAATTTCTCATTACCTAAATATAGGAAAGAAATATGAGATATACCAACAGGTCTGCTTTATAGGTCAGGAGAGTTTGGTCCCATGCCCAGATTCATTCCTGACTCACTGTAAGACCTTAGAGGGATAAAAGACACCTATATTCCCCTGTGGCTTTCTCATTAAATGGGGACAGGGAGGAAACTGGCATCTGTGAGCGTTGGCCCAGCCTGGAACTGGTTGGCTGTAACAAACAGAAACCCATTTAAACTAGCTCTAGAGAAAGGAGAGTATTTTAATTTTGTTGAGTTCATCAAATCCTGTATTTTACCATCAGGAATGTTAGTTGTCCTTCTTCACCAATATAATTCACATTCTAACTCAGTCTTTGTGTCTCTTGGTTCAGATCCTCAAGAAACAGAATGTGATTGGCAGCTGACCAGGTCCAATCAGTTGTAGCCGGGAGAAAGTCCATGTGGTAGAACCAGGCTATGAATGGGATGTGAACTAGAATGGAACTATAAGCACAGCAAATAAAGTTGGTTATCAGCTCTGCTTTGAGAGTATATCCTGTGTTAGTCATCATGCTGTTTTCTTCTTGGTACCATGCTGGATAGGTTCAATGAGCTTACCTGACAGTTCTGGAGGCTGGAAAAGATTAGGTTAAAGTCCTAGCTCTGTAGTTGGTGAGGCAGAGCTGGGATAACTTTACCTGACGTCAGGAAGTTTCTGAGCATGAGAGCACCCTTGTCCAACACAGCTCTTCTAAGATTTACCAGTGCTGGTGTCTCTTTAAAATAGGTGAAAACGACTGGTCCCCATGCTGGGTGGTAGACCGTCATTACCCCAGCCTGTATGAGCCGGGTTGTCTTCTGGGCACCTGGGGAACTTGTCTTCTGACTTTCAGAAGTCCTTGCCCACTGCCAGTGAACAGTGAGACTATGTTACGTGCCTCATCCAAGCCTATGTCTCATTCTTGGATGACCTCTCCTGCACACAGGAAATAGTTCTTCCTTCATGGCTGGTGTACAGCATCCAGAAATTCCTCAGTGTTCTGGTCTTCCAATGTAATCATGCTATTCTCCATTATCAATATGCATTTCTTCTTACTTTTTTATTTTTTTTATTGAAGAATATTGGGGAACAGTGTATTTTTCCAGGATCCATCAGCTCCAAGCAAGTTGTTGTTTTCAATCTATTTGTAGAGGGCACAGCTCACTGGACCATATGGGAATAGAACTGGCGA
Source organism: Rhinolophus sinicus (assembly GCF_036562045.2). Taxonomy (NCBI): domain Eukaryota; kingdom Metazoa; phylum Chordata; class Mammalia; order Chiroptera; family Rhinolophidae; genus Rhinolophus; species Rhinolophus sinicus. The sequence goes on along the minus strand of NC_133753.1, from coordinate 196,165,437 downwards.
CCTGGGTGTTATGAGCACTGTGCTCTAACCAACTGAGCCAACCGGCTGCCCCCTCTTCTTACTTTTGATGTTCCTTCTTTAATTCAGTAGGCTTGTAGAGGCAGACGTAGGTGTGTGTGCCCAGCCATCTTGAAGTTGAGACCCTTAGCATCAGTCTACAATACTGATTGATAAGTGCCAGATACCAAGCTCTGCTCGTTGGCACATTCTTAATCTTCTGTTTACGTGCTGCATTCTAATTTTAATTGAGTTTTTTTGGTCTGGTAGTTTTGGCCTTACGTGCTGGTGGCTTTTGTGCCTTTCGTGATACTTTCCTCCAGCAGTGGAACATCACAAACACAGCCTCTGGATAAAAATATGACATGAACTTTCGATAGCTATTCTGTTCTTTTTTCTTACTTGCTGTGTTTCTGATCAATAATGGTTTCAAGAAGAATGGTGGCTTGTGCTGCAGACCAAATGGCAAGAAGACACTTTTTCTTTTGTTTGCAAAACACCTTGTACCCATCAAGTACCATGTGCACTCGAGCAGCGTTTCCTGAGTGAGGAAAGCTTGGCTCCTTGGCATGCGACAATGCAGAGTTAACTCCTTAGACAGCAGCAGGTGAGGAGAGAAAGCCTGTGGCTTTCAGCCACCAGCACATTTTATGATTCACCCGTGTGATACATCTACTGAAAACTGCAATGTGCTCTTAAACAGCGATAAACAAAGTACAATGTACTTAGAACATAGTGCTCAGTTTTGGGCACCACACTTGTGCCTTCTTTATCTCAACAAACTATTATAGGGCAGAAGGCAAGGAAGCTGTCCCAGTCAAGAGACTGGCCTTTCCATTCTGCCCTCCAGTTTCCCTGTCCCGATCCTGAACTCTTGGTCTCCTTCCGAAGTCACTACGTCTTTGAATGTTTACAGTCATCACGTTCCTGCATTTCTCCACAGTTTATCACCCATGTGTATATCTACGTTCTGAGAAGTGTTCGCATGCATTTTACATTTATTTTAGTCTCAGTCTTCCCCACTGTATTTTTGATTTCCTTACAAGTTTTCTGTTGGAAAACAGAACTCCACAGTCTGGAATTTGAGGATTGTGTTCCTGTGGGGAGGTCAGCCTGCTCCTCTGTCCTTCGTGCTCTTGGCACATTGGCAACTGAACCTGGAGATTTGCTGAGACTCAGATTCTATTCCTGTGGCAGGCAGAAGAGGGGCCCCCAAAGATGTCTACCTCAAAATCATCTTTCATGGCAATAGGGACTTTGCAAATTTGCTTAAAATGAGGATCATGAGATTGAGAGATTCTTTGGAATTACTCCAGGGGACCCAGTGGAATCACACAGGTACTTGTAAGAGGGAAGCAGGGGAGTCAGTCAGAGGAGACGTGATGATGGATCAGAGGTCAGAGTGCTGCGGCCACAAGCCGAGGGATGTGGGAAGTCTTTAGAAGTGGGGAAAGGCAAATAAACAGATTTTCTTCTAGACCCTCCAGAAAGAAATACAGCTCTGCTGACACTGATTTTAGTCCCATAACACTTCTGATCTCAAGAACTGTCAGGAAATTAATCGTTGGTTAAGGCACTAAGTTTGTGGCAGTTTGTTGCAGCTGCCATAGGAAACCAACGCATCCCCTGGAAAGAGAGCAGGTGGCAGGTGATGTGTTCTTTCATAGGAGACACGCAGGTCTGGTTTCTCTCTTGTTGTGCTTCCCAGTTGATGCTCAGTGCCTATATCTACTGATTCATCAGGTTGCAAAAAGGTATTCTTCTATTTCTCTCACTCCTTATTCATTTATCAGCTGGAATACGTCTATAATCTTTCACACAAGATACATGCTCACTTTGCCCTCTTTACTTCCCAGATTTTAAGATAATGAATTAATTTCCTTCCACCCTTAAAACGTGACCAATATATGTGTGCATGTGTGTTTGTGTGTGTAAATACATATATATATATATATATATATATATATATATATATATATATATATATATATATAATTTATGAAGCTTTCAGCCCATTGTAAACATGGCCCTTATTGAAGCTCAAATTGTTCTATATTTGGCCAATGGAAGACTCTCAAGTTGGCTTATCCAAGTTTCTTGGCCTTAGCAGTCTTTGATTCTAGAAAGTTCTGGCTTCCTAAAGTCACAATGTTTTCCAGGCTCATCTTGGACATTTTCTGCTCCAGAGCAGAAACATTTAATTTCTCCAAGAAATCTTGATGTCTTTTTAGTGGAAAATGAGATTTCAAAACCACAGTGAGAGTCCAAGTGGTAATAAAGCTATTTTACTAAAGACTCTGGTGTATTCTTAAAGGTGATTTAATTGACTATATGTGAAAAATGACCTTTCTAATTTTCTTATAAAATAAGCATTAGCAATTTCTTTAATAGAAATAAAATGGAATCAAATTTTCATCAACTTAAAGGATAATATTGAATCAATTAATATTTCTGAGCTAATAAAATTTAGTCAAAAATTTAACTGTATGATTTTTATATTATATACACACCGCTGGGTGTTCTAAAGGGAAGAAAATGCATCTTCTTGGACTGGATTTGCAATAGTCTTGTAACTAATATTTCTACCTTATTGATATACCCTGCGTACTGATGAATACTCTACTTCCCTAAAACATTTGACTGTGTCAACCCCTGCACAGCACCCCAGCACCCCGTCTTCCCCACTAGTTAAAATCTACAGCCCTTGATCTGGCATTCAGAGGTCCCCTGTTCCTTTTGACTTTATTTTTTTTTTAACTTATTTTTTAAATTTATTGGGGTGACAATTGTTAGTAAAATTACATAGATTTCAGGTGTACAATTCTGTATTACATCATCTATAAATCCCATTGTGTGTTCACCACCCAGAGTCAGTTCTCCTTCCATCACCATATATTTGATCCCCCTTACCCTCATCTCCCACCCCCCACCTCCCTTACCCTCTGGTAACCACTAAACTATTGTCTGTGTCTATGAGTTTCTGTTTCTCATTTGTTTGTCTTGTTCTTTGGTTGTTTTTGGTTTATATACCACATATCAGTGAAATCACATGGTTCTCTGCTTTTTCTGTCTGACTTTTTTCGCTCAGCATTACACTCTCAAGATCCATCCATGTTGTCACAAATGTTCCTATGTCATCTTTTCTTACCACCGAATAGTATTCCATTGTGTATATATACCATAACTTCTTTATCCATTCATCTATCGAAGGACATTTTGGTTGTTTCCATGTCTTGGCCACCGTAAACAAAGCTGCAATGAATATTGGAGCCCACGTTTGACTTTATTTTTAACCAGTCTATTTCCCACCATGAATTCTAAGACACCTTCTACACTCCACAGAACCTTCCACCATCTGTCACCTGACGTTGGTGTTGGTGTCTGACAGCTGAGAGTTTAAAACCATGTCTGGGTAAAGCAGGACCATTTTGACCCTGTGTGAGCCCCCCTTTCCATTTGAGGATAACACCTGTCCTGCTGAAGGAGGGCTGTGTGGGGATCAAATGGTGAGATGGCGTCAAGCACGGCCTCTCAGCCCAGAGGAACCAGAGTCGGGACTGGCGTCACCCTCCCGGCTTCCCCACCCACTCAGACCTTCCACCATGTCTCCGCCACGAACCCACGTTTCACCCACTGTTCAAGTCCAGCCACAGCCCACTACTTCATGAGCAGGCGTTGCTCACTTCAGTCCAGGAAGTTCTGTGTGTCGCTTGGCATGGAATGTTCTAGTCCACATGCCAGGATGCAGCGGCATTACGACTGAATCCTTGCATTTGACGTCATGATCTGCTCTGTGGTCGCCTTGACAGCGTCTTTGAGGAGAAGGCAGGATGTGCATTGTCGGAGTGAGTGCTCTCTGTGTGATTGGCAGTGTGCTGAGGGCTCTGTACATGTGAGTGTGGTGTGGAGGTGAGGCAGATGGCTAGCGGACACACACAGGTATGTGGGCACACACACACCTCTTCATTTCCAACCTTCTCAACTGTGTGCCGAGGCCAGGGGCAGGCATGGTAATAGGCAGAGACTTGGGGGTGCTGATTCAGCTGGTTGGGGCGGCCCCTCCAAGGAACCTGAATGCTGAGGATGACTCAGGCCCCGGCAGCACTGGGGAGGAGCCTGCCCAGGAGCAGGGACAGCAGGTGCAAAGGCCCTGAGGTGGGAAGGGGTTTGGAGTGCGGTGGAAGGAGGAGGAAACAGTGAGGCTGGGAAATGGGACAGAGTAGAACCACAGCACTTCCTGAGGGGCCCAGAAATCCCAGGAAGACACATGGATAAGTGGGGGAAGAACCAACTTTCCTCTATCCTTACAGTTCTTTTGGCTGGCCTAATAATCAAATACATGTGAGATAGATTAGCAAGAGATAATAGCCAAATTTAATACATATATACGTATGGGAACCCTGTGTGTGTGTGTGTGTGTGTGTGTGTGTGTGTGTGTGTACTTACGTGGGGTCAGAGACCCACATATATGAGAGATTCAGAGACAGAAAGGGAACATGGGTAATAAGACATCCTGAGCTAGGGATGAGCTAAGGTGCCTTGGGGGCTTCAGAGGGTCATTGCAGGATGATAAGAACAGATGCTGTGTAAACAGAAGCTTGTCCGTCTCTGTGGGCCACAGGCAGGGATGTCTGAGACTGCAGTGTGACCTCGTTGGGGACCAGGACCTTCTAATTATGAGCAATTTATTTAAAGTGTGTTTGCATATACTTTGAGGATTACAACTATTTATATAATTTACATCTTATTTCAGGAATGTAATAGCCAATTAAACTGTCTTCAGTATCAGATTCCTGCCAGAAGATGTTAACAGTGACATTTTCATTTGCGTTGCACCAGTTACTGTGAAAATAATTAGGGTGCTGGAGTGTTTGTTGATAATGTTAGGTGGGAAGATGACTGCTCTTTTCAGGAAGTTTTGCAGCAGGAGGGTTATTTTTTACTTTAACTTTAAGGCTTATATTTTCTCTCATCATTTTAAGTCATCAATACTATGGTGAACAATCTGGATGGGATAAATCTTATTGATTAGAAACAACTCCTACTTCCTGAATCTTTCTCTTGTCTAGGAATTAGAATAGCAGCTTCTTTTCTGGAAGGTTCCAGTGAGTGAAGGAGGCAGTAAACCTGATGCCCCCTGAACAGAAGACGCCATCCTCAGTCTTGGAATCCAGGACTTCTGCATTCGGGATGCAAGTCAGTTTTCAACTTTCGGGCCTTTTGGAAAATCACAGGTGTGCTTGAGAATGCAGCCAGCTTGATCAAATCAATCCTCGAATCATGGGCCTAGAAGCCTTTTTCTAAGTGGCACCACATCACACTGGAGACAGATACAAGACACTGGCCTTCCCTTACTGTGGCATCTGTCCTTCAGGCACTGCGGTCCTGGGACTCACTCTAGAGCAAACAACGCCAGCCAATAAATTCCCTAAACACCCTCACTGGTTGTTTGGAAATGATCTGCTGAACAGTGAAAGCATAACCCTGGTGTTACTGACCCGTTTTCTGTGGTGTGAGCTGTCTGGTTTGTTCCCTACCTCATCACACGTATTGTTTATGAACTGAGCTGGCAAATGAAGCCCAAGTCATTAAAGCTTTTCATTATTTCAATAATTTCTATTCATTGATTTATTCATTGAAATATGCAACAATGTATTTATTGGACTGCTACGAGATTCAAGGCATTTTGCTTTGTGCTGAAGGTCGGTGGGACAAAGGAAAGTGGGGAGGGGGGTTCCACAGCTGCGTAGATAATAAACGTGTGTCTTCAGGAAACACAGTCTTTCACGGGCTCACACTGACTCACCCACAGTGATGCCATTTTTGTAGCTCGCCTGTAGGCTGCTCCTGAATATGTTTTAATCAGATAATTTCAGTGACACCGCTATTTTTTACTGGACTGCTTCCTGATATGAAAAACATATTTGTTTCATATTAAATAATTAAGGTTGCCAAACAGTAGGTAAAACACAATTTAATGATTGCAAAAAAAAGTGAATGGAACAAAAATGAGAAAGATGGTAGAATAACAGTCAGCATCTCGGAGTTGTATGTGCAGCTCATCTCCATTTTCTTACGTTTCATCATCTGCTGGTATAAAATATGCCCAACGCAAGTGTACTACTTTATAATAAGGACTCAATTTATTTTTAAAATCAGAAACAAGGAGTAGTAGTATCCGTGGTCCGTTCTGTTTTTCAAAAGAAGCTTCCTGTTTCTAACAATTAGTCTGGTCTTCCTTTTTTGTAATACGTGTGGCCCTGTGTACATGTAATTATGTGAGCGTTCAGTAATTGAAAGCCCGTTGTTTTGTTTTTGAGAACTCACTATGGAATGAACAGCACAGTACAGACAGCAAGTGTTTTGAACTAGGGAGCGGGGTGAGTGAGGAAAAGAGCCAGGGATGTCTTTGTTTGCCTCCGTGTCAAGCAGGCAGCTCGTGGGGGGCATCAGGGAGAATGATTTCAAAAGGAATGTGTGGGATTCATCACCAGAAGCTATTAATCCACGTTACGCTCACCTCTCCGAGGTGACCTGTTCAAGATGTTGCCAAATGTCTCCCCTGACGTTTAACCGGGCGCATTACCGAAGTCACAAGACTGTTTTTATGGCTGCTGCCAGCGTCTCGACTCATCTCTCAGACCTGGGAAGGTTAATGAGCCTGTGCCCCAGGCGTCCTGTGACTCACGGCAGTGGCTGACGTCGCAGCGTGTGCAGTGGGCCTCAAAATGTGTTCTCTCTTCTAAGATGCAATTTTCCTTAAGAAAGAGGCGTTGGTACTGTGTTTGAAAACGCTCTGAGGGGACAACGCAGACTCTGGTGCTTTACGGCTATGACCTCTCGTGTCCCACCCCTGGCTTACCCTGAGCTCCATTGCCTGACTTTGGCACAATGGCCCGCTACCTAAGATGCACTTCCTAACATTACCATTTCCGTTTATTCAGTATGTTAAAGACTTGTCCAGGCTTTCTTTGTATTAGTTTGAGCAACCTTGAATGATTAATAACGATAACCTGGAACCTTGAACAATAAATCGCATTCATGTGTGATATTGAATGCATATGGTTCCATGTGTATGATGTTGTATTGCTGTTGGTTGCAATTTGGGAAACCACCTTGCTCCAGGAATCTCACACAATCTTCTGGAAGCTTCTATTCTTTCCTTCCCACAACTCCCACTCATCTCTCTAAGGATGCTGTAACAGCAGGAATATTTTTTGACTTTGCACCCTCTGTGGTACACAGAGGCCAGACCATTTTCATGCCATTCAGGATCCTAAGTGTCCTTCTGCTGTTGCAGACACAAGAAGCAGCGGCGAGGACAGGCGTCTTGTGAATCTGTGCCCCTGAGGGCTCGGATTCCGTCTGGCCCCATTTACTCTCATCATCTCGTCCCCACACAGCGTGTTCCATTAGCCCCAGACCTTCGGCCACGCCTGCCTCCACAGCAAGTTTCTGCCTCAGCTGTTCCAGGAAGGCACGGACAGACCAGATGGTCCTTTCCAACAGGCATCAGTTCCGGAGGCATGGGGAGGGCTCCTCGGGCTGTGAGATGTGCTGCAGTTCAGGTCTATGGCCTTTTGGGAGGTGGGGTGACCAGTGGTCTAGCCAAGCCTGCGTATCTCGGATTCGAGGGGCAGCGGGTTTGGCACTGAAGAGCGTGTGCAGGAGTCGGCCTCATTTTATGCACAGGAGTAGGGCATCCTTCTCACTTTAGATCAGGAGCCTTAGCCCTGACATTCCAGTTCCCAGGAGCTGGACAGCCTCCTGGATTTACTGTTATAGACAAAAGAGGACACCCCAGGATCCCTTTCACGGTGACTTGTGTGGGGACCCCGGAGAGTTAAGCTTTTCTATTTAGCTCATTTCAGTGCACTTAGCTGGACATAGCTGAGCACTGATCAGTGCCATGGATGGGCAGTGAGCTGCGTCAGGCTTGTCGGCCTGTCCACCATTGTAACCTGCCCTCCTCCACCTGCTCTGGTGGTGCTCTCCCCATCAGTATCACGGCTAATAAGAGGGCAGCACCAGTATCTCGTATTCAAACAGTGTAGTCTACCGAATGCCGTCCTGACTGCTCTCCCGAATGCAGAGCTCTTCCTCAGACTCTGATCTGAATCATCCTTCACGATGATCAGCAATTTGAGCCTGAAAGGAAATAATCTGTGAGTAAAAACTAGACAGAGATTTAGGGTTGGGATCAGAACTCTTAAATAACGTGAAAGTTTTTGATCACTTGTGATTGATAAATGAGATTTACAGTACTGAGTTTTGGAAAACAATATTTACCAAATTATCATATGTGCTCTGGAAAATTGGCCTTTCTTTTTATTTTACACCAAAGTGTTTGGAAAGAACAGGCCTTGAAAGGAGAATGAATCAGCAGATGGAGCTTTTACAGCAAAGGCTATTCTGGGAATTTGGTTGTTTTCCTTTGTGAAGATAATTCATCATTTCTTCTTTTTTGTGTGCACAGCATTTTATTAAATGGCATTTTGGTAAATTACTGGCTTCAGATGTGATTAGAAAGCGATGGAACAAAACTATATCCAGCCAAACACTGTTACAGTGCACGAGGCAGGTGAATGATGAAGGACCAGACGTTATTATTGATGAGTGACTGTGGCCCACATTTATTCACAGCGCTGCCTTGGCTCTGGGCTGCTCCCCACCAGGGGGGGGGGTCTTGTGAGTCTGTATCTGCTCCCACATTGCATCCCCACCTCTGTAAAGACCCCAGGGCTGAGGAGGACAGAGCTCAGAGAGACACATGCAGGCTGAAGGCTTCCCATCTCCCTAGAGGGAGCCAGGTTCTTGATCTTGCTGCCTGGAGCTCTTTGCAGCCCATCAGGACACATGCAAACCCGAGGTTCTGTTAGTCCCACGTAGAAGACTCCTGTCTGGCTGCCCTTCTTGCTCAGGGAGCTAGGAAGCAACGGCCACACCTGGGAGTACCGCACCTTCTGTTACTTCTACCGCCTTCTCCTTAAATGGAAACGAGGCCGCTGCTAGGTGATGAGCGATGCCTGCGTGTGCTGAGAAAAGCATTGTTCCTTAGCACCAGAACTGAGTCCTTTGCATGGGCAGGCAGCCATCCTGAATGAGCCTGGGGGATGCTGTGGCAGTGCCCAAAGCCACCTTCTAGAGTGAAAGACCTCCCTTCTCAGTGCTAGGTGTGCCGCTGGAAGACAGCCCCTATGGGGACTGCCTCACCCAAGGGCTGCCTCACCCAAGACCACACCCATTCTGTGGTGACATGCCTGGAAGGGCTCAGGGATGTCCCAACTTTGGGTCACTCTGAAGGCCATTCCCAGCTTCAGGATTCCCCACAGTGGGCTGGGGCTTCCACACAGACTGATCACATCCCAGTTTCTCTCTCAGCTCAGTCCTTCCCACGGGTGGCGATTGCAGGAGTGCTCACTAGTAGCCGGCTTCCTGTGAACCCCGCCCACAGCAAGCAAGGGGCCTCACAGCGTCCCCCAAGCTCGGGCTGGGCTCTGCATCTCAGAAAACGTGGTTCGCACCTATTTTCTAAATGGAGCTTAGTGATATTTACAAAACGCTAGTTTGATGCTGTCATCCCTTACTTGGAATCTGTCATTGGTGTGTCTTTGATCTTAGGGACAAACTGCAACCTCCTTCACGTGGTCATTAAGGGGAGAGGGTTAGAATGTACAAATTGCCATCCACACTGGGACAGTTTGGGGAGTGCAAAAGAGAACAAAAATTCATTTAATTTATGTAGTTTTAAAAATGTTTATTTGCTGATCAACCATTGATTTTATTACATTGCTGGGCCTCTCAAATAATTATATTAAAAACTCTTAAAATTATCTAAATATTAACATAATATACACTGAAGAAAACTTTGATCTTTATACTGATAATCTGATCATAAAATAACATTAACATAATTATTATTTTTGGCACATAGTCACAAACTATACCCGTTATTTAGTGTATTTATTTCTAACATTAGGTCTGTGATATTTTTCTGTACAATGTATTTTTAATATGGTCTTATTTTTTCTAATTTTGTTTTTAAATAGCTGTAATATTTTACATAGTTGCATTTATGGTTAATAAATTTGAAGCCATTGATGTTCTAATTGACTCTTTTTATAGCCAAAGCACTTTTTATTGAGAAAATATTCTTCCTACAGACGCTCATGTACCTGGTAAGTTCAGAGCAAGATCCTCAACAAAGGAGGGAATTCTCAACACTAGTTTTTATTTTGAAATACATACATGTTTCAGGCCAAACACCATCACAGCTTCTGACTTTCTTCCTCCAATCAGGGAACTAGCTGATAAATGTTGTTAAAAGATGAAATTTATTAAATAAATTGCCTCCATTGATGAATCTCTTAAATGTTTCACCAAATTTTGCTGTTGACAAATCATAGGTCTCAATTTTATCCCATTCTGCTGCCACATGTTTTTTTTTTTTTAATCAAAAGTTGAAATGCCACCAAAAATCCTTCACAAAAAGTGAGACAAAAACTTCAAAATTATATTCTGAACATTATGGAAATTTTCATCTTTTAATTTATTTAGTTGCTTATTTCCTCTTTAGGGCTACATTTCATTTGCTAGTTTTGTTTTAGGTATTTTAAGTTTGCTTAAAGCTTCAAAAGTTGAGGTTTTCTTGCCTGACATTACTGAGTACTTGATTTAGAAATCTCCAGTTTTGGTCTGAGGACCCCTAAAATATTCAGCCTTTGTGCAGGACACTAGTGATTTACAGATGTCGTGCTTCCAAGGCACACATCTCTTTTTTTAAACTTGTTGTTGACATATGTCATACCTGCAGTGCACACATTTTGTATGTATAGCTTGATCTTATGATTAAAAAAATGAACATGGCTGTATAAACACCGCCCAGTAGAGGTTTAGAGTATTTTCTCCACTCCCCTGTAGCCTGTGTCCCTCCCAGTCAATACTCCTGTAGCGGTGTCCTTACTTGACCTCTGTTCCCACAGGCCAGGAGAAGATGGCTCATGTCCTAATCCCTGGACCTGTGAACGTGTTGTCACTTGGCAAAGGAGAATTGTGGTTGCTAATCAGCTGACTTCAACACGGGGAGCTTATCCTGGGCCAATGTCATCACAACGTCCTTGAATGTGGATGACTGAGGCAGAAGAGTCAGCATTAGAGTGATGCCAAGTGAGAAAGACTCTAAAGAACTGAATAAATGAGCAAAGTGAACAGAAGTAGTCTCAGACATATAGAGAAAAAAAAAACAATGGTTACTACTAGACCAGAGAGGGGTGGGATGAGGGAGAAGGGGAGAGGGTTAGAAAACACAAATTGGTAACTACAATATTGCCACGGGAATATGAAAGACGATTTGCAGAATATAATCAATAATGTTGTAAAGATTTTGTAGGGTGTCAGATGGACACTTGTCTTATTAGGGAGAGCACTTCATGGACAGTGCAGATGCCTGACCACTGCACTGTACACCTGAAGCTGAAGCTGAATAATATTGTATGTCAACTATAATTTAATATATATAGTCATGGGATATGGAGCACAGCATAAGGAATAGAGTCAATGGAATTGTTAATAGATACATATGATGTCAGAGGGGCAATAGATTGGGGGAGAGGGGTTGTCACTTTGTGTGTGTGGGGGTGAAATATCTGGCTATTGCATTGTTTGGTGCATCTGAAACTAATTTAAAAAAAAGAAGAAAAAGAAAGAAAGACTCCACCAGTCATCACTGGCTTTTTTGGTTAAGGATGATGTTTAATTTATAAGAAGTGTTTGATCCAACAAACGGTACGGAGACAACTAGATATCCAGGGAAATGAAAATAAACCCTGATTTCTCCATAAGAATGTTGACTCAGGATGCCTCACAGAGCCGAACTTAAGCTAAAGCCAGAAAGCTTCCACCAGGTGGGCGGAACTCTTTTTGGGGTGATCGCTTTGTGAGTTAGATAAATGTCTGAGTGCTGTGCTGTTCTGTACACCCGAAACTAACATAAAATAATATTGAATGTCAGCTATAGTTAAAAACTAGTCTCGGGATGTTAGAGCCGCGTGGGGAATATGATTAGTTCTGTTCTCATAACTATGTATGGTGTCAGGGGGTGGACGAATTATTGGGGTGATCGCTTTGTGAGGTACGGAAGTGTCTGGTGACTATAGTGTGCTGTTCCCCTGCAACTAATAAAAATGTGTGCGCTTAATAGTTCAGCTCCTCTAATGACCAGAGGAATCACTCAGCCGGCTCACGCAGTTATGAATTATGAATGCACCATGACGAATCCAAAGTGAAATTTGAACTCACAGACTTTCATTTCAGTAGGAAGTTTGCTTCTGCCAGGAGATTTTGCTCAGTCAGGATGTGCGTCCACGTCATTATACAAAGCGAATAATTCTATGTTCAGTGTTGAATGTTTGAGTGAATATACAAAAACATGAGCAATAAAGTTCACCTTCATCAAAATAAACTTCCTAAAGCTTTCCTTAGGCTTCATGAACTGCATAAGCTATTTAACAATCATTATAATTATCTGATTTTCTATTTGAAGTTTCCGACGACATTGACATAAAACTGTATCCTTTAACTGCAAAGTTTTTCTGCTATGGAGCCAACCTACTAATAGGCATTTTTGCACTTTGTGTCTATGCACAAAGCAACTTGAAACTGAAAGTGAGCACACACAGTGAACTCAGAAAACAGCCTTGATTGGAAGTCAAGCTACGCAGATTGAGAAGAGACTTTGCCTCTGCAACTGTGTTAATTGGCATCTTCAGGCATCGTCTCTTGCAAATCGCCAATACTTCTCCAGCAGACTTGTGTCTTTGATTTTTATGTGGCCTCTGATGTCACCTCATCCTGCAGGCACACGGCAAATGGTCAATAGTAGCAGATACTTTCTACATGTTACATATTCATCACCAACATTCTTGAAAAATAGGAATGATTTTTCACCAAACATTGCACTATCATTTTTTAGTTCATTGCTGTTGAATGCGTTTAATGCAAAAAAAAAAAAAAAAAAAAAAAGTAAAATAAAATAAACAAGTAATTGTAGAGTTTTACAACATATTAAGAAGCTGCCTGTTTCCAGCACCCCACTCTATGGCTTCCCATGTGCCCCACTAACCTTGCTGGTGGCAGCCTGGGGACAGGGTGTATCTTGCAGGCTTCAGCAAACATGTGACAAAATTGGCTAGTAAATCAATAGATGGCAGGAGCAGCAGCTTTAAAAATGTTCCCATTATGACTTGAGAGAGGAAGGACTCGGCTTCTCCTAGCTGCTAGTGTCTAAGCATTTTTATCAGCAAGTGCCTTGCATGTTGCCCTTGAAAGGAAGGTCACACAATCTCCTGTGCCTGGACCTGGAAGTGTGAAGACGGGCTCTACTGAACACCTTCTCCTTTGTTTAGGTTTAACTAGCGAAAAAGATACTTGGCTAAAAATCGAAAAAATTGAGGCAAACAGTAAATCAAATGGGAAGACAGGGCAGAGACCATCGTGAGGACCTTCCCTTTACAGGTGGGACATTCACCTTACACATAAGACTTTGCAGCTCTGGCCCTGCTGACCTCTTCCACTTTATAATGGAAACATGTGTCCCAATGTATCCACTAAGGGAGCCCGTGCTGGGGAGACCTGAAGGACGCTGCCCAGCTGGGGGGAGGGCTCATACCAGGATGAGGGAAGTGGGTAGCAGGGGTGGCAGCCACTGTGCCAGGGAGGGCAGGGCCATGGGGCGAAACGACAGGTTTGTGTTTGTTAAAGTCCATTTTGAAGCAACTAAGTGCCATAGGGGAATGGGTCATCAAACCGGTACATCCGGACAGTGGAATATCTTTCAGCACTATAAAGAAAGGAGCTCTCATGCACGAAGAGACGTGGAGGATCCTTTCATGCATGTTACGAAATGAAAGAAGCCAATCTGAAAAGGCCGCATACTGGGTGACAATTCCAACTCTATGACATTATGGGAAAAAGAAAACTATGCAAACAGTAAAAAGGTCAGTTGTGGCCTGGTGTTGGGAGGGGTATGAATAGGCAGAGCACAGAGGATGTTTAGGGCAGTGAAACTGCTCTGTATGACACTCACGGTGGATACACATCACTATACATTTGTCCCAACCCATAGGATGTACGACACCAAGAGTGAACATAATGTGAACTATGGGTTTGAAGTAACAGGACCATTGATTGTAGCAAAAGGTCCCTCTGGTGGGATGTTGATGGTGGGGGAGCTTGTGCACATCTGGGGGCAGTGTATCTTCCACTGACTTTTGCTGTGAACCTAAAACTGCTCTAAAAAATTAAGTCTACATGGAAGGAAGGAAAGAAGGAAGGAAGGAAGGGAGGGAGGGAGGGAAGGAGGGAGGGAGGGAGGGTGGAAGGAAGGAAGGAATGTCATTCTGGATTTTTCATGGAGGGAGCAGCAGTGAGAAAGCAGAGCGCTGGGAGGGGCCTTGAAACAGCCCCACTAGAGAAGGGCACAGATCAGGTGGGAAGTCGCTCCCTCCTTCTCGTGGCCGTGGGGTCTGCCTCTATTCCGGGACCACTGGCTTGCTCATGTGCCCCAGGCCCCCTAAGACAGCACTAGATAAGAGAGCAGGAGTGGCTGAGGGCTGAGGTAGACGGGACCCAGGGGTGGACCTGCAGAGGGACAAGGGACACAATACCTGGCATCTACACTGTCACCTGAGCCTTGGACTAGGAGGGGAGGGACAGTCCTGTGTGGACACACTCCCTCCACCTGTTTCCACCCTGTATGATGCGTTTACGTCTCCAGCCGCTTCGTCCATCATCTTTGGGGATTATTTTCAAGTGGGAACATTTAGCATAAATGCGCAGAGACACAGTCCAGGCCAGCCTGGGCCTGCTCCTTGTCCCAGGGGGCCAGAAGTGGGTGTGGCCCTGAGGGCCGAGGCCCCAAGAGAAGCTGCTGTGGCCTACCCAGCCGCCTTTCCCTTCTGCTTCCTTCCCGTATTGTCCCCTTTCCTCCCTCCCCCTTGTCTCTCTGTTCTTCTCTAGTCCCTGCTTTCTGCCTGTCACAAGGACAGCTGCATGCAGGTTGAATGGGGTGACCGCCCAGCAGGGGAGTGGGAGGGTTACTCTGCCTGCCCCTCCACCCCCCTAGCATCTTCTGGACACTTGCCGGATGGTCCAGCATCACAGAGCGGCTGGTCGGCTCGCTGTCACTGTCAGGGCCACAGGGTCACATGCATGCAGGGTGGGGAATCCAGGCGCAGGGCCAGGCTGGGGAGTGGAGGGCTGGGCCCGACCAAGCCCAGATCTGCTCCTTCTGCAGTTTTCCCCCAGGTGACTGGTGGCTCTCATGTCTTCACCCAAGTCTCTGGGGCCCTTCAGTAAATGTTCAGTTATGACCACCTCAGGGTGGGGATTTTCAGGTCAAGTGTGTCTTTTCCCATAGGTAGCAATTCTGTGACTTCATTCATCCCTTCACTTGTGTCTCCATGCCCTTCAGAACCTGTGATTACAGAGCCTGGTGGCCTTGGCAGAGACCAGAGGCCTCGTGGGGACTCCCGGGAAGCTCTGCAGCCCTGAACTCCAAGACTGTGTTTCTCCAGGGACCGGCGGGCCCGTCCTTTGTTAAGCTGCAGTGCCTCATCCTGACATCAACAGGTAAGCAAGCGTGCCATGAGCTCCACCCATTGAATAACATTTTCTGGTTATGGGGAAATTAATTCTCGGTCCTGTGCACATGTCTCTGTGGTGACAATGAAAACTGAATATCCCAGTGTTTTCTATTTCAAATAAATTGTCGGTTCTCCTGGGTGGTGGGCATGCATTCTGTGCAGGGTTTCCCCTCCTATTGTAGCCACAAGATAGCAGAGATATTGGACACGTCTGGCTGCAGAGGATGTGGAAATTCTACATTTTCTGAAAGGAAGGGGACGGGGCTGTGTCACACATTCCGTGGGGCACCTTCAATGAGCTGTTGGGGGGCAGGTGCTGCCATGAGGACCAGTGCCCCAGAACCGTCACTTAGCACACTGAGCCAGGACCTCCTCGTGGGCTTTCCTGAGACCCCAGACACACCAGCAAAGGCCCACACCATGGGGGACGCCACGAGGGTGAAACGTGGCGCATCCTGGCAGACTGTGAAGTGGGCCTTGGGCGTGCTTTGTTTCCGGGATAGTGATGACGTGTTTTATTGCAGTTGTGACTCTGGGGATTCATCAGGCACCCCTGGAGAGACCAGAGGAGCTGAATGTCTTGGCACAAGGGCAGGGACTGGCCAGAGGAAGGAAGCGGCCAGGCCGGGCAGAGCAGCCACAGGGCTCTCGAGCAGTGACCTGTGCCCTGCATGTTCCCAGAGGTTTGGGCATCAGTGACTGAGGTCTATCCTACCTTGGAGGTACAGAGGGGAGAAAAGGGCAAGCAGAGCCAGGCAAGGACACTTTCCCGACTGTCAGAAGTGATAATGCTCAGGTCTCTTTACTGTTTGCGAAGATTCTGGACATGTCCGCCAAGTCAGCTCTTTGAGCTCCTCACATATAGTCTTAAATACTTTGCTGTTCCTGGTTATTGCAGCCCTGAGCCCTGCGTTGCATCAACCCCTCCTCCTTTTTACCGGGTTTGGGCGCTGAGGGCAGACCTCTCGTTGGCTACCACTCGGCATCCATCCATCCGTACCCTTCTTCGCACGTGTGAATTTGGGAACACAACACTGACAGACTTATGTCTGCACCTAACGAAACAGAAGTGTCCTTCACACAGATGAAGACCCTCTGTCCCTAAAGAGCAAGATACAGAGTCTCCCGAAAGTATTTTGTCCTTCTCTGGGTGACAGCCATGCAAACCAGCTTTGGGAAATGTGAATCACTCCTAAAGAATATCTAAAGAATAAATACCTAAATAAACACCTAAAAACAAATTGATGAATGATGAATCAATTGATCCGTTAAGCATTTAGTCACTGAACAATGATAAACAAATAAAATAACAAAAGAAGGAAGAGGGAATAGCAAATGAGGTAAACACATGCAATCGTAACAAGATAGAAGAAGGTTATGTACAGCTGACACCGTGCTCGTTTGGGTGCCGGCTCCAAGTCTGCACCTGAGACATGGTTTCCTCCTTCGGACACACATGCCTCTGCATCTGTGGTTTCAGCTGGAACTGCCTTCATTCCTGGGTGGTCTGAATACTCTGTGGTTTTTTCAGTTGGTGATAATATTACTTCTGACAAAACTCAAGAACTATGGCAAAGATGAGAACAGGTGTTTTGATCTAAAAGATATCAAGACAAGTATATTTACAAAGTGAGGAAGTCAATTCTGTACTAGCAGAGAGAGAGGCTGAAAATACTAATGAGCGAGAGCATAATCGGTTGGAGAGAGCTAGCCCTCGAAGGATGAACGGAACTTAGCAAAGAGGGAAACAGAAAGGAAGGAGAGAACAAAAATATGTGTACACATGAGGAGAAGCAAGAGAATCCCTACCCATGTTCCTGAGAAAATAGCAATTAAGGCTGTTTTGAGAATGACCCTGCCCATTGGAGTGTGGGCAGGGTAGATAAAAAAGGAGTAATGCAAACAGCAGCGAATGGGGAAAATGTTCTAGAAACTCAGTGTTTGGTAGATTAAAGGTTGCTGTGCAGCACTGCAGGCAGGGGCCTCAGATGGCGAGCTTTGAAGTGGAACAAATGAGAGCGACAGAAAAGCTTTGAGAGCAAAGTAGATGTGTCAGGTGTGCACGCCAAGGATGACACAGCTCTAATCCTCCCAGAGACAAGGCAGGAGAGTCACACACATTTTCTTCTTAACCTGTCTCACATGAAATGTCCCCCAGCCCATTCTCTCAGCTATTTAAGTTCTCTTCATTTTGAGTTTCTCTATCTCTGTCATTCCAGAGAGTTCCACTGAGCAGTGAGCAGGACTTGAGGGGCATTCCCAGGGTATTTCCTTTCTCACCAAAGGTTGGGTCATGGTGTCTTCCTCAGTTTTGCCTTCCTTGGTATTTAATGATGCCTGGGGGACACAAGTTGCTTCATTTCACAGTAAAGAAAGTCTAAACATAGAGGTACTTTGGAAATGTGTCTATAAATGGACTCTTTTCCTCTATCAAATCCAGATATATGTCTGGTTTACATTATAATTTTGTCATGCTATATTTTTAAACTTCCCTCTGTTTTCTGCCTGCCCACCTCTGCCACCCCTACCTTTGTCATTATATATAAACAAACCCTTAAATGTGAGAAGGGAACACCTAGATACTTCAGTAGATGAATCGGAGGAAATATGAAGCAATCACCCCAAATTTCTCATTTGGACCTTAGTTTTAGGCCATGTCCATATTTTTGTGAACAGTGGCACCTGTTCAAACACTCTGGATTGGTCCTGGACCTGACTGCGCTCTCCCTTCTGGTTTAAGCAGACACCTAAAAAGAGGATTTATTTTACTCTTGATGGAAGGAATTAAAAGTTGTAACCAGACTATTAGAAGCATCCACTAGAGATAAGTTCCCAGTGAACAGTTCCTGCTGTCAGGTTCACACCATCTGTGGGGACCCAGAGAGTCACCACGCACCCAGGGCCGTGGAAGGAAGGCACCACGTGACAGGTTTGTCGTCCATCCTCTCTCAGCACCCGTGACAGCAGGGGCTGTGGGCCTGGGTCTGTGGGCCTGGGTCTGTCTTATTGTTTCTGAAGATCCACAATTTGCCTCTCACACTGGTTCTTGGCTCCTGTTTCATCGTCCCATGTGTATTGGTACCTAATGGCTCTATCTATATTGCAGTCTTTGCTCGTCAGTCATTTTATTCCAAGTTCCATGTATAAACACAAGGGGCAGGGCATATGTGCTGTAATGCAGTGTCTGGGAGAGAGAGAGAGTAAAGAAAACAATACAAGGATAGGCATGTCTTAGGAGTCTCAGGACTGCCTCTTAATTTAGGAAAAAGTCATGAAGATAAAACTTTTGCACATATTTTAAATAAATATCTTTTAGTATGCTTTTAATGAAAGAGGCTTATGAAATCTGGACTTTCATGGAAGATGCCAAAATTTCACCTAAATGAGTCACCTGCGTCAAAGATACCATGTTGCTCTTTGAAAGAAAAAAAAAAGTTGTGTTTAGTTGTAAGACTCTTTCCCACTTAGCCTGTCTGGTTTTAGTGCAGTTTTATCTGCCCACCTACCATATCATTATTGGAAAAATGAAATTAAAAAATGGTTGATTTCTCCTTCTTTTCCTCCTTGTGTTTATATCATTGTGTACGTAGATTTGGTAATAATTAAGCTTTATCAAGATGGAATGGTAGGTATCTATCGACGGAATTACCCACAGATACTACAAGAAATCCATCTGGCCAAGAAAAACATGAAGCTTAGCCGGTCTTAGGTTAGACATGCTTGTTTTTCTGTAGATACAAAGAGATACCTTCTTCTCAAGAGTGCTGGAGTTTAATAAATGAGAATGCCTTGGTCCCTCATTTTTACTGCATTTTAGTGTATGTTACATTTATGACGGAGAGGTCAGCTAAGAAGACAGGCAGGTAAACCAGCAGCCCTGCATGCACACAGCTGGCCAGAGAGGTGCGGAGGGCAGACGAAAGGCTCTCTCGCTCTCTCTCTCTTGCTCTCTCTCTCTCTCTCTCTCTCCCTCTCTCTCTCTCTCTCCTCACTTGGGCTTAGTTTTGTCACATTTGTAGGAACAAAAATGGTCGCTGGGAAAAATCCAAGGAAACAAACCCCGGGTTTTTTTTTGTTGTTGTTGTTGTTTTTGTGTGTGTGTCTAGATTTCAATCCCCTCCAAGGATCATCTGGACTGAATTGGACCCTGGGCTTCCTCAGAATCCACCTTAACCTCAGACTAATCTACGAGAGCCTGGCCTTTTGCTCATTCCAGAGACTATCAAACTCCCTTTAAGTCTTTCTAGACCTTTCTGGATTCACTTTCTATTCAATCCTTCCATCAAGATTTTTTGAGTGCCTACCATATGTCGAGAGTTTCTTTAGGGTTTTCCACCCCAGCCTATCACGTCCCCACTTACATGCCCTCGGTTATTCATTTCACCCTTCTATGTTCTGATTTCCCTCCTCTAAAAAGGCACAAATGACGTGGAAAATTACTCAGGACTTGATGCATGTGCTCGCTCCCACTACATACCCTGTGTCTTTGGTTAGTACTGGCCTTGCAGGGACCTCCGCCAGGCTTATTCTCAGAGTCTATGAAATGTGGGCCCGGCAGACAAGTCCGATCCAGGCATTGCCATCCTGGGTTATTTTCACCGCTTTTGGTCTCCCAGTGATTTCAAGTATGTGGAATGTGTGTCCCTGAGCACACTCTGATCTGATGCTCTCGACGGCTGCCACATATTTTACATAATCACCGCAGAATTTAATTCAGAACTTCTTGGCATTCTAAAAATAATCTATCCTTTTGCTTATTTTTATACCCCTAGTATGGCTGCCCAGTTTTTGCTTGGAGTGAAATATGAGTTTAAACCGATATACCAGAATGGTATTAATTATAACACCCTGAATAGTAACAAAAGCTGCATCACGAAAATTGCTAGTTATCCACATATAAGCAGTGTTTGCTATCAGCTTTTCGTAGCTAAAATTGGGATGAAGTGGGGCCCCATTTGTTGTGAGCAGTGACAATGTTCTGAACCGCTAAATCCTCCAAGAACCAGTCACGTGAGTAGGTTCATCAAAAGACTCGGAGAGCAAGAACCAGAAATGTGGGTCCCTGGATGGGAAGTGAAGCTTCTCACCCTCTCTGGGACACACGCCCTCATCTGTACTTGGAGGATCAACAAGAAAACACAACCTTAGCATGCCACCGGGAGGAGTAACTTGGGAAAGGTTTCAGAGGATGCTGAGGTTTTTACACTAGAAATAACTACCTGCTGCTTCGTGATTCTATCACCCAGCTACAACAATAGTTGTGGAACAATGAAGTACAGTTTAGAGTTTCCCAGTGATCTAGGCTTTTGACTCTATTGTTGTTACTGTTGTTTTTAGAGGAAAATTCCTTTGTAAAGAAAGTAAATTAAATCCCTGAGAGAAATAATGATGTCTTGGTGGGGACAAAGGAAAAACCAAAGGTGACCCTGTAATGTAACAAAAGCTAATTTGAGTTAAATCAAAATTACCCCTGAAACTTGGGAAACTTCAGTTCTAACATGAAAGCTGTTCCTATAGCGTAAGAGGAATGTAACATTTAATTTCATGGTAAAATGAAGGGCTAAACACATTCCATGAGTTGTTTCAAAAGCTTGTTCAAATAATGTGGGCATAATTCTTTGATCTCTTTTTAAAAGACCCTGGTTGATTTGGCAAGCACACTGTACATTAGACATTCACACACACACACACACACACACAGAAAAGAAAAAAGAAAGAAAAGTTTGAGTTGATTTCCATCGACTGTTAATGAAGATATATTTTGTAATTCTTTTCCTGATGGTGGCTTTGCCTTTTAAGGGCCACTGGTTTTATGAACCATCCCAAGATGGCTAAGCCAGTCAATCCCACAACCAGGAGGAAAGGCCCTGGAGTCATACGATGCTCTGCAATCCCCAGTGGATGAGTTGAATTAACGAGTTCGCTGGTGGGACTGTGCGGCGTCACAGCAAGTTCCAGACACTGACTCACGTTCAAGAACAAGCAGCCTGGGAAGCTGCAAGACCTGCCTGACCAACACAGTGTTTATCTTTGTGGAATAAGAAACGCAGGCATAAAATAATCTTTTCTCCAAAGAAGAATGTTTTTACTCACAAGGTGTGTCTTTCCCAGGACCACCAGTCTATTTTCTTTCTTCTGGCACTTCCTACCTCCATGGGAAAGGTTTTGATTATTACTATTTTGGAGCTTAAGAGCAATCTCAGGAGGGTCTGTCTTTTGAAAAGAAATTGGGTTAAAATGAACAGAAAACAACTGTGCCATCTTTGGGTCCTCTCTTGGTCTGTAGCTACAGAGGGAACCTCTTCTGACCTGGGTCTCAGGGTCGTCCTTGGCTTCTGGACCAACTTCCCTAATCAGGAGAGTTTGAGTAGACTTGATACCGATTCTGTTCCAATCTCCAGTCTCTGACCTGGTCATCTGACTCCTATGCCCTCACCTGGTAGCATCATTTTGCCTGGGTTCTGGTTGAGTGCCTCTGAACCACAGGCTCTGACCTTTCAAAAAGAGATGATATGTTGCACAAATCTTTCTAAAGACCTGCCATGTTCTTCAAGAACTTGAGGTCTGCAAAGTTCTGATACTAACCAGTAGATCCTGTCTGATGCTCTCAGCCTCCCTGTCTGCTTGATGCCCTGGCTCCTGATATCAGGAGATCATCTGGGCCGTCCTGGCAGAAGTCTCCCACAGCTGGGAGCTGCCATCCCCAGTGATGGGCCAGCAGGTAGGTGATGCTAGTGCTTTTGGAAGGGCAATACCGGGGCTGCTCGGCTCAGAATCATGGGGGATGCCTATTAGACATTTAGACATTCTTGGCCCTTCAATAGCCTCCCTGAATCAGAATCTCTGGAGAAATACTCCAAGATTTAGTGTTTAAATAAGCTGTTCAGCACAATGAGATTAGAGTGCATACCACAGTGTGTGCCATGGGTTATATATTATAGAGAAAGTCACATCTGAGAAAAGGATACACAAAAAGAGGTGCTGTGGACCACTGGTTTGCCCTTGGTCAGAGAGTTTGGAGGGAGTAAGATGCTCTGAGATCAAAAACATCATAATCATTAGAAAAATGAAAATGGTAAAACATTATAAAGGGAATTTTTGTACAGAAATAAATGTGGATATTTCTATTTCATGTAACTCCCCACAGCCACCTTGAGTGTCTGCTTGAAGAGAGCCCATAGAGTGTTGCTGGCCATTGGAATCTGCATCGCTCCACACATTTTCAAATAAAATAATACTGTTCTGCAAGAAGAGCAAACAGTACTGCTTATAATGCACGCCTATCGTAGAATTGGGAGACAGGAATCCTACAAACTTCAAGTAAACAGCCAGGTTTAGGACACAAACGCTGGAGCTCCTCCTGAACCAATCAGGTAAGAGTGTGTAGGAAAGTGGAGAGGAGAGGGGGTCTGGGGAAGAAGACCCACTGGGTAGGCAAATACTGAAAACCACGCCTGAAGAGAAGTCAGATGACTGGAAATGGGGATCTAGTGGTGAAGGAGAAGAAGGAAACACAATGAGAAACAAAGCAAAATAAAACAAACATCTAGGTATATCACAGTCACAAAGCAAACAAACAATACCAAGCAAAGACAGTGAGTGTATAAGAAGCAGCCAGAGGGGATATATCAAAGTCACGTTACCTTCAAAGAAACAACAGCAGAACGAGAAGCTGAATGTCAGCAGTGGAAGCCAGGAGACAATGGAATTGCCTGTAGATCTTTAAAATGCTGAAGGAAAAACAATTGCTGACTTAGAATTACTCATAGCTAACATGTGCTCACACCCTTCAGAAATGAAGCAAAATAAACATATGTTCAGATAAACAAAACAAAGAGAATTACCATCAGATCTTCACTAGAAGAAATGTTAAAGGGAGACTCCTTCACAGCAAAAGGTGGTCATCACAGATGGAAGCCTGTTTGAAAGAAATGCAGAAAAATGGGGAAAGCGAATCACGTGAGTGAGTATAAATGAATCCTGATGCAGAAAACAATAATAATAATACCCTATGGATTTAAAATATATGTGTAATGGAGATGCTCATCAAAAATAACCCTCAAGGGGCCGGCCCGGTGGCTCAGGCGGTTATTGCTCCGTGCTCCTAACTCCGAAGGCTGCAGGTTCGATTCCCACATGGGCCAGTGGGCTCTCAACCACAAGGTTGCCAGTTCAATTCCTCGACTCCCGCAAGGGATGGTGTGCAGCGCCCCCTGCAACTAAAGATTGAACATGGCACCTTGAACTGAGCTGCTGCTGAGCTCCCGGATGGCTCAGTTGGTTGGAGCGCATCCTCTCAACCACAAGGTTGCCGGTTCGACTCCCGCAAGGGATGGTGGGCTGTGCCCCCTGCAACTAACAACGGCATCTGGACCTGGAGCTGAGCTGCACCCTCCACAACTAAGACAGAAAGGACAACAACTTGAAGCTGAACAGAACCCTCCACAACTAAGATTGAAAAGACAACAACTTGACTTGGAAAAAGTCCTGGAAGTGCACACTGTTCCCCAATAAAGTCCTGTTTAAAAAAATAAATAAATAATAATAAAAAAAAAAAATAACCCTCACTGTGAGGACAGCAGGTGGTGCTCTAAATTCTTAGCTTCATCACGGAAGTAGTAAAAATCATAATTGAATGAAATTGTGTAAGTCAGTCACGCATATTTTAACCTTTGGTTTACTACTACAAGAATGTGTTGCTAACAGAACAACAGAGGAGAAACATAATAAGATATTGGATTATTCAAAATAAGGCTGGAAAGAAAGAAAAAGAACTTATCTACAGTTGACTTACATGTAAAACCATGGAGCCGCCTAACAATGTACGTCCATCTGTCCTCTTCTGGAGTCGCTGCTGTGGTGCTATATATTTTACTTCTACAGCTATAAACGCCACAATACGGTATAGTTATTGTTACTTTAAATAATCAGTTATCTTTTAGAGGGATGTAATTAATCAATAAGAAAAAAAACCCTTGTATTTACCCACATACTTGCTGTTACTGGTATCCTCCATGCTCTTGTGTGGGTCCAGGTCTCCGTCTCACACCATTTTTCCTTTGCTTTAAAGCCATCTTGAACATTTCTCATAGTGTGGCTTTTGTGGTGATGAATTCTTTCAGTTTCTGTATATCTGAAAATATCTTCTTTCTTCTCCATCATTTTTGAAAGACACGAGTGCTTTCGTGGAGTAACAAATTCTAGGATGAAAATATTCATTTAGTACTTTAAAGGTGTTTATCTCATGTTTTCTAGTTTATACTGTTTCTGATAGGTAATCGACTGCCATCTTTTTTTTTCCCTTCTGTACATAAAGTACCTTTTTTCTCTGGCTTCTTTTAAGCTTTGGTTCTTGGATCCATTGGTTTGCAGTTTTCATCAAATTTGGGAAAGTTTTGGCCATTAATACTTCAAAAAAATTTTCTGAGCCCCGTCCCACCTCTCCTCTCCCTTGGAGGCCAGTTAGATATGTGTCTGGCTAAATGTGACCTATCAGTGACTCATTTGTTTTCAAGTTCTCCTTTCTCCATAAGTTTCATTTTATACCATTTTTCTGTTTTAAGATTTTCTATTTTTTTCTTCTGCAATGTCTACTCTTTGATTAGTACCACTCATTCTGTTTTTGATATAATGCATCGTACTTTGCATCTTTAGGAGTTTGATTTGGCGTTTTTATAACTTCCATGTCTCTATTCAGCATTCTTCTTCTACCTGCAGGGTCTTGAACATATGATCTCGGCACACGACTATTTTGACTATACCTGTGTCTACCGATTCTCTTCTCTGTGCCATTTTGGGCGGACTGACTTTCTCCTCAATGTGATTTGTATTTTCCTACTTCTTTGCAGTGGTGCTTTTTGATGTGAAGTTTAACTTGGGTGCTAGACATTTTTGTATGCCTATGAGTAAAGGTATACAGGAGACAGTGAGGTCCTTCCAGAACTTGCTTTTACGCTCACTTGGGTGGGATCAGAACAGCATTAGTCTGGGGTTAATTCTCCCAGGGCTGGGCCGTGACCCTTCTTGGTGCACAAATGGATGTTCTATGAACAACGAGCTTTGTCTGGTGGGAACAAGCTCTGTGTGCAGCCCGTGGGAGATCTGAGTGTTCTTCCCCCCAATCCTATTGGATCTTTTAGCGCTTCTTTCTGGAAGTTTCCTCATGCACATGGGCTGCTTACAATTCAGCTGACTGAGCAGACCCTCCGCAGATGCCCCGTTCTCTCCTCTTCGGCATGCAATCTGCCCTGTGAACTCTTGAACTCCGTGAGCTCACTTCTCTCTCCTCAGCCCAGGTTTGCCTGTGTCCCCTCCCCGTGCTGCCACCTCTGCACCTTCTCTGGGCTTCACAGGGGTCACCTTATTTGCTTTCTGCCTCTTAGCTATCTCTGCTCATTTTTACCTCATGTCCAGTGTTTTGAAATCCATCATTTACCATGATGGATAGTAAATGTCAGTTGTTTTCCTCCTCAGGCTGGAGAGTAAATCCAGTGTCTGTTCTTTATCCAGCCTGGAAGCTCTGAAAATCTCTCCATAAACAAACAAAAAAAACAAAAACACAAAAAAAACCAAACAAACAAAAAAAAATTGGAAAAGAAATGAAAAACCAGAGAAAGTGTGTACAAAACATCACAATATCAGAGCAACAAGGTTAATATTCTGTTTCTCAAGAGTTCTTAGGACTCTTGAAGACACCTATAGCCACACAAAAAAAGACAAAACAGAGGTAACATTTGCAAATAGTCTTTTGGGAGAAGTCGAAATCTGAATGGCCAAAAAACAAAGAGAGAAATGCTCCACCTCAATGTTTATTAAATAAATAAAATGTAATGTCTCAGGGTCACGGTACGCTTTAGGGGTGCAGCAGGGGAGAGCACCTGGGACCCCAGTCTCCTGGGCACAAGGTCACCCTCATGCTCCCACCATGCCACGAGTGTTATCGCCCACTCCCCCTGCCACTTCCAACCATGGATGACAGTGCACAGTCTGTCCTTCTAACATCAGGTGCAAAGTGAGAGGCAGCCCCTTCCTGGCAACAGACACCATGTTCTCATTTACACTGGGATTGATTTTTCAAAAGATACCACAAAGGGAATCCATAGACAGTGAGAGATCAGGGTAAAAAAATGCTCAATAAATAGCCACTGCCAAGTTTTCCAATATTTGACCTTGGGGAGAACAGCTATGTGCCTTTCAGAACTGCTCCCCCCTGGAATAACGAGGAAAGCATTTGCGTTTCTTCTCTTGGCAGTGACTTCTGTTACTGGGCATCTGCTACAGAGGTTTCCTTACCCCGTTCGTTTATCCTTGGGAGCAATAAGTGTAATGAGATTATGTTAATGTCTTTATCAGATGAGGAAATCTTTCTTAAAAGCCAGGAAAGAAATGTCTAATGAACAATTTAATTAGAGGGTGCACACTTCATGTTATAATTCATTTCCACTATTTTATAACTAGATTATTGCAGATTACGATTAATTTACTGTGAAATCATTTCAGGCGAAAAGTAAAGCAAGGTGCAGAGATGCCTAGCTTGCAATCTACTGACCCTACAATGTAAGGAGATAATGGTCAGATTCTTACCCCTGAGCTCTTTGCTATATTTTCTTTTTGAACTGAATTTATTGAACATTTACTATGGGCCAGACATTATGCAAATAGCAAGCATTTAATGTCACAGTAACACTATGAGCAGTGTCATTAATACTATTACACCCAATAAATGAAAGCTCAGAAGTTAACTAACTTGAAGAAATTCAACACCCATAAATGACAGGGTCCAGGTCCAATCCCAGGCACGACACTCCCTTACCCCTTCTAACCAACCTGGGTTTTGCAAAATGCTTATCCCAGGATTAGACTACTGATGCACCCAATCTCGCCTTGGCTCCCTGTTTGCTGTAAATGCTTCTCCAAAAGTTCCTATCTCTGATTTTGGTTTCAGGTCTGCTGACATCTGAAGCTGGTGGCTCCAGCCACGGTGTTGAGCTGGATGGAATTGAATCGCTTCCCCATAAGGATTTCTGGGGCCACACGTGCCTGTGTGCCCGTGCAGCTTGCTTCTTTCTGCATGGTCAGGCCCCGCACTTCTTTCACCTAACCTCCCCATAGTTTCTTGGGGGCTGTCTTGCTCCTCTCCCTGAGAACACAGGTTCCTGACTTCACCCCAACTTCCTTACTCTTTTCAGGAATGTTTAACTGGATCGACTGTAGACTGAGGCTAATGCATTTTGTTTTGACCCCCATATTGTCACCCAGCTACAAGGAGATGCTGCTCTGGAGGACACTGGTTTATGTTTGAGAGTATTCTTGCTGTTGGTCCTGTCCCTCTGTTTTACAGTTTTGCAAAGAGCCTCCTTCCCCGGTTCTTGCCTGGGTGCGTAGGGCATCACCACGCCTTCACCAATTTCAAACTCTGGGACTCTGTGAGTCTTGTTTGAAGTCCCCCTGGGCATCACTCTTCTCTCATTCTACAGCCCTCTCTGATCAGGAGGCAGATCAGTTCCCTCTCTCCATTACCTTCACCCCGTAACAAACTCCACGAAGACAGGCAAACAGCATGCGCGCACACACACACCCACTGCATACCATCCGTTCCTTCCTTCAGCCCTCCCTCCTTCAGCCTGAGCCTTACACCCCACTCAAGACTCGTCTTCCACTGCAGCCCCCACAGGCATTCCCACAGCCTGTCCTGCAGTGCCCGCCCACTGCGATCAAAGCATACCTTGCACCCCAGGGTCGATTGTTTTGCTCCTGATGTCTTTGTGTGCCGGGAACTACCATATTATAAACTCTAGAAACTGTGACTTTGAGCCCTATAGAGTCATGGTAGAAACTGGTGTGTTACTGGTGCTTCCTGAATGCCTGTGTAGGTGAATCTCTTCTCCTCAGCGCCTCAAACTGGAAAATCTCAAACAGGCAGGCACGATCCCAGCTGGGTACAGGAGCAGTGAGTTCTGCGTACTTACCAGCCACGCTCCATACCAGCACTGCCCAGGATTACAGTGTAGACAATGCCTTTTAGTCGACTGTATTATAATATATGTTTTTATCTAAATATGTGGGCTCTGGATGGGCATTTCTAAATTTCATAAATTATTGTCCTTAACTCTATGTGTATAACCATTTGTTAATATTTTATTCAGTGTACGTATAAGTAAATTTGATCGGTTATTATGATCATAATAGTCTACCTCTTTCTCATGAATAAGTACTTTACATATTGTGCAAAGTAGTTTTAATATAATATGTTAATACCCTTCTTTATATGCAGTTAGCTGTTCAAAAGCTCTTGAATTTCTCTTTTAAAAGAAATTCTCCTGGTAATACATTAAGACCTGGTGTTGTATTATTTGTGTTTCTTTTTTTTCCCCTTCTCTTATTTTCTTATTTGTTTTCCTGTTACATGGCAAGTTTTAAATTTCTCCCTGTAATAGAACATGCTAATTATTCCTAATGATATGTATCATCCTGAGATTGGTCATATAATTTGGTAATATTCATGGGATATGTGATGTTCTAGTCTCCTTTTCTCATTTGTTCCATTTAAATATTTTCTGATGCTTGTATGCACGCCACTGACATCCTGCTTCTATAGTGAGACAAGGTTTATTGTCATATTTGCTGAAGGGGAAACACTTGTTTACCCTAAGAATACACTATGGGTTTTAAGCATTAGGCTTACACACACCTTTAAAATAGAGTATTGTTTTTAAACGCAATGGCAGACTTGGCTGGTATGCTTGCAAAGATCAGGAATCAGATTGTTCTCTTTTTGTAGTTTATGATGCAGCTTCATTTTTCATCTTTCTTGTGGATCCATTTGTTTTAACCTAGGAATACTGATCTACATTTTTAAAGTCAGCTGGAGACCAAATGTTACCAAACCGAAGACAATCTGCCCAACCCAACACCCAGCAGAACCAAACACTGGACACTGAGCTTTGCAGTGAAGAGATTAAACCTGTTTTTTGGCAGGGCTCCAAGTCAGGAGAACAGGAAGCTAGCACTTAAAACCCGAACTCCTGGATGGTTTTTAATCAAGGATATTTAAAGGCAAAAATTCAGGGTTAGGGGATAGGGATCATGGGCGAAGCTGATTGGTTAGTTCCTGTGTAAGCTTCAGTGGTTTTCCTCAGTCTGAGTAATTCAGTTCCTGACATCACCTTGTCTGGAGCCTTCGTAACTGTGGTCAGGTGAGCGAACCGGGTTGAGGAGCCAAGATTCTGCAAAACATCTCATGATCGTGCATCAGTGATGTTTCCTTTCAAGCAAACGGCAGAAACCAAACATCTTGTGACCTTGTTATTGTTTAAGCCTCTGTTGCTTTATGCTTAACTAGCACGTGTCTCTAGTGTCTCAAGCAAAGTGTGCTTTAAACACTTCCTGGAACTTGCTGTACAGGCAGGCCTTCAGGGCATGACTAACTCACCTTTTACTCTGACTAGAAGCTAAGTGGTGACAAAAGCAATTAAAATATTTTGTTAAAGCTGGTACCTACATCTCTAGACTCTATGGTCTAATAACTACACATCTTTACTGTTGGCTGTTGGTTTGACAAATATAAATTGAGAGTTACTTAATGTTATTTGAGACTTTTTCTCCAACAGCTAGAACTACAAAAGTGAAAATAACAGTTTCATTAAGAATAAAGAAAATAAAATATTATTCAATACGTGGCAATGAATAACTAAAATTTGAGTTTCAGTTTCATAGGGTAGTCAGTAATAGGCAATGGACAAAGGGCTGTTTAAGGACTGATAAGCATGGGAGAGGTAGGAATGCACACCGGATGTGACTAGGGACATGGGGCTCGGTCTCCAGGGTGGAAAGCAGATTTGGGAGCAGGAAAGGCCAGCTTCCTAGAGGAGGAAGTTGGGGCTGGGAGAGTTGCTGCCTCTTCACCTTTCCCTGCCTGGCCCCTAGGCTGCCTCTGTCCAAGCAGAGAGATGAGAGGCCCATTAGGATGAAGAGGAACAGAGCCAACACTAATTAAAGGCAGTAAAGACAGAGTTTATTCAGTACTATTGCAATAGGGGAGCGAGGCTTCCGTAAGCCTAAGCTTAACTCCAAATATAGCAGAAACAGCTGGAGATTTATAGCCAAGGACCAGAGGGAGGGGGTCAGGGATGGAAAAGCACTAAGAGGGGACATCAAGGGTTAGGGTATTCTTGCTAAACTAGCCTCACCAGATCCTTGCCAAAGGAAGGCCAAGGACTGAGATATCAAAGGAGGAGGATTCTTACTCCACTGACTTAGCAGCGTTCTTGCCAAAACTGGAGTAGATAGGCCAAGGCCAGCACCCAAGGATGGGGGCTCTTTGAAGAGGGCTCAGGGGAGTCCATCTAAAGTTTGGTCAAGGGGAGTCTCTGTCACTATGTCACTATGGTGAACAGCTGAGTGGCACCTCCACACCAGGGGAGTGATCCCTCCAGCCAGGCCCAGAGCAAGGCCTGGCTCCCAGCCTTGGCTGCAGCCTCCTTGTGGGCTCCAAACAGGGGCTCCTAGGCCAATGAGAGGGCCGGTTGTTGGTGTGGGTCCTTGGAGACTGTGCCTGAGAGACCCTGGGGTTTGCCCAACTTGTGATGCTGGTGTTTCCCCCACTGGCCCTCCTGCTTTCCACCTGGTCTAGGGCCGAAGCTGCCATTTGCCCTCCTCCCCAAGTGACAGCATGACGGTAGCAGCAGTTCCTCCCTTCCCTCTAGGAGAGAGGATCCTGGTCTCCCCACCAGGACTGGCTTGTGTTGTGTACAGTAGACTGTACTTGCTTTCAGGAGGGGATGGTCATGTGACAGGCACAGCACAGCAGAGGATCAGTCAAGCCTATGTAACATCCAGGCTGTATAGGGAGGGTGAGCAGTGGGCCACACCCCAGCTCCAGGGGGACGGTCCCAACCCATGTCACAACGGCTACCAGGTGGGTGACATGACTGCTAAGTGGATGATGCCTACTTCAGCCCATTGAAAAGAGGGTGCCCCCAACCCCGGGGGATGGGTTGAGGTGGCCCAGGCAGCCCCCACAGTGAAACACACTGAGCTGTTTCTCTGCATCCACCCGAGATGTACTTTATAACAGAAGTAATGGATTTGTTCAGATATATCTGCAAACGTGTCACCTTGCCCTTGTCCCCACTGATGAAAAAAATGAAGCCTCATTACAGCTTGTGAAGTGTTTGAATGTATGAGAAACTGCAGGTGATAGAATTAAAGCCAGGTTGCTAATGTTTTTAACAATATACACTAAACTGCCTGTTCACGGAATGTTCAACTGTTCAATCAATCTTCCACTGGAAGAAAGGAAAAAGTAAGTTGGTGATCTGAAATTGTCCTGTCCCTAACACCTTTGAGAGAAAACTTTTGCGCCCATTGTGATGACCACACTGTGCTGAGAATGCTGTGAATGAGGACCCTGTCGGCCAAGTCTGTCTGCTACTGTGCTCCAGTTCCGACCCAAGCAATTCAACTTGCATTTGCCTGAGCAAAATAAACAGGGTTTCCGGGAAGTCAGTGAGGGCAGAGCACATCTGCCTGGGGCAGCATTCTGCCCTACTTTGTTCCATGTAAATGTAGCTAAGCTTTTGATCCCACAGCATAAATACAGAGTTGGCAAGTTTGCTTGCTTAAATTGCCCAATACCTCTTTTCTTACTGTCTTTTCAGACATAAGGCTTTTCTCTACAGCTGTCTTTGGGTTTCCTCTCAAATCACCTTATGTTGTAATGGCTTAGCTCATACAATGGGGAGCTTCCAGAATGCTGCGAGGAATTTCTGTACAACTTTTCAAGTGTAAATTTAGAAAAACCTGATTCAGGGCTATTACATTGCATAAGTATGCAGTCTAATTCACCTTCAATAAAAGATTCAGATAAAGTTGGTAAATGAGCTCAACCAGAGCAAAATGATGCCCACCCCCAAAAAAAAAAAAAATCACAGCCCTTTCTGAGTGCTGGATATAGAGGCTAAACACACAGCTTGAAGGGAAGAGGTAAAGCAAGCTGTTTTCTTCGGCCTAATTGCACACAGCATCCTGTATCTGCATCCCCGTGGGGTTTCAGAGAATGGGGAACGTAATGTACATCACTGCACCAACATTGGGAAAGTGATCGCTCCTGGGAGATAAAATCTACATACACTGAAGTCTAATATCTCTATCTGGAGGCCACCTTCCGTGGACCTCACCGACCCCGCCAGGAGAAAAGGCAGAGTTCTGCTTTCTTTTGCCTCTGTTGCTGCAAAGCAACAAGGGTGCTCTCTGATGAAGACACAGCCTTGAGGGTTAATGCCATGTCCCCTGCACAGGACAGTGGCAGAGTCTTCCTGCCCAGTGTGCTGACTCTTCCTGGGGGACACCCTCCATGGCACAGACGGCTGGGATCATGCACTTTGACCATATACATGATCCCATCTAGAGATCTGCTTACATTTTGCCCCATAAAGGACCTTCTGCACCTTCCCCTCCTCAGAGCTTCCTGCCTTCCACCATAGGCCGTCAGCTGCAGGGACCAGGTGCAAACTGGATTGCATGGCATGCATAAGTGGGCACTGACATCATTTCCGGTCACTGTTCAGACTATTAGCTGCACCCATGTACAAGAGACCAACCCTGTGTGCAGCCCAGGTTCTGGCGAGCGTGTCCCAGAACAGCTGAGCTTGGTGAAGGCTCTTAGGTCATTGTGAGGCCTTGGTGGGCAACCATGCTGGGACAAGAACCGGCAGCCCAGGAAGCCAGGTCACTAGGAGGACCCATTGTGCAGGCTGCATCCAGGATGCCATTGGATGGGGCACTCCTGAGGTCCTCTCCCTTCAGGCTCCTATGAGGACACTCATGGCATCTTCTAGAAGGCCAGAGCACTGGCAATGGGTGAACCAGGTGGCTCTGTTAGACCCACGCTTACGTGCTGTCTCCTGGACCCTTCCCCTCCTGCCTCTGAGCAGATCAAACAAAGGCAGCAAATTAAAGATGGACGTGGCCCTTCAAGGAGAAGAGAGCGGTGACCCTGGAGGTGGGACCTCCACTGGAGGGAATCTGAGTCTCCAGCAGGTGAAATCAGGTCTCAGGGATCAGGTTTAGAAGAAATAGCCCTGAGTCAATTAGCACCTCAGCCTGTGGCCCTGACACTAATTTACTTGCAGGCTTGGGGCTGTTTCTTTGTGTGCTCCCTATAAGGCTCAATTATCACTTTCTCCCCAACCTAAGAAAGTCAGGCAGACTAAGGAAATGAAGTCGCTGTCCCTGCTCCTCGTCAGTGGACACCTTTAATGAAGGTTGTATTCACAGAGGCAGCCTTTTGAAGGTCTTACAGCAATAAAAGAAGCAACAAGAACAACTAGATAGTGAAACCATTTCTTGGAGTTTAGGTCTATGGTAAGCAGCTTTTACAAATAGTTGATTTTTATCACATACTATCTGGATTTTCACTAAATAATAAATTGATCCCCACTGAACCTAAATCAACTATTTTACTTTCTTTTGTCAGAAATGCATTTTTGCGTTTTCTTGGATGTGTATGTTAGTGAATATATATATATATATATATATATATATATATATCACCAAAAAATGTATACACATTTTAAGAAAGGAAAAAAACTGTATTAAAATTGTAATACTTAATGTATACCAATAACAAAAGATGAATACAAGTCATGTGTATACATTTTTTGGCAACCGTGTGTGTGTGTGTGTGTATACATATATATATATATATATATATATATATATATATATATATATATCACATTGATTTTTTAAATAAAGATAAGTGCAATGTTGTTAAAAATAAACCCTCCTGAAATTTGCCACCATGGACAAAAAGAGTTAGAACCTTATACATATTTTGGCTGAGCAATTATTTTTTCTAAACATAAAATAAGTTTTTAAGTATTTATGCTAGAAAATAATTAGGAATGCTTCAAATTGTATATACAAATACATTTATTGTAGTATATCTAAAAGCAAAAATTAGGGAAAAACTTATAGCTCTCACTGGATACCGGTTTAATAAACAGCAGTACATTATGAACTCATTAAAACCTGCAGAGAAGGTTTCATGATGTGGTGAAATGCTTATCTTAGTTTATTAGGTTAAAAGAGAAGGTTACATAACAGTATGTACCTTACAATATGAAATTTGTAGGAAAATTTACATACAACCAAAGTAAGAAAGTATATAGAAAATTTAAAAGATGGTTATTTTGCAGTAGTTTAATGATTGATTATTTTCATTCCCTTCCTTGCACTTTGTTAATTTTTCCCAAGTCTACAATACGAACACATTAAATTGGATCAGTAACAAATAATAGATATCATACAAAATTAAATTTCTTTCTTTTTGTACAATGCTTATTTATGTTTCACAGCCTTATAGGGTATTATTGACAGTCATTATACTGCATATAGTTAAAGTGTACAAGTTGATAAAGTTTTGACACGTGATTACACTTGTAAGCCTTTGACCACAATCAAGATGATGAGCAGATCCATCATCGCTAAATTTCCTCATTCCCCTTAGCAATCTCTCCCTCCCTCCCTGCCTCGGCCCAACCCTCATTAACTCAGTGGCCAATTATTTGCTTCCTGTCACTCTGTCACTTTAAATATGATTGCATTTTTTACAATTTAAATAAATGAAATTATATATACAGTAAACATACTTGTTTTGTCTGCCTTCTTTTTTGCTCAGAATTAGTATTTTGAGATTATTCCAAGCTGTGGAATACATGAATGTACCAGTGTGTTCATACATCCTCCTGCTGATGGGCATTTGAGTTGTTTCCAATTTTTGTTAATTAAAAATGAAGCTAGTGTCAATATTTGTGTACAAGTCTTAGTAGGAACTTGTGCTTTCTCAACTCTCTTGGGTAAATATATATGGGAGTAGAATGGCTGGGTCATATGGTAGTTGTATTACACCTTTGAAGAAACAGCCACATTTGTTTCCAAAGTGGTTGTAACATTTTACGTTCCTAATAGCAGTGAGTGAGAGTTCCTCTTGCTCCATATCCTTGCCAACATTTGAGGTGGTCAATCTTTTTTAAATTTTAGCCATCAGTGTATTGGTATTTCATTGTGACTTTAACTAATTTGCATTTCTGTAGTGATTAATGGTGTTGAGCATCCTTTCACAGACTCATTGACACCCCCCCCCCCCCAGTATATCTTTTGGGGAAGCATCTGTTAAATATTTTAGGAGGGACTATTTCTCAGATCGTTCTATGAGGTCAGCACGATCCTGATACCAAAACCAGACAGAGCTCTTATAAGAAGAGAAAACTACATGAGCATAGTTAGCAAGCATTCTAAACGGACTTTCAGCAAATCTAACCCAACAATGTAGGTGGGATCCCAAAGCAGTGACCCACGAGAAACTTGAGGTCTGAGTGGAGGATCTTTCTGTCTTAACTGCATAAGAACTAGGTAGTGTCACCTGTTGATTGACTATACCGCAGCGGAAACTGGAACAGGGAGAAGCTGACTGCATCAGAGGGAATAATGGGGTCAAAGATGACGGCAGCCCTCAGAGAAACCGATCCTGCCTTTGGCTGCTGCTGTTGAGTCATTTCCATTGTATGTGTTTGCACAGTAACCTTTCAAGGAATGGTCATAGCCAACAACAAAGCTGAATCCTTAGGATCCCATGTCCTTTCTTTGTTGGGGGGTTGGCCGGGTACCTGTGGCTGGCGGAATATCATTCTGAGTGGCCTCTGCCACTGAGCTCATCTGGGGCATGTACTACACTCCTCAACCATTTGTGGGGCTTTCACTTTTGGGTCTATTTTTTAACATCAATCTTTCTGGACTTTCATTGGCACGTGTTTTGATTTGCTGATGGAAATGTCTCTGAGTCAGGTAAGGCCTTTTGGGAGAGGAGAACAATTAATATTTATTGCAGACCTACTACACATGTTGACATATATTTCCTCCTCATTTTTCCTTTTTACAACATGGGGAGGTGGGTGTTATTAGCCTGTTTTATAGATGAGAACATGGAGGCTCAGATAGTTTGGCTAAATGATGTATCTAAGTCACAGAGGCAGTAACTAGAGGAAAGCGGAGTCAAACCTGGACTGTCGTATTCTAAAACCAGTGCTCTTTTCAGATTTATTCATCGAAACAAATATTGGTTGAATGCTTACTACATGCAGGCGTAGTTCAAGGTGCTGAAAACATGACAGATAACAAAGCAGATAAATGTTTCTGCTCATGTGGACCTTCTATTGCAGTGGGGCGAAACACAGCAAACAAGATTAATTGAATATATGTGTAGTATGTTATTAGGACAAGTGCAAAGGAGAAAATAAAGCAGGAGAACAATGGGAAGCACTGGGACAAGGGTTGTAATTTTAGATCAGGTGGCAAAGGATGGGCTCCCGAGGAGGAGCGAGGAACGAGCCAGGTGGCCGTCTGGGGGCAGCCCATCCAGGCAGAGGATGCAAAAGCCCTGAGGTCTCCATGCCTTGGGAGAGTGTGTCTGCTGTTTAAGAAATGAGCGACAGGAATCCTTCACAGACAAGCAGTTGCCTCAAGGACATTTTTCTTATGTGAAACATGACAGGATAAAACTATATTGAAATCATTACACTTTTGTGTTTAGGTATATTGACACAAACCTTTTTTCTAAGACACACATCTTTAAAATTTTGAATTATTTTATTTTTCTTGTGCTGAAAGTATAAGCTTTTTATGTCCCTTACTTGTTCAGCCAAGTAACATTTAGCAATGCCCTAAGGAACATTTGACTTTTGTTTCACAATTGTTTGGAATAGGAGGCTAACAGAAACACCTAGACCCTAGACTGTAGTCTAACTCATCTGATTTGTTGTGGTCACACCTTGAGTCAGCAAGGCTCTCTGAGTTCGGTTTTCTTGTCTGTTATTAAGGGATGATAACTTTCCTCCCTAGTGATCTATCCAAAGTGATTTCACCATTGTGCATGGCTCTTTTGGTCTTTTGATCCATCTGAGGTCCTAAAAAAGTCAAGAGTCATATGATTTCACTCATATGTGGGATATAAAACTGAAAGCAACAAACAAACAAAGAAACAAAAACTCATAGACACAGAGAACAGTTTAGTGGTTACCAGAGGGTAAGCGGGGAGGGGAGTGGTAGATGAGGGTGAATGGGATCAAATATATGGTGATGGAAGGAGAACTGACTCTGGGTGGTGAACACACAATGTGATATATAGATGGTGTATTATAGAATTGTGGACTTGAAACCCACATTGTTTTACTAATTGGTATCACCCAATAAATTTAATACAAATTGAAAAAAATTAAAAATCGAACAAAACAAAATATTTTCCTTTGAGTCCCCCAATACCAGCCTCTGGTAGAGGACATGTTGATGGGCTCTGCTCACCCCCTCTTCTGGTATTCACATTCTGTGTCGTCCCCTCCCACACTGACTCTGGGTCTGGTTACCTGACTAGATGTGGCCACCAAGACGTCTTCCTCAAGGTTGAGGCAAGACTGACAAGCGATAAGCACTTCCTCGCTGTGCCTTGCCCTCCCGCTTGCAGTTCTGCTGCCATGATGTACAGGCGCCCAAACACCCACCAAAGGGGCCCACAGGTAGGAACACTGCGGCCCCACATGGGGACAGCTGGGCTCCCAGTCAGATTATGGAAAATCCTTATCTGTTACTTTCGCATGTGCAAATATTAAACAAAACCACACTGGAAACAATTGATCTAAGGGGGGTTCATAAGGAAAGCTTTCCATAAAGAAGCCAGTGAGTCCCGATGTGTATGCCGTGTGTTTACCAGTAAACAGAGGCTTCCAGACACTTGGCGGTGCTTGAAAACAGTTTTTCATCTAAGCACTTGGAGTATTTGCTTGAAATATTATTTCTACTTCAAATTTGTTTAATAGATGCTCTTCAAATGAAGTACAAAAATAAACTTAGGTGTTATCTCTGACTCAACCATGAAATTCAGAATAATAAAGATTCCCACAGTGAGATACAAACACGGATATTACAAAACCCCCACTGCTGCACCATGCACGGAAATAACGTTGCCAAGTGACCAACGGCATGCCTGAAGAATCGTCCCTTATCAATCAGCACTGCCTACTGGAAAGAAATACTGGAAAGAAAAGCATTTGTTCCTTGGGTTGTCTCACCAAGAATCAGCCCCTATGCCTGAGGGGACCAGGGGACAGTCTTCATGTCCCTGATTTCAGCTATGCAAATAACACCAACTCCATTTCACCAGGAAAAGGTTGACGATTAAAATAGATCTGGTTTCCCATCACTACGGTTTGGAATTGCCTATTAAAATGCTCATGCTAAAACCGCAAATTAGCTAAGAACATTTCATTCTAGAAAGAACTGACAGAAATAAATCATGGACGGGACGTGCATTAATACAAATTGCTTTCATCTATCACACATTAATTTCAAAATGCGTAGACATCTAAGAAAGTCAAATATTTCCAGGTCCATCTCTTTGAGCAATTACTCGGGTGTGTGTCAGTGGAGCTGCAGGCACACGTGCTAAGCCATCCCGGAAATGCCCCCTGAAGTGTTCAGAAGCCAAACTCCTAGAGAGTGCTGAGACCATTTGGACTTCATCGCGTCCTGCTTACTCAGAGATGCTTTTAGGCACCTGTGATCTTGTATATTACCATACTCGTTTAGTTCCCTCTGCTCTACGAGTTGGAATTTAACGTCCAAATGTTTTATTGAAAAAAGGCTCTCTTACAATATTTATTTTAAGTCTGGCCAAAGAACTTTTTTACTTGCATTTTGTTTCCTGTCTTAGTGAACTGTCTTTTTGATGCTTACATTCAAATACGTCCAGGAGTATTTTGGCTTATTTTGAATTTTCTTTTTTGCTGTTATTGTGATCTTTATTGAAGTCCTAGAAATGTCAACATATGGAGGCTCAGATTCTTCCCGTGGGCAGGTCTCTGAGATGAGTTTTGCACGGCCTCAGCCACCCCCCCACATTGTCCCCTGCTGCCTGTCTTCCACAGGTGCGCCTGTCACTTCTCCCCAACTTGTCACCTCAGCAGGTATTCCCAGATACCTGCTCACTCACTTTTATCAGCGCCAAGGTTTTTCTTGCAAACATTAATTCCTACCTCATGGGAGACCTTGCCAGCATAGTGTATAGGGGAGCAGGGGGTTTCTCTCATGGCTGATGGGCTCCTGAACATTCTGTCTTGCTGGGCTGCAGGTTCTTCCCCCTGCATGGTTCCTAGATCTTGTTTCCCACTGATTTTTTTACCTAACACTTGTCCTGACTCCAGTTAGCTCTGCAGAGCCTGTCTTACCCAACTCTGACCTCTGATTTTTTTGCTAATGTATTTCCACCCCTCACTGGACACTCTACTTCAATGCTCTAATGTCACCCTCTCCTGTTTCATTTCATTCCCTCAGTAATACGTCGTCATGAGCTGTACAGGTCTCTCCTGTCCGTCCTGAATCGCCCTAGGACATATGTCTGTCGGTATCTATATCTATCATCTAGTTATCTCACTCCCCAAACAAAAGCCCCTCTCTCCTTGAAAAATTCTAGTATACGTATATTAATCCCTCTTTATTTTCCACAACCCATAAGAATTTGAACATCGACATTTCCACGTTATATTTCAGTCCCTGGAGGAGAGAAGAGGTTGGGAAACAGAAGTGGGTATTTTCATGTGAAGAGAGACACAGTAAGTCGCATAGTGTTTGCAGAGCATTTTATGAAAATAAATAAATGATAATATAAATAGAACTTGCTGAGTATTTACTCTCTAAAAGTGGACTATAACCAATATTGTTTTCATTTAGTTTATGTCTTTATTATTTATTGTGGTGAACACAAAACACTATTAAGTTTCTTTTCCAATTTTCCCCTCGAGATCTTCAATTTCTCAATCCATTCCATTCCTCTTAATTAAATTCACTTCAACCAATATTTATTAATTATCCATTCTGTGGCTCTCACTTCAGTCAAAACAGCACTGAATAAGACACAGTACCTGCTTTTTAGAAATGACTAGAGGGGATTTGGGAAATCGGGCAATTAGGATTCAGTGT
The DNA here is from genome assembly GCF_036562045.2 of Rhinolophus sinicus. Classification (NCBI taxonomy): domain Eukaryota; kingdom Metazoa; phylum Chordata; class Mammalia; order Chiroptera; family Rhinolophidae; genus Rhinolophus; species Rhinolophus sinicus. The sequence continues at coordinate 196,124,770 of NC_133753.1, read as the reverse complement.
CATGAAACGCTGTACACGGAGCAAGGCTGGGCTGTCACTGGGACACATGAAAGGGTGACTGAGAGGAGGTGGGGAATGAACCAAGAGAATATACTCTTTCCAGCTGCTTCCTCCCATCCAGTTGCTTTAGAAGGGGAGTACTGTGATGTTGTGCCCTTGTGAAATTTTAATAAAAGCTTAACGTCTTCGCTGATCCTCTCATGCGCGCAGTGTCACGGCAGCACTACGTACATACACACCGTTAATTTTACCTGCCAGGCCTGAGATGCCATGCCATTCCTGTGGAATCAGAGCTGAGTCACAACGTTCTTGGGGAAATTTAAAAAGCTACATTCAATCACACAGCATGGGACACAGTTGGATTAGTTTCCTATGGCTGCTGTAACACATTGCCACACAATTTGTGGTTTAAAGCAACACAAATGTATTCTCTAGCAATTCTGAAGGTCAGCACTCACAGTGGGCTGAACCCAAGGTGTTGGCAGGGCCACGTCCCTTCGGAGGCCTAGGGGAGACTCTGCCCCTCTGCTGCTTCTAGCTTCTAGGAGCTACCTGCATCGCTTTGCTCAGGGCCCTCTTCCTCCATCTGCAAAACCAGCCTTAGCATCTTCAGATCTCTCTGTGGCTCTGACTTCTCTTCCATCTCAGTCTCCCGCTTATAAAGACCTTGCTGATTATATTGGGCACGCTGGATAATTAATGTTAATCTTCCTGTCTTAGATCAACTGATTACCAACCTTAATTTTATCTGCCACCTTACTTGTATCTATTACCTTAACGCCCCTTTGCCAGGCATAAAACAGGTTTTTGGCATTAGGGTGTGGGCATCTCTAGGGGGAGCAATATTCTGCCTACTACAGCATTTATGATTCTTCTTTTCTTTAAATCTTCTAGCATCCCAAATGCACCTCTGATTTAAAACCTGTACAGGTTTTGCTTCCGATAATGGTGTAATATTCTCTTTCCCATCAACCCACCTACCGAAAACAGCAAGAATATCTTGAGGGAAAACAAACAAACAACAACAACAACAACTAACTCTCAACTTTGCTTAAGTGCATCAGAGAACTTGTTAGGCCATCAGTATCTGAGAGGAACTCACTGAGATAAGGCCAGCATTCTGTGATTTTACTCTTTAAGGCACTTGTTAATTCATAAGCATTTCAGGACCCAGAGACTAGAGATCTGAGCAAAAGGCAGCAAACAAGATTTTGGAATCCCAGATGCAGATATAAAACTTGGAGTTAAGGGTTACTAAGGCATCCAAGACGGAAGGGGCCAAAATCATGGAGAAAAGTAAAATGCATTAAGGTCAGCATGATGTTCTGTCCCCTTCACACATCTGCTGATTTTTAAGTATCTCTGGGTAGAGAGACTTAGGGAGGGGGACAAAACTTGGAGCTCAAGGCCTTTAAAAGAAGAGGTCCCCTCAGAAGCTCTCCATATTATCAGAAAGAACCCCAGGACCACCCAGTGGCAACCAGCTGAATCCACATCTGGACTGAAGTGACATGCTTATCATCCAAATGCCTTCAAAATAAGTAAAAACACATCTTCATTATGGAAACTGAAGAAAAATTACCACAGCAAGAGATTTAAATATATCTATGGTTTTCCCATACTCAGTATCTAGCACTAGCAAACCTTTATCAGGCTGCCAGGAGGCAGACAGAAATGACTAAAAGCCAAGAGACAAAGGAGAAAGTAGAAACAGATCCAGAGACATCCTTGCTTTCCTGGATCACTCCCTCTGGGGAAAACCAGTTATGAGGATACCCAAACAGCCTCATTGAGAGTCCCATGTGGGAAGAACTGAGTCCCCCAGCCAACAGCCAACAGCCAACAGTCCTTTCACCAGCCACATGATTCATGACTTCAGAAGACCTTAGTCCCAGCTGACATCTGCCAGCCACCACAGGAGAGACCACAAGCAAAAACTGCCCATTTGAGCCTTTCTACAACCGCTGACCCATCATAACCATGAGAGATAACAAAGGGGTGCTGTTCAGCACAGTAGATTTTGGAGAAATTTGCTATGTAGCAGTAGATAAGCGATATAATGCCAAACAATATGCCCACATATGTACACCAAAAGACCTAACGCAATGTCTGTAGTAACATTATTTGTATTAGCCCAAAACAGAAGGAAAAAAAAAAAAAAACTCAAGTGGCCATCGACAGTGGGATGGATAAGTAAATTGTGCTATGTTCATACAAAGGAATACTGCAAAGCAATGGAAATCAATAAACTGCTACACACAACAATGCGGGTAGATGTTAGAAATATAGTAATGAGCCAAGAAGCCACATTGAGCAAAGACTACACACTAGATTATTTCATTTATAGAAAGTTTAAAAACAGGCCAAACTGCCTTCTGGTGCTAGATGTCAGGAAAGTGGTGAGCTTTCAGGAGGAGGGCAGGTAGCCGTTGAGAAGAGGCCTCAGGAGTACTTCCAGGATGCTGATAGATTCTATTTCTTTATCAAATAGTGATTGAAACAAGTTATTTACTTTCATGACAATTGATCAAGCGCTATTGTTAATTTTTAGAAGTGTCTTATAATATTCCTGTGAATGGATGACAATGCTATTGAAAATACACATAAGGAAAAACATCTCAGAGTATTTTGCAGTAATAACTCTCCTGGACATTTCTCCATTTAAAAGTAGAGTAGTTTGCTCTCAAGATGTAGACCTGCCATTTGACCAGAGAGCCTGGGTAAGGAGAGAGAAGGCATGGCAGGCTCATGTACTGGCAGCGGTCTCTGGGAAGGAACTAGACAGCGAAGCTGGTGAGGCAGTCCTTCCTCCAACTTCCGCTTGGGGCCATGTGGGGCCTGATGATGCCCCTGGCTACGTGAGTCTGCAAACAAAACGCCACTAATGCCCCAGGGCATTAAATCTCCCAGGGCCCCTCACTGCTGATAACTGCTCCAATCTCATTCCTGTCTCCCAGGGGAAGGGCCCCAGCAGCTGCCTGGCTGGCAGAACTGTGTCTCCCTCATGAAGGAACAGGACATGGAGACCTTCCTGCTGAAGTCCTTCAGTGATTAATGGGAAAGCCATGGAGATAAGTGGACGTTTCTGAACATTTGTCTTTGGAAAAATGCTTTTAGTCTGGCAACCGAGGGATGTCAGCCAGCTTTCAAACTCAGCTTTGCCCTGGATGAAAACCAAGCTTTTGCCTTGTTTCTGGGTCTGAAAAACATAATCAAATTACGTGGCTTTCACATTGAAAATCACAAAACAGCAACTCCAACACTCAGCTGATTGCAAAAACACTGACCTTAATATTACTTTATCTTCTTTAGGGATAAATTAGGTTGTTTGAGCCTCATTAGGTTCCCTTTCCCCAAATGAAGTTGCTCTTAGAATCTCTTTTGCTCCTAAAAGTTATGCTCTGACAGTTTGTTTTCCTCCACAAGGTTCATTCAGTTTCACTAATCCAGAGGGAGATGGTGAAACCACTCCTGGTGACCACATGACCCTGCCAGGTGTACCCACTGTGATCCATTGGCTAACAGCCATTTCTTCTAGCAAAAAATAAATACATAAATAAAGTAAAAACTTGAGGAGAAATTGATTTGATCAACTCTGCACTTGATCTTAGCCAAAAAGCTGAGAAGCGATGATTTGATCAACTCTGAATAGAAACTAATAACACTTCTTCTCAGTGCAGCTATAGGAAAACATCAAGAAGTAGCAATTAGAACTTTTTCTTAGAGATATGGGAAACTTCTGTTTTGATTTCCTTTTTTTATTCTCTTCCGTGAGAATGTGCATTGGAAATATTGCAACTAATTGACTTGTATTTCACATTTAAGTGCAATAACTGCTTCTTTACAAAAGTTTTTATTCTTAAAACTCTAAACTGCAGTGAAGATGGACAGCTCGCTACTTGTTATATAATGTAAAGGAAGAAATATTTAAAAGACTGAATGTTCCCCTTTTTTTTCTAACTAGTTCACTGTAAAAGTGAGTTTTAAAAATAAGGCTTTGCAGCCTAACTAAAAAAAATAAATGAATAAAATAAAAAATCAGTCAAAATAAAGTTCCATTTATTTTGCCACATATTAAATGACTGCCTACTATAGGCCAGAAATAGCCACGTTCATACTTATGACACACTTATGAGTCTGGTCAGTTCTGAGGGCAAAGAGAGTCTTCAAATGTAACTGGAGCCTCTTGTATTATTGGAAAGTATTTAATCAAATGTGTAGACCTGCTATAAGAACCAGGAAGATTTCGTTGGTCGAGGTTCTTATACACACACACACACACACACACACACACGCGCATGTTAAAGCCAGGCCATATCCAGGCAACCAGTAATCAAAAGGTAACTGAGGTTAGGGAATAACACTTACATTTGCATAATGCATGTTCCACTCTGCTTCCTTTATTTTGTTCATGTATAGCACTTACAGAGCAGTTGTATTGAATGAAGAAGGTTAACTTATCAAAACCAAGATGGATTGCTCTTCCCTATGCTAATATGTGCATATGAAAAATGCCATAACTCTAAGAGTCTTTGTCTTAATTCTAAAATGCCATGTGTTCTACATGGTCCCAGAAGTACCACTCCACTCTAAGCATGCCTTAAAAAATAAAGCAGAAACTCTTTTGTTGTAGTTCCCTATCAAGGACACTGATTTGCACCAAGGTTGGGAGCACCAGTGTCCCCAATGCCACATCAGAGCTGCTCCTTGCTTCCCTAGGAAGACCCCTTGGTTTGGGGCTGGGCAATCACAGCGGGAATGAGCCAGCCTGACATCCCAGGAGAAAATGGGCCTCCATCTTCCTTCCTCAATGAACAAATTAGTTTCTGCTGTCCATTAAATTCTTCTGGAAAAGCCTGAGGTCAGGCACCATGTACGGACAGAGCATCCAGGAGCAATTCCTTTGCATGGTGGTGGAATCATTCAGGGTCCTTCACCACCTGAGTGGGCGTCCTGGGACCCAGGGAATGAAAGTGTTCCCAGGAACAGCGTGCTCCATTGCGTCAAATGCTGCTAAGGTTAACTGAGGCGAGCTCAGCATGGATAGGTGAGGGGAGGGCGAGGCAGCAGGAAGGGATGGGTTTAAGGGAGAGAGGCATGGATGTGTGGACAGAAGGCCAGGTGGCATTGGTGGGCGGGTTTAGCAGAGCAGAGGTCATTGGTGACCCTGACCAAGGTCGTTCTGTTGGGGATGGGAAGACCTGGATCACATGGATTCAAGGTAGAGGGTGGAGAGGGAACTCCTCCTGCTCACGATTATTCCACAAATCACGGATCCACGTGTCCTTAAGCGCACATGGATTTGTGAAGAAAAACACAAATGAAAAATGTCAGCATAAGGATTTAAGAAAATGTTTAAAAACTAGCTGCTTGCCATGTTTAAGTGGGATGTTTTGCATTTTCTCTTCTGACTTCTGAACAAGGCTCTGGTGTGGAAAGCACAGGAAGAAGGGACCAGGTGAACACAGCAGCCTTTCCTGACTGGAGGTGCTGGCTGTTAGAATGCCTTCTATGTCTACGTCACTGTCTTTGTATGAGTTGAGATTTAACAGAGTACAGGTTGTTCCAGCTTCTTTCTTTTCCAAAAGCTTTTTCTTACTTCTGTTTCTCTCATTTTGTTCCAGATTGGATTCACTCGGAGAACCTCTGTTCTTCCCGTATGCCCTGGAGGTTCTGAATCACGTTGGGTACGAGCAGTAGACGAAACAATGGGATTCGTTTCCAAAGTGTTTCAGGTTGTCCAGGCACCAGATGATATGGTTCTTACTGAGTCACGGCTCTAAGATTCTTGTCACAGATGGAGAGAATGAGGCTCTTGATGTGAACACACTTTCTCAGACGCTCCAGAGGTGGTCGTGTAGAAGGGGCCTTGGAGGCCCTGCCAGGGCTGGGAGTGGGGAGGGAGGGACAGACAGGACAGTCATGAATGGGTCTCACTCACTCCAAGCAAAAAGAGATTATGTTTCAATTTTGCTATTTATCTGGTTGAGTTCAAATATTCCCTTTACAATGAAAGTAAGGAACACAATAATTTGGATCAAGATGTCTATGCTAATACTCCAAAACCAGCAAACCTAATACCTTCAGAAGGCTTGTTTGCATCTGAAAACAAATGTTAAAGTGAACGGGGTCAAATATACAGTGATGGAAGGAGAACTGACTCGGGGTGGTGAACATACAATGTAATATCTAGGTGATGTATTACAGAATTGAAACCTATGTAATTTTATTAACCATTGTCATCCCAATAAATTCTATTTTTTAAATTTTTTTATTTATTTATTGGGGTGACAATTGTTAGTAAAATTACATAGATTTCAGGTGTACAAGTCTGTATTACATCATCTATAAATCCCATTGTGTGTTCACCACCCAGAGTCAGTTCTTCCATCACCATATATTTGATCCCCCTTACCCTCATCTCCCACCCCCCACCAATAAATTCTAATTTTAAAAAAAGATTAAAAGAATTAAGAAAATTCAACAGAAAATATAATAAACATAAATATATTACCAAGAAAAAAATAAATGAAAGAAATATCTGGCTAAGTAATTTGTGTTGCTGAGAACCTAAGTAGAATTTATCATGTTAATTTCCAAGAGGTTGGATAAGAATTATTTTCCGCAATTCTGCCTGTTGGTTGTCACATGAACATTTTCATGTTCCTGTTGGGTTTTCATCTGCATATGCAATAGAGGACTGATTTAGGTTCTCATTGGAAGTGATAGCATTTCTTTTTAAAATATTCAAAGCAAAGAAATCAGATGGTCTTGAATACCTACCACATGATCCCACAGTGAGTCTGATTTGACATTTTCAAGTAACTTGGGCTGGGAATGGATTTTACTTGAGTGAGAAGAGGGGGAAAAAAGTGCATTGTAGCCAGTGCAAATATAGATGCTGTATTTTCGAAGACTCTTGCTTTGTTTTATAGACTTTAAAACAAAATTTCCAATTTTTATTGTTACCTAAAGTCTAACTTTCTTTGTAACTTTTCTAATTATTCTCACAACACTCTTAAGGAAAAAAACTCATCCTGTGATCAAAACATGGGCAATCACTGTCACAGAGAGCTGGGCAGGGGGCTTGCCATAGGGAAGGTCTGTGTCAATCCTAACTCGTGTTTCCATGTTACCCTTTATCAAACTTCTTATTTACATTAACTTCTAGACATGATTCTGTATGCTTCAGAATCCTCAGTCTTTGTGCTCACTGGGTCGAGGTTGTCCCCGTTTGATGGAAATGGAAAATGTATTCAGATCAGTTGGGCATTCCTATGTTCCTATTCTGAAGTGTAGTCCGACCCTTTATATTCTTTCAAACATTGAAACAATTAAATTATAAGCTAGATAAATATGACAAATACCCCCTAAGAGAATGAGAATACACCACATCACCGCAGTGAGTGCCTGGGAGCAGATCTCTCAGCGCTCCTGTAGTCTCCACGTCAACCTGGGAGCTGCTACAGCTTTCAGGACAATGAGCATTCCCACTTGTCCCCAGGGCTTGGTGGTCACCTCTCCTGGACCCGCCTCTGATTTGTCTTTCCCTTTGCTCCTCCCCTCCCTGACCCCAACATGCCTGCTCTCCCTTCTCAGGGGACTCCCACACCTGGGTCTTTTCAACTGTGCCGAAGTGTCCCAGCCAGCTTCCTTTCTGGCAAGCCAAACTGCAGGTGACAGTCTCCCATGTGTTTGCTCGTAATGTCCTCTTTTTTTTATTTATTAGGGAATATTGGGGAACAATGTGTTTTTCCAGGACCCATCAGCTCCAAGTCAAGTCGTTGTCTTCCAATCTAATTGTGGCTCAGCTCCAAGTCCAGTAGCCATTTTCAGTCTAGTTGCGGGGTGGGGGTGGGGGCGCAGCCCACCTTTGCATGCAGGAATGGAACCGGCAACCTTGTTGTTCAGAGCTCGCGCTCTAACCAACTGAGCCATCTGGCCGCCCAGATGCCCTTTTTCTTATGTTAGGAGCCTATTTAATATTCCCTCCATTGCTCCTGGCTGGCTCCTTACAGGTAGAATGTCTAACTCACAAGGCTTGTCTTTGAGGTCCTCTGAAATTCTCTTCCACCCATACCCCCCTCACTGCTGGAGACTATCCTGGATTGTCTGAGTGGGCTCTGAAGGTAGTCACAGTGCTCTTTATAAAAGGGAGGCACGAGGGTCCATGGGGGGAGGTGCCAGCAATGGGCTCTGAAGGCTGAGATGGGAGTGAGGCAGCCAGGAGCCCAGCAATGCAGGTACCTCTACAAGCTAGAAGAGGCAAGGACTTGATTCTCCTGTGGAGCCTCCAGAAAGAGCCAGCTCTGCCCACACACTTGATTTGAGCACCTGAGTCTTATTTTGGACTTCTGACTTCCGTAAGATATGTGTTAGTGTAAGCCACAAAGTTTGTGGTGACTTGTTAGAGGAGCAACAGGAAACTAAGCGATGACTCAAAGGTGGGAACCATTAACTCAAAGATGACCCCGCTTGCTGGTTGTGCTATAGCAAGTTAGGAGGTGCTGCCATCCTCTGAATGCACAATGAGCTGCTGCAAAGCCAGGGGTGTCCTGGACACCTCCAGGACCGCCTTGTGTGTTTATCTATTTGAAAGTCTTTCTTCCTCAAACTCAGTACTATTCATCTTTCTGGCCAAAGTCAAGTTTGCTTCCTCCCTTCCTTCAGAAAGCCTTCTGTGCATACAACAATGTCTAGTCACCTGTTCTGTGAAAGACATAGTACTTATTTCTGTGATACACAATCTACCGGTCTTTTACATAGACAGTTCTCGTTTTACCTCCCACATTGGCCCATCCCTGCTGGAAGGCAAGGTTGGTGTGATAAAAACAAGAGCAGCGGCACCTGTGGAGGCCAGGCCGACCAAATGCCTGCCGTGTGGGGCGTTCACACCGCTGCTTTGCACGAAGCACCTTCAGTGACACATCTGTGTGAGCTTGCTGGTCAGACACTTGGTAGAATGTCCTGGATTTGGGTTCGCCAAGCGCTTTCTCATGGTTAGACTGACCTCCGCATCTCGGCGACAATAGGCCAGAAGTGATGTGACAATAGGCCAGAAGTGGGTGCGTGTGGTCGGGAAGGTGTCCTCCCCATGAGAGGAAGCGTGTGCCTGTGCTAGGACATGGGCCTGTGGAAAGGAAGCGAGACGTGGAGTGGATCATGGGCCTGGGCTGCAGCTGCAACCACCTTATCCAACTGCACGGCTCATACGACTTCACTGCAGGCAGGGATCTTGAAGTGGCGTGTTTTTCAAGTGTGGCATCAAAATACGCTTATTAGAAATTTCTATTTTCAACTATCCCCAGAGTCCCCTGACTTTGATTTTTTGGTGTCCTTCCTTATTGAAATTTCCTGATTCCTTTCCTAATGGGTCTTAAGATTTTCCCAGCTTTACTTTAACCCCTAATCCCCATCACCTTCCCTGGTGAAACGGGAAAGCCATTAGCTCTTTTTGAGGTAAGAAGCTAAAGCCTTGGCTTGTTTAGGTCCTACACACACGTAAACTCCAAGCCCATAAGCAATCTATGAATTTATTCTTGCTCTCTCCACTTCCCTGTATCTGTAATTCACTTCAGACCATGAGTAATTCATCTTTCCCTGCACACCCTAGGGTCACCAGAATCGCTTTTAATAACTCTCTGTGTGAAAAATGCATCGAGAACCTTAGGAACCAAAGCACCAACCAAAGCTCTTCCTTCACAGTGTAAATGGCTCTTTCCATGGAGATGCCCGTGATGATTTCCATAAACAAGTGGTCAGCACCTGTGGAGCGGAGAGTGGTGATCCGTCCACGTCCTCTGCATGCAGATCACAGAACACGTAGCCTGACCCACTCACTGGACTTCAGGTAAGGCTCCCCTCTGGGCGCTGAGCCCACGAGGCAGAAGCCCATTCCACAGAGATCCCAAGGCTCTCACAAGCCAGCACTCTCTGCCCCGAATCACGAAGAGGCCATTGGCAGGGAGATTTGGAGAATTTCAAGAATGAGCTCAGACTGGCTTTTTGTTTGAAGAATCTGAAGGATAAAGGGCTGTCTGGATTCCGTGCAGCTGTCAGCAAGGACAGGTGAGTCAGCAAGAGTCAGAGCACTTCGGCTTTGCCGCCATCCTGGAGATGAGTGCTTTTTGGGAGCAGAGAGGAGAGGCGTGAAGGTTGAGTGTGAGCCCAAAGTGGATGCATGAATAGGTGTGTGATTGACATGAGTGAACAATACCGATGCTGCTTTCACATGGAAGGTGTGGCTGAATGAATAATGTTCCCTCCCCCCAGCCAGATGTGCACACCCTAATACCTGGAACTCATGAATGTGTCATGTCACAGAAGGACTTGTAGGTGGGATTAAGGTTACAGATCTTAAGATAGGGACATTATCCTGGGTGTCTGGGTGGGCTCAATGCAATCATGTGTATCCCTAGAAGTGGAAGAGGGAGGACAAGAATCCTCAGAGAGATGTACTAGCAGGAAGAGAGGCTGGAACGTTCTAGACCACGAGAAGGACTCTTGTGGGCTGGGAAGATGGAGGAAGGGGGCCATGAGCCAAGGATTGCAGAGGTTCCCTGGGAGCTGGAACAGTCTTCCACTGACAGCCAACGAGGAAACAGGGGCCTCCATCCTATTACAAGGCATTGGATTCTTCCTTAGAGCCTGCAGGAAGCACCACAGCCTGTGCCACCTTGATTTGAGCTCAGTGAGCCCATGTTGACTTCTTATCTCAAGTGCCATAAGATAATTGTCTTACATAGCTGGGTTTGTGTTTCCCTGCTATACAGTGCACGCACAGCTCAGAGGTCTGCAGGAAAGCACCCTGTGTGATGAGTATAAAGAAAAATTGTGTGACGACAGTAAAGAAAAACAAAGGAAAGGACTAACATTTCATGGACAATGTTCCAATCTAGGGGTGTTGTTACAAGTTGACTTCACAGCTATTTGCAAACACGAAATTGAACTTGTTGAGAATTGAGCCTTTGGGCAAACAGTGTTGCTACGGCTAACTGACCATCCAATGAGAAATAATAGCACCCACTTGGGCCAGGAATTAGCCGTTTGTCCCTTTTCTTGCCTTCTTTTATTATTTCCCTATTTAACTGTTACTTTTTTCAATAAACACGCTGTTTTAGAATAACAACATAACAATTGTTAGTGCCGTTTTTTATTTTGTGGCAGTAGCTGGAAATCTGAAAAAAACAAAACAAAACACTTTTGTCTCTCTTTTCAGTGACAGCTCTCCAAATTGCTAAATTGCTACCATTTCTTCAGACCCAGTGGGACTTCCAGGCCTTCTTGGCTGGGCGCTGAGAACCCCTGGCTTCCTGCACAACCTCCCCGATAGTGCACAGGTTCCCCTCCTCTTTACCTGTTGTCCGGAACATGGCCAGGACACTCACTTCACAGAGATGTCCTGCTTTTTGGAGGGATGTCCCTGGCCTTTCTTTCTGACTTCCAGCTCCCCTTCCTCTGCCTGCAGTCTTTACCTCGTGTGCTTGGGAAAGTCTTGGCGCTTTTCAATCTGAATCCCAGCCACACAATCACTCTGGAAGTAGACGGCATTTGAAAACTCTTAGCTTTAAATCTTACTAAATAACCATTGTCATATTGAAGGGTGACCATTGTCCTTGTGACCTCATAGCTTTGGGGGACCCAGGGCATTTTGCCCTGACTGGGTTCGCTTTTCTCCAACCTGAGGATGAAGAATCTCCAGGTCCGTGCCAAGTTCCTCCCCGCGCGATTGGACAACCCCTTGGCACCCCTCACGTTTCAGGAACGTCTGGGTTGGTGTAGACAGTCGTTTCCACTGGAGCTGGATGTGCTGGTTGACACTCAAACACTGTGGTCGCCAGTCCGAGGCCACAGGGTCCTGACACTCATATTTTGGGTGTTTGTTTAATTTCATTCCTCGCCTTGGTTTTCATTCATGTGGCTATTCTGAGGAATTTATATCACCGGCTGTGGGCTTCTATGTCATAGCTCTAATTTTATAAGCTTTTTTTTTAAAAAAATTAGTAGACTTTTTCTTAGAGCCTGTTATGTTTATAGAACAGTTGATCAGAAAGTAAAGAGAATCCCCCCATACTTTTCTTCTCCACAGCACACAATTTTCTCTTTTATCACGTCTTATATTAGGGCAGTATATTTGTTAAAATTGATGAACCAATATTGATACACTACCATTAATTAAAGTCCATAGCTTACATTAGGGTTCACTCTTTGGGTGCATTGTATGGGTTTTGATAAACGTATAATGACGTGAATCCATCATGATAGTATCACATAGCAGAGCGTCACTGCCCTAAAAATCCACCGTTCCCCACCTGTTCATCCCTCCCCTCTTCTCTCCTCACCGTTACTTCCCAGCAACCACTGATAGAGTTTTGCTTTTTCCACAATGTCCTATAGTTGGAGTCAGAGTACTTCACCTTCTCAGATTGGCTTCTTTCACTTAGTGACATGCATTTAAAGTTCCTCCTTGTCTTTTCATGGCTTGATAAAACATTTGTTTTTATGACTAAATAATGCTTAATTGTCTGAATGTACCACAGTTTGTCTATCCATTTACCTAGTGAAGTACATCTTGGCTATTTTGGCAATTACAAACAAAATAAGCTATGTTTTAACGGTCAGTGTGAGAGGGAACACAAACATATGTTCAAATCCAGAGGAAAATTAAGTGTTCTTTGGGGATATATATATATATATATATATATATATATATATATATAAAATGAAGTCATCCATATCTTTATTTTAGTAGTTATCTCTGTTTTCGGTATATAAAACATTCTAAGCTTACAATGTTATTTGCTTGAAATTTCCCTAGAACTCTTTTTATAATATAAAGTTGCACAGAAAGTCTTAAAAAGGTGTAGCTTTTTGTTTAACTTCAAAATGAAAGAAGTGTTTGTGTGCGTGTGAGAAATTTATAGCACGCATATGCTGTAAAGTGGTTCTTTCTGCATCTCTGGTCAGATGCTGCCTTCACAGCTGTGTCTGGCTCCTCTCTGGCCCTTTCTCTTTGTCCCCTAATGGAGCGAGGCCATGTTGCCTCACACCAGCTTACCTCTTGCACGGAGAGAGGAGGCTTTGGGGGGCCAGGAGACGTTGCGTCAGCAGCAGGATCGCACCTCTGAGCAGGCAGTTGGCAACATCAAACCCCCATTCTTGGGAACCCACATTAGTCACTGTTTCCTGGATTTGAGGAAGGGGAGGAATGAACTGTAAATTATTTTAGGTGAACAGATCAGTCAAGTGCACATTACATTAAATTTCATATGAGTTTCTACCAATCAACCAAGGATTCCGCAAATGGTAGGCTTTGCTTCTCCTGTCCCCTCTCCAGCACTCCATCTAGTTCAGAATTTAAAGACGGTGTGTGTGTCAGGGGCTTCCTCCCCTCTCCCCGGTCACCGTGCCTCTGGGGGTACGATCGATGTTAGGGCCACTGCAGCCTAAACCACACGCTCGTTAGGAAAGGAGGAGCATTTCATACAAAACTTTCAGCAGCTCACGAACGAGTATTTTCAAAGGAGAGTAGGCAATGATCTCGTCTAAATCTGCTGAACACTGGCAAAAAGAAACACACAGAGAATTTTTTTTCCTGGAATTTTTAGCTTCCAGAAGCTAAGATTGACTTTGGGCATAATTTTAAAGTGGGCAAAGCATAGCTTGATAATTTTTTTTTGTTAGTGCCAGAAAATGGTCCTTTATTATACACTCTATTAGGCAGAGTTGATGGGAACAATTCATTTTTGAAACCTCTGGGCTGAGGGACCTGGCCGGTCTTTCACGGTGAGTCAGCAGCTGCGTTGGGAGAGACCTCAGTAACAGCTTCCACGTGCCTCAGTGCCGGGCATGCCCTGTGTGCCCGGGGGTCTAGGCTCCTCCAAACTGCTGCTCTAAAGGAAAAAGTCCATTAGGGAGACCAGATGGCTGAGAGGGAAGCCTGCAACGACCTAAATAGCACACTAGCGGATTTCACACAATTTATAAAACGAGACATTTCATAAAATTAAATTTGATGCTTTAGGGCTTTTAAAATGTTTGTTTAGAAATAAGAGCTTTATGGTAATCTTTAAACATCAGTGGTTGAGGGAGGTTAGTTTTATTTGGAGGATGTGTTTTTAGGAAAGTTTAAATGAAGGAGTCTGTCACTTTAAGGAAATAGAATTGATAGAATCTTAGTACATTAGGAGGTCAATAGTCACTCAGTTTGATGATCGTCTCAGAACACGTCACCCTCCTGAGTAATGGAGTAATGTGTTAAATAGCCATAATAGTTTAACATTTTACTTTGAGGATTCCAACCAATACTGAAAACACGAGTGCGTGTTCAATGTTATCAGGTGTGCAGAAAATGAAGACGACCATGTCCCACTAAGACAGCGCACGGGCCAGCGCAGAACAGTGTGTGAGTTAGGAGGTGCAGCTGCAAGCCCTCACCTGCTACCCATCACTGTACATCTATCCACCTGGTTTACTTCATCGACCTAATAATATAAAGAAAAGGAATGTGTGGTCATCAGGGCTACCTCTGGTTGCCAATGCTCCTAAATTGTGACTTGCAAAAACAAGGCCAGTCAGACGGAAGTGGCTCAGACTGGCCTCGAAGCCTGAGTGTGTCCTGAGTTCGTCATCTTGCATAAGTTCCCATGGCAATTTGTGCAATTCTTGTGGGTCCGAGGCTATGAGAAACCAGGCACTAAGAAATCCACACCTGCGACTCTCAATGTTCCCTTTTCAAGACCTCAAGAACTGCTGACACCAATTACTGTCCAAAGAGGATTGCATTTCTCTGAGATGGAAGCAGTGTTTATTTTGCTGACATAGCCACCCATCATGTTCGAGACAGACACCAAAATTGCACTTGACATTCAGAGGTTGACTGTTACAATGTAACTATATAATTATGTCATTACCCATAACTTTATTATCTGTTCTGTCTTTGGGGGTATAGTCATGTCACATATTATTCTATCTTCAGGAATAATTTCCTCAATGAAAGGAGAAAGGTACCACCTATATTAGAATGAATCTACTTACAAAAAAAAAAAAAAAGTCCTTATTTCAGAACATACTTGTAATATGGTTGCCCAGACTTTCATTTCCTTAGAACGGATGTCACTTGGCAGTAGACTCTCAGCTCCCAAATGTCTGATTAACTCATAAGACATCACCATATGGGTACAATGCAGGCTGCGGGGTACCCTTGTAGATTGGGTCCTGGGGCTCTGACCTTGGCACCCAGTTCTTGGAGGCACCTAAGAAATTGCCTCCACTTGGCTTCCTGGAAGTTTGAGGCCATTTAACTATAATGGGGCCCCTTTTTCTTCAGGAATAGCTTTATTTTCTTTAGAAATACAGAGTCCAATATAACAGACTTTTTATATCACTTTCATTTGAGGTAATTCTTTGGAAATCAAGTTAAGTAATCTTCTCTGAAAACTCAAACCGTCTTTTTTCTTCTACAGACCATCTCTTACTGCCCACATGTTGTAACACATCCAGTCAACCCAATGGCCACAACTTATAAACCAGTGTGGAGCCCTTTTTGTGTTGTGTTTCAGTCTAGAAAAAGTGGACAATACATCATTTTGCTTCAAGTTCTGGCCACAGGGAGAATTCACCTTAACCCTGGTCTTATAAGAACATCCCTTGTGACACCATAATGTTGCAGCTGTCAACCACTCATCAGGGCAACTCTATCGTAAAACACTATCTATATAACCAGGGCTGATGATTATTTTTCTTCCTCAGCCAACCAATCATAGAGAACTCTGTGCGAGGTTCTGGGACAGGAGGCAATGGAAGGAGGACGTTTCATGAGACTCTGAGCCAAATGGTCGTGCAAAGTACTTGTGCTTCCAGGCTTTGATCAAGCCCTGTGACTTTTCCACTTGATGGAGTTGTTGCTGCTCACACCCAATCCTGTGGCTTGTTGACCATGAGGGTTTAACAGAAAGATGGAAAATGTCTTCAAAGCAGAATGTTGGGAGACCAGATGACTGTGAGGGGAGACTGGAATGGTGAAGCCTATGTTCTGTATGGATTCCTTTCTTGGGGTGGCTCAGCATCCTTGCTTGCCACGGAGTACCATTTTGAGTCCCATTGGAGCTGCTGGCTCATAAGACGCATGTGGGCGAGCAGTTTAGCCATAAACAGACAACAATAACGTGTCACAGTGTAAGCAAAATGACCACCTTTCTACTTGAACATTCTGAACCCTTCTTTAACAATCCTGCACTGATTTCTCTACAACATAAATAATTTAAAATAGCAGTTGCCTACTTATTTAGCATCTAATGAACTCATTAGCTTGTGCATTTGTTTGCAATATGCAATGATGCTGCACAGGCTCAGATGCAAATTATCATTTTAAATTACGGTTAAACATACAGAATTAATGCAAAGAGAGTTTGCAAAATACCATTTATAATCAAGGTAATATTAAAATGAAGGTTTCTTAATGAATAAAACAGTTGTTTGAGTAGGGTGTGGTGGTCAAGGGTTAGCTAGAGTGTCTAGTCACCGGTACTGCTTGGCAAAAAGTGACAGTGAACAAGAATATGGCTGCAGGCGGATTGACAATTCCATATTCTAGGTCCACAGAAATGGTAGGTGGTCCCCCTTCTTCATATATGAGACCCCAGGAGTGAATGGTTGTGAAGCAGGTATAAGGCAACAGGCAATGAAAAAAAACTTTTCTAAAAAGCAAGCAAGAAAGAAAAAAGTGTGTGCATGAGTTTGCTAAGGCAGCTGTCACAAAGTACCACAAGCTGCGTGGCTTAATCAACACAAATTTATTATTTCATTGTTCTGTAAGCCAGAAGTTTGAAATCAAGGCTTCCTTCTGAGATCCTGAGGGAGAATCTGATCCGTGCCTTTCCTGTAGCTTTCGGTGGTCTGCCAGAAATCTTTGGTGTTCCTCGGCTTGTGACAGTGTCACTCCAATTCATATGGCGTCCTCTTGTGTGTGTGTGTGTGTGTGTGTGTGTGTCTATGTTCCAATTTCCCCTTTTTATACAGACATCAGCCATGTTGGACTAGGGCCCACTATGATGGCTTCAATGACCTGCAAAGACTCTACTGCTAAATAAGTCTGTACTCATGGTTTCTGAGAGTTAGAACCTCCACATCGTTATGGGGAACACAACCCATACCAGCTTGTGCTTGCGTGTCCTTTTGCTTGGGACATACAGCCACTGAGAACATGACTGGGCTTGGAGTGGTGTTTGTAATGTGATGCTTTTCCACAAGTTGTGGTCAGACTACCCAATCATTTATTTTCATGCCTTAACATTTCTTCCAAACATTTGTCCTGACATATTTGGGGCTTCTCTTCTACTCTGTCCCTTCTCTGGAGAGGTTGGCGTCATGTTAAATGAGGTACCTGGATGCGAGTTCTTGTCTGGGAAACACTAACAGGACTTCAGCATTTTCATTACTCGTTTCACAAAATCCAGCCTCCCCGTCAAAATCTGAAAGTATTGGCTTAGCTTCTATCACTTTGCTATGACCTTGTAGGTGTGAACAAAACGAGATACTCGTTTTGTGAATGCTTCATTACATTTTTAATAAACTTTCTATTTTAGAAAAACTTAGATTTGCAGAAAAGTTCTGAGCACAGTACAAAGTTCCCTAAGTCCCATACCCAGCTTCCTCTATTATTAACATCTTATAGCGGTACCATTGTTGCAATTAATGAACCAATATTGATACAGGAGTATTAATTAAAGTCCATACTTTATCCATGTGTCTTTTTTTTTGTCTCAGGATTGCATCCAGGATGCCATGCTATGTTTAGTTGCCATGTCTCTTCTCGGCTGTGACAGTTTCTCAGACTTCTTTTGTTTTTGATGACCTTGAGTGTACTGGTCAGGCAATTTGTAGATTGTCCCCAAAATGGGACTGTCTGATGTTGTCTCCTGGTGGGCCTGGGGTTATGACTTTCTAGGAGGAACACCACAGGGGTAAAGTGCCATCTTCATCATATCACATCAAGGTTACATGTTGGCCACATGGCTTATCACTGCTGATGTTGACCTTGACCACCTGGCTGAGGTGATGTTGTCAGGTTTGTCCCCTGTGCAGGTGTTCTTTTTCCTTTCTATACTCTACTATTGGGAAGGAAGTCACTACACATAGCTTATCCCTAAGGAGTGGGGACATGTGTCACCTCTGTGAGGGCAGAGTATCTAGATTAATTATCTAGAATTACTTTGCACAGGAGATTTATCTCTTCTCTTCCCTTTATTTATTTACTCAGTTCTTTATTTATGTCACTATGGACTTATGGATATTTATTTTGTAAACCAATAGTATTGCATGTATTATTAATTATTATTTTTATTATTACTCAAATTGTTCCAGCTCCGGACATTGCGAGTTCTTGTACTTTGAAGCTGTATTTCACAACTCTCATCAGTGTGTGAGTGTGTGTGTGTGTGTGTGTGTGTGTGTTGAGTACTTCGTTACAGTATTGCACTACACGATGCTCCAGCCTCATCTTGTATATTTTCTCCTCAGTCTTAGAATCAGCCATTGCTCTAAAGAGTTCATGCTCCTTTCATTGTAAAATCAGGTTAGAAACCAAGATCTGGGTGCTTGATGTGCCCTTTGCTACCAGAGTGTCTTTATTCTAGATCCTCTCAGCTGACATATCCAGGAAACGTAAACGTATATAATTTTTTCTATATATAGCCACGAATCTATGTTAAGCTAAATATGAGTCTTATTGATGTATCCAACCCTAACCCTTTATCACATGATCACTCCTCCTGTTCCTTATCTGTCAACTCTCACACTCACCGTGAGAAGCCTGGCCCCCACCAGCCACAGGCCATTTGCACCATCACAGTTCCATTCCAGTGTACATGTACAGTGGAATCAGAATTGTCAACCTACACACTGGTGGGTAACAACTTTAGCAACTAGTGTGCAGTGCTTTAGTATAGTTGTTTTTCCCTTAGTTTTAGAGATTCCCATCCTCGTCAAAGTTAAAGTCAACAATTTCCCTTGTCCTCTTTCGTGAGATTGCTTCCTACCCTTGTAATATGGTTCCACTCTCTTGTCACAGCCACATTTCTTCCTGAGATTCTCCAAACTCTTCAATGATTTTTTTAAAATTTGCATACATTAATGTTCATTCTTTGTGCTATACAGCTCTGTGGGGTTTTGACGGACATATAATGCCGTGCATCCACCATTACAATATCACGTAGAATAGTTTAACGTCTCCAAAAATTTCTCTGTGATTCACCTATTCATTCCTCTTTCCCCTCGAACTCCCAACAAACACAGATCTTTTTTTACTATTGCTATGGTTTTACCTTTACAGAAGGTCATAAGTGGAATCACACAGGTTTTTCAGACTGACTTCATTCACTCAAAATATGTACTTAAGATTCATCAAAGTCTTTTCTTGGTTTGAAACTTCATTTCTCTGTATCACTTAGTATTTCATTGCATGGATATATCACAGTTTATTTACCTATTCACCTATCGAAAGTCATCTTTGTTTCTTCCAGTTTTTGAGAATTATGAATAAAGCTATTATAAAATTTTTTTTGTTCAGCCTTTGTGTGCTGAACAAACATTTTCAAACTAGTTGGGTAGATACTTAGGTACATGAACTGCCTGATTCTCTGGTAATATTGTGTGTAGTTTGCAACAAACTGCCAAGTTGTTTTTCAAAGTGGCTATACCATTTTGTGTTCTCTCCAGAAATGAATTAGAGTTCCTGTCGTTCTGCATCCTTGCCAGCAATTTGTATTGTCAGCTTTTTGGATTTTAGCCATTTTGATGGATGTGTGGTAGCTCCATTATTTTTTAAATATCATGTTTTTTCTTCAAAGTGGACTGATACATTAGAGCTTCTTAATGTCCAAATTCTTCTATCAATTCTTTTCCAAGTATATTATCCGCATCAACACCTCATTGCAGAGATGTGATCAGTAAGCACATGTTACAGGCCTGCATGTTTTTGTAATCCTTAACTCCATAAGCTTCAGTAAAGGAGAAAAGAGCACATGTATATTTACATAAAAGGCCCACACTAGGAAGATGCCTGGGAGCCTTGTCAGGCTAGACAGAGAAGGAACTCAGTGACCTGTTGTCTGGGAGTAGCTGGGCTGCTGGGAGCCTGTGTCTTGGCACCTCCATCGGCAGCGGGGCGACCAGCAGCAAGGTGTATCCCGCCCTCAGGAAATTCCTGCTGAGCAGCTCCTTGTTACCACTTGTTGGAGGGAGAAACCTCAGGCATAGAGAGTAAAATAACATTCGCAGCAGCATGGGAAATGCGTGTCCAGTAGACTCTTCGTTTCGTACATTGGGACCCGTGGATGCTCTGTCACCTGTTGTGCAGCATTGTTTCTAAATGCCTTGGGTGTGGTGAGAGGTGGTGAGAGGCGGCCTGTACCCAGTGATGAATGCAACAGGTATCCACACGCTTTTATTTTCTGAATCTTCAGACTCGGAAATTTTGGGGTCCTACCTAGTCTTCCTGTAATTCTGCTTCAAGGTTTTTTTCTTTCTTTTTTTTTTCGTCTGTTTGTTTTTCTGAGATCAAATCTTTCCTGGAGAATCTCATCATATAGAATAATAACTGTAAGGCTTGCGGCGAGATAATGAGACTGATAGTCAAGCGGGTTGAGCAAAGTGCGTGCTTTATTCTGCGCCCCGGGGCGAGGTTCACCGGTCAGCAGACGGCCGGTGAAGTCGCTCCCAGGGTAGAGGGAGGGAGGCATATATGCAATTTTGGGGTGGGGGTTGGCTGAGTGAGGTGGCAGATGAGCAGCCCCCGCCCCAGCGCAGATCGGGCGCGAGCGGCTGTATCCAGAGCTGTTTATCGCACCAGGGTCCGCTGCCTTTTCTGGGAAACGCCAGGGGCCCCAGTTTCTATCATGCGAGGAGGGGCTTTGACCATGCCCGCAGCTGACCTAACAATAACAATGAGCTCATACAGCCACGTTTACCTCACTATCTCTGTCCAGCTCCACCAGTTCAGTTCAGCAGCTAATTCCCCACCTTTAAATGATCAGAGATAACAGTGTGACCAAGTGTTTGGTCAGCGTGTAACATAGAAATCCATGTTCCCAGCGTCTTACATTAGTTAGCTCACCTCTTGCCACCCAGCCCTGACGCCAAGGCCACGTAATTTCTGTGTTTGTTAGGGCACGCCCCAACACCCCACTGTCATACAAAAGCACGTGTGAGTGAAGCTTTGCTATGATCATTACGCACAAAAGACTTTCCTACAATCTCAGTGAGAGGTGAGTTTTTTCATTCACAGGTCTGTGAGTTGCTGGGACATGTTTTTTTTCTTTTTTGTTTTTTGTTTTTTTCCAGGCTGCAGTTTAGATAAAAGTCGAGTCTAATTCCCACCCCTTAGTCACAAGTATTAGTGATTTTCTTGGCTCACCGTATTTCAAGTGTTCAATGACATCTTACTCTGGGTGTACAAAACGGCACCTATTTATATGGCAGCAGGCAACGTCGTAGTTTCGTGGTGGGTCCTGAACTGAGATGATTCCTGGCCTGGCGGCACTTGTTACCGCAAATGTGGGGACTGGAATCAAAGGCAACACGGGGATTTCCCCTGGTTTTGATCTTGGGACTTTCACGCAAGCCATGCTTTCAGCCTTCCATGTGCTCTGGAATATGTTACCTCAACGCAGGATATTGATATTACAAAGAGAGGACCTGGACCATTTGGCAGACAGAGAACCAGTGAGAACCAGTTTTCAGGTGAGTTGGCTCTGGTCACAAAGCTGGAAAGTAGGACAGTTGGAACATGAACCAGCCAGGACTCTGACACAGCATCTGTGCTCTTCACTCCACACCCTTCTTTTTCCTAGAGGCCAGTGTGTCACTGATGTGACAGTGGAAGGGCAGGAAACCGTCCTGTGTACTTCGTGGGACATTTCTTAGCACAGAACAGCTGCATTTCTAAAGCATCTGAGACTCTTCTGGCTGAGAGAAAACTCTATTTGCCTGTTGGGTTACTGTCAGATACTCTTCTCCACATGTATGCACCTCCACTCCTGTGGCTGAAACATTTGTTTCAGGATGTTGAAAGGAACTGTCAGGATGTTAAGAGGAACTGTCATCTACCCACACACGCTCATGCTGATGCCAGTTATCAGAAAAAATTCAAGGAAAAAAGTCAGTTTCTCATGAGTACAAATTACTTCAGGGATGACCTCAGGATTCTAAATTAAATTATTTCAGCAAAGTTTATGCACGGATTCCAAGCATGAAGAGATGATTAGGAGATGTTTGCTATGGCAGAAAGCAGTGAACATCTAATACAGAGCTAATCACAGTTTAATTCAAGTTATTCACAAAATATTAATGGTAGGGATAAATTGTTGCTAAAATGTCTTATTTGCTTCATGGTTTTATAACTGGGAGATAGGCCAATCTATTGGAAATTTAATATTTGTAATTCTTAAAGCAATTTAGGCCAAAATGTTTAAACTCAGCATATTTTCTTGTGAAATCTAACTGTATTGATTCATTAAGATCTAGATTGCTTGTTAAATGTTTTATAATGGATCATCATATAAATAGACCAAATTTTAAAATCCATTTTTTTAAGGAAGGGCAATTATGTTATTTATTATCTGTTTTATTTTATAAACCCTGCAAAATGTTTTGGCATTCACAGGTTCTGTGAATGTCCCTTGCTCAGTACTTTCTCATTACTGTTGAATAGAAATATTGCAATGAATGCTTTTTTCTCCGTATATTTTGACACACAGTGAAATTGGGAAGACTCTCAGGAGTCTGAATTTGAGACAAGACCTGCCCATGGGGCTGAGGTAGGCAACAAGGAAAAGTTCACAGCTGGACACAGCTGGGAGGAGGCCCTGCCTAGCTGTGTGAATTGGCACACGTGATTTACTGATTATTTATCGAATGGAGGAACGGTGTGCTGTGACTACGGGAATTAACCCAGGTGGAAGCATCTCAGGGCTCAGAGCCAGAGAATGACCTTTGCAGGTCAAGGCAGCTATGTGCCAGCAGAGAATGTGCTGGATACGGAGCGAGGAGTGCGAGGATAGGACGTTTATCCCTGGGAGAGCTTCAGAAATAAAAGCTCAGGTCCAGGGCCTGCGTTATAAGATTTGGGTGCGTAGTGTCAGATAAAAACCAATCTGGACCTAGGGAAGGAGAGCCTTTGTTCAAAAAGGTCCATTGCAGTCAGGGGAAGAGCCTATTGCTATAGGGGGAGGGTGCTGACCCAAAGATCTGTGGTTGTCCCAAAGGTCAGGCCAGAAGGAGTGGTTTTTTTAATAGAGAGGAGTGGGCAGGGCTACAAAGAACCGAGTGTGGGGGAGTGGGTGGAATGACGGGACGTTGATCAGGGAATGTCTTACCTTGTAGGTTGCCGATTCTGGGAAGGGTTGTCTGCTGGCTCAGTGACGGAGGGTCTGGGGCAAGGAGAGACATTTGGACAAGTCAGGTATTTTTGTGCAGATTGGTCAATGGGCACAGAGTTTAGGTATCACTTAGGAGGCAAGACATGGGAATTGGGAAGGTGTGTGTTGGGCCTTTCCTTAGATACCCCAGGAGGGCAGCCCAGAGTCTTGGCTCAGTCATCTGGAGAAGAGTGGGCCTTGTAGTTAGGTGCTTCCTGAGTCCTGACGCAGAGGACGTATCACTCGCCTACTCAAGTCATGTCTGATCTTGGAACCTGGAGCTGGGGTGGACTGGCTCTATCCGTGGAAAGGAATGACACAAATCAGGACCCAGGTCGGGTCTGGTCTACAGTAATGGACAAGAAGTGGGCACGATGAGGTCATTTTGTAAGAGGCCCTGAAGCCCTTGAAAATGCTGGGACCATCTTAGAACTTTCTACAGATGAGAGTCTTTTATTGTTGCACAGCAAAATCTTAAATCACAAAATGCAAACTCTATTGTGATGGCAAGAATGAGTAACTGACAAATACAGGTACCTCTCAGCACCCAAATCTAACTTGTTTCAATTTTCAGAAAACGGGAAACTATGCTCCATTATTTTGCATTGGAAAAAGTATAATGAGTTTTGTTGTTCCCAACGCAACAAAATCACCTGCCCTTCAATTTCCCCAAATACCACTAAAACACATTCACACTTATAAATAAAAAATCCACTGACATTTCTGCATATTATAAAATAATTTTAAATCCATTTACATAATCATTTAATGAATTACTAGAAAGTGCGCTTGCAAAATACAATGTCAGATACAAATCAAGTCTTTGCTCGACACTGAAGAAACATAGCACTGTGCCGTGTAAATAAATCATGAAACGGGTGTAAACACCACACAGTGGACACACATGGCACTCCAAAACAGAATAAGAAAGGCAAAGCAACGTTCTCCTGTTTTGTTTTGTTTTTTCACTATCAATAGGAGTATTTTAATTGAATAAAACATATTCATATCATAGAGTAGTAAACTTGATGAAAACAGTGATTTTTTAAGATTTATTGGGGTGACAATTGTTAGTAAAATTACATAGATTTCAGGTGTACAATTCTGTATTACACCATCTATAAATCCCATTGTGTGTTCACCACCCAGAGTCAGTTCTCCTTCCAACACCATATATTTGATGCCCCTTACCCTCATCTCCCCCCTCCTCCCCCCCTTACCCTCTGGTAACCACTGGTACATGGTATATAAACCAAAAACAACAAAAGAACAAGACAAACAAATGAAAAACAAAAACTCATAGACACAGACAATAGTTTAGTGGTTACGTTCTCCTGTTGAGTAAGAAGTTTCCTGAGTGGGCTTCAGGTTGAGGAAGGAGATACAGTGGCTCTGTGGTCCCAGGTGAAGCATGAATCTGAGGGTTGTTCTACACAACCACAAATACTTGCCGACCTTGAAAGTGTAGATAGAGCCAAAGGGTGAGCGGAACTCGAAGGTGTACTTTTTGATGTGAACATACGTTCTTAGCAACGTGACGCTGTGCTGGAAAGTGCATGTTTTGAGTGTGATGCTTCTACTTAAGTAACATCCCTGGAATTCACAGTATCTATGTGAACTAGACCTTTTAATCAACGGGCTTAATATTTTCAATGATTTTTCTAGGTGGTGGGTGGTTAATTTCACTATTTAGTTAAGAGCTTATCAGTATTTTATGGGTTATTATTATTTTTTTTTCTTTCCTGGAAGCTTTTATAAGTTTCTTTGAAGACTGGATATTCTTCAGTTTCATTATGATGTAACTAGTGCAGATTTTTTTAATGTGCCCTGTTGAGCGCTGAATGTGCACTTTGGGCGTACACTCAAACACACACGAATGCACGTTTTCCTCACTTGAGAGACATTTTAAGCCTTTGTAATCTCAAGTGTTGCCTGTTCACCATCCCATCTAACTCCTACTGTAGGTCAACATTGGAAGTTCTCAGTTAACCTTTACTCTTTTCAGGATCGTTTCATATTTTCAGTCTCTTTATCTCCGTATTCAGGCCCAGCACTTCAGCTCTATCTTCTAATTCGGAATGATTTTTATTCTGCTTTTCAGTATTTATCCTGGTGAGATTTTATTTTTTTATACTTTTAATCGGCCTTACAAATCTCTTTCTGTTTGTTTTGTGTCAGTCTCTTTGTTTTATAAATCTTATTAAGGTTCGTCGGGTGTCATTTCTTCGTTTGGAAGACTGCTCCATTCCATTAGTCACATTCCCTTTGGAATGACTGCTTCCTTTGGGCAAGTTTGTGGAGCTCAGATTTTGTTGCATTGCTTTCTTCATATGCGTTCAAACTTCCATTTGAAGTTCATCTAAAGTAATTTAGTGTGTGAGTGGATGTGTGTGTGTGTGGTCTGTGTGTGTGTGTGTGTGGTTTGCATGTATGTTTGTGGTATGTGTGTATGAGTTGCATGCTGTGTGTTGTTCACATGGTATATGTGTTGTGTATATAAGGTGAATGTGGTAGATGTGGTGTGTGTGTGTGTGTGTGTGTGTGTGTGTGTGTGCTGAGTGTACTCGCCCTTCCCTGCTTACACACAGATACTGCTCTTGCCTCGGTGCCCACCACGTGTCCAGGTAAGAACTAAATCACACCAGCATCCTCTTGCACTACAGGTTCATACAGCTCGGTGAGTCTCCACTGTCCCTTCTCGCGGGGGCTCAGCCATGATCCTGAAAGAACGGTCTCCCATCTGATTCTGAGGCCACGCCCTGGTCCCTGTTCATGTCGCATGTTGGTCCCTGTCTGCCCCACGGGGATGCTTATCTCATTTGAGTGACATGTACTCTCGTCATGTACTTTGTAATCCTCCTCTGGTCTCCATGCAGGAGACAGTGCCGGGGGGAAGGCACTTGAGGAGGTGGGGTGTCTTCCGACCAGACACCTGTTTTGTGCTTGAACCAGGTGGCCCTCAACCTGTCATAGGTCGCTGTCCTGACCCCAAACAGGGGTAGCCCTCCCTGGCATCTGCCTGATGACCAATTTTAGAAATTGAACTCAACATGGACAGCCCTGAGGATTCTGCCAAGTCAGGACTTCAGTCATAATCAGAGTGTTAAGTTGGCTGTTTGCTCTGCTAAGGTGTTAATGAGAGCAAGGCTGGTCCTCTGTCACACGGAGGGAGCTTGGGCTGCAGTAAGCAGACTGGGGAGCCTATCTGATCAGTGGTGTGCCTCCCGAAAACAGAACAGCCTTCAAAACCGAGGGATGGTCTCTTCTCACCTAGACGTCTCTTTGCAGATTAAACTAAAGAAGACCATTCCAGGAGTAAAAGGAGTATTTCCTCTTTAAGTGAGCATGCTGAAAGCTTGCTGTCTCTATAAAAAGGTTGTTTACATTGCAGAATGGGTCAATGAAAATTGAAAGGACTCTGACACATGTAAGGACACAAGTATTCATTCTCCTGAGACATTAAAATGAGCATGAAATAGATGTATTTTCTACCTGGTTTACAAATACAGTATTTCCCATTGAGATTTCCCCCTGCTCATCTTTGTTACTAAAATACTAACAGGCCGGCCTTTTTCAGGATAAGTGGCATGGGTTGTATATAAACCCATGCTTTTCCTTATGTGGATGCCATCCTGTGTCATCAGGTTCGGAGGTGAAATAAGAACACATATGCTGGTTTTTGGTGACTCCCTGCTTTGCACAAGCCCATCTCCCTCTTGTTTTTAGAACTTCTGTGAATGTAGGATTTGAAATATTTCAAATGTAACATTAGGAAAGCCAGTGCTGCTGTGGCATAGAGTGTGGTGAAACCTAGACAGTCCCAGTTTACGTATGTTGCTAGTTCACCTCAGCTTTTTAGCAGAATAGTGCTAGAAATATTTGAGATGAGAACGATTATAAAGTAAATATTCATTGATTGTTTTAGATAACTCTGACAATAAGTGTTATGTAAGCAATTCCTGAAGATGACAATCTACATTGACCTAAAATAAAACAAAACTACATTTGTGACCCATTGATCCTGTTGGCAGAGGCAACATGATACCAAAAATAGTCTTACATTATGTACGGTTATGATAAATGCTTTAATCACATTTTCAAACTGCAAAAGTTCTGTGAATTGAAGAATCCATGTGTGCAAAAAAATCATAGACTTTCTCTATTTGATTTTTAAAATCTTACATTGAACTGGGAACTTTTTAAAAATCCTTTCTATGTAGCACATTGTGTTTTGTTTTGTTTGTTTTTAAAGCAATCTGGTTGAATGTTTCCCATTTGCTCCAGGAGCCTGACTTTTATGAGCTGGGTCAACAGGGTCCCTTGATGTCTGGTTTCCATTTGTCTCCATCCAATGAAGAGAATGGGGTCACACTAGAAAGAGGGAGCAGGGTAGGGTCAGCGTATTTATTCCTGACCAACCCTCCCTCACACATACACACACACACACACACAAACACACACACACAGACACATACACAGGCACACAAACACACACATACACAGAGACACCCACAGACACCCACACAGACAGACACACACACACACACACACACACACACACACACACACACGCTGTCTGACTTACCTCTGAAGGTTCCAGCTCTTGTCAGAGGTGTCTCTCGACCTGGCTCTCTCTGTCCCTGGGTCCCCAATCCTCACCCCTTCTGAACAAGGCACTAGACCGTTGGGCGTTTCCTACGTGCTACCCACACCTCTGTAAATAGCCCGCAAACCTCCCCATTGGAGGGCACACTCATTTGTACTGGCCCTGCCTGGTGTAGGACCCCTCACCTCACACAGTACTTACGGCAAACCCACAGAGGGCAGGGGGAGGTCATCTGGGCTTTGCTCTGACTAGCAAACTAGCTGAGCCCCAGAAGGTTGGGCTGGCTTACCCAAGGCCACGGCGCCAGGGCCTGGGGAGGCTGGCAGCTGACCGGCTCTCTCCCCGGAGCCGGGCTTCTCAGCACAGCTCTCTGGGCTGCAGCTCAGCTTCCACATTTAAA
Organism: Rhinolophus sinicus; assembly: GCF_036562045.2. Classification (NCBI taxonomy): domain Eukaryota; kingdom Metazoa; phylum Chordata; class Mammalia; order Chiroptera; family Rhinolophidae; genus Rhinolophus; species Rhinolophus sinicus. The sequence continues at coordinate 196,096,350 of NC_133753.1, read as the reverse complement.
TCAGAGCTGGAAGCTGGCTTCGTGTCTCACTCATTAAAGGAAAAAGTGATGCCAAGAGTGCTCTTACATTATGTACTGATGTTTATTCTCTTATTCTCAAGCAGCTCAAGCTCACCGATGAAAAGGCACAGCATTAATTGAAAATTCATAGACAGCACCACGGAATTGGGAGTCTGGGTTATGGTGTGTGTGATTAATTATTCAGGTCATGACCAGCACACACGTGCATGCTGGAAAGCTGGCTGTGCACGCTCCCGGTCACGTTACTGTTAGATATGCACCACTAATAATAGCCCTACTGCATGACTCTGCGGCCACTTCCCCTCAGAGCTCTGCAATCCCAGGGCAGCTCTGCAGACGCGGGGTCTGCCAGCCCAGCCCCTGGCCAGGTGACGGTGGAAAATGGGTCCAGGACCCTCTATTTGTTTGGCTCTTGTCCCATATGAGCTGCTCTGAGAAATAGGAAAGGTGTTACCTCCATACTTACAGTTTACTTTCACGAGTAGGCTCCAAGTGAAATCACTAGGACACAGGAGAGACTTGCTGAATCTGCCACATAAAACCATAGAGCTTCAACATAGCAAAGGAATCCATTAAACACTCATTAATCATCTGCCTGTCCCCAGATCCTGTCTGTGAACCTAACAGGGACTAAGACTTGTGTTCGCTCGCGTTCGGTCCAGGGAGGGAGCCGAGCATGGAAGGACTCCTGCAGGGTGGGCCTCTTGACCCCTGGCCAAAGAACTACAGACCCTAAGTGCACGTCGGCCCGATTCTAAACCGAACTTCAGGTGAGGGCATTAGTGTCACTAGACACTGACAGTGTTGGAAAAGCTTCACTTACCTGTCCGAGGAATCCCAGGGTGTCAGGTGCATCGCCTTTGCTGAGCCAGAGCCTCCCAGCTGCCTGTGTCTGCCTCTCACAGTCCTGTGCGTTCTTCCTGCCTTCACGCTTCTAACACCACGTTGCCAGAATTCTGCTAGGAATCAAGAATATAAGGGTGAACAAGACAGAAAACCATGGCACAGCACTGGGAATGTTCTAGACTAAGGGTCCTGGCGCGAATGCCCGGCGACAGGGAGGGAGTGGAGGGCGTTGCCTAAAGAGGACCTGCCCTGCTGGGGTGGTCAGTCAGGGCCTGGCTCTGCAGACCAGGCTCCGGGTGCTGTGACTTGATAAGATCTGTGCAGACTGTGGAAGAAGGTGGATGGGAGGTGCCAAGACTGATTGCTGGGAGGCCGGAAGTGCGTTCGGTGGGGACCCAGGGAAGAACAGACCACGGCTGGAGCTGCAACAGTGAAGGACGGATAAAGAAGGGTCCTGGCCAGGACTCTGGTGGCGACCAGAGCTAAGGAAAGATGTGTTTTCTCTGGTTCCGACATAGGTGTTCTCTGCTGCACCAGTCTGGTTTCTATGGCAACTGGCAGGCCTTCCCCTTTCCAGATGGTCAGTGAATGCACGGGGCAGGAGGCTGGGCTTCTCCATCAGGAGAAAGCTCCCTGAGTGGTCAGATGAACAGTCCTAGAATTAACTTCCACTTCTCCCTGAAGAATTCACAGAGAGATTCGTAAACGCGCATGAAACTAGCAGCCGGAGCCCTAGGCTCAGGTCCTGTCCCTGCCCCCCCTCACACTGGGCACGTGGCTGTCACCACCCTCACGGCTGCTGTGGAACATCTCAGTTCTCCCTGCTGTGAGCGTGGCATTAGGTCAACAGTAGGGCTACGCTGTTTCTTTAGCAGGAATGGGACCCCAGGAGGTCCCCCTCACCTATCCAAAGCTTAGCGTTCACTCATTCGTGTTTAGGTTTCTATTTCCCATCTGACAGATTCTGAGGATTGGTGAGGACACAAACTTTTATTTTCAGTCTAACCCTTATACTATAATTATGTTGCAAATAGCAGAACATTTTTTTTTTGGGGGGGATATTGGGGACAGTGTGTTTCTCCAGGGCCCATCAGCTCCAAGCCATTGTCCTCCAATCCAGCTGTGGAGGGCGCAGCTCAGCTCAGCTCAAGTCCAGTTGCCATTTTCAACCTTTAGTTGCCGGGGGCGCAGCCCACCATCCCATGCGGGAATTGAACTGGTGACCTTGTTGTTGAGACCTCGCGCTCTAACCAACTGAGCCATCTGGCCGCCCCAATAGCAGAACACTTTTGATGGTTGTTTCAACTCTTCAGGATTCCCATTCCTCAGTGGATATTGTGAGCCTGTTAGATACGCTTCTGAAAAACATAAAACGTGAGGTGTGCACGGAGACAGGCTGCATTGCAGGGAGAAAGCCTGGGGTGAGGAGCGCCAGTCAGGAGGCAGTGGTGGGGATTCAGGGACGGAGGCAGAACTGGGCAGTGGGAGTGCAGGGGGGGCTCAGGGCCTGCCAGCACAGTGGGGGTCGGGCTGGGGGAGAAGGCGGAAGTGAGGGCAACTCCTACATAAAGAGCAGGCTGGTGGGCAGTGAGGGCCAGTGGGAGGAGGTGCCACAAGCAGAGTCGGAGAGACCAGTCTTACCTGTGGTGTGTTGCGGGCTCCTCATGGTGGAGCCGTCAGGTGGTGGCTCCAAAAGCAAGGCTGGGCTGGGATATGCTGGGGAGGTACTAATCCTCTAGTTCACCTCATGGCATGGGCATCTTCCCGGAGGCAGGGCACCCTCTATGATGAGCAGAGGAAGAAGACAGCAACAGGGAGACCAGGAGAGTGTGAGATGCAGGGAGAAGCAGGTACCCTGAAACCTGCCCCCACCCTTTCTCACCCAGCCCTGACCCCCAAGGCTGATCCAGGTGGACCTTGTTGGCAGGCTCCTGAGCCTTTAGCTTCAGGACAGCAAGTGGGACCTAGGCAGGAGACGGGAAGGGGCGATGCCGAGGCTGAGACCTCCCTGCCTGCCCTTTGCCACTTTCGGTGTAGTGGTGGCATGGCTCCCTCGTCTTAGGACCCAGGCACCTGGCCACCACTTATTGTTTTCCCTGGAGACTGTGCACAGCTTTGTAAATAGTCTTTCCATCAAACGTTCCTCAGTTCTACTGTTTAGAGAGCACTGCATTTCCTTCAGCTAGGATGCTGGGTTTACACCACCTCAGGGAGGTCCAACAAGTTCAGGACCCAGACAAGCTCTTTAGATGCAGCACTCAGGTCTCTGTGACCTGACCATGGCAGTGTCTGTTTCAGTGAAGGTGTGATGGGAGAAGCGGACATGTGAGCACCACTGAAAGTCAGCCATTTTCAAGGGCCATGGCTGTAAATGCCGCCCCCCCACCTGCTCTGGTATTATGCAAATGGTCACTCTCAGAAAGAAAGGGGACCCCTTCCCCATGAGGTCACATTCATTGTGTTTTCTTAGTTATGGTGGTTGCTTTTAATGACTTTCTTAAATAGAGGTTACCTTTTATTTCTTAAACTGTTAACAAATCACTGTTCTTACACAAAGAAACAAACGCTGTGGGTAATGTTTTCATGGGGACACTCCTGTGTGCTTCTTACCAGGGTGACTGGGGGTGTGCACAGCCCTGGAGCCTTACGCACAAGTACAAATCCTGGCCGACCAAGAACCGAAGACCCACAGCTGTCGCTTCATCACTTGTCTTCATCAGTATGGAAAGAAGATGCCCAGGAACCCATGGAAATACTTAGGAGGGGTTGGCCGGTGGGGGAGACCATCACTTAACTGCTACCTCCCAGGGACCTTCAATTTATCCAAAGTCTCCACACCGTCAGTGCACAGTGGCCCTGGAAGGGCCCCCACAGAATTGGCGTGTCCACGACACGCTTTAATATCACAAGTCACAGGAGTCCTAGACTTGTGCGGCTTTTATTCTCAGCAACCCGAAAAGTTCAGTCCCCTGCCTTTCTGGCCCCCCCACATTACGACTACTCATTACATTCTTCCCCAAGGCGGCTTTATAGGCAATAGAGAAAATCATTGCTTCATATAAAGAGTAATGTTTTCGATCAAAATAAATTGTTTTTAATAGGTGGATTTTATTAATGAAATAATTTGAACTGCAGGGATACAATTTTTTGTTTGTTTGTTTGTCTGTTTGTTTGTGTTTTTTTCAGAAAGCAATAAACACCAAAATATCAGGATTTATTTCATTTCTTAAATGTTACTGCCAATGTTTATCACATGTAATACAATGCTGCCTCCTCCACCCTCAGACTTGCTGGGCACCTGAGGGGCAGGCGGATGACCCCATGCCCCGTAGTGATGGCCTTTTAGGGAGAGAGGAGATGGGCATTATCATCCACCAAAGGTGCTCTTCAAAGTTCTCCTGTGCACAAATCATAAGAAATTTCAGGCAACTGTGCCAATGCTTAAAATTGTTTTTAGAAGTTTTACCATTTTTTCCCCTTGCAATTGTAAGTTTTGCCTTTCAAATATTTGATGAGATTTGAGTTAAGCTAAGCAGAAAGGAGAATTAAAAAATTGTCTGTAGTCCTTTATCTCATGGTTTATTTTTAAATGGTAAAAAGAACACATAAGCCAGCACTCCAGGAGGAGGGGCCACAAGCACAGCCAGTGGCTCACGGGGCAGCTGTGCCTGGGGACGGACTCTAGGCTGGAACTGGGTCTGGGTTCTGGGGCGAGGTTGCTTATGGTCTGGATATAAGTACCTTCTTCTGCTCAACCCTGCTCCCCCTATCTCCTGACTCTCTAAGTGAATGGAAACAGAAATAGAGATGTTTTTAGATCTTTTCCAGGTCTGACAGTCTTTGCCTTCACGAATTTCCTCTCCATGATTCTTCTATAAATTAATAATGAGGAAAATAGTTCAAAACAGCACTACTTTTTAAAAATCGAAAACTAGAGTAAGCCGCTTGGGTTGGATTCCCCCCAGCGCAGAAGTCCTGACTTATATTTAGCCACGTGCTCCTTGTTTAGCATTTTTATTAGTGGGCACACTTCCAGAATGAAACAGAAACATGATATGACTCTTTTCTTAAATTATACCCTCCACTTGGCTGAACAATCACTGTCCATAGCCAAAGTGGGGTTACCCCACCCCCCACAATGCCGTCTTTGGGGAACACCGTTTGTTCCTGGCTCTGAGATGAGGGAGCAGGAATCCTCGTCTCTTCTCTGCACACAGGGAACAGGGACCCCTGAAGGGAAGGAAGGGGCAGAGAAAGTCTCCAGGATTTAAAAATGGAGACAGGCGAGGTTGATCGGCTTAAATGGCTTGTCATTATATAAAGAATACATTGAGGGTGTAAGAAAGAAAAGAAAACTACTGAGGATATAGAAAATAATGTGGACGAGAGACGTTTTAAACTGTGCGATAGTGTGTCATTAATCCTCCAAGAGTGAGGTTTGGAGAGCAGCCAGACCTACGAGCTTGGAGGGGGCTGGGCTTCCTTAATGTGGATTGAGGTGGTCACTGGAAGGTGAGGGGTCATGGGGCCTTGCTCCTATTTCGCCTCATGAAATGCTGCCGGGAAGCAGCCAGAGGAGTTGGGTTGGTGGTTTTTCACCTGGGGAGAGAGCGTCCATTTGACACACCATGATGGAGAAGCAGGAGGGCAACCCCCCACCACTCATTACATCAATGCTTCTGGTCTGGAAGTTTCTAAAAATCAAAAGGGATGGTTTTGCTCGGGGAGGAGGGGGGTGTTGTTACACAAACAATTGGCAGAATATCATAGAAAGAAGATGCTCAGGTGGGGTGTGCAGGCTGCCGGACATAGGCTGTTTCTCCCCTGGACACCGTGATTCAAAGGACCCCGACTTATACGTGCTTGTTATTTTGCAGCTGGTAACCTCTGCCCCTGAAACTGAGAAAGTAAGAGGCAGAGTGGGGAATGGCATCTTCAGATGGAGCTAGCGACATGGGCAGTTCAGGCTTCCAGGAGAGGTTCCCACAGGGGCAAGAACACGAGGGACAGTCACCACGGGGGTAGGGGTTGGGGGAGAGAAGCTAATCAATGGAAACTGAGCTCACGTCCCCCTTCCCGGTGAGAGCTTCCCTGCGCTTACACCTTGGGGAGGTTGTTCTAGGTTGTTCCTTTCACAGTCCCTGCTTTCCACCCCACGCAGGATGCTTTGCTGCCACGCCCACTCAGCCGCAGGCAGGCTGGAGGGCAGGCGCTCTGCATCTGTTCTGTGAATGGCGTGTGGCTGCACCGCTGTGGTTCCGCGGCCTGGCTCCTGGGCATCGCTTTAGGAGACCCTGGGAATCTCCAGCCGTGCTCCCCAGCCCTGGAGGAGGAGTGACAAAAGCGTCTGGTCCTGATGGTTGGGCCAGGCAGGGTGGAGCCCGGCTGACATGTCCTGCGCTTGACAGTGGGAGAGAAGGGGAGGAAACGACAGCAGGGCTGAGCGTGGGTCCAGCAGCATCTCTGGCCTGCTGAGAGCAGAGCAACATGGCTTCTTTCTGTGCCCAGCTCCACACTAGGACCGTTGGCGAGAGTGTCAGTGAACGTGGAACCCCAGGAATCAGGGAAAAGAACACTGGGCTCATGTAAACGCACTGTTTTGCTGATAAAGCTAACGTTGGCAAAGCAGGAATCTTCACATCTTGAGGTTCAGCTCTGGATTGGAAATTGTGCATCATTGCTATTGCGAGAGCCAGGGCCATATATATACCTTTCAGAGTTCCACCTTGGATCTGGGAGCAGCGTCCAGGCAGCTGCCCTCTGCAGAGGAGACAGCTGTTCATACCCAACACCCACAATCCTGAGGATTTGCATTTTCCTGAGAAAACCCAGGAGAGCAAACATCTGAAAGAGGAAGGTGAGAGGCAGACACACAGCGACTGGGGAACGTTGCCTGAAGACCGAGAGGAGGCTGCGGTCGTCCTTCCTCATTTTGCAAAAGGCCATGGAGATAATGAATAGTGTTCATAAATCTTGGTCCCCTCTGCATCTCGCTGGCATCCTAGCCACACGGGGCGGGGACATGTGGCATGTGCTGCCGCTGCTGGCATGCTAATGAACGTGATCACGGACCTAAAGCCCACCGTGCCACCTCTGCAAAAACGTACGGAGTGGGAAAGCGATAAATAAAAACCAAGCAAGAAGTGCGAGCCGCCAACACAGCCTCTCACAGCACAGAAATGAATCTGACAAATAAAAGGAACCTAATGCCACTCAGTTCACCCAAGCTCAGAGTAACTTGGTATTTCATCACTTGTGTGTGCGTGTGTGTGTGCGTCATGGTGTGTGTGTGTGATTGTGTGTGCTTCTACAGCTAGTGTTCTCCTACATTCAACTTTATGTTTATTAGTTATCGCCTGTAGATTAAAGTAAAATACTACTTCGGGCATGCCTAAATTAAAGACAAGGGGAAATCTGTTTGGCGTGGTTTAGGCTAGGGTAGCTTATGAGCCTGGGGCCAGACAAACCTCCTTAGATCCTGACTCCATCCCTTAATAGCTATTATCATGGGCAGATGAATTACCCTCTCTGGCTTTCAGTGTGGTGATCTGCAAGAATAGTTCTAAGCCTACTTACCTTTCAAGGTTATTAAAATGTTGGCCAATCTATTAATGGGATTAATTATATTAGCATATTCAAATAGAAAATGCATGCGCATGTGATTATCTCAGATGCTGAAATCGCATGGGATAAAAATCACAACCATTCTTTCAAGAGGACCTGGCAAAGTAGGAATACCAGGAGCGTTCCTTAAATTGACACAAGCTTTCTGCTGCCCTACACTAAATGTTCTGTACGCGTAAAAAGACACGCAGCCCATTAGAGTCATGGATATGCAAGGATTTCTGATCTTCCTGCCACTGGTCACCACTGACCTGGATGTTCTAACCACTATGATAAATACATACATACATACATACATACATACATACATACATACATACATAAATGGAAAGTGCATTTGCCAACAATTTAATTCCATGTCCAGGGGAGCAGAGAGGATGAATGGAAAACCCTTTGCAAACTGAGTAGAGCAGCCAGTTATAAGAACTATAAACAATAACTTGTGTCTGCATGGGAATAAGCAATTAGAGTATTTTATAACAAAAACTTCAGAATTCCACCAAAATAAAAGCTGAGACAGTGTTCCCCAAATGTATGTAAATGCACGTCAAAGCTGTAACAACTTCTGCAGAACAAGAAAGAAATGTGAATCCTGGGAGGCACACTGCGATTCTGGGGTGGGGGTCACTTGGCCTGTGGACACGGCAGTCTCTCTCTAATCAGTCTATAAGTGAAGGCAATACCCATCCAGACAGCACAGTCACGTTTTAGGGAGCTAGACAAGCCAATTATAAAATTAATATGGAAAGTAGAAACATTATAAAACCCATACGCCTCAGTGAAGAACGTACCCTTTTCATGACAAGTATGTAAGAAGGGCTTGATTGTAATAGCATAGGAACAGTATGTGCTATGTCTCATATCTTTTAGAACAACTGATTATCAATTTGGGAAAAATTGAGTTTGATGCCTTCCTACTTAGTATCATACACAAAATGACTACAAGGTAGATAGATCAGCATAACGTACAAAGAAGATGATGTGACAGTCAGAAGAAAAGAAATAGAATATTTTTATAATCTATACAAGGTAGAAAACACAGAGACTTAGAAATAATTAACAGATCATGCTGTCAGAAGTTGAAATCTTCTGTCTAAAAATTCCCATTTACAAAATTAAAATGAGCAATGGTCTAAAAGAAGAGGTTTGCAACATGCACAATTGACAAGAGGTTAATGTTGGTGATGTATAAAGTGCACATAACTCCCTTTAGAATGGCAACTCATGGACCCATATAAATATACTCAATTTATCTTTGACAAAGGAGCAAAGACAACGCAGTACAGAAAGATAGTCTTTTTTACAAATGGTGCTGGGACAAGTGGGCACCCACATGCAACATAAATAAATCTAGACATAGACCCTTTACAAAAATTAGAATGAATCATAGACCAAAATGTTAGAAAACTCCTAGAAGATAACACAGGAGAAATCTAGATGAACTTGGGTATGGAGGTGACTTTTTAGATGCAACACCAAAACATGATGCATGAAAGAAATAATTGATAAGCTGGACTTCATTAAAATTGAAAGTAACTTTGCTCTGAGAAAGACACTGTCAAGAGGATTAAAAACAAGCCACAGAGTGGGAGCAAATATTTGCAAAGGACATATCTGACAAAAGACTTTTATCCAAAACGTACAAAAAACTCATAATTCAACAATAAGAAAACAAAAAACCTGATTAAGAAACGGTCAAAAGTCCTGGACACCTCACTAAAGAAGACATACAGATGGCAATAACCATAGGAAAAGATGCTCAACATCTGATGTCATTAGAACAATTACAATTGAAAACAACCATGAGACATGTACCTACCATCATTGCTTCATAGAGAGTAGTTTCACTGCCCTAAAAATCCTCTGTGATCTGCTATTCATCTTTTCCCCTCCCAATCCAGAAAGGCCCAAATCCAGAGCACTGCCAGCACCACATGCCAACAAAGGTGTGGAGCAGCAGAAGCTCGCGCTCATCGCCCGTAGGAATGCAAAATGGCGCAGCCCCTTAGCAAGACAGTTTGCTGGTTTCTTAGGAAACTAAACATACTTTAGCCGTATGATCCAGCAATCATGACCCTTGGTATTTACACGAATGGGTTGAAAACTGGTGTGCACAACAAAACTGCAAACCCATGATTCTAGCAGCTTGATTCATAATTGCCAAAACTTAGAAGCAACCACAGTGTCCTTCAGTGAACAGGTAAGTAAACTGTGCGACATCCGGACAAGGAACGTTATTCAGCACTAAAAATAAATAAGCTATCAAGACATGAAAAGACATCGAGGAAACTTAAATGCATATTATTAAGTGAAAAGAGCCCATCTGAAAAGTTTACATACTGTGTGAGTCCAATACTAAGATATTCTGGAAAAGGCAAAACTATGGAGACAGTGAAAATACCAGTGGTTGTCAGGGACTGGGAGGAGAAAAGCATGAATAGCAGATCACAGAGGATGTTTAGGCAAGTGAAACTACTCTGCGTGATGCTATAATGGTAGATACATGTCGTAAGACATTTGTCCAAACCCTTAGAATACACAACACCAGGAGTACAATCTAATGTAAACTATGGGCTTCGAGTGATAATGACGTGTCTGTGTAGATTCATCGTTGTGACAAATGCACCATCTGCTGAGGGAGTGGGTAGTAGGGAAAGCTATGCACGTGTGGGAGCAGGGGCTATATGGGAAATCCTACATGTTTTGTTAAATTTTGTTGTGAACCTAAACTGCTCTAAAAAATAAGTCTATTAAAAAATAAGAAAGAGAGAGACAGAGAGACAGAGAGAGAGACAAAGAGACAGAGAGACAAAGAGAGGAAGAAAGAGGAAAGCAGGAAGGAAGGGAGGGATGGAGGGAGGAAGGAAGGGAGGGAGGGAGGGAGGAAGGAAGGAAGGAAGGAAGGAAGGAAGGAAGGAAGGAAGGACGGAAGGAAGGAAGGAAGGAAGGAAGGAAGGAAGGAAGGAAGGAAAAAAGGAAGGAAGATGGAGAGAGAACAATAATACAATAATGCAAGTTATAACTCAACTACTACATAATGAGTACCTGCTATTTGCCGGGCACTGTGCAATTCTTAACTGTATTATTTGATCACATCATTTAACCTCTGCACCTTACTTTGTGCATCTGTAAAATGGGGTGATGATGATTATTCTACTTCATTGGGTTGTTTTGAGCACCCAATTAAGTAATTTCTATGAACTCCTTAGAACTGTGCCTGGGCCATAGAAAGTGTCTGGAAGGTAGTTTAATGGAGAATTAAAAGAAGACAATCGCACTGGTAGAAGAGCAAAATGTGTGGACAGCAATAGCAGAAGAATATATCCAGAAGGACATCCAGTCCACTGATAACAATTAAAGTGGAATGGAAACAACAGTGACACATTTCTCAACCATCAAATTGATAGCAATTTAAAAAGACTGATCACACCCAATGTGGCTAGGTCGTGGGAAGATGGGGATTCCATGGATGCCCGTGGGGGGTGCGTGGACTAGTGTTTTGGAGGACACTGGAGGTAGCAGGCCTCCCCTGTAAGATGGCCACACAGTGATGTGCATTGACGGGCTCCACAGCAAGTCCTGTTCAGTGTGCTGGGTATTTAGTAAGTCCGTCTCCATGGAGGAGACCCCATCATCTGCTCCATACTCAGGGGCTCATGAATCAGGGCAGCCAGAGGGCTGGGAGGAACAAATATGCTAGAGTTTCTGAGACTCAGCTCTTCCTTTGCTGCCTTTGAAGCTCTGCTTTTTTGTTTTGTTTTGTTGGAAAGGAAACCATTTGTAGCCATCTCATTAGCAGGAGTGTTATTTTTCCTATTCTTTCTATACAATCTTGTGTCTCCTTAGGAAAAGTCATTTGATCCATCGTCCTCATCCATTTTTGTTTTTTGTTGTTTGCAGCCTCCTATTCCTGAAATGTGTTGGACGGTGCTGGGAGAGCAGCTTGTCACGAGCTCCACACCAGCCCCTGCTGTTCAGCTGGACAGCACTACCATTTGCCAGTGGCTACCAGTTGGACATGGAAGAATGAGGTTGTTGGATGCAAACAGGCTCTGGGCTTAATTTTGATAAAGGCAGTACTTTTTAAATGAGCTAACTTAAACATTTAGGAGTCTATATTCCAAATCTGCAGACATATGTGATGGGCTGCTGGTGTTGGCTTTAAACCCGCAGACACGTGGTGATGTACAAGAGGGACATAAAGAAATAAAAGGTCCCTACTGGGGCATGTCGCAGGGGCTCAACACACAGGAGGCACACAATTCCTCTTCCTTAGCTGTGAACCCACACCCATGGCTCCAATGGCTCACAGCCTTCTGGCCTCCTTGCTAGGTTGCGTTCCCAACTTTCAGAGCTGGGTGCCCAGGAACTGCTCACACAGGAAGCAAGCACGTTACAGATGTAAAACTAAAGCACCAGCTTTTACAATGTAAATCTGTGTGTGTGTGTGTGTGTGTGTGTGTGTGTGTGTGTGTGTGTGACATAGAAAGATACTTAAAAGAAATGCACCCCATCATCAAATCATTACCGATGGCTATATATGAGTAGTGAGGTACGGGTAAATTAACTGGAAGGTTTTTTTTTTTACTTTCCAATTTTCTGTAAATGAACCTATAGTAGCTTGGTAATAATCAAGAGAAAATGAGGTGTTTGTTTGTTTGTTTCCAATGAACAGCACCCAGTGTCTCCCCATGTGGGCTGCCCCATGCAGGATGCCCGGGCCGCCAGCTCTGTTCTCCTCAGTCCCACAGTCTCTCAGGAACTTGTCCCAGTGTGTCCACGTCATCAGCTCTTCTGGTAAATGAATGTGTTTGTCTCCCTGAGCATTAGTGTAATGACATCCAGGGTGATAGCCATGGTGGCTATTTTAGTAATCCACTTTCTTCACAAATTCTAAGTGATAACTAGATTATCATAACAATGGTTCAGTAAAAAGTATTATGTTGAATTTTAAAACAGCAGTCTGTGTTGTTTTCCTCAATGCTTCCTTGGTTTAAAGTGAAATCTGGTTATCAATTTGGTTAAATTTTAGCATTTAAGTTTCAGTTGATTCAGAGCTAATAATTTGACCAGCATAAAGCGTTTCTTTGCTGAATAGATTCTTTATTCAATGACACTGTGGAATCAATGCCATAGTTCAATTTCAATGCAATTCAAAGACTAAATGTTTTAGATATTTAGAATAAACCATTCAAAATAATGTTATGAAGTAGTCAAACACTATAAAGCGCTCATGGAGTTTTATACACACACACACATATGTATGCATGTATATATAATTTGATAGTACATATAAACAGGAAAGCAGACCTCCTGGCCACAAGGACTGATGGCATGGACATTCTTCAGAATCTCTAACCAGCCACGTGCGCTAAAGAGTAACCTAGCTTGTTAGCACCAAGCAAAATTACTACTGCTATTCATGTAATTATTTACCTTCTTTTTTCTCATGAAAATCCCTCGACTCATAATTGGGCCATAATTTGGATTTCTGCCTGCGTCTATGCCCCCAGATTACAATTCTCTTTGATCTCAAATAGATGCTTGTTGCCTCTCATGTTGGTTTTGGTTCTAGGTAAACAATGTTAACAGCTTTGCCCCACCACTCCTGGCACGTGCTCCTACATGGACCATGTGGGTTTTTTTGGAAGGGAAAGGAGTGTGAGTGTGGATTTCCCACTGTAGACATGGAGCCACTAGAGGCAGAGTGGGGAAGCTGGCCTCTGCCTGCCACCCGCCCAAGACTCCATCTGTGTTTCACGGATGCCCTTGTGATGAATGATGCTTTTCCCAAAGCAGACAAAAAAACAAAGGAGAGGGATTCTTTCTTGTTTCTTGTTTTTAGAACACAAGGTTTATTTAAGACAAAGGCCCTCCCGAATTCCTTTATGTCTTCCTTCCCTCCAGTGCGAAATCTTATACTCAGTCGTGCGCCAGTTTGGTGTCTTCTCTAATACAGTTTTCAGTTTCAACCTTTTAGAAAGGAAAAATGCCAAGACTAACTGTGGAAGCTTCCACGGCTGCAGGCAGCCTTCTGAGAGTTTTATCAAAGGATGTGGAAGGTTTCAGGGGCGGGCTTCTCTAAGCCTCCAGCTGAAGGAGGGAGCTGCCATATTTATTATTCTGATTATGGTGAGGTGAGGTGAGAACCTGAAAACAAATGCTCACATTCAGTGTGGGTGATAATAAAGAAAACTTTCTTTTTTTAAAGGGATTATTAAAATTCAGGAACACCAGATGCCTCTAGCAAAGTTTCATCAGGGGAATTCTGCTGAGACGCCTTTCATTTTCAGAGTTTTAAACAACTGGAATTTCTATTTTCAATTTTAGTGGAAATATATAAAATCCTTATTTCTCAATATGAAAAGAGGATATTTATGATGACATATATATACACAGAAATTGGAAAATATGTGTTCATTAATTTCAGTAGTCTGTTTCAGAAGTTTTAAAATCGCTATTAGCCATCCATTCTCAGTAATATAATTTTTTGTAAAAGGAAAATAGAAGATCTCATTTCTTCTCTTATTCATCAGGCCCCAAGGAAATAAAACCATGTTTTCTCCTAGAGAAATACGGTTTGATAAACCCAGTCTGAGATCTTGATACTATTCATTATCAAATTCCCTAAGGAAAAACTATAGCGGTTATATGAAGAATAAATACATAAATATCAAGATTTGGGTAGTAGAGTATGATAGTAATTGTGCCTTTATCTTGATGGATATATTGATACGGGAGGTTTGTAGAAAGGTATAGCCACATTTTTTTTTTTACAAATAATTACTTCTTTAGACGTTATCTAGTCCGTCTTACATCATCATACCATCATCATCATCATCTTCATCGCTATCTTAATTCAAGTCTAGTGGAAGAAAATTCACTTTTGTGCAAAGTTTGTGATTTTTTTCCATCCCAGGAGGAAAATCTTGGTGACAGTGAATGTCTCCTAGTTGATTATACTGCTTATAAAGAATTCACAGAATGGCACTAAAACTTCTAGACTTAAAATTTGAAGGTGCAGGTTTGATTCCCATCTGCTGCACATCAGCTGTGTGGCTCTAGGCTCTTTGTCTGAATTTCTTTTTTTATAAAAGTGGTGGAATAATGAATATCATATGATAAAGGAATTAAGCAATGCTCATAAGAAAACAAACAAAAACTAAACTTTGTCAAGTTCATTTCCACTTACCGCACAAGGATTATCTGACTCCCAAGATGTGAAATTGGGGTGATAAACACGTTAGTCAGGGACCTAGTTCCAGGTAAGATGGAGCAGGCACACTCTCCCCGGTGTGCCCCAGTGAGTGCAGCTATAACCCCGGGACAGAATGCGGGGACCAGCTATCTGAGAATTCTGGAAAGTCAGTAGTGCCATGTGGACTGGGGAAAGGAAATCACAGTCCCATCAAACTGGTGGTGGGTTTACCATTTCTCTGAAACCCAGACATATGCCTCAAGGTGGACAAAGAAAGCTCCAGGACAAACTCTGGTTTGAGGGGCAGCAGAGGTATATCTGCTCTGTGACAACAGCAGCAGCGCCCACATGTCCCTAATCTATGGAGGAGAGCATTTCCCTTTGATCAGAGAAGGTTTGGCCTTGAGAAGGTGGGTGAATGGTTAGCACCACAATGGCCCCCAAAGATGCCCCCACATTCTATGCCCAAGACCCCTGAGTATATTCATTTCTATGGCAAAGGAATTTTGCAGGTGTGATTATGTTGAAGGTCTTGAGTTGGGGATCATTGGAGTGGGGCCCTGGACCCAGCATAATAAAAAGAGGGGCATGTGGGAAGATATGAGGACAAAAGCAGGGATCGGACTGATGCAGCCAAAAGCCAACATGGGTACCTCTAGAAGCTGGGGAAGGTGAGGAGTGGATTCTCCGCTAAGAGCCCACAAGGAAAACACCCCTACCCACACCTTGGTTTTCGCCCAGTGAGACTCCTGACCAGCGGACTTATAAGATAATAAATGTGTGTCTGGGTGTGTGGTCATGTGTTGCAGCCGCCAGAGGACATGAATACACTCCTCTGCCGAGTCCCCAGTGACTTCTCTGTTCTCTTGGAGGGGCCATGGGCCACGCTCTGTGACCTCTGTCACCTGTCCTCAGAGGCTTCTGCTTTCTCTTGACCTCAGGCTTTGCCCTACATTGGGTGAGTCCCCTCTTATGGCAGTGCCCTGAAACATTGTGAACGTAAGGCTAATGAGTGTAGGATGTTTTATAGACATTTTGCATTAGTAGAGGGCCATTCTGGGGAGAAAACAATGTTATTTGTATGTGGGGTAGAAAGGGTTTCAGCCAAAAGGGGTCTGCATTTCCATCCTTAGAAATGCATGGGCTCCCCTGACAGTGTCTCTTGGGAGGCTCTGGGCTACCTCCTGTTCTTGGGCCCCAACCTCTCCAGCCCCGCTGAGCCCTTCCTCCTGGTTTTCACGCCCCCTACACACACACTGATCCTGGACCATCGGTAGAAGTTCAAAGTGACTGTCACCTTATGATTAAGTAGAACAATCTGGTCTTCATCACTTCCTCCTTCCAGACCCTGCTCTAAGTTTTTGATTGCGGTTCTAGAAGAATCATTAATTACTGTACTCCACTTGAAGTAGAGCTATGTCATGGGAAAGCAGCTGCAGCTTGTTTTTACTTTGTGTAGATTTTTCATTTCACTGTTCCTTCTGTAAAATGACCCCCTTTCCTGATCCCCATTTTATTTCTTTTGCCTTGTTTCTTTCATTCCGTTGCTGCGTCCTGAGTAAGTTGTGTGGTGTTCCTGGGGGTGCTAGGGTGATGGTACTTACAGTTATATCTCTGTGGTACCGACTCCATTAATGTATTTAAAGCATTAGGAAAATTATTTCTGCATGTCTTTTAATTTAAGGGCCATGAGTGAGAGACTCAGCCTTGCTTGCCCACGTTATCCTAAGAGGTGGATTGTGATGTTTAATGCAGCTTTTGAGAGCTGAAAAACTGCCTTTCCTGTTTACTTGAGGACATCACAGATGACATGGGAACACGGATTTCTTCATATGATTTCAGCATTGGAAGAGACGGCGTTTGGGTGAGACCCGATGGAGAAGGGGGTGAAGGCAGGGAGGGACTCAGAAGAGATGAGGATCGGTGCATTCTACTTTTCCCAGTTGACACGTGGTCATGTACACGGCTATCCTTTCACATTTTAAGGCTCATAAGTGGTGGTTAATTCAGTTTCGTGGGACTTTTCCTATGACCCATCCTGCTCCTCTGGGAGGGAGGCATGAGAAGGGGCACAGGGTGGGTGGCCCAGCCCCACTGTGTCACTTCCATGGGAGGGATGCACAAAGAGAGAATATGTCACACTTCAAACTTTGCCAACACCTGTTGTGGGGTTTGCATACAAATACCATATGGGTTGCCTGAGGAACAAGGAGACTGATTTTGTTGTGGGGACAGAGACATGGGAGACATGACCTTTGAGAGCATCCCTTGGATTCACTGGACCAGCTGGATGTTCACTCCTAATAGTCTGGCTGATGAACACATCAAGGTAATCAGTATTACTTTTAAAATGTGAGCCTCAAGAAGAGGTCCTGCCTTAAAATAAGTGGATCCTTTTTCTGGTCTCTGGTGCCCTGTCCTGGCTCGTGTGATGTGTGTTACAAATACTGGAGTCACTGGGGGCGAGGTAGCTACAAGTGAGGTCTGTGACTTGTTCATGTCCAAGATGCAGAGCTCGGATGTCTGCATGCTCTCCACAAACGTTTCTCGAGGGGATCTCAATATGCATTTCCCGATGATCCCCCTCATTCACGACATTGTCCTCGCCTTTGGGGGTGCACAGAGTTGAATCAAAGTATTTGCGCCCAGGAACACACATCCCAGGAGTGACGGCATTTCAGCCGGCTCAGGCTTCCGTGACAGAATACCGCAGGCTAGCAGCTGAAACAAAAGATACTTATTTTCTCACAGTTCTGGAGGCTGGAAGTCCAAGATCAAGGTGCCCGCCAGTGGGTTTGGTTCCTGGTGAGAGCTTTCTTACTGTTTTGCAGATGGTGCCTTCTTGCTGTATCTTCGCATGGCTTCTCTATGCAATTGAAGAGAGAAATATTTCTGCTTTCTCTTCTCTTCTTAGAACACCAGTCCTCTTGGGTTATGACCTTATGACCTCATTTCACTTTGATTATCTCCCTAAATGCCCTATCTGCAAATACAATCACATTGGGAGTTAGGCTTCAGCACAGAAAGTTTGGAGGAACACAGTTCAGTACCTAATAGATAGGAAACAAACAAAAAAAGTATCGAGTTTTATTTTGTTACAATGATTCTGCATAAAACATATGAATAGGCAGAAATGTACCTAGCTTATTTAAAATTCCCGATATGCTCAAAAAGTGCCCATCTTATGAACATGTCAAATAAATTGGCTAACATGAAGAGGATCGTTATAATTTAAAACATATACCATCATAATCAGAAACATTAAGAGTTTCCTTGGATTCACTCCTGTGATACTTCAAATATGATTAAATATTAAATTAAGCAGAGCTTATTAAGATCAACTGTTTTTATCATATAACCTATGCATTTCAAAATGCAGGTGTACGTAATAAATAAGTCTTCATAATGTGTGACTGCTCGGAGGATTCTACAACGTCCAGAGGAAACCAAGCTAATTAATATGAAGCATCCACTGTTGAGCCATTACAGCCTGACCAAAATCTACCCCAGTGACTCCATGTTATAAACAAGTACGGTTTAGGTTGTGTCTAGAGCCTGAATTCAGGAACAGCAGTAAAACCTGTCATCATCAACATTAACTATTGTACTATCTACTTGTATTTGGTTGGAAATAAGTACATATGAACATCTTTCATTTGTGAGATTTCTTGGCATATTTCTGCCTAATTTTTCTGTTCCCTCTTCTCCCAGCTTCGGTAAGGAAAAGCATGATTTCTCCTGGTTGATGGCAGACCTCTAGTGCAAAAATCAGAAGCTCTAAATTCTGGAGGGTGAGTAAATCCATGAGCTGAAATCACATGCTGGCTGTTTTGCCCTTTATGTAAAAAATGCTTTGTCAGTTCTTACCCACTCACATGAACGGGTCAAGGTTTTGACTGTATCCTCCTCTTGGGTTCATCCAGACGCAGAGGCTGAGATCAGGGCTTGAGCGCATGTGGTTTATTTGGGAGGGAATCCCTGAAAGTCAAGGGGAACGAGTGGGGAGGGAGCCATGGAAGAAAAAGAACAAATGACCTGTGTGCTGTTTAGATTTCACCTCCTGAGCCTGCGGTGCTGGAGACCCTCCAAGGATTGTGCAGAAGCACCTCAGAATTGCCTCTGTGGAGAACGGGGGCCATATCAGTTATCCACGAACTTGTTCCCCACTGGTTGAAGGTTTCTCCTGAGTGATTTCCTGCCAACATTTCCAAGCTGCCCTGCTCTCAAACTGAGAAAGTTACATTGGCTTTTCAGAAAACAAGCAAGCAAGCAAGCAAGCAATAATCAACAATACCAAATCAAGTAAAAGAAAAACCCATGCACATAGAAAACTGAGGCAAAGTGCTGAGGCAGGCTCCTGAGATGGGCTTTGCCAGCCAATCTGAGAACTGTCCACCACTTGCCCCTAAATCTGTGCAGGGACAAGAAGGGACATGATATGAGCTGAGGCACCCAGTACCCCCTCACACCCCACACCCCACACCCCCAACACTGCCACTCACATCTACTCTTGATCACATTAAAGCCACTCTGTCTCCATCCTGAAGGTGGTGGCTGGTCTGTTAAAACCCATAAAATGATCCAGCTATTCCACCTCTGGGTATGGACCCAAAAAAACTGAAGGCAGGGTCTCTAAGAGATATGTGTACACTCATGCTTATAAAAGCATTATTCACAAGAGCTAAATGGTGAAGCAACCCAAGTGTCCATCAATGCATGAATAGATAAGCAAAATGTGGCATTTACATACAGTGGAACATTATTCAGTGGTAAAAAGGAAGGAAACTCGGACACAGGCTACAACATGGATGAACACCGAGGACATTATTATACTAAGTGAAGTAAACCAGTCAGAAGGACTAATATTACACGATTCCACTTTTATGCCAGAAAAACTGTCTTACACTTTCTTGGGATCCATACTACCTTTTATTATATTGGTGACAGAAAAGTTCTTTTTTTTTTTTTTTTAGTTCAGGTGTACAAAACAATGTAATAGTTAGATATTTACACCCCTCACAAAGTGATAACCCCATTCCCCAATCTACTACCTCTCTGACATCATATACAGCTGTTACAATTCCATTGACTCTGTTCCCTACGCTGTACTCCACATCCTGTGACTATGTGTGTATATATAATTAAAGTTGACATTCAGTATTATTCAGCTTCAGAAAAGTTCATTCTTGAAATCACTCACTCCAACAGGATTCTTCCTCAAATATTCTGTGGGATTTTCCTTTCTTGCACAATTACTAGTTACCATTGACCAGGAGTGCAAATGTGCCTGGAGCAAAGGCCAAAACACTATTTCACAAGTTCCCGTTGGAAAGATTTTTGTGAAATGCTAAGTGTGAAGAACATGCCTAATTACAAAGAAACCGAGCTCGTGTGTATGAGCATTGCGGTCTTCACACGTACGCACACAGACCAAACTTCCACAGCTAAATAACGCACATGGTGAAGACGATGGTGAACGTGGCTTGGCCTGGACGATTCGGACACGTTCCTGAGCTTTGAAATGACACTCTCTGGACCTGAGTCAAGGTGAGATGACTGTCGAGACTTCTCCCGATGAGTACTGCCCTGGGGAAGCGCACCACTTCCTCCTCCCCTTCCTGCCTGGGCTCTGACAGCTTCCATCAGACTCATGCACGCGGTTTTTCTACACCATATCTCTGCAAATATGATTCTTGAACCCCATGCTTCAAACACCAAGGCATCTGTGAAAAACGTACGTACTTAGGCCCTTTCCCAGCCTATTAGGTGATCATCTCCAGGGGTAGAATCTTGCAATGTTAACCATCCCTCTTCTAGGTAGTTAGAAGCCGCACAGAAATGTGGGAACCAAGCTTTATTTTATACCGTGCAAATGGAGTGCCTGATGTGTTTAAACAAGGCCAGACCCAGATTCAAACTGAAACTTAAATTTCAGTTTCTCTATCTTTTTGTAAAAGACTTCCTCCACACCTATTGTTGGGGTCCCCATCTTAGCCCCAGATCCCTAGAGCCTCTCTATTTTCCACCCACACCGTGATAAGAGAAACAGTCTGAGATGTCCTAAATTGAATTACAGCCAGCCAGAGAGTGAGAAAAAGAGACAAGAGCAATGACCCAGTTAAAAGCCATAGGCCAGCTAACAACAGACGGCTCACATTCCCGGTTGTCTGTTGGGGCTTTGAAACAACTTCCGGGTGGTTCTTAGCTGACCACCAGGTGCCACCAAATCCTGCGAATGCTTGACTTTCAGGACTATTGCCCACAACCAGTCAGTAGTAAATGTTTCTTCCTTACAGATTGTGCACCTATCCTAGGACGACCTTCGTTCCACCTTTTCTTGCCCCCTTATCTGTAGCCAATGTAGATTCTTTCAAAACAACTAACATCTTTCTTTCCCAAAACATCATGTGTAAAAATCCCCATTAAGTCCAAGACAGGGAAAATGTTTACTTTTCCATCCACGCTGCTGCTGTCCCAGCCTCTGGTCCTTTTTAGGATAGCTTATAGCTCAATAAACCCTTTCTTTTAGAAAAGGTTTTGGCCGTGACAGTTTTTGTTTGACACTGCTTTCTCCTGAACACCCCAAAAATTTCCTTCCTACTTACCTCTCCACTGAAAGTCATCAGATTTTTGTGTGTCCACTCCCAGGAACTGATGGCAGATTTTAATGACTGACTGACAACGTGGTTGGTTACTGCTTCACCTGTGAATGGCTACTGTTGATGAAAACAGGCAAGGACATAGATTATGCTTTAAGTTGAGCCAATTTCTAACATGGGGACCTTTTCAGAACTTTGCATTGCATGCTGTTTAGGAGCGAGTTGTTTGCCTAAAGCCTACATCAGCTCTGAGCTTCCGTCCACAGCACACATTGCTCATTGAGCTTTACCACTGAGCATCATCTGTGGGGACATGTTAGGGAGAGTGACCAGGTGCTGTGTGTGGCTTCCTCATGCTGCTCTGGGAACTGTCACTCAATAATGAGATGACATATATGACCCTCAGAAGAAGCTCTTCTCAGCCTTTCCCCGATGGAGTGTGTAGGTCTCCAATTCACCCTGCCCCCCACAGAAAGTACAGAGGGAAATGCAGCAGGCTGAGGAAAGCGGCTGTTTTGTTCAGCAGGAGATAAGTCATCCACGGATGCATGGGAAGCTCATCCCTCTGTAAAAGACTCTCTTCTGAGGTACCCCCTGGAGCCATCTGTGGGTTTTAAGGAGTGTGATTGTTCCAGCACTCATTTTCAAAAAGCCACCAAAATTCGTCTGACACAGAGAGACAAGAGTTTTTGTAATCTAGGTGAACTTTCCCCTTTCTGTGTTAGGCTCTATGGTCCACATTGCTTACGACTCACGAATTGCTGTTTTTCTAACTGTACCAATGTCTTGGAGTTTCCCTAAGAGGCTACTTTCCATTCCTCCAGTTTCTGTTTTACTGGCCAGTTCCTCCCCCTCACCACACACATAGCCCATATACCTGTGGGTGTTTTCCACCTGCCAAGGAGAGTGATTTGCTCTCACAGGACGTTGATGATGGTGCATATGTCTTAACACAGCCTCCCCGGTGTGGGGGGGTAATGTACTGCCCTCAGGGGCAGGCTTTGGGATCACCCACAGCTGTCAGGTTATCACTATTGCCACTTACATGGGCCAGAAGTTGAATAATGAGCCAGTACTAGACTTTCCACAGCAAGGACCACACAACTCCACACAGCTTCCAAAACCCCTCTTCGTCCTGGGCTCCCCTGTCCTTGTGAATTATTTCTGCCTGGAGATCCGGCTGACCCCAGTTGGTGGGGACGCTCCTCTGTTGGGTCTGTACCCTGTGCTTGAAGTGACTCCTCTAACTTGGTCTTCTCCGGACAAGGGCTGCTTACAACCTGACCTGGAGTCTTTCCCTCTTCTCCTGCCTCTCTCTCACCTCCTGGAGTGGGCCTTACAATGTCGGCTTCCTTCCCAATCTGGATCTGGGCGAATCGATGTTTGCCTAAAGTCAATTGATGTTGTTCTGGCAGGGAGTCACAGGTCCACCTACAATTTACTGGATATTCTTGTCTCTCTTTGGGGCTAATTTTTGTGATTCACTTAATTAACCATCGTCCTCGGAGTGTGACACCACTCATGACTTTCGATGTTCATCTTCTGACCTGAGCTTCAAGTAAATTATCAGCAATGACTCTGTAAGCAAAGGCGAGGGCAGTAAGCTCACCCCAGCCCCTCGGTCTTTCCCATGCCCTCTACAGAGAGCACGGCATCCTTATTCCGGTGACCACTTCCTATGTGGCCGTGTGTGGATGTGACATCCTGATGCTCCTCCGGTCACAGGTGGGCAGAACCTGATCAGGCCTGTTGCTCCAGCCCTTCCTACATCCCCTTCTGCCTACAGCAGCAGCGCCGAGCAATCTCAACAGAGCCCCATGATCCACAACATGAAACTGTTTACTGTGTGGCCCTTTATGGGGAGAATGTACCAACATCTGCTATCCAGATCAGTGAATGTCAGAAGCTTGTGTTTCATAGAACTGTTACCAAAAGGAGACTGCAAAGTACGATGATGGCAATAACAACAAGACGACCAACACACCGACATTTTAAGGTAAGAAAGTCATCTCGGTATTTAAGAAAGTAACTGAATGAATACATTTAATTAGAAACCCACCAGAGCCCTAAATTTTCTCATAGTTAATGCTCCCGACCAATAAAAGCGTCACTCAAGCCCAAACGGGTGTGCCAAAAGCGATCGTTAGAGTTTAGATTAAAATGTCAGAGGTGAATGCCAGCTTTTCTCCTTTTCGCTGAGTGAGCTGAACAAGTATGTTGGGCTCTGTGACCTCACATTCATCCTATAGGAAGGGAGGGAGGAAGGAAACTCATGGAGTGGACGGTTGCCTTGTCTTTTTGCTGTTTTAATTTGTTCCAGCATGTTTACATGTGAGATGAATAAGGCTGGGAGAGGATGGCTCAGGATTTCCTGTCCCACAGACAGAACTGGCTGACCTGGGAATAGAGGAGAGTCTGCCCACTGAAGCCTGTACTGTGTTACACCTCACAGAGTCATTCAGAGAAAAAGAACAAGGTAAACCTGGCACGTCCAGGTAATGCCTGGACCAAGGTGGGGCCACCGTCGGGGTAGCCCTTTACCTGAACTGGAGGAATCATCTCGTCCACTCTGACTAAGTAGAGAGCACCAGGCTAGCGATAGGCTTTGCTGGTAGCAATTCTGTTCTGCTTTGAGGGACTCAAATACCAGGTCTGTACAGGGAGCTTTGGCAATGAAGAAAACAAGGAGAATGGGTACATGGTGGCCCTATTCTCCACTCAGAGAGAACGGGATTTCCAGGGATGGCAATGTAAAATGTTAGAAAGGTAAGAACGTATCATTCTGAATGACCCCTTGTGCTCACATACATGGCTAGTGGGAATGTATAATGTGCAGCTGCTCTGCAAAATGGTCTGGCAGGTCCCCAAACAAGGAAGCAGAGTTATCCTATGAGCCAGCAATTCCGCTCCTAGGTATGTACCCAACCGAAATTTAACAAACACACCCACACACACTTGCACACTAATGTTTATAACAACACTATTCATGATGCCCAAAATGTGGAAACAACCCAAACGTCCACCAGTGAACAGATGAGTAAACAAAATGTGCTATCTATCCATACAACTGCATAGTATTCAGCAATAACAAGGAACAAAGCACAACCACACACTACAACATGGATGAACCATGAAAACATTATGCTAATTGAAAGAGGCCAGTCACAAAAGAATATATACTATACAATTCTATTTATATGACTTGACCAGAATAGGTGAATCTCTAAAGACAAAAAGTAGGTTAATGGTTGGCAAAAGATGACATGGAGGAGAGTGGAGATGCAGGGTGATAACTAAAGGGTATGCGTTTTCTATTTGAGGTGATAAAAATTTTCTAAAATTGGCTGTGGTGACAGTTGCACATATCTTAGAATATACCAAAACCCACTGAATTGCACATGTTACATAGGTGAATTCTATAGTATGTGAATTATGCAACTCAATAAAGATGTTAAAAAATGTTCACAGTCATAGTTATACTTTTCTATTAACCTTTTTTGCTCTGGCCACTCACACTTCTAGGTTTTACTTTGGAAATAAATCTGATGATGTAGAGAAATTATGTGTCTGCCTGTTTGCATACACGATGCCCCCCCACATATAGACAGCACATCAACTTAGCTGAAAATAGTAGGGTCTGGCAAACATTAGCTCCCAAACCCTAACATATCATTTTCTGTGTGTCCTTTAATTGGTACTTGTCATCTACCATGAAGATAACGCTAAGAAACAGTCGTGACAACTCAGAGAAGCACACAGATAGTCTATGGGACTTGCATCCCAGCATCCCCCACCACCACGGCAGGCAGATAATTAAGTTGATGTGCTGTGCAGTGGTTTGAAAGAAAAACCACGGGGACTTCTGTGAGTAGGTCTGCTCAGCCCCGCAGAGAATATTCTTTAAAAAGAGCCTGAAGGTCATGAGACCCTTTCATGGTCTCTCAACCCTCAGCTAAATGTTCTGTAAATAATTAGACATTAAAGGCTTGGAAGTAATAAATCTGCTATATTCTATGTGTGGAGGACTAATTAGCAGAGATTGGTCTTGCTGCTCATTAAATCTCTGAGTATGAAATGCCCTAGTGGGGGAGGAGAGACTGAGAGACTGGAATTCTTGTCTAATATTGATATTTACGGCCCTTTGTTTTCCGAGAGCAGATGTCTTCCTCCCCGTGAGCATATATTCAGTCTCCTAATTTCACATTCACATCCACAAATCATTTAAGCACTAGGGCTCTTTTATAAACAGTGTTACCTTAAAAAAAAGTAATCAAGGACTGAATAACGTTAGAGAGGAATTTAAAAGCCTGAATGCTGTGGATGGTGATGGCATAAATGGGATAAGGGTAAGTGGCTGGATCTCATGAATATTCACGCCACACTGCAATTCCAGAGGGGAGGGGAGCTCACACCATCCAGAAGAATTGAGTGGATGGACCCTGAGTGGTCTTCAGAGACGCCCCCACCCTGCTGGGACCCAGCTCAATTGTGTCTTCTCTCAGAGAATAAAGGCTGTGCCTGTTTTCCTCTCCCCCAGGGCTTTTATGAAGGTCAATAAGATCAATACTGGATTGTGCTGGAGGCTCCTGAGACAAGGCCTGGGATTAATACTAGCGATTGTGATTTTAAAGACCTGTCTGGCAACCATTTTTGACGAGCAAGTCTAATGGACACACTTTCAGCATGACCAGACAACCTCCTCTAAAAATGCGTTAGAATCAATGTCGGTTAAAAACATATCTGGCAATTTAGTATCTATTTTAAAGTATTTGGAGATATGCTGGGGTGTCAGAAAGACAAGTTTACCTGCCCAAAGTTAAACTCAGATCATGGCCCCTTTCTCCTGTGCCTCCCCTATGATTAGCAACGAGGGAAGAGGTGTCATGCCTTCTTCCAAAGCATCATGCTCCCTGATCTGGGGCAAGGTGGTCGATTTCTCTTTGCCCCAATTCTCCTGAGAATCCGCGAAGTGGGAGTCATACAATCTAATTTACAATAGAAGATGGGGGATTTTTATGTTTATTTTTGAGATATAAATGTTAAGATAGTAATACTTCATCTCACTTGGCAGAGAAATTTATGTTTGTTAATATATTTTCATGTGATTGTTACTTAGGAAACTAACAAATAGTACAGGAAAATAATGTTAGGAAATAGGGAAAGTAACGTCCTCTCTATTTTAAGGAGGAGGAAGACAGGGCAAAAACTCTCAGTGTTTGTCAGTGCCACATATATAAGGCAGAGCAAGCACTAGAAGCCTGGCTCTCACCTTGGTCACTATGTAACACACGGCAAAACCCTTGGCCTGAGCAGGGCACGCAGACCATCTGACTATCTGAGGCCAGGGAGTCTTTCAATAAAGGGGCATGACAGACGCCCCTCTGTGTGGTTGCATAGAGGGCACCACTGTTACCCTGTGCTGTGGAAATCAGGAGAGACCCAGCCAGAGAAGTTGGCTGGCATGACATGTGTCTTAGCCTGAAGGGAAAACCTGACTGTCCTTCCGCATGCTAACCAGCTTTGAGACAGGCAAGTGCGGGGACATTAATGACAAGAACTTTTATCACCTGCTTCTCCACTCCCAGCCTCAAGGCGCTGGTGCTGACGTCCATTGCAGTTGGCATTGGAGTTTAGTTTTACAACCATCTGGTCTCACAAAGACCCCAGCTCAGTTGCACTTCCAGAGCCAGGGGTGTTCTGGGTGCTGCAGTTACAACACGGGTCAGCTCGTCCTCACAGTGGGAGGGGACTCCTGTGGACACATGAAATGAACTGCACTATCCACCGTGACAGTGGCGGAAGCGTCTTCCAGCAGCCTGACATATTGCCTATTATTTGTCTCATTTCTTTCTGCACAATAAAACAAACTGGACCTCTAATCAACCACAAATGAACATTATGACATGCTTTGGTAGGGACACAAAAGCAAATGGGGTTCACCGTGGAGGTTGTCTTGCTCCTCATTTCATATTAAAATGCTTAGAAGTCTCCCAAGAGGACATGTCAAAGATGAAATGTATCCTCTGCTCTGCATTTGTTAATTTGGTAAGAGCTCTGATCTCATTTGCAGAAATTCATTGAACCCTAACAGACACACAGCAATGTGGAATGTATTCTACGCCATATTCTGTGATACGTGTCAGAAAATACATTCAGTTATGCTGTCTCTCTCTCTCTCTCTCTCTCTCTCTCTCTCTCTCTTTCTCTATCTATCTATCTACATATATATCATTTAAAAATTCCGAGACAAAAACGCACTTAGCTCCTAGTAGCGTACTCCCCCCAAATCCCTCCCAATCTATCCCCCTTGATTGTGACATACAATACTGTGCTTCACAGTGTGAGCGCTGGCCTAGCAGGTGAAGGACCTGGCCTTAGGACTGGCCGTCTCCTAAGGAGGCCAGTTGCCTGAGCTCTCAGGCAGCATCTCAAGACAGAGCAGGACAGTATGACCACGTCTCTCCACCTAGGTCTTCCCCAGGCTCAGGGTTCCTGCAGTCCCCAGTGGCAGCTATGCTCTATTGCTCGCTGTTTTTGAATCCCTTTATGGAACTAAAATGAAGGAACAGCCGGCATGGAAGAGAATGAGCAGGATTTCATGATGTGGTCATAGCAGTGTTTATAAACGAGTGGCAAATAACAGTTGGGTGACAACTGCACTATTCCGCTACCCCACTCTGCTCTTCATTTTGTTTTGTGTGTGGAGTCAGAAAAGTGTCCATACATATTGTCTGAATTTCTCTGTGAACAAAGCACCATCACTCAGTTTGCTGTCAGTTTACCATGATTGGCAGGTTATCATGGAGGACATGAGACAACACGTGTGTAGGAGTCGACGAATAGCTCAGTGTATCAAATCCAAGAAGCTCCGAGGATGGTGCAGGTTTGTAGCCAGATTCATGGTCCCACAGCCCTGCACCTTACAGTAATAACACAGACGTTTGTACTTTAACACCAATAGAAAGTTCAGGAGAACTTGACAGAACTTTGCAATGTCCTTTACTGGACTTTACTGAAGAGATCACTGGCACTGACTTACGTTACTCTGTCATACTAAAGAATATGTCATTCTCAGTGAATGTAGAGGGCGGAGGATATATGTAACGTGTAGTTGAAAATAAGATGACATTGGTGGCTCCAGCTGAATGGTGTCTAGTTTCCTATGGCTACTGGAACAACTTATAACAAATTTCATAACTTAACACAAATTTACTATTTTTCAGTCTGGAGGCTGAATTACAAAATGGGGCTTACCAGACTAATATCAAGGTGTTGGCAGGGCTGCAGTCCTTCCAGGGGTTGTAAAGGAGTGTACTGAGTTGAATGGTATCCCCCCGAAATTCATGTCCAGTGGGAAATCTCAGAATGTGCCCTTTTGAAAAGAGGGTCTCTGCAGATACAATCAGTGAGGCTAAGATGAGGTCATAATGGATTAGGGTGGACCATCATGCAATGCGCCTTGTCTTTTCCAGCTTCTAGAGGCTGCCTGCTTTTCTTGGTTCCGGTGTCCTCCTTCATCATCAAAACCAGAAATGATGGATTGACTCATGCTGCATTTCTCTGACCTTCATCTGTCACTGTATCTATCTCTGATCAGAGCCAGGAAAAGTTATCTGATTTTAAGAACTCCATAGTTTAGAGTGAGCTCACTGGGGTAATGCAGGGAACATCTCCATCTCCGGGTCGGTAATGCTCAGGCCCGGGAAGGCCTGCCGCAAACATCTTGCATGGCGTACGATTACTTTGAATTAGAGCTGTTTGACAAGCAGCCAGTGCAGGCAAGGCACGCTGACCCTCCCTTGCCTCCTTGAATGCAGGAAGTAATTCTACCCTGTGATAGTTGCCCTCCTTGCTGTAGGGAAGTTGAGAGAGACACCCTTACTACTAGTTCCTAAAGTTAAGGAATCCAGGGTCAAAAAGCTTACATAAACACATCTTGTTACCCCTTCACTAATCTACTCCCCAAACCCAAACATTGTATATAGTCCTCACTAATTAGCACCCAAGTCTGAGTGTTTTTGTCCTGTTGATTTTTCACAAAGAAATGTATTGTTGATTTGTCTAAAAAGTATAAAACGCTATCTGGTTCATCACTTCTCAGAGGATTATTTATGATCTCTCGTGCAAACTAAATTGTTTTTGCTCCTACTAATCTGGTCTTGTGTCAATTTTATTATTAGTCCAGCCATAAAAACTACAGAAGGGGGGAGAGAGGAATTCCCCCTTACATGACAGGCACCTGAATCACACCTACCATGTTTCTGTTACCAGGAAAGATGACATGCTCACAGGTTTCAGGATGAGGGCTGGACATCTTGGCAGGGGGTGTGGAGCATTATTCTACCTGCCACGTATGGGCTGGCAGAAAAGAATATCCCGAATTAAAAACAAAGCTCTGAGCCATGTGATTTAAGAAAAAGCTTAAATAATATCAACAACTATTGCACACCTCTTACATTCAAAGAGGAATATTAAGTGGAAGGGGAAGAAGGGAAAATAAAAGATTAATAAGGAAAATCTTTCTTTAAAACATCATATGCTAATGGCATAAACTGATATGATAAACAAATCTTACAATAGCAGCAAAGGCATTTACTATTTAACTCCAAAAGAAAGCACAGGAGACTTTCTGAAATTTCACGCAGCTCCTTCATTAGAATCTGTAAATTAGAATTACAGCCGTGAAACAGGACGCCGGGCAACCTAGAGTCCCGTGAAGATCCGACCAGAGGTCTGTGGGGGAGCGGGATGAAGGGGAGCTCGTGCTGCGAGTGGTCCCCCCAGGAAGATAGCAGAAGTGCGTCTTGGGTAGCGTGTGGTTTAAGCAAGAGCGGAAGTGTCGTTGGAAACAGTCAGAACAGTGAGCAAGCGAACTGAGGCATGAACAGTTCAATGAACAGAGAGAAGATCAGGTGTATTTTTAGACTGTATTCGGCCTTAGAATGAGGGTGAAGTTTAATCTGTTCTAGTTATTTTTCTCTTTGCCTTTCAATTATTTACTTTTGAGTAGCACAGACAATGGCAGGCTGTACAACCTTATTTTCTAATAGCAAATCTAGCATTCTTTCCCCTTAAGATTGTTTTTCATGTGCTTAAAATGAAATTAGTTTAGAGACTAATAATAAAATAACAACTTACCTATCACTGGTGAAGTTTTTGTTTTGTTTCTGTTTGTTTTATTTTTGTTTTAAATATACTGCCAAGACTTGGTGCCCTTAGTTTATGAGCAGACTGAAAAGTAATGAGCACATGGGATGAGAGAGGGTTGCCTTTGAAACAAACTTAAATAGAACTTTTATTTCATATTTATTTAGGCAATTGTGAAAGACTTGCAGGATATCTTCCACTGAGCAAATACACTTTCAAGTCTAAAAATGAATGGAAAAGAAGGGGTATACAGGGCATGGCCACTATGGAGCCCAAACATCACCCACCTGTCTTCTCTGCATCCCAGATGCCGCTGACCTGAAGCTCCTCCCCTCAATCCGAGTGACCTCGGACACTTTCCAGTACAACTGGCCTCACCAGGAGCTTTGGGGATAATACGTCCAGGGGCTTCTTGTACCCGAGAGGTGATTTGGAACCATTCCTATTAGATTTCTTCCTGATGGAATAAAATGGACGATCCAAGTCCACTTCAAGTAGAAACCAGAGAAGTTACCTTAAGGGTAGTTTCCACAAATACCTTTCAATCTGTGTGCTGTTTTCCTTAGGCACTGTACTGATACGGAAATATAATTTCAAAGTTTGTTGACCCTGAATGGGTTTTAAATGCTTCTAATTATGATGTAAATTTGAGGTGAATACAATTAATGTAATGAAATAAAATACTCCCTGGGCTACCTAGGGTTCCATACCCTTCTGGGAGGTACTGTCTGGGCGTCTAGCACTGGGACAAAAAAAATCATCTCTTTATCACCTCACCCCAGTCAGAATGGCTATCATCAACAAGACAAATAGTAACAAGTGTTGGAGAGGCTGTGGAGAAAAAGGAACCCTCATACACTGTTGGTGGGAATGCAGACTGGTACAGCCGCTATGGAAGGCAGTGTGGAGGTTCCTCAAAGAATTAAGAATAGAATTACCATATGACCCAGTAATCCCTCTCCTGGGTATCTACCCAAAAAATCTGAAAACATTTAGAGATAAAGACACGTGTGCTCCAATGTTCATTGCAGCTTTATTTACGGTGGCCAAGACATGGAAACAACCAAAATGTCCTTTGATAGATGAATGGATAAAGAAGTTGTGGTATATATACACAATGGAATACTATTCGGCAGTAAGAAAAGATGATATAGGAACATTTGTGACAACATGGATGGATCTTGAGAGAGTAATGCTGAGTGAAACAAGTCAGACAGAAAAAGCAGAGAACCATGTGATTTCACTGATATGTGGTATATAAAACAAAAACAACAAAAGAACAAAAGAAACAAATGAGAAACAGAAACTCATAGACACAGACAATAGTTTAGTGGTTACCAGAGGGTAAGGGGGGTGGGGGGTGGGAGATGAGGGTAAGGGGGATCGAATATATGGTGATGGAAGGAGAACTGACCTGGGTAGTGAACACACAATGGGATTTATAGATGATGTAATACAGAACTCTACACCTGAAATCTATGTAATTTTACTAACAATTGTCACCCCAATAAATTTAATTAAAAAAAAAAAAATCATCTCTTGTCCGTGAAATCCACCACACCTACTCCACGTGGGGTGTCAGCCCTGTCCTTGAACGTGTGGCTTTTATTTTGATGCCTACACCCTGAGGGCAGAGACCAGCAACTTTAACAAAAAAATGCACCCTAATGTACTCATGTGCTTTAAGGATAAAAACAGTTCAACAGATGGGAACACAAAAGAACGTAAAAAACAAAACAAACATAAAGTGAGGGAAAGACTAATTAAAAAAAAAAAAAAAAAAGATTAATTTAAAAAAAAAATAAAGATGGGCCTCGCTTCCAGGCTAGGTGGTTTCACCACTGTGACAGACCATATATGTCCCAAGCTGTCACCTCATCACAAATTGCTAGGAAACACTGACAATATCATTTTCCACACCACCAATCGCCAATGCATTTTATAATAAAAGGTTCCCTTCTAAAGGGACAGAGCCCTCCGTGTTGCATTTGCCACCCTCCAGGGAAGAGCCCTTTCAGCCAGACTGTCTTGAGGGTTCTTCAGGCATTGGGACGGTGAGAGGGGACAGATTCAGGGGTTACCCAGAGGAGTGACTGGACCTTCTGATTTGTGTCCCACTGAGTCCCATATATGTCACCTGCCTGAGGCTGGCAGAGCAGAGAGCCAGGGAGGCAGAACCTGGAATCAGGGGATGTAGGACACAGAGCCACAGTGCCTTTTTCTCTATTCTATGTCCTCGTAACACAGGGTGTCTTGTTGCATGGTGACTGCATCTCTCTCCCACGTCCTAACACCAGGACATGTAGGGTGCTCCCTTCCAGCTGGACTCTCTCACCAGGAAGCTAACTGGGCCATGTTGCCATGCTTGGCGCTCCATCCAACCAGCCTGCTGTCCTCATCCTTCTCAGTGAATCGATCCTCTCACTGCTGTCCCCATCCGATGTCCTGGCCCAATCAGCCCATGGCGACAGAAGGGGTGCTGCAGGTTCTGCCCCCAGCCTGGCACAGAGTCCAGAGGGGATGCTGCATCTTTAGCTTCCGAGTAACTATCCCAGTTCTTCTGGGTTTGGTATGTTGCATCGAAGACATGGCTGAGAGTGCTGTCAGCATTTTCATTCTCTGAGCTGATCGGAGGTGAGCTCTGACGACAACACGATCCTGAGCACTTGTGTGGGTGGTGTCAGGAACAGCTGTGGAAAACAAGGAAGAGACCAGCCAGGGACTCCCAGGTCTCCCAACAGGACAACGAGCTTCCTGGCGTGGGTGGAGCAGCAGGATATCAAACCTGCTAGGCCCCATCTGACAAATCAGGACGTTTCCCTCCCCACGGGCTGAGCACCCAGGACAGACGTGGTACCTGCCCCTTTCGGGGCCATGCCGCCTGCACGTGACACTCCTGCTCAGGCTCGCACTCTGCAGCCAGACAGCTCCACGTGCCAAGGAGTTACACTCTAAAGGGCAGCGATGTGGTCTATGTATGTCACAGAGTCTTCACATGAAGAACAGACTCCTTGTTCCCTTAGTTGGAGCCATCCATTTATAAAATTAGATGGTTTGGTTGAGATCACTTCTTGAAAGTTAATGGTCTCATCTACACTCATTCATTGTCACTTGTGTTCAGGTAAATGCTTGCATAAATATTTTTAAATAGAGGGTGCCAAAAATATGTATACACATTTTAAGAAAGGAAAAAACTATGTTAAAATTGTAATACTCAACATATACTGATGGCAAAAGATGAATACAAGTCACCTTTGACTTCTGCAATGACAAGAGGTGCTCAGAGTGGTTCCCATCAGCGTCCAGACACTTCTGATGACGGTGAACTACTGCTTGAGCAACGCTGACCAAAGTGTCCACTTGTATATATTTTTAGCACCCCAGGTATATTAAAATGAGACCCAAATCTGGAATCTTGGGAGAGTTATTAAAATTATCAGCTCCATTTTTTCATCTGTGGTAGGAAGAAGCGAGGAGAATTAGATGATCTTTAAGGTTTTCTCTCTCTTCCCCACCGCCAGGCACAACAGTCTTCAATACCATGAAGCATGTCTGTAGAAACACAAATAATAAGCATAATCCCTGGAAATTGTTGTGTTGTCATAGATTTCACTTGTTATTAAGTTTACCAAAACAGCTTCATGGTGATAATTTTAGTGTGCAGAAACATAATGCTACTGAACATTTCATCACTTATGTTCATGGGCAGTTGGCACATATGCTTCAAAAGGAGACATGTCCCAAAAGAGACACACGTTGAATTTTTTAAAAAGGAGACATGTCCCCCAAATTTAGAGGCAAGGTCAGTAGACATCACTCGCTAAGAGTTATGATAAAAAATAATTATAAAATAATGAGCTTAGCCACCTGAAACATTAGTTTCCATTATGAAAGATTGATAGAGGCCTTTTTGATGAGATCCAATTATTTTTCAAAATTTGGTGAGCTTCAGGTGTCTTCATCAGTTTTGAAAGTGTCCTTCAGAAGTCACATGAGGAAAGTCAGATATTGAAAGGAAGCCTTATTTCCATGTTTGGTGAGTCACTCATCTGATTTCAAAGTGATTTTATACCAAATAGCCATGATTTGCCCGGAGCTCAGACACAGGGGCAGGGAAAGGGAGCAGGCTGTGTGTGCAGCCTGTGCCCAGGGACAAAGCCCGGGTTCCAGAACTGTTGCCAGGAACCCTGGGAGCTGAGCTCTGCCTTCCACTCCCCATCCCTGGGTCCTTACTCCTGAAGCCACCCCGCCTCTAGGGCCAGGCTGCTGTAAGGGTTCCAGAACCATATTGACGAAAATAAGGAGAACAGACAACATTCTGCAGCCCGTTCTATGTCCCCAGTGTGCACAGAACACTCTACTTGTAGCCTCTCATTCAATCCTGTGCAAACTCTGAGACAGAGCTTCTACATTAGTCACTTTACACGAAGGAGAAAAATCACAGCACACAGGAATCACGTGACCTGCCTGAGCCACAAGTCGGTTCGTGGAAAAACCAGGACTGGAACCAAGATGGGAGCCCCAGGGACCCTGCAGAATCCTCTGTCAAGAAGTTACTCAAAGCACACAACTGCTTCTGCATCATGTGGAAGCTTGTTATAAATCCAGACTCTCAGAGTCATCTGGGGCCACCTCATGGGGACCCACCCACGTTGCCCAGGACTCTGGCTGACTCCTGGTGCATTGGACTTAGAGAGGGGCTGCTTCAGGCTAAATTATAGAAACTCATATTACAGTCGTCACATTTGCATAAAGTCTT
This sequence comes from Rhinolophus sinicus, assembly GCF_036562045.2. NCBI lineage: Eukaryota > Metazoa > Chordata > Mammalia > Chiroptera > Rhinolophidae > Rhinolophus > Rhinolophus sinicus. The sequence goes on along the minus strand of NC_133753.1, from coordinate 196,061,156 downwards.
TGGACCCATGCAATCTTTAAAGTAAATGGTGTGGCTGAAATAGCTCCTTCGGTTTTCATCAAAATGGCAGGGGTTTCAGTGCACTGCAACAAGGGACATCTGAGCTGCGCATTTCAGCTTCCTCCCATCTTTCTGGACCTAACTGTAATCAGGCAGTTGGACATCAGAAGCTTCCGCCTGTGTCAGCAGGGCTACCACGCTCCTCCCCTAATAGAAGTCCACCAGGATTTGTCACCTGTGACTGCTACTGGTCCTCTCCCCGTTTTCTGCATTTCTGTGGCTCCAGCCAGGCTATAATCAGCAGAGGGTCTCCTATAAGAGCACAAACACGGTACAGGACCTCAGCGTTCCAGAAATCTAAGGAGACAGCAAAACAGGACAAACCCGGGGGCCAGAGGAGTAACTCACTTCCTCACTGTCACATGGTGAGGTCAGGGTCAGCTTAGACTTTCTCGGCCCCATTTAGTCTCTCTTTCATCTCTCCCCCATCCTCTTTCTCTCTCATTCTCTTTCTGTCTCTTTCCCTCTTTCTCTCTCTTTCTCAGTCTTTCAATATATCTCCTTCTCTGTGTGTCTCTCTCCTTCTGTCTTTCTCTCTCCCGCCCTTTCCTGCTCTCTCTCTCTCTTCCTCCCTCCCTCCCTCTCAATGTCTCCCTGCCTCCTTACCTCTTCACCCAGTTCTTTCCACCTCAGGGACCCTTCAGGCGAAAGGTGCCATTTTCACCCAACAAACAGCATCAGAGCCTCCACTCTGTGTGTGATCTGAGCTGGGTGTAAAATATTCAGGGCTGAAAACACAGGCCCTACCCTCAGGCAGCTTAGTGTTAGGTGCCCTCGAGAGTCTTTCATAGGATGGGATGTCAAAAAGGAGAGGAGGGTAGCAGAGGACAGGCCATGCAAGGCTGGGGATTCCACATGCAGCTAAAAGTCATGGGGCTGCCACTTCCAGAGAAAATCCCCCTCGTGTTGCTGCCTTCTCCTCCCAGCTTCAGACAGAGCCCTGGGGAAAGTGTAAACACACTGCTCTGTCTACTTGCCATGTTGAGTTGGGGCAACGGTGCTCTCATGTATTTTAACCTCTTTGCAACATTCTAGTCTCGATTGTGTTGCAGACACGGGCCACAGGTGCTTCCCTGGGAATCCCCTGTGGTCCATTTCACAAAGTCAACGCACAGATTCGCACTAATCCGAAGGCCGCACTGGGATCCCGAAGAGGCAGTTGCATTTAACGCTTTGCAATTTAAGGTTCTAAATGGAATTTTTCAAACCATGAAAGTGTGATGGGAGAGTGACTGTGATGCCCCATTTTATATTCTGTGGATCTAAAACCAGGCAGGCTTAATGTTTGCAGTAGGAATAACCAGCACAAATGTCCAGTAGCTGTCAACACGTGCATTAGAGAAAATGGAAAACCCCCTTAATACGTATGTAGACCCAGACACAGTGCACCCCCAGACCTGACGGCAAACTCAATAGACTTCACTCATGTTAACATGGAGAGCTGTGTGCGTGGATGCCCAGGTCTCTGTAACCCCCAAGGCAGTGACCATTTACGTGGTCCTTTCCGTTAGGCTGTTTTGATATATAAAGTGACAGGCTTATAAATAAAATATTATTGGGTGTCCCAGAGGCCTTGGTGGTTCTTGGAGATAATGCTGTGCTCATACACTGAGCCACTTCCTGCAGAAATGCCTTGTCTGCTATCATTTTGCATCTAAGTCGTAAGTGACAATATTATTTTGGAGTGAAAGGAATAGACCAATTTTTGGAATTTATAAGGACAGATGCAGATCTGAGAGCTAAAATCATCCATGAGTTAGTAGATTTGCAAATGGTTACTGAGAAAAATTTATTTATAATTAATATGGCTGCTGTATTAACCTGCATAAAATAACACGGCGAATCAGTTTTCAGGTATCTCCAGATAACTCACAGTGTAAACAACTAGTTCTGTTGTGGAGACTACCATTTATAACAGCATGACTTCCCTCTCTTTAGGGCCCAGGAGCACCATAAATCAAGATTACGGAAGTTAGATTTAAACACTGGATCTTTTCTTTTCAGTGGAGAAGAATATCGATTGAATTAATGAATTTGCTCAATGCTCTTATCATTTGCTTTGCTCTGACTACACGTTGTTTTCCAAATAAATCAAGTCCTCAGATTTAGATAATATCTGAGTAGCACAGTGTGCTCAGGGATTTCAAAGTACTGGATTGACTTCATCAGAAATTATCTCGAAAAGTCAAGACAGAAATGTACTGGGGCCCAAGTAATCTATAGCATTATATGGTTTTGAGAATCACTTTTTCTTTCTTTCTTTTTTTTTTTTTGAATATAGTTTTATTTTTTAAGTTATAATTTTCATTTACCTTATTATATGAGTGATATTAAGCATTTTAATTTAATTTATTGGGGTGACAATGGTTAGTCAAATTACATAGGTTTCAAGTGTACAATTCTATAATACATCATCTATATATCACATTGTATGTTCACCACCCAGAGTAGTTCTCCTTCCATTGCCATATATTTGATCCCATTTACCCTCATCTACCATCTCCCTCCCCCTTTACCTTCTAAACTATTGTCTGTGTCTATGAGCTTTGTTTCTTCATTTGTTTGTCTTGTTCCTTTGTTGCTTTAAGTTTTATATCCCACATGTCAGTAAAATCATGATTCTCAACTTTTTCTGTCTGACTTATTTTGCTTAGCATAATAAACTCAAGATCCATCCATGTTGTCTCAAATGGCACTATTTCATCTTTTCTTGTGGCAGAATAGTATTCCATTGTGTATATATACCACATCACTTTTTCTAATCTCTACTCTAAACTATGGCCATGTATGGAACATCTACATAGAGAAGTTAATTTCAGGGACTGAGGAGACAAATTTAGTAGCGTGCCTAATTAGTTTGTAAAAAAAAAATAGTAAAGAGCAAGCTTCTGATTGGTAGTTGGATTGATTTAAACCATTAGAGATTTCGGAAGAGGGTAGAGGCTGTCCAGGGTTCTAAATATCTGAAACCAGGTCCCCTGCCTTAGTGAGGTCTGAGGTCTGCTGTACCAGCAATTCTCCCAGAGGACCTCTGAGATCCCACTTGGGCTCTATCTGCTCATGGAGGCAGTTCTTCTCTTCCCAGCCAGGAAGGTGTGTGACCCAAGGAAAATGGTGGCCTCTGGGGTTACTTTTGTGCACCCTCACATCTGGCTAAACTTAGCTTTGACCATAGGAAGAGGTCATTCCTGCTTCAGCTAAAGCTCCTAGGGAGTAGCTTCATGACTCTGTCTCACTTGGTAAAACTCAGTTCACTGAAAGTTGAGTGATGTCTACCGGTGAGTGGAAGAGTCACAGCCTATTCTGCCCCAGCCAGCAGGTCCTTTAACAAGGGCAGCTCCCACCCTGCTCCAAAAGCTCCCTCTTGGTTACCCAGTGAAGTCCAAACTTGCTAGCCTGGTCCTCAAGACCTACCCTGATTCTGCCCTGCCTGCCTTTCCAGTTTCCCACTATGGAAGCAAAACTGTCCCTTCCCTCTGCTGCCATCACAAATAAGTAGACACATTGCATTTCACATTTAGGCAGTAAAATAATAACAACAAAAACACCATTCCTGGAAAAAGCACAAGGTCATCCTGTCTAGTTTTCATCCCCAAAGTAAATGGAAACATGAATATTTCCTTAAATAGTTCCCTCTTCAATGAGAACCATTCTAAACCTGACTTTGGCAATGACAGTATCAGAAATGTCATCATGACCTTCATGAATACAAAATCAGGCGTGAAAATTGTTGTTGCCCATCATAAAAAGACTAATTGTAGGCTTGCTAACCTTTATAATTGTGTGTGTGTGTGTGTGTGTGTGTGTTGCCATCGCTTTCCATGTATGTGAAGTTTTATTATTATTATTATTATTATTAATTATTATCAAATGAGCAGTTTTCTGAAGACTAGACTTTCTTGCACCTCTTTACAGGTAAACAACTTTGTTATAACTTTGTTGAAATGCCACTTCCTGAGTCCTTCTTTCCCAAGTGCAGGTTCCACAGAGACGGTGAGGGGAGCCCCTGACGGAGCCCACTAGAGTATCTTACACTGCCTCAGAAGTGTACACGCCAGCTTTCTGCAGGCAAGCACACATTGTTTTCGGTTACCAAGGAGAACCCCATAGGGCTCTCAAGAGCTTTTACTTCTGTTTCCAATCTCTCTTTCATGCTGTCTTTCTTCTTGGCTCTATTTCCAATCTATTTCTGGGTTATGTCATGTTCTTGGCCAAGCTGATTCTGATTCTGATTTGAATCCAGTCCCTTACATTCTCTGTTGGTGGCACAACTAGGAATCTTATGATCTGATCATCTGACTCTGTTGGGTGGCAAATGATACAGTAATGTGTGTGTGTGTGTGTGTGTGTGTGTGTGTGTGTGTGTCTTGGTGTGCACATACACGTGTGCATTTGGCTTTCTGGCTCACTGGCCTTGGGGACTCTGATGTCTTTTGGCATTTGAGACAAGCCCTCAGGCCACTGGGTCACCAGATATTGTTTTTGTAAGGATGATGGAAGTCTTACCATGTTGTTTCCGTCACTCAGCACATTGTGGACTTATCTTGTCCTCTGACAATTGATAGAATCGTCCACGGTGCTTGTCTTTCTAGCTGCCAAGATCTCAAGTCCCCCAGAGAGAAAACTTTGATTCCATCTGGAATGGAGAACAGTCCTGTGAGCTCTGTAGCTACAATGAATTCATGAATTTGTGGTTCTGCCTTTGCTTCCCCTCTGTGACTGGAGTGATGACACTGCGGCTTCTAATTCTCTTTTTGATTGTCTCAGTGGTAAAATAAAAGCATCTTAAAAGTCCCTTCCCCTCCTTCATTAAAATTATATATTTATAGCCATACCTCTCTGTTTCTTTGGCCAGCTAGCATATATACACTATCTCTCACTCACTCTCTCCACTACACACTCACACAGACACACACGCACAAAACATTAAGTAAATTGGTCATAAGCATCTGTCATTTTGTGCACACTCTAAGGATACATACTTCAAAGAGGCACATTTACCAATAAATGAGAGGAGATACACAGATAGGAGGAAAAGTTTTGCAACGGGTTTTTGTGTGGCTTGGACAGCCGAGAAGAGACACTGAAGACAGTTTTCCTTCGTGTGTTACCAACCAAGGAACTGGCTGTGAATACGGAATGGGAGGGGAAGGCAGCTGCTAGGATGTCTGGGACTCGCTGAGAAACCCAAAGGGTTCTGAGGAGCACGCCCCTCACCTCTCCCCCCTCTCCATGATCGCGGGGCAGTCCATGCCAAGCCATGAGCAAGTCAGGCTGACAAAAGGACGTGAGTAAACTTGAAATGTGCACCTTACCTTAAAGCACAGCCTTGGAGACTAGTGTTCAAGTAAAGTGCATCATGACACATTGATCTAGAAACACCCCCTGAGTTCCACCACTTGCCCAATATTTGACTGCATTTGAAATGTGTTTCTGAGCAAACATACTGATGTCTTCTCCTGCTTCAGGGAAAAAAAGGGGGCGGGGGCTGTAAGATTTATTAAATTCAACAGATCTTCTTTCTGATTTATTTTAGATGCCCTTTTAGCATTTATATAAATTTAAGTGACCTCAAGAATTTCCAAAAACTGAAAAGAAAAAAAAAGTTGAACTTTGAATGCCACAAACTTCCAACTTTTGAAGTTTTAGTAGTTGCTCAAATCAGAAGGAAACAACGGTTAGCTGTGAGCTCAGTTAATGGTCTTGCTGAATACGGTGCAAGATGAGAAAGTCAAAAAAGAAAAAAAAAGAAAAGCAAATTGATAACATGGGAAAATAGTTGAGACAACTTCAGTACAATTTAAGCAAAATTTGAAAACTCTTAAACATTTGATATATGAAAGTCAAAAAAAAATTCAGGTGATATTTTTAATCAAGATGAATCCATGGGTAAATTAGACTAATCTGATAATTTCAGTTTTAAAGATTTTTGTTTTTTTTTTGTCTTTCCCATCTATTTTATCAGAGCATAAGACATGGTATTACCAAGATATTCTAGTTTTAGCAACATTTAGATTATTTCTCATTAAAATCCAGTTAATTTGTACTTCTAATATCTTGGACTGTTTTTAATGACAGTCGTGTTATCTTTCTGTCCACAAAATGTTTCATATTCTACATGAAATTTTGTTAAATTAAATCATAATAACTGATATATTTTAATGAACATTTGTTCCTGTGAACTACATAGAATGTTATGGGTAATAAGATAGTGATTTAGGGGGATATTTATAGAAGACATTGGGTGTGTTGAGATGTGATTATCAAGTGGGCATTTTATGTTTGTTTATCAAGGTGAAAACAGTGTAAATTTGTCTTGAAATATAAAGGTTTGGTTGTGTCAGAATGGGAAATAAGGTAAGACAAGGTATATTTGAGAGTGTAAAATAAGTATGAAAAATATAAAAGAAGCAAGTTTTAGTTTATATTACTTGCAACTAATAAATTTCAAATGAGCAGTAAATGTATTAAAATTTTGACAAAGTTTGCTCATTGTGAATAAGTATAATCACAAAATGAGAAAAAGACATGTAAAAACTTGTCTGCAAATTATTGCTTAAATGGCATAAAAGAGTAAGAAAAACTAAAATTTGGATTTCCTTTCTGCTAAATGCCAATTTGACCTTTGAGTGTATTAATATACATTCTGCTCTTAACAGGAAATCCATGTAAAAAGCTATTCTGTATCTTGGTAACAGAATTCCATATCACCAAATTAGTTATTAACTCTTTTGCTTTATTTTATGTTCATGATCTATCTTTGAGGAAAAGTTCTTATTCTTTCTTTTTTTTTTTCTTTTTACAGAAAGCTAAGATCCTGAACAGTAACGGTTACCTACTTGCTGAGGTGTTTTGATTTGTTTCATTCTAGAGTGAGATCTGAATTATTTTTTTCTTTAAGTATTTATGACTCAGGTTTGTTTGTTGTTTTCTGTTCTCAATTCATGCCCCAACTTCAGAATAATAAAACTTTCAGGATGTCTTTCTTACTTTAACCTGGTTAGGACCTTCTTGATAGTAGCTGAGTCCCAATAAAGACTGCCTCCTTTATTTTATACTGGAAGTAATTGGCTTGAGTTAACATTTTCCAAAGTTGTAATTCTCTCCACTCCATTGTTGCTGCTCTACTGCTTATGAGCCAGCACTGAGGGAATGAGCACACGAGTAAGTGAAACCTGCCCTCTTGGGTCATTAGAAGTGAATAAAGCCTTTACCATGAAGATGTGCCGGCCTTGTGATTTTGCACTCCGGATGTTCACATACACGGTCACATGCTGGCCGTCACACTGCAAGGTTGATGGGATAAATTAGGATATTCTGGAGATGTGTCAACTTCCTCACTGACCTCGATAGACTCACCATTGTAGATTTGCTTTTGATTTCATCCTTATCATTCCATTTGGAATGTCCTTCAAAAGAGGACCTGCCCTCCGCCGTTTTGATGTCGTTTGTTGCAGTCAGTTTACCAGGGCTGTCCCACGATGGTGAGCTTTGTCAGATGGTGTTTTCTCATTTTCTTTACACTTGCCTGAAGGCCTTGGCCACATGGGACAACAGACCTTGAATCTTTTAAACATCAGAACAACTGCGGTAAATGACTAAAGGAGCATTCTTACCACAGGGTCTCAACTCAGGATGCAGATTTCACAGTGAAAGCTGACATGGTCCCAAGGAACAAACCCCTTTATGTCATATCGAGGCACTAAGTGAGAACCCCTAGGACTCATTCCAGAAGCAAATGACTTGGTGAAAGTCTTCTGTTTAATACAAAATCATCCAAAAAAAAAAAATTAAATTACAGAAAAAGAAATAGATTTAAAAGAATAGATTTAATTGTGATTAAAGTTCAGTTCTTAATGAGCAAATGAGAAACCCTCTTGCTTCTCCTTAATCTGTCTCGAACACTCAACTTAACAGATAATAGTTGTACAAACTGAAATAAAACACTCTTTAAATATCTGTTCCAACTAATCCCTCAGAATTAATTTTAAAAATCTTCTTTACTAACAATTGTAACCACAACAAACTTTAATAAAAAAAATCTTATGAAAGTTCTTATATAGATTATAAACTGATAAATTGTTAGCACAATTAATTATAGCGATTCTAATATGAAATAATTATGTATATTAATTGTCTGTGTCTACAAACCTTTTCAAAAAAGGATGCCAATAGTTAAATACAATGCAAACAATTTTACTAAATCATTTTACTTTTCATGAGCTTGTAGTTGTTTACATAGAGTCAATAAGAATCTTTTCTCCTTCCCATCAGAATGTAATTTTAACCATGACCATGCCAATAGCCTCACTTAATCAGTTATGACAAACCTACAACTACAGACGTGGAACAGATGTCAGCAAACACTTCCCAGGAATGCTGGATGGTGCTTCTCTATGGTCCATGGAATCCTGTCCTTCTGTTTACAAATTTTGCTTCTTCCTAACAGGGTGGGAACATTGACAAATGTTGTAATCCCAGACAAAGAAGGTGTTCTTAAACGTAAAGATATTAAAGGGAAAATATAGTAGTGATGAATTAGATTCTTCTACATGGCTGACCTCCGTAGATGAATAGAAGTAATTCTGAGAAGAAACTACAATTCTAGGGCCTACAAAACCACAGGAAAGGAAATTACTCTTAGTCTTAATGGTGTATAGCTCTAGCTTTTAAAACCATACTAGAGGCTGTATTTATATACTAATAAACATATTTTGTAGCAAGTAAATACCAGCAGTAAATAAAACAAACCATAAAACTAACCATACACAATCAGAAAAGCAAAAAATCATATGGTCACAGCCATATCATAAGGACCATGGCAGATTGCGTTATGTTTCAAATTCTTCACCCCTCTGTACATCCACATGCTCCATGTCCTCGCTATGGTTATGGACAGCATGCATTTCCCTGGCACTTCACTTTGGTCTTGCCTGTATGATTCGCTTTGGCTGGTGGCATATTAGCAGAAGCAACCGTGTTCCAGTCCTAAGCCATAGGAGGCCTCAGACATTTGCACTCACCAACTCAAGTCTCTGTCGTTGCCATGAGACGAGCTTTCCATGGGTAGCAGCTGGGCTTCCAGCTTTGGTTCTAGGGTAAGATGTATGGGTAGACTCGGACCACAGATCTGCTGTGGGAAGCCGACCCCCCCTCCCCAAGCCCAGTGGAGATCAGCAGAACCCTAGGAGACCCACAGACATGTGAACCAAGATGAAGAACCATTGTTCTAAAGCACTGTTTTTTGGGGGATGGTTAGTACGCAGCAAGAGCTGACTGATACAGAAGTAGTTAACTGACCACAATGTGGGACTGAAGCCTGAGTGGCCCCTTGCCCTTCCATCATTGCCCATGAGCACCCCCAACACATCCCGCATCCAGAGACAACAACATTTGGTACCTTGAGGTAAAATAAAAAAGGGCCACCCTGTATAACATTAGTCTCCCAAATAAATAATACATTGTGGCTTTCCTGTAAGTTACTATCTCCTTAGTGAAAACAATGGTGTCGCTGACTATTGTATTACCAATGTCTGAAGATACATCACAACCGTATGTGTGGAAATGGTCTGAAAATTGCTATTTATCTGCCATAATCAGATTAAGCATGAAATTAATATTATGAACTTGATCTGCGGTAACCGATCCATTCTAGGCGACAACCTATACAGCACCTTACTATATGGAGTACTGTAAGCAGTTGAGACACAATGGCAAGCATCTGTGTATGTAAACATATCAAAACATAGAAAAGGTACAGTAAAAATATGGTATAAAAGATAAAAGAAGGCACACCTATATAGGGCACTTACCACGAATGGAGCTTGCAGGACTGTAAGCTGCTCTGGGTGAGTCAGTGAGTGAGTGTGAGTGAGTGTGAAGGCCGAGGATATCATCGTACACTAGTGTAGACTTTATAAGCACGGTGCACTTAGGCTACACTCAATGTATAAAGCCACACAAAATTAAATAAAGAACAAGAGAAAATGATGCAACCAAGAGATCAGTAAACATGAGATGTGTGAGGCTGCTGTGGTGGGACAGAGCACACTGTTTTACAGCACAATTCGTGTGTGTGTGTGTTTTTAAATAAGGAGAAAGAGTACACTCTAAAATAATGATTAAAAGTATAGTATAGTAAATACGTAAACCAATAACATAGGCATCTATTATTATCATCAAGTATTATGTTCTGTACACGATTGTATACAATATACTTGTATACAACTGGCAGCATAGTAGGTCTGTTTACACAAGCATCACCACACACGCGTGAGGAATGTGTTGCACTATGATGTTATAATGGCCGAAACATTACTAGGCAATAGGAATTTTCCAGCTCTATTATAATCATATGGGACCACCTTCATATACCTGGTCCATTGTTAACCAAACTGTAGTTATGTGGCACATGACTTTATTGAGATAATTTAACATGTCAGGTGTAATTTGTCTGGGTAATTATTTCTCAGCTTCACGAAGCTGATTCCATGTTCACGGTGTCTTTTGTGGATTTCGGTGGGAAGCCAGACTGTGGGACATGACATTTTAGTGTCCTTGGGTGCCACACTGTCATGGACATCAGGTAGACCTCGTTGGCCATGGCATAGGCTGCAGATGAAAGTCTACCTACTTCTGTCTTTGCCGTGTGGAATTTAAGAAGTATTTCCAGCAGATGTTGAGACAGTGCTTCCATAGCGTCCTTTTTAATTTGCAACGTAGCAGCACCCAAGCTAAGGCAGGCATTTGATCAAAGAAGATTACAAGTCATGTCTTTAAAATGATTGCATATGAACTGTAGAAGATTTTCATAGCAAATCGGATATACTAAGAGCTCAATTGGTGCATTTCTAGATCTCTTGATTATCAATGCAAGATTCATTACCAAAATGAACAAAAATCTTAGAGTGGTGCAATAAAATTGTTGTGAGAAGTAAAAAACAAAATGCACTCTTAATGGCTTCTAACCCAGCGCAGGACAGTTATAAACTAAAACTAACTGGAATAATGGGCAGTAGTGGGAAGAACATGGGATTCAGGCCTGACGGTAATTTGATGGGCTGTGCGCATGTCACAAACAAGAAGGTGGGAGGAGGTGACAACTGAGTTGTCCCTGCTGTGACAAGCTGCATAATTCCAGGCAGACACAACTAATTACAGTGAAGAGAAAATTAATATGTTGGAAAACTCATAAAGCATTAAAATCCAATAGCCTCAAAATCTCTGGTACTAGATTTTGGACACCCACTCTGATGAACCATAAGCAGAACTTTTCAATAATAAGATGCTTAAGATCACCTTACAATTTGAATGTGAGCATTTAAGTTCTAATGTCAGCCTCCCGTAATTCTCTTCATACAGAGAAAAGTTATTTTGGGTCAATGGTGGTGGGAAAATATAAGCAGAAAGTTGTAATAAAAATTCATGAGGTCATCTACCCATTGTTCGTAGAGCTGGTTGGTACTTGAGCATTTTTGTTTTCTTTTCTAATGTAGGGCTTTCATCCTTTTGGTGAATTTTTCTATCTCATGCATCAGGTAGCAGGATAATAATGTCGTTCTTCAGGGTAACTTTACGTTGGTGTGGTCAAACGGTCTCTGTCATTTTGCAAAATATCACCTTATACAGGGTCATGGTCATATATTTGAGGTTCCCCAAAACCTAATTTTGAGGGCTAAGAATTGGTGTTAATGTAGAGGACCTTGGAATATTCTCCATGCACTGTAAACCCACCATGATCTTCAGTTACATTCCTCCTTCCTTCCTTCCTCCTTCCTTCCTTCCTTCCTTCCTTCCTTCCTTCCTTCCTTCCTTCCTTCCTCCCTCCCTTCCTTCCTTCCTTCCTTCCTCCCTTCCTTCCTTCCTTGCTTCCTTCCTTCCTTCCTTCCTTGCTTCCTTCCTCCCTCCCTCCCTCCCTCCCTTCCTTCCTTCCTTCCTTCCTTGCTTCCTTCCTTCTTTCTTTCCTTCCTTCCTTCTTTCTTTCCTTCCTTGCTTCCTTCCTTCCTTCCTTCCTTCCTTTCACAGAAATACACGAGCTCCAGCTATGTCCAGGCACTGGCTAGTGGTGACGTGATGTGACACAGTCCTGCTGCCCTCAGTAGACCTCGTTAAATAAGCAGACAGAGAGTGAAAACAGGAAATTACAGTACAGTTAGACTGATCTGAACTTACAGTACCTTGAGGGGATTGGAAATCGTTATATAGAGTGTGAGAGAGAGAAACAAGAGACGAGAACCATTCAAAATCTGAAACAGAGCCAGACCTCACATGTTAGGCCCTTGATTTTTATTTTATTTATTTATTTATTTATTTATTTATTTATTTATTTATTTGCTGCATTTATAACTTGTGACAAAGACTTTCTCCTTAACTAAATTTACTCACGCACCTCTGAGCCCTCTTACTGACTAGGTCTTGACCTTTTTCCCCATCCTTGCTGGGCCTGCATAGGCTAGTTTTAGCGAGAATCCTGCTAAGTCAATTTAGAGAATCCTGATATCTGCTCACCCTTTCCTAGGAATCCTATTAAGTTGACTTATCAAGGATCCTCCTAAACTCAATGTCTCTTTTTAGTAATTTTCTATCCACACACCCCTCAATCTGGTCACTGGCTATAGATCCCCAGCGATCTGCTGCAGTTGCAGTTGAGCTCATCTCCCTCCTCTCTCCGATTGCAAAAGTCTTCAATAAAGTATTCCTGCCATTTTAAACACTCCTCAACAAACTCAGTCCTTTTTCATTTTCCAAAAATCTTAACTTAGTGTAAGACTGATGGGAGAGCTTGCTAATTCAAACTGATGGCCTGAGACCCCACCACAAATTACCAAATTGTGTGACTTGGACTGTCAGGTAACACAATGGAGTGAGATTTGCTTGAATCTATTTTTGTCGGTGATCAAAAACAGTTGAGCAGTGTTTGACACCTAGCCCACACCAAACCCTGGCTTCCTGTACTTTGTTTGTTACAAAGGTTTTTAGATTGCTACAAATATGTTAGCTTGTGTTTCTCTCTTGAGCTTTTAAAATCTGAGCATTGGATGGAAGCCAGAGCATGAAGGCATCTCTGTGAGAACTTACCCTAATTCTCCTAGGCCTCTTTCAGACTACTTAACTTTGTCCTTTGCTGCTGAGGTATGGTCTACCTCACATAAAAAACTCTGTGTGTACTTCACAAGGAAGCACACGTGTAAAAGGATATGGACAGAGCAAGGAAACAACCCATGGGAGCTCTTGAGAAAAACTCTGCTGAGCCAGTACCCACACTGACTGAAAAACTGAGACCACCTCCTTACGGCTCAAAATGTCCATAGATGGCTCGCAGAGCCCACTGCAAGCGGCCCTGAGAGCCTGGCTGTGAGTCCTGTAAGACATAGTGGTTGGAGAGCTGGCTTTTCCCCAGTTCATCACAGCTTCTTTTACCAGAGTCTGTCATGGAAGCCACACAGCCACAAAGCCACAGGTACAGACAGGCCAGCCCACAACCTCCAGGACTGACGCTGATGCACTCATCTGGAATAAGACGCTGATGCGCCCTTCCCTGCACCTTCCTCTTCTCCCAGCTGTCTTTGCCTCCTTTGTGTCTATGTTTGGATGAAGTTCTGCTGCATCAGCTCGAGAGTGACAACTCTGCCCAGGCCTTGTGGGGATGAGACCAGAGAAGAGCAGCGAGACATTTTCCACCTCTTCGTTGTTTCCACTTCCTGCACATAGAAGACACTGGCTCATTTTGTCTTTATTATTACTTTGCTCATGTCAGGATCCCAGAGTATCACTTTTATTAGCTTAATTTAAGTGTTAATCATTCTGAACTAGAAAAACAAAAACAAAAACAAAAACAAAGAAACCTTTCTTTTATTAAGAAGACAATATTTTAATAAAAAAACCTTAAACTAGCCTTATAATAATTAATCAGATGAAATTAAACATATCTCAATATGCTACATGAAGAAATCAACATTTTCTCAATCTTTCAGGCACCACTATAAATAGACTTGGTAAATGTACATTTTACAGAGAAAAGTGCATGAGATACTCAATGGAAACATTTAACATTACCACATCTGTTATGAGAAAATGTCCAGGCCCTGATGTTTGAAATGCCTTTTTAATTTTATGAGGATGATATTGGGCCATGTTTTGATTTTGGGGATTAATCTATTTTATAATAGCTATTATATGAGGATTTAATATAAGGTAAGTACTTGTGGTAACTGTTATTTTTTGATGGCTTAAGAAACTATTTTATAATAGTTACTACATGAGGATTTAATATAAGGTAAGTATTTGTGGTAACTGTTATTTTTTGATGGCTTAAGATAGTACAAAGGATTAGTTTTTGAAGTTAAGCTCCCATGAATTATCAGTGGGACCCAGTTACCAGTAATTTCAAGGATATAAGGAATCACAAGACACAGGCAGAGCAGATAGAGGTCTGTGAGCCCAGGTTGGGTCTCGCTGTTCCCAGATTAATACAAGAAGTCCCTAAATGATACATGGAGCTACATTCCCTGACCAGAGGGGTGCAGTTGGTCATGAAATATATCTATTTTCTACTCAGACAGTTATATAACTTCCATGACATTTTTCAGGGAGCCCGGTCCCACAAATCCCCAGTTTCTAGGTCTGTTTCCATAAGCAATCTTAGTCTATCTGTTGTCCTGCTAAAAGCAATCTGTAGACAGAGACTCTCTAAGAACTCAAATATCATTGATTTGTTCGCCAGGGTTCTGTCAATGACTTAGTTTCCAGAAGATTTGACCTGTGCACACATGCTTTGTCTATCATCTATCATCTATCATTTATCTACCTACCTATCTATCTGTCTATCTGTCTGTCTGTCTGTCTGTCTGTCTGTCTGTCTGTCTATCTTTCTATCATCTATCTAATCTATCTATCCATATACCCATCTATGTATTTATATCTCTGTTTTTCTATCAATAGATTTAGAGAGAGCGAGTGACAGAGGAGAAACCTTTGAAACCCTCTTTACCTTGCCAGGACTAATTAAAAGACCTTTTGTTGGTATGAATGCAAGCCTTTTTTTTTTTTTTTCTTGTGGTGAATAAAGCTTGTTGAAAGTAGTTATGTGGGCGAAAAGCCACTTAACTAGTGACATGTCACACACTAAAATCTCAGGGGGAGTTTCTCAACTAACTTTTTTCTTATGCTTTAAGGTCCTGAGTAAAAGCATCTTCTCAGAAACATGGACAGGGCGTGTTCTGATCCTCATTAACTGTGACAGTCCTGTCACGTCAACAGCACCTGTTCAGAGCCGTGTCTGGATGAGGCCTGTTCTCCCCGGGATCCAGCGGTGCCCCACTAATCCACATACTACCTGGGTTAGGTCAATATTCATTTTGTCCATTCGGAAGCCCCGAGTGCTGTGAGCTTTGGAGAGGAACTGCACAGGGAGTGACACCACCTCTGCC
This sequence comes from Rhinolophus sinicus, assembly GCF_036562045.2. Lineage (NCBI taxonomy): Eukaryota > Metazoa > Chordata > Mammalia > Chiroptera > Rhinolophidae > Rhinolophus > Rhinolophus sinicus. The sequence continues at coordinate 196,045,668 of NC_133753.1, read as the reverse complement.
CAGAACCTGCAGTCCCACGTAGGCCCTCAGCAGCTCCTGAGTCCCTTTTTATTCAGCACTGATCTACTCCTCCACTGTTTTCCATAGAAGTTAGGCCAGCCTTTGGCGGTACCCCAGCCCCTCCCTGGCCAATCCCCTCGTATTCCTGACGCTGAGCCTTCCAGAAGTGTGCAGTTAGTCTCAGAAGAGGGCCCTAAGCCCCGTCATCTCGTATGACTCAATGTCACCCCGTCACACCTCCTCTGCACCCCTTCCAAACTCACATCCTCAACCTGTACATCTCTCCCTCTCAGCTTAAAAGATGCGTTTATCTTTTCATTAATATAATCGCCCCTGGGTCCTGCCTTTCCCTCTGCCTCGTGGGCTTTTTCTCATCTTGTTGCCAAGGCCAAACGTCCTGGAGGGGTGATTAAGTATCTACTCTCTGTCTCTTTTTACTTTATCCAGCAAACTGCAACCTGGCTTCTGACTCCAGGCCCTAGCACACAGTTTCGGCTGTTACTGGGAGGGCTTCCTATGATGATGCAGCGTTGGATGGAACACATTGAACGGACTTTTCCATCTTCCTTTTGTCAGTGGAGACGTCTTCTGAAACTTGAGGGTGGGAATTTTGATACAGCTTCTCCTAAACATCAGAGTGGGTGTTTCTGGGAGTTTCATTTAAGAGGAACCTTTGGCTTCGGTGAATGAATTTATCACATGAGAGGAAGGTGATTTTCCCTTTTTAAAATAACTTTTCTGGGTTTTTCAATCTCTTTTACAATGAACATATTTACTTTGATAATTAGGAACAACCATGGCAAAATGAGTCAAGGCCAAGTTTAATGGCGGACCTCTGTCCATCGTGTGCCTGTCGGGTCACCAGCAGCCTGCAGCCGGAGAGGCCGCCTGGCCCACTTACAGAAGAGCTTTGCTTCAAGCCTCACTGAGGTCAAGGAAGCGGCCGCCTGTGGGCACCGAGAATGTCACCTCAAGCCTCCCTTCTTTCTTAGCCCCGTGGGCAGCACCTCACCCTCCTCCCGTAGCAAAGGGGGAGAAACACCTTCCCATGGAGAAGGGGGCTGGCCACTTTCCGAGAGAAAGCCCTGGTGAAAGCTGGCCTTTCAGTGAGGCCACAACTTAGTTCCTCCTCATGGTGTGTTACAGCGACAGGGTCTCCCACACAACATGTGCACGGCGGGAATGACGCCTGTTTATGCCGTGTTCGTCACGCCTTTGGGAGTCAGAATAGCACCGAAGAGGAGGCATGTGCCTCATTTCATGCTCAGCTGTAACACACCTGACCTTTCTGAAGCGTGGCACTGCCGATGAGTGTGGGTGTCTCTGTGTGTGGACAGCGGGAACAAACTATGCAGTTCAAAGAGGAACAGGGCAGGCAAATGTTCCTTTGTCGATATGGCATGCAATTTTTGTTTTGTGACAGGCTCAGTGTGCACCTATGGAATAGCTCCCTCCATCTTACAAGTAGGCAAGGTGAACTCCCTCAGTTTAATGAGTCCTGAACTATGCCTTGTGGACAGAATTAGAAAAACACAACATTAAAAGAGTGTGGAGGCGGCGGGGGGCGGGGGGGGGGGGAAACGGGATGGGACAGTCTGTTTACTTTCCTTGGAAAACATTAGGAATTCCTCATATGGGCTGGAAGCAACTACTAAGACGTGGGGAGGGAGCCCTAGGGTGGAATTAGCCCTGTGCAGACCGGTGGTTCTGAATCACACACCAGGATTGAGTGGCCAAGAAACCAGCCCGAGGGCCTGGCCTGCTCTCCTAAGGTAAGCCTGGAAGGGTGAGTTCTAGGCTATGTGCTCATCCCAGTGGAGAAGTGACCTCCTGGGCCTTGTGTCGTTCTTTGAGTCTTCCATTTGATGTCCTCGGTGTGTGCATGTCTGTAGCAATACTGCTACCCCGCTGGCACGTGAGTTACGGACCTGACGATTGCAGATGGGGAATTCTGTATCAGGTTTTGAGGCGGACGAGCAGACCCACCCATGGTGCCAAGTGTCCTGGCCAGGAGGGAATCAGGACACCCTGCATGAGATGGTAGCCCTCTGCTGAGTCACCTGTGGTTCTACAAATGCCTCTGTGCCCAACAACCCAGCTTCACACAGCACAGGTGTCGTGGGCTCAGCCGATCAACTCAACTGCTCTTCCTTTGTGGCCAAAAATAATCGCGGGGAGAACTCTGAACACTGTGCTCTCTCCTGCAAGTTCTCTGTGACTCCTTTTCATGAATCGCCTGAGCAGCAGATCAGGACCTTCACATTCATGGCTGACATGACCATGCTGGCACTGCCCGCTCCAGCCAGGCTCAGGGGCCTGTGTCGGCAAGCACCCCTTCTCTGGTCAGCTTGTGGGATGTATGACAATGAAACATAAATGAATCATTTTTCTTCTTTTTCCCACATCATGACATCTTTACTTCCTCGGCCCACTTTAGAGTGCAAGTTGTTTGAGGTTTTCCTCCTTTTTCCATTTCTGGGATAATATCAAGTTTATACTTAATGACATACTATAGATTTTTGTTGGATTCTGATAGTCAAATCAGTGTTGTTTGCTATGGTTACAAGTGGTTAGCAGGTAACTGCAGTTTCAGGTTTGTGATGTGCATAACTCGAGGGTGCTAATGTTGGCTGAAAGGTGTGTCTGTGTGTGTGTGTGTTTTGCGTGTGTCATTTGTGTGTGTGTGTCTGTGTGTCTGTATATCTGTGTTGTGTTCTGAATACAACACACGTGACCATCTGCTACAGACTCGCTAATGAGACCAGGAGCTCCCTTAGAAGAGACATATCATCGTCATCTGTGCCTCGCGCCCATCCTCAGTGGCTCTCAACACATCTACAGGCAAATGTAATTGTGCAGGAGGTCCCAGGAATGTCGCGTTTGCCCACGCCCTCCTCTTCCCACAACCAGTACCATTGTTTCCTGCAGATCACGGCTCGCCTTCCTGGGTCCATTGGCCAACATCCTCTCTAAGTCTTGCCTGCGTGAGCTTTGCCCTGTTTCCCAGCAGGCACTTCCCATTCCCGCTCCATCCAAGCCCTTACCCTCCACACCCTGCTCTCTTGCAAGAAGCCAAGGTGGTCCTCAGACAGGTTTGCTTTCAATCCAGCAAGACCCGTCTCTGAAAGAGCCTGTTCACTCACTTTCTAATCTCCACTTACTTAAAAGATCTTTATAGAGATCCGAGCTGGCTTTTTTTTTTTTTTTTTTTTGTCTCAGAATTTCAAAGCTTTGAGGAGTCTGTGATCACCGGGCCTAATTCCCCATCCTGTAGATGAAGCTGAGCCCTTGCAGTATCTGTCCTACATTCCACAATCAGGTAGAGGACAGGGTCTCCATGTATTCTCCTTTCTACTAATTCCCCACTCACAGGTGGCTCGTCTGCTGTTTCAGGGTGACAGTGGTGCTCCATAAAAGTGCCTGGATTGGCCCTGGATGGCCTGGTGATAGAAAATGGCAACATGACAGTGGACTCAGTCACAGAGTCTCCAAACCCAATGGGCACTTTTCCAGGGACAGTCACCATTAGTGACCCCGAGTCAACAAGGAGGGAAGCTTAAATTTGTGACAAGGTTGACCTATAAAAGTCTACTTAAGATAATGTCTTCATGGTTCATACATGCTGCAGCATTCATCAGTCTCCATTCCTACGGCTGCATAATTCCCCCGGTGTTTTTTAAATATACATCTTGTTTATCCATTCGCCCACTGACACCAGAGTTGTTTTCACCTTTTGTGCACATTGGTGCACAAGATTTTGTTTTAACACCTGGTTTCAATCCCCTCAGGTATATGCCTAGGAGTGGAATTGTTATGCTAAGTGGAAGAAGCCAGACACAAAAAGCCACATAGTGTATGATTCCGTTTATGTGAACTATCCAGATTAAACAAATCTATAGCTACAGAATGCAAATTTATTGTTGCCAGGGGCTGGGGTCGGGGGATACGAGAGTGACTGAGCAATGGGTGTAGGGCTCCTGTTTGGGGTGATGAAAACATTCTGGAACTAAATAGTGGCGATGGTGGCACAATATCGTGAAAGCATTCAAGGCCACTGAATTACACATTTACAAAAGATAAATGTTATGTTGTGTGTATTTTGCAACAAAAAATCTACTTGAGAAAATAAAGTTTCAGAATGACGATGGGTGTCTTTTAAACGTACAGAATAAATCAACTGAGAATTGACAAAACATTGCCAAGTACTGATGTTGCAGACTACACATAAATAAGTGAAACTATTATAAATTGAAGACCAACTGCTTTTTGTTCAATACGGTTAACCATAGAAATTTTACCCTTGTCATTCAGTTTAAACCTGCATTGATTTTTGGGAACCTATGTAACAGAAAAATAGGTTTCAGATCAGAGTTGGTTAAATTATAATGAGTACTTCATTAGTATGATAAACAAGCAAAGGTTTATTGCATAGTTAATTTACACTGAACATTACATTACATTTTTCATCTTTGATGTTGGGAAGATAAGGCAAGAACAGGAATGAGCCTGGTTAAATGATTAAGAACCAGATCGATTTCAAAAGCACTGCCATGCTTTTATCATTTCTTTTGCAAAGAAAAGAAAACAAAATGATTTCTTTCTCTCTTTGTTAAATGTGTATAAGCCTGCAAACACATGCCATTCCATTGGTTTCTTCAAGCTCTTGGTGGTGATATAAAATCTAATGTTGTTCATGGAGGAAAAGAGTTTGGACCACTTTACAGCTAAGTACACAACATTTAAATATTTCAGTAATGAAAATGGAATTCAGAACGAACAGTCAACAGTCAATGCAAAAATAACAGCAAAAATATTTTAGTAAAATTGACTTGCAAGATGTGTTTCTCATCTATGAGCCATATATATATATATATATATATATATATATATATATATATATATCCAAACACACAATTATAGAACACATTTCTGGCAACATCAAACAGAGCTCACCCTGGCTAACCTCTTCTTAGCCAATAAATATGTCAGAGCACTAAAATTGTTTTGGTGATATTTGATTTGATGGTGCCTAGAACCCAGAGTGATTATTTAAAAAATACAATTAAATTTCTTTAAAAGGGGACATAAAACTTGCTGAAAGGTCCTTTCTTATAGCACTTATCCAAACTTTAAAAGATCCATTTACTCACGAGAGCATTTTATGTGGTTCAATTTCCACTCTTCATCTCAGAGCCTGGGGAATTACAGCACAAACAGCAGCCATCACTGCCCACATCCCACGCCCAAGCCCTGCCATTCTCCTAACAGGCATTGCAATTGCTTTTCAGAACATCCTCCTCGGAGGAAAACGCAGTGTGAAAAAGAGTTGCAAGGGACTGACTGAGTAGCAGAGAGCATCCATTTCAATGGCTCACCCTTCTGGTGGCTCCGGAAGGCTCTCTTTTCTTCAGGGGAGGGGCGTTTCTTCCTGCTGGTCTGCCCCAGGTATTTCTCTTCGTTCTTCAGGACTCCACTCAGAAACCCTTGCTTTCAGCAAACCTTCTCTTCTGCACGTTAGCGTCTCCCTCTTCCTTAGAGCCTCCCTACAGCTGACCCGCTGTCACAGCTGCCACCCAAGGCTCCATCCCCTGCAAGCTCCTGAGTCTGACACGTTCAACTTTGCCTTTCCAGTTCAAAGTGCTCGGCAGAAACAATCACATTTGTGAATGAATAAGTGAACAGCATGCAAATGTTCTTTAATTATAGGACACATTAAGATCTGACATGGCCTCAGAAATACGTTTTTTTATGTTTTGAGACCTCCTTGCACCGTCACATTTGTTATCAGTTTGGGGAGTTCAGACTGTCCTCCAGGATAAGTGATACATCCTGGCAGGGACTCATGGGAATGTCCTAGCAGGAACCATGTCCAGTATATCTTTATACACACACACATACAAACACACATTATACACACATGCACATGTCAGAATACATACAGAATAATACCAGGGTCAAGTAACCGTGTGTACGCATGTTGGTGTGTGTTGGATGGCACCGTAGAACTAATTGGCATAACTGAGTCTTTCTCACCTGAGATGGCAGTAGCGTTGGAGAAACGAGTGATGGAAGCTTAAGCATGATATTTCATGTAAAACTATGGATGCTGTCTTTAGTGATGGGCACGGATGATTAACTGTTAATAACAAATATGGTCCAGGGTCTTCACTACCTGTGCTACCAAGACTAAGCCAGTTAAGCTTGTCCTGCCTTAATTTACTCAAATGAAAAGAGAGCTAATAAAAACACCTTCCCCATGACAGCATGTGAGGATTAAAGAGCTAATGCAGATAACCCCTCAGATCAGTGTATGTACAGACTAAGGGATCGATCGATCAATGTCTGCATTTGGATTGACATCCTTGCCAATCATCCCTAGCCAATGACAAACCTCAGAACTGCATGCAACTAGCGAATTCAATTCCAATCTGATGGGGAAAAATAAAGAGATATTACCAAATCTATAGCGATCATAGGAGATTTCGCTTAATCCCACTCCCAAGAAATCAACAGATATAGGAAATATACAAGTGTAGATCCATTTCCTTCAAATACTCAAAGAAAATCAACATTAAAAATAGTGCAAGCCATATCTGTTATGTCTGATTACAATACATGAATTATAAAATAGAAACAAATAGTAGACCAAAAATATATTTGTTAAGAACGTATTAATAGCCTTTGAGTAACCCTGTGTGAAAGCCAGAATCAAGTTTTAAATATTAAAATAGTATTGAGTGATAAGGCCACTTTACCTGTCTGCAATTACTTTTAAATAAAGGGAAGAGATACTTTATAAGAGAAGTAATTTAAATGTACACATAAAGAAATGTTGTATACAATGAGGAAGACGAGGTAGCTTTTAGGAAATTTGTCCAACGTATTAGATATTTCTGAAAGAACTCATAACTTTAAAAAAGTATGGAGTTTAAGTAAACTTCTTTAGAACTGTGACTTCAGCAAGATCTCATGTTCAGAAAACATGTAAATTATTGAACTATTTTTCTTTGACTTGCTAGAAGTTGTATATCAGCCTCCAGGTGTCTGACAGTCTTCCACAAGTGAACCTCTAGAGCCACTGCTGCAGAGGTGACAGCTCTCAGCAGAAATGTGGTGCCCTAAGGTACAGAAGAAAGTCAAAGCCAAGAATTCAGGAGGAAGGAATTAGCTGTACGTTTAGCTAATTAATTTCTCCTACTTAGGTAAAAACAAATGCATGAATGAACAAGAGAAGAGTCTCCAGATTAAAATTCTGCTATAATAGAAGTGAACATTCATTAAACCACAAGGGCAGGTGAGCAGGTCCAGAAAAGGAGACATCATGCAGAAGAGTGACATGATCTGACTCCCCTTTTGAGGGGGTGACAGACTTTGTATTGAGAGCCTGCAGTCATACAGGTGTGGAAGCAGAAAAGAAGGAAGGGACACAAGAGTGACATGGACAGAGGGCAGCGATGGGGGCGATGGCCACCAGTCAGAATCCAGGTGTGCTTTGAGGGCAGAGGTGTCGCCATTGGCCGGCAGACTGGATATGGGGTGAGAGAAAGAGGGGAAACTGATGCAACCCTTTCGGCCTGAGCAACTGCTGAGTAGAGTTTGTGTTTACAGAGATGGGTGAGAGAGGGCAGCAGGTCAGTGGGGTAAGAGAGAAGCCAGTGCCCTTGGAGATTTGGCTGTTGCTGGTGGCTTTTTTGTGTTGTTGTTTTTTAATTGAAAAGAATTTCAGCAGTGACAGAAGCACATAGGTGAGAGGGAAAAGGGAACCTTGTTCTTTTTTGAATCCCCCATCTCGTTTTGTACTTTCGCTTTTAGAGAGCTTATGGAAGGGGACAACTCGGCTATTGTTCTGAGGCTCTGCCACAGTCGTTGGTGAGTGTCATTCCTGCAGCTGGTGATAAACCCTGCGCCATATTGCAATCATCAGTCAATGTGTCCCAAGCATGACGGCTGAGAAGGTTCTGGACCATCCTTCATGTCGTCTGTAACTCCCAGCGCACTCGTCTCTTGACCACACCAGGTCTCCTTGTCTGGTGGAGCGAATACATATCTAATCAAAGTGGCCTTTCATGTATTTTGAAACACCCATTCCCTAAATCCTCTTCATGGTCTATTTTCTTGACTTTTGACTAAAAATGTCTCCTTATAAATATTAATATCCCTTTTGATTTCTCCAGCCTTTCAAGAGGCCAGAAGTAACCCATCTAAATCTGGGTTGAGCTAAACGTTCCCTCACTTTATCTTTCTAGAATTCCTGGAGGTTTCTTCTGCATGTGGGATGACTTACTTCACGGTATTAGTAGCCTGGCCTGGCTCAAGGGAGTCATAACTAGCTCTTCTGTTAGCCATAACTTTGATAATTTTCCAAATTAACATCACAGTTAAGAAAAATGTTTTACCATCCACATTTTCAGCCAAATCCTTCATAAATATGTTTTGATTTTTATTTTCTTCTGAGAAAGCATTCTTTACTTGATCTGTCTTCTTATGAATCATGCCTCCAACTCCCCCCCCCAAAAAAAAAAAAAAAAAAAAAAACTGTGACAGTGTGCTCTATTGATTTTTTTTTTTTTTTTTTTTTTATCTATATTAACCAGGCTGTGAATAGTGGCTGATTTCTGGGGAACAAGGTCATCAGTGGCAACAGAGTTGAGGATGAGAAACAGGAATACAGACTTTTATGTCTTCTCCCATGTCACATCCCAGCCAAGTCCATTATTGCAGTTTCCAATGAGAACACAGGCTATTCACTCAAAGCTGCCACCTGCTTCATAGCCACATCGAGAGGCAGGAGCTGAATATATCAGATGTTATTTGCTACTTAGTCTCAGGTGGTAGCTCAGAATCAATACCCTTAAATCAAGATTCTCTGTATTAAGCAAGAGCAGGGGCATTAATTATCATTCCAGCTCTCCCTTGTCCTTAGTGTATAGAAGAAGGCACAGCGCCCTAGCATTCCATGCCACGTGGCCCTAAATGTTTCCTCTGTATTAGTCAGTCGCCAGAATTATATTCTTTCTGAATTATAGGATCTGGAATAGGCTTACACTCAGGTGTACTGTCCAAATTACTTTGACTATTTGAAAAGATTAAATATTACAAAAGTGACCTAATGGCATTTGCTTTGAGAATTCGATAAAAATTAATCAACAAATACACAATGAAGGCATGTAGGTCAAAAAAAAAAAAAAAAAAAAAAGAGAGAGAGAGAGATAATAACATTAAAGTCTAGAAGTCAACAGGAACAGGGGAAATCTGAAGCATATTGAGCGATGGTGAAAAGAACACAAAATAGACCCCTGGCTTTCCCAGCGTGTGCACTAACACATGTTAGAAAGCATGCTGATCTATCTGAAGAAACAAACAAACACACCCAAAAAAACGTTTCCTGACCTCATCCCTCATCCCTCGTCCTCTGAGAGACATTTGTTAGGGGAGACTTGGTTGATTCCTAAACAATGTAAAGGATCTCAGAGATAGCAGTTTTGTGTAACATGCAAAATGTACTCCCATAGAGTTGCTTCTTGTGTGGCCCTTTGAGAAAAGTCAAGTTCAAGTTAAAGGTGGCTCAGGTTATTGGGAAAACGATGGGTGATTCCTTTATGTAGTTTTGCAGATCTTCAATTTCACTTGAAATTTTGTGGGAAATTTTAACTTCTAAATTTAATATTAGAAAGTGTTATTTTACACTAAACTAGACCAGACGTATATGAGACAAGAGTTCAAGATTTCCATCACGTTCAAGATAAAGGAGGATGAGGAAGGCAGTGTCAGCACATTCAAATGCAAGTTGCAATGACAGGGCTTCCTACAAAAACTCAGTCTTAACCATTGAAACTGGGAAATTTGACCTAGCAGAAGGCCTTTTCTACTTTTTAAACTATCTCAGTAGCGTTTTGGTAAAGATTCAAAGGAAACTTAAACGTCACTGGATCTGTATTGGAGTCCTCCAAGTTGGTTCACATACAGTTCCTATGTGTGAATTTGAAAAATCACACAAGCCAGTATTTGTGTAGCACACAGCACTCACCAGAATCTGTCCTGATAACTGCACTGGATTTATCCTGCAAGCATTCTCACAACCCAGAAACTACAATTAGCCTCCAGTTTCTACAGTGAGGAAGTGGAGGCACCAAAAATTAAAGAACCTTCTGAGGTTGCCTGCCTGGTGAGTGGTAGGCTTGGATTCAAACCCAGGGTCTGTACCGTCAACTGCTGGCCTACATTCTCAGCCTAAACACAGATTTTTCAAACTTAATGTGTACTTAACCTTTAGATTTTTGATGAAATAGTGATCAATGCTATTTAGTCCAGTGTGTTTTTCTCATGTAAGACCGTGCATCTTTTAGCAATGAGAAACAATGAGAAAATTGTCATGGAAATTCCAGAGCCAGCCGGAGGAATGTTTAGGTTCCAATTTAAGGATTCTGGTTGGGGTTTTGTCTGTTTTATTTCATTTAAAGCTCTCAACAGCCCATTAAGAGAGTTAAATGTCACCTACATCCATCTGGCTTCAGCACTGAAGTTCTTAACCATCAGGTTGCGTTACTTCCTGGATAGAAAGAGGAACAAAACCTAATGTTAGATCAAATGCAGGTACTTGCAAATTAAGGAATGTGTTTGTTCATTTATCTGGTCATTCATTTGACAAGAGTCAGCAAATATTTACTGAGTCACTTCTGTGTCCAGCATCCCACAGATTGTCACTGTGGGGAGGTGAGGGAGATTCAGTCCTCACTGAGGTAACACCTCATTTAGAGAACTGAAATAAAATAAAATAATCGGGAGGGCTGGCTCTTTCCCACTGGGACGTACAGAGAATTATCGACAGAGGGCAAAGCCAAGAAGCTGAAACTTAAAGACTGAATGGCATTGAATGGGGGGTGGGAAGGGGCGGGTAGAAGAGGAGAGGGCGGTATGGTCAGAGGAAAAGGATCAGTAAAGGTACAGAAATGGGAGAAAAATACATTTTTAGTTCGAAAATGAAGTGTTGAATAGAAGGGAAACACCTCTCTAAATCACCTCAAATAAGATTATTTTAACTCTGATAAAAATTTTTATTCGAGATAAAAATTAATGGAAATTACACAAAAGATCAAGGAAAAGAAGAACCAAATATCGATTTGGTTATTGCGAAGGTTAGTGCACTGGATTAATGACTGTGGCCTTGAAAATGCAGCCCCACGATAGGGGTGGAATGAGAAGAGCTCCAGAACCAGGCACTAAACCCTATTGTGCGAAGTTTTGAATAAATGCTGTTATGTGACCACCACCCTTTGCTTTAAAAATTGGTGTTTACCCACCCACTCTGCTGCAGAAATGCTTTCATAGAATGTGTTTCTCACCAGGGTTTTTAAATATTTACTTGTGTTGATTAATAATTTATAGTTGGTATTCCGGACCTCAGGCTCATGAATAATTGACATGTTCATTTAAGATATGCAACTGTTCTGTATAATGACGCAGGACGCGGTGCCCTGGTCTAGTTCCCGAGCACTTCAGTGCTAAGACTTCCCAGTGGACTCAGGCTTGCTTTGGGTTTGGCAGAGGCGGACAGTAAGGACCATAGCAAATAAGGCAGGATCATAGGTGTGTGTGCCGTACACACTCCCTTCAAAAAGGGTAGCGCTACCGTCACATCCCGGAAATCTGCATCCTCGTAGTAACACTCCCAGTGGATTTTATTGGCTGCATTTTTAGTTGAAGGAAGGGAGCTCAACAAATCTGATTAAATTCCACATTGCCTCCCCATCCTACTTAAGTTATTTAGGAGTAGTCTGCAACATAAAAACATAACATGCATGTGCGTATATGCACGTGTATATGTGTGTATATCTGTGTGTGTGTGTATTTCTAATCATTACCAATGCTACTGCTATGATGGTGTTTTCAAGACAGTAAATTTGATTTAAAAAATGAGAAACTAGTCTAAAGTTCTGTGTGGCTGCCATATTGACTGTCAAGTTGGTCCCTCCAAAATCTTCATCTCTAACCTCACTTTGTTCAGAGAATTGAATGTTGGCTAGCTGCATTTTCGTGTCAAAATAATTCTTCTGTTTCAAAAGAGAAATATCAAATCTGGTAGTTTTAGAAGATCCATACCAAAATAAGAAGAGTTAATATAATTTTTCACTATATTGTTTATTTTCCCCTGGCAATTCAGTGTTGGGATACGTGTAGTAGTCCCCTGCATGTGTCATCGGCCATGGAAGCCATCATGAAAAGGCATGCTTTGTGTCTATTTTTCTAACTTTCCATGTAGCTTCCCCTATTTCTCTTTTGGGTCCATTCCCCTTTATCTATATAATCTTGCCCATATGATTCCTGGATCCTGTATTAGAAAAATATCACATTTAGTTTTATTTTCTTTCATTTTACAAAATGGCTGCCTAACTCTCGTCAAGATAATAACAGGTGTTATGGTGCTATAAGGTACTGAGTAGTTCAAGCACAGTGACAATAGGCAAGGTTGCTTTCTGATGATGGTTGCATAATACCGTCTGAGCCGATAGCCACTTCTCTCGTCTGCAAGATATTTGATGATTCTGCCCACAGAGCAGTGAAAGTGGGTGTATATTATGACATGTCTGGCTGGCGTTTCCAAGGTCCTGGCATCTGGCAGACATCCAGGCCCCAGTGGACAAACAATTTCTCATTTGCTTATTTTGATTAATGTGTCTTACTCTCATCTTCCCCGGCTGTATGAGAAATCGCTCTTGGCTCCAGACTCCGGGTTGTGCTATTCACTACAAGCTTTCCTGGCTTGGCAATCTGTTTGAGGTTGAGGTGTCTCTATTTTATCGACTTCAGCTCTTCCAGCAGAACCGTACACTTCTAAGCACCTTCCATTTCATCCGTCCATGTCTGCAGATAAGATGTGGGCATCAGGCAAGGCCTAACCACATAAAGAGAGACCATCTGCAGTTCCAAACACAGGGAAGTTAGTGTAGGGAACTGTTGACACAGCAATGCAGGAACTAAGAAGCTAAACGGGAGCAGTGACGTAAGAGATGAATCAATACACAGTTTCTCAAGGCTGAGTGTTGAGAGCAGGTAGGGTCAGGAGCTGAGATCATAATGCAGAATAGAAAACCATGGTGGAATTTTCCAGCGAGAGCCTAAGCCAGCGAGAACAATATGAGGTTACAGAGATGCACCCGAGGTAGCTGGGGAGGACGAAGAAGCAGCTTGCCTTCTCCCTGCCTTCCACCTCCACGCTCCCTCCAGTGCCAGCCATTGTCCAAACCAGCAGGAATTAGCTGGCATTGGGCCTGAGACTTGCAGCCTGTAGAATAAGCATGCGTGTGCTGTAGACGAGAGCAGGAAAAGGTTGGGGCTGGATCTGCTGGTTAACAGGTCTCAGACCAGACTTGGGGTCCTGAGAAGAGGACTAGGGTTTCCAGTGCACGTCTCCAGGGCTGAATCTGGAAGGTGATGGCGTCCCACTCTCTTGACAAGTAAAACAAGGCAACAAGCCACAATTTATAATCTCCCCAATAAAATATAGTATAATATGAAAGACATTTGGATATGTTCTTAAAACCTACAGAAATATATTTTATATGAGGAGTTATATTTTTTCAAATGAAAAAGTTCAGAGTTGATTTTAGAAAGGTAACTCCAAATTAAATGGGCAGACACATGTTTGACGTGTGAACAAAAGTTGTAAAAGGTATACAGAACATGAAAACTGTTACAAGGCACAGATATATCAGCGACATGCATTCGAAATTGCCACATCCTTAAACGTAATCACTTCAAAGCTGCAAAATAAACTCAAGACAAATATTTCTGCATCACCTCTACAGAAAAACAGCATGGCAACAAAAATGTGTAGAATGGTGAGCAGAGCGTCTTGTCCCTAAAAAGGGGCTAGCTATTATAGCGGACACTTGGACATATGATTCAGTCACCTTTAGTTCAGGTAGACCTCTTGCAGAGTCAGGATGGGAGGCAGTCACTGTTGATTGCATATGCCACAACCACGCCCCTCCATGTCCTCTTTTCCCAAAAGAACATCGGCCTTTTTTTTCCAGGCATTGGGTGGCAATACTCATGGGATATGATTCTCTTGTTCAGTCTCTGGGCATGAGTAGTCATTATAATATCTGTAACTGTATATCGTTCAGGGTTCAAGGCAGGAAACAGAATTCATGTGGGGCATTTCAAGTAGAATGTCATTGAACCCAGGAACTGAGTGATTTTGCTGCGGGTGGAAGGGCTGGAGGTGTGGAAGCCAGGAGGCCCCACTGGATGGAGCCATGGGGAGTATAGGGTCAGCTGCTGGAGTGTCTGCTGTTCCAGGCACCACAACAAGCACCGCCCCTCACAGAAATGTTGGCTGGACTCTGAATGTGGATTCCAGCAGAATACACACTGGTGGGTCCACTGGCAGCCGCAGGTCAGAAAGATGGCTCCTATCTCTGTTCTAACTTTAACATTTTGTACAAGTGTGTCTCACTGACAGCTTACCATCCAGGACTCCAGCTGGAAGGAAGTTTTGGAAATGTACTTTTTAGATGTCTGGCCCCTTCAGTATGAGAAAAAGGGCAGATAAAGGGCGGGACTGTTGGCTGAGTGTCAATAAACAATAGTCAGCACAGCATTTAACTTTGCTTTTGACTTCCAAATTTCAGGCTGAAACTCCTGTGGACTTCGGGGAAAATTGAATACCTCGATGACAGATACGCCTGAGAAGAAATTCTCCTTCCTCCCTGGAGGAGGATGTAATATCTGGGACTGTGGTTGTTTCCTTTTGCCATCCTAAAGATTCACTACTCAGGGTAAAAACCCATAAACTATGGATAACGGTAGATTGGGAATTACCTGGTCCTCGATGGCATAAATGTGTCAGTAAGCTAACAAACCCTGAATCAGATTACCTCTAAACTTTCAGGCAGATAGGACATTAAATCCTCCGAATTGTTGGTTGGATGTCCCTTAACCCTCCCTTCCTCCCACAAGTTGTACATTTAGTTGCCACAACTTGTAGAAATAATGCTGTGGAAATTATTACGAACAGGCAATAATACATTTTGAAAACTGGTGTCACAAAGAAGTGGTTGAGCTTTTCTCTTGAAATTATTGTGTGCAACCCAGCCTTTCAAAATATGCAAGAAATTCCTTATGAATAGCACCGTCCCCTACTTCCTTGACATTGCTGTGTTGGACTTTACAATCTTTAAATAGTTGGAGATCTCTTATCTGAGAACCATTCTTCTAAAACTAATACATGTATATGATACGAGTTCTGTCCTGTTTCAAACATGCATTGTCAGGAAATTTATATTATTCTTTGTGATTAAAAAAATATGTACACAGCATATGTTAATATCATTTTGTGCCAAATTTTCCAGCAGAAAAAGCAGCCCTGTTTAACACACCTGCATCACCAGCTGTCACATGGCCATCAGGCAAAACGTGATATGCAGGGACGTTTCCACCACTTCCTTTGGGATGAGGTATGTTGTGACTGACATGTCTGTTTTCCGATCTGTCTGTCTGCCATATAGATATACAGCTATAGCTATAGCTATAGATATAGATAGATACATGTATATATAGATATATATCTCCTATTCCAGTACTTACCTACTGCATACTGTTTTATGCTTTAAACCCAGAAATGTGGGATACATTTGGAAACACTGGTTATTCACAAAGCACTTATTGTTTGCCTGCTGAGTGTTCATCACTGTGCTGTACATTGGAACTGCAGGGTGGCCAGGTCACGCTCTCAAGGTAACAACCCCAGCAGGGTCGGCCCTCATGTGAACAGGAGACCTTGGTTAACAGTAGCTCTTCATGAAGAATCACATAGCAGTTGGGAAGTGGAATAACTTTGGGTATCTACCAATACTAGCTGATGTGGTCCTGTTCTCACTGATAGAACATCGATTCCTGGATTAATTAGTTCACATTCTATAAAAACAACAATCATAGCCCTCGTTTTCTTCGCATGAAATGCACTCAGATTGCCTATTTTAATGGTCCAAGCTTTGTAAAAGCTCAGTCTTATGAAGGTATGAAATCCAAGCCCAGAGGATCAATAGTCCATTGATTTAGCTAATGAATAATCTGTACATGGTTTTACTGGAAAAAATGCTTAACCTCATTCTTCACTTGTGGAAAAACACATCATCTGTAAGATTCACACAGGGGTCATTAATCCACGTGAAAGGAACCAAAACCAAGTTAGCAACTGTGCCAGACAGCAGAGTCGTATTATTCTATGTCGTGTTTCCCTGAAAATAAGACCGAACCCGACCATCAGCTCTAATGCATCTTTCGGAGCAAAAATTAATGTAAGACCCAGTCTTATATTATATTATACCCAGTATTATATTATATTATACCCGGTATTATATTATATTATACCTGGTCTTATATTGTAGTAAAATAAGACCGGGTCTTATATTAATTTTTGCTCCAAAAGATACATTAGAGCTAATAGTCCGGCTAGGTCTTAGTTTCAGGGAAACACAGTAGAAATAAACCAAGCCCCAGGGCCATACCACCACAAAGGTCAACAATTTGCTTAGAACTCATGTCCAGAGGGTGTGTTACTATGGTCCCCAGGTACCTGTGCTGACCCAGCCTCCACCTCCTACAGCAAGGAGAGGAGAATAGGGCTGATCACAGTGTCTTCTGCGTGCTGCAAGTGCCCCACGCCACTTCTCACATTTATTCTGTCAAAACATGTGACTGACTGTGCACATGGGAGCCTGAGAATGCAGTCCTATCATGTGCCCAGAAGGAGGAGATCTAGAAATACTGACGCTACGTGGCCACCTAGGCCAAACGCAGCACTGGTCATCCATTCCTTTCCCTGCCTGTGGGTGGTTTCAGTTTTCACGTTCTCCAGAATAGCTGGTGAGTGGTTAGGTTGGCATCTGAGCTTGTCTCCTCTGCCCGGTGCCCAGAGCCCTCTGTCCTCTATGTCCCCTGTCACCGGCGTGCAGGCCTGTCCTCTTCAGTGGATACCGTGCTGTAAAACTTCACTGCCCTCTCCTCATCCTCAACTAGGTACTGATAACTTAAGGAAGTGATGTAATTCCATGCATTCTACGAATTACCGACATGCCCAACCATCCCAGGCAGTGTTTTCACCATGCAAGTGAAAATCATTAGTCCGAGGATTCCTCAGGTAAACAGGCCTGGTTGTTTGAGGGTGTGACATGCTCACTTACTTCCGTGTGGTCTGTCCCCAGGACAAGGTCCAGATCGTCACATGCGCTGGTCTGTCTGCCAAAGGCCAATGCCTGAGCCTGCAGGAAATGCTCACTGCATTCCAGGCACACATGACACATCCCATCAGCGTGTGACCGGATCTCTCTGAGCCTCAGCCTCTGCATCAATGACACGGTGCGATTCCAGGACTTAAGTGATGTACCCAACGCCACTGCACCACCTCCCAGGGCTGCATAACAAACTACCTCAAACTGTATGGCTTAAAATAGTAGAAATTCATCATCACAGTCCAGAGGCCAGAGGTCAGACGTCAAAGGGTCGGCAGGGTCACACTCTTTCTGAAAGGTCCGGGGAGAATCCTTCCTGCCTCTTCCAAATATTCTTTGGCTTATGGCAGCATGACTCCAATGTCTGCCTCTGCTTTCACACACCCTTCTCGTCTGGATCTGTGTCTCCTGTTCTCTCTCTTATAAGGACCACTGCTGTATTGGGGACCCACCTGGGTAATGAAGGATGATTGCATCTTAAGAATCTTAACTTAGTTACACCTGCAAAAAATCTTTTCCAAATAAGGTCACCTTCATAATGTCCCTGTGTTACCTTCTTGAGGGCTACCATTCAGCCCATCATAGTCACATTGTTAGTGGACAGACAGTGCTCCAGCATGGGAATGTCTGTGTTTGGAGTCTGAGCCTCTAACCACCAGCCTGATGAGCCTTTTCTATGAACATTTCTACTCAGCTGTTACCTGGCCGACTCCATCATCATGACCGAAGCTCTTCCTATTAAAAGGTGTTACTGGAAAGGGTTGTGGGGAAATAAACACTAGCCAAAGTCCAGCCCTCTAGGATATTAAAATCGGTTGGGATATGTGGCCTGATCATATGGAAAACTCACTAATGACACAGGCAGTATTAGTCTCCCAAGTGAATTGTACAGGAAGTTTGGGGACATTCACATGGCAGAAGCACAGAGAAGACCAGGAGAGGGAGAGGCCATGACAAGGACCAAGTCTGGATTCCTTAAAGTAGCCCCTAAATAAAGCACAAGTCCTCCAGTGGGGTGGTGGCTGTGAATATGGAGGGAAAAGGCTGACGCGAGAAACAGTGGGAAACAACTAACCCTGGTACCGAGTGTTCAGGAGGTGATGTGGAGAGTGCAGCGTAAGTCAGGTAGAAGGAGCGAGATCTGACTGTGGGCGTCAGAGACGTTAGCTGACCCTCTTTTTGTTGAAGACCGACCTCAGGGACATCTCCCGGCCTCTCCCTACCCCCTTGCTGCGATGCTCTCCTTCCAGAAGTGTATCTCCTTGGGTTCATAGCTGAGCAGAGTAATTAACTGTGGGGGAAGATGGAGAAGAGGACAGACCAGATGGGCCAAGCCTGTGTGATGCAAACCCATCAGTTCTTTAGGGGACAGTAAAAGCACAATCAAAGGCTATAAAAATTATGTTTTATGAATTTTAATCTCTATCAACCTTTTATCGCATCTGTTGTACTCTATAAAAGTACTTGTCAATCTAGACATACACTCCAAGTTATTAATGTGTAGCCAATTTTAAAATTAGAAAGAGTGCCCCGTGACAATTTCAGGGGCTGCAGGGAGTGTGAGGCCATTTTCATTCCCATGACCATGGAAGAGCTGTCCTCCCTTCCTGCTCGGGTGACACAGGCTTCAAATGACCTGCCCACTCCTCAAAGACTGTTCCCTCGGTCTGGCTCCCTTCTTAAATAGTCAGTGTTCCCCTGGCTTCTGGAAGCTTCCCTCTGGCCTCCCCCAGCCATGGCACCGTGCCCCCCACAACCATCGCTCTTGACCACCAGGCTTCTTCCTCCTCAGGAGTCTGCAGTGTCTACTCGAAATGAAGCCCAGGAGCCTCTCTTCTTTGGGTCAATGGCCAAAGATCATTGACTTTCCACCTTCCCCCGCCCCTTCCCATGGGCCCCTTTTATGGAATTCTTCCCCATTTCTCAAAGCAGCCTCTTTCGGCGGCACTCCATGCAAATGTTCCTCAACCCCAGAGCTCTGCATCGCCCTTTTCTATTCTGTTCCATGATGTCGTTGTTTTTCACCCATTTGTGGGCAGGTGGGCTCTTCCCCTTCTATGGCTTGGCTGCTGTCTGTACACCCATGACTCCCAGAGCACCCAGCGTGAATACCCTTCTGCCCTCCAGCAGCTTGAGTGTCTCATGAGCTCCTCAAACTCGCCAAGAAAAATGACCCCACGTCCTATGTGCCTGATCTCTGTAAAGAGCACACAGGACGTGTCCAAACTTTGCAGGAAGTTTAGACTCTTGAAATGCATCCTAACAGGAGAATATTTAATAATGCAAGATGTGTGCCAACCAGTAAGCTGTAAGGATTCATTCTTTACTAAAATCGATCTGCAGCCTCCCATAGATGAATAAGATAGCTGGAGTTTGGTTAAAAATGTATACTGAAGTCTTTCTACACCAGACACTGTATCAGACTGAGGGCTGTGGACACGCTGGAGAAAATCTCCCTGTATCTGACTAAGATTTTCCCATCAAACACCCATCCATGCAATTGTCCAATGGGCACATGAACCGATCCACCTACCAGCTCCAGGGTTTTGTTTTGTTTTACGTCAGACCTTCCTTTTGGCTTCTCCACTCCCTTAGTTCATTCTGGACAGGTTGCCCCCTGGCCATCTTCACATCTGTCATCTTACTCACCCTCTCCAGGTCTCCTGAATCAGATGCCTCGTTCCTGAGCCCACGGCTTCCTCTCCTTGTTTTAATTTCTCCTTTTGCTGGAGCAGATTCCTCAGGAGCTTCCCGAAAACTGAGAAAGCTGATTATTTGAAGTTCTCTATACCTGAAACTATCCATTTGATCATTCGTCCCCAGAATATTGAAGTTTTGCTTTAGTGTCTTTCAGTTTTCAGTGTTAACTTTAGAAATGTCTGTTTGTCTTCACATCTATTTATCTCCGAAAACTTTAGAGTTCTCTCCTGTTCTTAAATGACTTTATGATGCATTTTAATATAGATACTTTTCTTATTCAATGTGTTAAAAACTTGAGTAGTCTGTTATGATGGCAATTCTTCAGTTCTGGGAGTTTATTTCTTTGAAAGCTGGGGGTATTAATTCTCTATGGCTGCTGTAACCAATTACCACCAATTTGTTGGCTTGAAACATGAGACATTTATTCTCTAACGGTTCCAGAGTCCAGAGGTCCGAAATAAAGGTTTTGGGAGGCCTATGCTCCCTCCCGCAGCTCTGGGGGATAATGCATCTCTTGCCTCCTCTAGTTTCTGTCGGCACCAGGTGTGACTTGGCATGTGGCAGGTTGCTCCAGTCCGCTTGCATCGTCAGGTGGCCTTCTCATCTGTGTGTTTTCCATCTCCTTCTGCCTCTCTCATAAGGCTAATTATGATGGCATTTAGGGCGTGCCTGGATAATTCAGGATAATCTCCTTACTTCAGGATGCTTACACACATTTGGAAAGACCCTTTTCCCAGGTAAGGTAACATTGACCAGTCCCAGCCATTGGGACACGGACAGGCTTTCAGGAGCCATTAGCAGTCGGCTGCTTCCTTCCATTCCATCAACCCGGTCTGACTTTCCAAAGTTAGCGTTGAACCAATAGTCTGACTCCTCTGTTTTCCTTGTGTTTTCTTCCCCTACCCTCTTTCTTTTGTCTATTCTGAGGATTTTCCTCCTTTTTTTTGTCTGTCTCATGATATTGAATTGGTTTATTTTAATGTTCAGATACCCTATTAATTCCCAGAGTACTTTCCTTATTCTATAATGTTCCTTTTTTCGTAGTATCTCATTTTAGTTATATGCATGGAAGCTTGCCTCTGAGTTTATTACCATTCCCTCACACTTTCCCAGTTTATGCTGGGTCTAGTTTCCTATTTGTTTCAGTTTCTCTATTTTATGTTGGTGGTTCTCTTCAAATATCTGCCTATCCTTAGTCAACTGTTTATATTTAAAAATACTGCAGAAAAAAAAAATAAAACAGCAGATGCTCTGTGTGTATGTGCAGGATGGAGCCGTCGAGGGGCAGCTTATAACCCCGTGACCTTCGCTCTTCACTGATCCTCTGGCCTCTATGATTCGGTATTTCACTACGTTCCCCATATCAGCTCTTAGCCTCACACTTGACCTCCTCTGAGCCTGCTGTCCCCAATTCCAGAGTTTCTCTGGATCAATGTCTCCATTGATTACAATCCACATTCCTTGCTCGGGGCTGAGGGGAGCCTGCCTGCTCTGAGGAACGAGGGCAGATTTTTCTCTATATACTTCAGTCAGTTCTCCTGTTAGCAGCTGGAAAGAACCCAAACTCCTTCCCCAAAACCTGAGGGTGGCCCCAGATGTGTGCCAGCATTCACGACTTCTGAGTTTATAAAGTAACATGGTTGTGATAGTTAATTTTATGTGTCAACTCAGCTGGGCCATGGTACCCACGTATTTGGTTGAATATTTTTCTAGATGTATCAGTGAAGGTGTTTTGTTTTGTTTTGTTTCAGTTGAGATTAACATTTAAATCTGTAGACTTTAAGTAAGGCAGATGACCTTACAAAATGTGGGTGGGCCTCATCCAATCAGTTGAAGACCTTAAGGAACAGGATGAAGGTCCCCTGAGGAAGAGGGAATTCTGCCTCGACACATGACCCACAGCATCAGCTCTTCCCTGGGCCCCAGCCTACATCACCTGAGCCAATTCCTTAAAATATCTATCTATCTGTATATCTATGTATCTATATCTATTTATCTATGCTTCTCTCTCACTCTCTCCACCCATCCTATTCTTTAGTTTCTCAGTAAACCTCCGCTAATACACTGAGCATTGCTCGTACTTCACACAACAACTTCTGTGTAATAGACACTTTTTTCTCTAACTTTTCACGGTTAGGACTATATTCAGGCATTGGCATCTGTCCACATCTGTCTCTTCGTAAGGTTAAAGCTGTTAGAGGCCAAAAGGGAGCCTGTTCATGCTTAGAAATCCAATACCAAGCATGGAGTTTGCCACAGGCCACTAAATAAACAATTAGTTGTGGACAATTAGGATAAATCTTGAGAAATGGGCAGGCCAGTTATGAAGGTAAAAACATTGCAAATCTCTTCATGTGTAGTGAGAAACAGTTTATTGACACGGAGAATTTTTTCTGAGGGTTTATTTTTTGCCAGTGTGAAAGAGATGAGTGCTAAATACCAGTTCCGGTGGTGTCCTGGTCCTTCCTCAAGTAATTGGTGAGTTGAATTTTGTGTGTTTTTCCTGTTTTCAAGGATAAAAATATTAAGCCTCTAGCTACTCACGTATTAAGTTGGTAAAATCAAAGAGATAGTTATTTACTTGGGATAAAAAGAAGAAAAGGTCAAGTTTTCCACATGTTTCACTGAGTTATTATTTCATCATACATTTTGAAAGCTTTTCTTTTCAAATTAACTTAGAGGGAATCCTCCTATTTGGACAAAAAAAAATTGCATTTGGTGAGGATCTGATGGTCTTCAATGTACCTTTTCCAAATGCTAGGCTGAAAGTCCCACATACAGAAAAATTCACAATTAAATGTTCATAACCTTGTAGGGAAAATCAGGAGGATGGTGGGGTCCTGAGCAGATGAACTTTTGAAAGACTTTCTAAATATATTTCTTATTGTTGAGATAAAACAATACACAACCGTCACCAAATAGAGATATTACTCAAGACATCACATGTAGCTAATGAATAACAATTACTGTGCATTTATCTCTCCTTCATAAGCATTTTCACACTTGTTCTGCCTGGTATACAGAAATTCTTAGCTTGATCCTTTATCAATAATATACTCGGTGGGAAACATTTCTTTCTGTGTCTTTCTCCCATCCTAGTGTTTAGTGCTTCTCAGAATTGATCTGTCAGAGCTGATGACGCTCCGTCTTGCTCCTGTGCATTTCATTGTTGAAGTTTCAAATCTGAGAACTTAGAACATGTTCAAAAGGCGGAGAAATGGGGCAGAGTGATGTCTCCAATTCCAGTGTGGAAGCCACTGGTGATGGGCCCTCAGGTGAGGGATACCTCAGCTTGCAGGCCCTGGAACATGACTTTGTTGCCCCATTAAGACGGCCCATTCCTTTGGGGTCAACTCTTAAAAGGCAAGCCACTGAGACTGATGTAAAAACCCAGACCACTGGTGATTCACTGTACAAATGAACAATCTCCTTGTTATCTACAATGACGTTCTCCCGTTTGCAGAACCAGCACATCTTTGCCCTGTGGGTAGACCCACGCAGGGAAGCAAATCGGATGGCTCATTAGTGAGCAAGCTTACAGCACCTGCAACCAGAAGAACAGGAAAACGCCCCAGTCCAATGGCAGGAGGCTCAAGCTTGAAGCACCATCGCTACAAAGGGGACAGTGTTGCCAGTGGGAGTGTGATGGTTTGAGGCCCCCTCCAGAGGCTCCCTCTCACCTGGACAGAGGGTGCTTGAGTGCGTCAGGGTGGGTGTCAGCACCCACCTTCATTGGTGGATCACTGGGCTATCCCAATACCCCTAAAGCTGCCAGGGCTGGAGGTCACTGCTATGGCTACACTTTGGGCAGAATGTTTGCTCCCGTTTTTCACCTTTAACTCACTGATATCACCGACAGTTTCACCTCAGAGGACTTGTCATCTCTGCCTCTTGTCTGCCATTATTTCATCTGATCTCTAGCTTTGCAGCACTTCGCACCAGCACTGTTATTGCAGCCTGGTAGCTGGTCTTCTAGTCCTCTAAAGTCGTCCAACCAACAGCTGCTATCTTTAGACAAGTGAGTGTATTAAACCATGTTTTACCCAGTTAAAGGGCCATTAACACTTCCATCTTTTATGTACTGAATGTAACCCAGGCACAGGTGCCAATGCTTACCTGGGGGCTTGATGCCCTTACATACGGCTGAACTCAAACACCCCGTGTTCACTGTTTTAATATTTACATTGAACAATACAGAATGCCACAGATACACTTCAGTCACTCAATGACTGAAATATCTTAGTGGCTCAGTAATGTGGGCTGAG
Source organism: Rhinolophus sinicus (assembly GCF_036562045.2). Taxonomy (NCBI): domain Eukaryota; kingdom Metazoa; phylum Chordata; class Mammalia; order Chiroptera; family Rhinolophidae; genus Rhinolophus; species Rhinolophus sinicus. The sequence continues at coordinate 196,021,469 of NC_133753.1, read as the reverse complement.
GAAAGATGGCCGATAAACGTGGGGTCGTCCTCAAGCATACCTGAGGGCCAGGACCACAGCCATTTAGGACCACATCAAATTCTGTGACTGTTGCCTTCAGTCTTTCTTGAAGTAGATTCCTTACCGGGTGTCTGATGCAAACTTAACTGATTCAAAGGTTGGAGACAGCTCCAGAGATGAGTAAACAGGACTCAAATAGCTTTATAACAGATGGAGAGACCTCATTGGGGGGTGGGGGGTTGGCCTCCTGTGTACGTCTATCATAACTTTCACCTGTAAAACACCCTTTGTGTCTTGGGGAGGCGTTGGTCTAGTTTCCCTCAATATCAACAACTCAGGGTAACATCGTATCTCTAGAAACAGATTTGGAAATATTTAGATAAAATTGCTGTTGCTACTTCCTTAATCTTCATTAAATGTTTGATGGAATTTTGGGTACTATATTAGACACTGTAATATTTTCATATAAAGATTTTAAATTCAATGTCTGATTTTTATGAGAATATTAAGATTTAATGTTTTTTTTTCATAATTTGGTAAATTGTGTTTTTCTGGAAACATGTCCAATTCATCTACATTTTTTTCTATGTTGGTTTTGTGTTTCATTATTTCTACTCTGGTTTATTAGTTTCTTTCTTCAATTTACTTAGATTTAACTTATTTATTTTTCTAACTACTTGACAAGGATGCTGTAAAAGAGAAAATTGTACCAGACCAGGTGAGCAAACAGAAGTTGATTTTATTCCAATACTGTTTCCAGCAATCAGGGTAGAAACAAAGATGAAATCTGGAAACTCAACTCTGTTGACACAGAGGGTGGAAGAGTCTATTTGTGCCAGGTCGGGGCATCAGTACCGTGGACTCCATGACCCCATCCTCCACCCCACAGCAGGTCTTGGATTCTAATTTTTGTCCCCCTGGACCCACAAGGATGAGGCCAGCGCTGTTTAGTTTTCCAGTCTTTCAGCTATGCACAACCAGCAGATGTTCCTAGAGGGGAAAAGCCCCAAATGCTGGGATCACCTGTCTGGTTTTCTTCCCTCTCGTCTTACCCCTTAAGACTCTAATAATGCTTGCCCCACAGCAGCATTGTACAGCTCCAGTGTCTTCCAGAAAAATATGTTTTCCAGCTTTCTTAGCTGTTCCTAATGAGAGTATCTAGTCTGTTATTATTAAGACAAAGGTTTTACTGCAGTTTGTATATTAACCACTAATTGATCGCAGTGATTTGCTTATTAATAGATGTAAGTGTCTAAGTGAAGATTTCACTTTCACCGATGGGGGCTCATTATCACATTTGTAACCTTTTCCTTCCCAAACGCCCTCTCCACGTTTCCTCTTGAAACACAGCTTTGACATTGAAACACTATTTTGTTGTGTTTGTAGCCTGGGCATCTATTGTGCTTCTGTTGCTTACGTGCCATCCTTCCTTTCCCCCTACCTCAGGGTGGCACGTTAGCACTGCCATGGATGTGTGCAGAGGGGAAGAGCGTGGCCACCCGCACCACTGTCCCTATTGGATGGGCTTTGAAAACTAGGCTCCTAAACTCGTCATGCACCTCTCTGCACAAGCATATTCTCATTTATTTTACCACTGAATTTACATCTCAGAGACTCACATATAGGTGACAGAGGAGGCTGGATTCCGGGGGCTCTAATTTAGTTGCTGACAGATGTTTAATTCAATATGGCTTTACATGAATTCATAACGAGTAGTGGGGATAATTCCCAACTGCTTCTTTGCTAATCATCTGTCAACAACACGGAAGGTTGAAGGCAGCACACTAATGTACTCAGTCTGCTGCTAAATTTTCAGACCTGCGTAGACACTGCGCCATTAATTGTGATTCCCTGGAGGTCTCCCATCTTCCCAGCAGTGACCTGTAGTCGTATGCCCAGGCTCAAGACCGTGGGCGCCCTGTGGTCAGAGCACCTGCCCCAAAGAGAGGGGGCTGCTCTTGGGGTGTCTACCTTTGTGACAGGCTGGAGTGCATTCATATTTCTGCCTAATCTGGGGTTTGGGCAGGTCTATGAACCTTCTGTTCATGTTCATGTTCTCTCTCTCTCTCTCTCTCTCTCTCTCTCTCTCTCTCTCTCTCTCTCTCTCTCTCTCTCTCATGCTTTTCTTTAATGCCTGCTTCCATCCTGACATCACCCCTTTGACTGTTCATTCTTTCTTCGGGTCTTATGGAGATGCTTTCCACTTAACCTTCTGAAGTGAAGCTCCTGCGAGCTGCCATAGGTCCCTATATTTTCCACCATTGCTTACTTGGTTTGTTCGTAGCTGTAGTGGAAGGTTTGAGAGGACAGCCATATGTGCCTTCGATATTTAATTCCCAGCAGTTGTTTGGGTCCCTGACACAACACAGACACCGTACACAGTTTGAATGGCTAAACCAGTGACTCCCTGGATGGGTGGGGTGACTTGCAGTTGTTGGATAGAAAATTCCCTCCGCAGAATAAGAGGAGGGGGATACCGTTTGCTGGGCTCCTCACCATGAGCAAGGGGGTGGCTCGCTGTGTGGGGCCCAAGTCGCTCAGCCCCGGCTGCACCGTCCCCACATTCTCACACTTTCTCCTCATGCTCCCACCCTAAGCACCTATTCAAATAACACACCTGAATTGACGACTCAGCAGGCAATCAGTTTACTTTCTTCAGTCTAAATGATTGTTCTGAACGACTCTTTTTGCTTATTTGTTCCTCATGATTCTTTTAACTTTGGAACTCATGAGGGTTTAACTCTGCTGACTTACACGGCAACCAAGTGGTTACACAAACTATGAGCTCTTGATAGAAAACGTACTTGAAGTATGAAAGAGAAGGAAGCAACACTCGGCACCATTTTTCTGGAAATATGAAAGCCCTACTTTTGTGTGAGTGTTTTAAACCATTCAGTGGACCTCTGTTGCCAGTGACAACAGCCACCTCAGAGCAGCCTGTGTTTGTCATCTTGGCACCTGCTGTACCTCTCTCTGCATATACTTTGTCCTCAACCATTTAGACCACATCACGCTCCCTGAGATCCAGACCTCTCGCACCTCCCTGCCTTGTGCATCTTTTCCTCGTGTTTGGAACCAACTCCCTTCTCCAGTTCACCTGAAAATGACTGGCCAACCCTTAAGATTCACTCCAGTGGGACCTCAGAAGCCAAGGATATGCTCTCTATATGAGACTGTGCCTTATGAAATGGAGGCAATTCCACCATTTTGGCCTCCATAACGGCAATTGTATTTGGTTCAACTTGTTACCTGGCTCTATTGACATATCCCGTTGAATTGGAATGAGTTGTTCATACATTCAACTCTTCAGCTGCCTGGAACAGAAGTGAGACACATGGGCACTGTGTTTTCAAATAATACATATATATATATATATATATATATATATATATATATATATACACACATATATATATACATACAAATATATATACATACAAATATATATACAAATAATACATATATATATATATATATATATATATATATATATATATATATATATATATCTCCTAGGTCCCTCATCTTTTTCTTTTCTAACTCCTCTGATTCTTCTTTCTTGTTTTTCCTTCACAGAAGCCTGAGGCAGCATTGGATGCTGGAAGGACTGGAAGAGGCCCGTATAGGGTTGGGACAGTACTGAAATGTGTTCTCACTTTTAAACCCCAGGTAAAGGCTGTCACTCATGTGCAGCCTCCTGAAGTCATCTCACAGCTTTTCAAACTCAAGGAAGTGGCTTTTGATGGCTGGGTGGTGACAAAGCTATGACTGTTCCTTCTTTTGTTGCGCCCTGAGTTATCAGAAGCATAAATTCTGTTAAACAGTCCTAAAGTTCCTTATTCTATCCAGTCTCTTTATCATTTAGGGTAGTTACTGATTCCACCTGAAAGTTGGGGAGGTGACCTTGAAACCCCTGCCACCTCATGTATCTTCTTCCATTTTGAAAAAGAATGCAAGGTCTTTGGGACTATCCTACGCTAGGGAATCTCTTTTAGTTTCCTTTGGGATTCTTCACTTTGATGTTTGGCAGTGGGAAATAGTGCATAGTTTCCATGAGAGCTTTCCAACTGAGAAATAAACAGGGTTTCAGAGTAAAAGGCACTATTTTTTTTTCTTTTGTTGTCTTGGTATGCACACATCAGTAACTTATTTGTGCCTGAATTGTGATTTTTTTTTAATCAAACAAAGATGCCAAGTGTGCGTGGCATGAGGGAGGGTGGTGAGCTGACCTTCATTAGGATGTGTGTCTGTACATTGTCTGCATTTGACATCTCACACCTGGTCACTTTATTGTTTTAACAGGGATCAGATGAAGAAACAGCTTGCAGAGTTTACATAATCTGCCAGAGACTGGAGCATCACTAGTTGTCAGGTCAGGAGGCACCAGCAAGCCTCTGTAAGTGCCTTCTTCCCGCCGTGCCCTTCCCGGTGAGGACCCCCTGGGCACTGATCCAGGCAGGTCACAGACGAGCACAGCCCATGCCCAGCCCTGGGGACACGCCTCAGGAGCAACAGGAGAAGGGCCACTGTAAGTTACTGGGACTGAGTGTTTACTTTCCTTTTTTGGTCCTATTTCCTTTTTTCCTTCTTCATTTTCCCCTTTTCGTCTCTTTTGTTTCTTCCTTCCTTTTGTTTGTGTTGTTTCTTGTGTTACTTCTGTTTTTGTTTTCCTTTCCTTCCTTCTTCTTGTCTTTTCTTCTGTCTTTTACTCCTTCATATGCACTGTGTTCAATGGCAGAGGGGCAGCTGGACAGCGGCGCTGAGTCTTGGGGGTTGACGCTGGAAATGAAGCTCTCGATTTGCAACGGACGTTAGTCCAGTGTAGGGTTGACTTGGTCCCACTGGAGTGAATCTTACGTCTTGGCCAGTCATTTTCAGGTGAACTGGAGAAGGGAGTAGGTTCCAAACACGAGGAAAAGACACACAAGGCAGGGAGGTGAGAGAGGTCTGGATCTCAGGGAGCGTGATGTGGTCTAAATGGTTGAGGACAAAGTATATGCAGAGAGAGGTGCAGCAGGTGCCAAGATGACAAACACAGGCTGCTCTGACGTGGCCGTTGTCACTGGCAACAGAGGTCCACTGAATGGCTTAAAATACTCACACAAAAGTAAGGCTTTCAGATTTCCAGAAAAATGGTGACAAGTGTTGGTATTATTAGTATTTAAGCTTTTCTGTGTTTAGCCTGAATTTTGCTGCTCCTCAATGGGAGGTGTCTTCAGTTGACTCAATTTGCATATTTAAGATATTGTAATTGCTGTCTTTTCATTTATTCAACCAATAGATGCTAACGGCTGTGTGCCAGGTACCATTCTAGACTCTGGGAACCCCTGTGAATTAAACAGCCGAGGCCTTCCTGTTGAAGAAACAGGAGGCTATACCTATGTGTTCTACGTGATTATGGATGTCCCTTCTCTCCCCACTCACTAATCCTAGAGCTGGCTAGGGTGGGAATTCTGAGGGCTTGAAAAGACAAGGTCTTAAAGCAGAGTTGAAGGCTGAAGGTTGTCATCTGAACAAAGCAACCTCCCTGCTTTCTTGTGTCCCTCCCTCCCTTCCAGACTCCCTTCTTTTCTTTCCTTTTTTCCTTCCTTCCATCCTTCCTTCCTCCCTCCCTCCCTCCCTCCCTTCCTTCCTTCCTCCCTTCCTTCCTTTTTCCCCCCCAGAAACCTACCCAGGATGTGGGCCTCCATCTCAAGACTTGCCTACCCTGTGAGAATTTCCAGCAGGCCTTGGGAGAGAAACAAATCGCTTGTTCTCTCACAGGTCCTCTTATCCGTCTGTTCCTTTGTACCCTCCAAACACTGAGGAGCCCGTGGGGCCGCGGCTGTGCTGGTTGCAGGGAGGGCCTGGCCTGGTCCTGTGCCTGTGTCAGTAGTGGCAGGGGCAGAGCAGGGGCCACTCTCGGGCTGCTACCTGCTGGATGGATAGAGGGACAGGGAAGTAAGGAGGCCACGGAGGTGTGCCGGGGGCATTTCCCCCGAGCAGATCCAGTTTGGGAACCACTTCTCCCTGTCACCCCACTGTCCAGAGGGTGTGTCAAAGGCAGAGGCACACCCCCATATATCAGGGGGGCCCAAGAGTTTGATGGCATGATTTCCCACTGCTGACGTCGTCCTAGGGAAGGCGAGACTGCTTCATCCACAGTGTCAGGAACTGGGGAGGGTTCCTGGGTTCCTCCCTCCCACTCCCCAACGCCCATTGCCCTCTCAGTGTTGTCAACGACAGCAGTAATTGCAGAGCGGCTCTGACGAGGCACAAAACAGTTCGAAAGTGTACACACAGCTGCAGCGGCTGCCAGTGTGCACAGACCGGGCATTCTCACTGAAAACCTGATTTTGTTCTGCTCGGACCCCAGGGTCCAGCCGGCCAAGCCCCTCGGAAGCCAAGAAAGCGTCTCTAGTTTCTGCCAGCAGAGGGCGCGCGCGGCACTTTGGTTGCGGCTCCGGGCGGTGCGTGTCCGGGCACCTGGTGGTGGCATCTGCCAGCCGGTTAGCGTCAGAACTGCCTTTGCTCCTGCCACTCAGCGCTGTGCCCTGGGCGCGCTCCACAGTCCCCAGTCAGCCAGGGCACCTCTCCTTCGTGGAACCGCTAATTACCGTGCTGAGTGGAAGAACGGCTCCCCCTGACTGACGGTACAGGAGCGCCCACGCGGTGCCACGGTTCCCCGCTGCGGCCGGAGCCCTCGCACCTCCGTCGGCACTGAGTCCTGTCGGCGCCCTGGTGGAGGACGCGTCTCCAACGGTGCGCAGTCCTCTTCTGCTGGTCACCTCCCGCAGGGCGTTGGGAGCTCCTGGAAACCCAGAGGCCAAAGGGGTGCCGCGGTCAGGCCTGGTCACTACCCACCCGTCCCCCTCCTTATCCAGGTGGCTGCACTGCTTGCGCGGGGGCTCCTAGTAAATGGATCACACTGATGGATTGTGATTAACAACCCAAGCATTGTTTGGTCTCTATTCTTAGCAATAATTGTCCCACAAACTTGTGACACCAGAAACCTGCCTGGGTGTCAGTGTCAGTAACACGTAGGGGGCATTTGGGTTTCTCGTTCCCTAACGTAATGTGGCAATAACTGCACAGACAAGCCACCATTCTGAGCAGTTTTGTGCTTTTTTTTTGTTTTGTTTTGATTTTTCTTCTTATCTCTTTCTTTTCCCTTTTTTTTTCTTGCAACACAGACAACTCCTCAGTCTCATGACATTAGCTTTTAACTGTGATTCATGAAGTAATAAAGGAATCCTTTATTCAAGAAGCCACTTACCCTGCTAAAAATTCCTTCTTTATTAGCTTTCTCGTTATGAGCCCGTCACAGCCACCCATTTGTTAAGAGCCAGATGCCTTCTCTCTCCAGAGAGGGATGTGAGAGACATATAAATGGTATGGTAGCTGATTGGTGATTTGTCAGAAACTCATGAGGGAAGAAGTCCAGCTCCTCAGTTATCCTGGGGACTATTCCAAAGCCTGGAGTCTCAGAATATGCCCACAACTCGAAATGGAGTCCCCTTGTGGGATGCTGGTTACGGCCGATTGCCAGGAGAGGGTTTTGTGTGAAAGCACTTGAGTTTGTAATATCTCCAACAAATCATGATGGGCAAATCCCCCCAAATTGAATTCATCTGAGACCTTCCTCATAGGCAGGCTATTGCCCACGCCCACCTTCCAGGAAAATCATCACAGTGCGTGTTTTCCTCTAGACACTGAGCAAAGGACGTGTGGCCTCCTGAGATGACGTAAGAGGAACTGTGACAAGACACTGCTCAACACACGCCCACGTCTGTGCTCAGCCTGGCCCAGCTCCTCCTCTGTGTGTTTGCAGGATTTCTTTTATTTATCCCGCAATCTGCTTCCAGGTGCTCCCAACTCGCTTCATCCCATGAACCTGCGGATTAGCGAGAGGTGGGAGGGGCTGAATATGACATCACAAATGTGTGGGTAGAATGTGGCTGCTTTGTCATCGGAGCAGGAAGTGCCCTCCAGTTAGTCATGTTTCTCACCATACACACAGAAATAATGCATATTTGTTAGAAAGCTGTTTTCAGTGAGTCAGTCTCTCGCTCTCTCGTTCTCTCTCAGAATTTGGGGTATATTGTATTTTATTCTTTTCATTTCCAACTGAGCATAAGAAATGGAAATGAGACCTTTGTCTAATTTTTCTCTCTTATCACTGTTCCTACTCATGACAGATCCTGGGCTCTGTCACAAGACTAATGGAACCTTTAAAAGTTGCTTTTGGCTCCCCATTTGAAAAAGCTCTATATTTCATGGAGTGCCAACCAGGAGTCACCAGCCTAGTGTGGACAAGCACCTTCTCAGCAAGTGATAACCAGACATTTTTCCGTCTGGAGGCACTGGACCCCACGTCTGCCTGCAGGTGAGTGACACTGCTCCTGCCATTACAGATGTCAGTCTCCTCAATCAAGACATTGTGGGGAAGAGCCCTGTGCCATCGACGTGGCACTCCTCTGGCTCCACCAAAGTGCCAAAAGCTACAGCTCCCTCCTGACAGCCGATCTGAGAATAAAGAACTTCGATATATGATTTTCATATAAAACAATAACGGATCATTCATTTGCTCTCTATTGGCACCTAAATGAATGAACAAGAGTGGGACAACCAAGCAAATAGGTGTCTGCGGAACACGCAGGTCTATTTAGCCAGAGCCCGAAGAAAGGTTAGCAAATTATCTTTTTAAATTTCACTTCTTTTAAACTCTGGAATAATTGTGTGTCAGAAAATACGTGTTAATGTATAACGAATGCATGATAAACTGTGGGTGAATGCAGAAAATCATAGGTAAGAGTGGGAAATTAACTGAATATAAACTAGCTGAAGCAGAAGATATTGAAGGGGCTTTAGGGGCTGATGAGATAGAGCGAGTTTGGAAAAGCCTGAATGCCGCATAAAATCACAGCCATGTCATTTGGAAGGGAAAGCAGTACCTGACATACAAGTTAGGCTATTGCAGAAATCTATCACTTTCTCAGTTGAGATCCATGGGTGATTAATAGTATACTGTTCTATCACTTATAATCAGGATATTATTAGGAATGAATAGTAGGAACAAAGGATAAATAGTAGGAATAAGCAAAAACAGTTCTTTGCACTGGTGGCTGTGAATTTTCAAGAATGAGGAATATATGGCAGAACATAGAAGCTATTTGATCCCAGAGCTCCTTGTTGTCAGTGTCTTGTAGGATTTTGTTCCATGGGTAACACTTTGGAAAAGGCTGGATAGAACAATGCCAAGATCTGATCTAGGCCCTGAGGATTAGAAGGGAGAGAGAAGGGAGCATGAGGGAGCTGCTGCGGGAGTGGAACCAATAGGAAAATAGAACATTTCAGGAGATGGAAGGAGAGAATTCAGACACGGCCGACCTGGCCGGAGCAGGGGGGTGGGGGCTCCTGCCATGAAGCTGAGGGCGTCCTTCCATATTTCTTGACACCTGTCCCTTCTCATTCACAGCACTTCCTTCCTCTGGAAGCACCTGTGACACCCTCTGTGGAAGTTTCCTAAGGTCATACTGTGAATATGGGACTGACAAAGTGCCACCACATCCACCTGCCTGGGAAGAGCCTCCAGATGATGAAGGATGGGAGAGGATGGATAAATACACGGTTCCTCGTCCCACAGACCAGTCTGCACACACCCCAAAGCCCCAGGAAGATGGAGTCCCAGTTTCCCACGGTTGTAACCTGCTCAGGAAAGCTTTTCCCTTCCTCCTCTCATTCCCCGACTCTCATACTGGTGCTTCCTGGGGTCACCTCCCGGTGGGCCACTTTCACCCAAACCCTGGTCTCATGGTCTGCTCCTGGACAATCCAAACCAACACGGGTGCTTAACCGAAAACGAGAACTCACCATTTTCATCACAACTCCTGTGCACTACTTTATTCTTTTCTTTGTTACTGTTCTAATTTACCTCTGTATCTGCCCACCTGTATATCCATCTATCATCTATTAATCAATCATCTATCAAGCTGATCAATCTATCATCTATCTACCTATCTATGGAGCTACTTGTCAAGATACAGGATAAAAGTAAATACAGAAAATGTTAACCACAGTGATCAATGGCCACTGGGTTAAGGGAGAACTGGCTAAGTGTGTGTATGTAAATGTGTGTGTACATGCCTTCGTGCGTTGGTCAAGGGCTCTAACACAAATATATACTTTTTTTTTTTTTTTTTTTTATGTTGAAGGGGAACCCATAAATGTTTTTTTAAATGCTTACCTAAAATACTAAAGTTTTCATACTCAACTCCCACACTCTGTTGGCACACTCTAACTAGGTAAGAATGACAACCTAAATATATGTATTCTGTACCTCTTTCCTTTGAAATGTGATTTTCCTTAAAAGCAAAAGAAGGAAGACAGAAAGGAATGATACAGCACTTCGCTGCCTGGCTAATGCCATGTTGGTTACTAAGGAAGTGGTGAAGCCTGTTTCCTTAGCTCCCATGTGGGCTAGCTCCCCTTTCCTGCTGTTTGAAGGTATTTACTACAGGAACCAGTGCCTTCCTCGTTCTGCCGTCACTGTGAGATGACTCATCCTCGCCTACACAAATCTACCAAACAGCCTGTTTGCTTCCGAATCAGTGACATTTTAGTACCCAGTACTGTAGACATGTCCATAAAACACACACAGTCACCAGAATGTCCGAGATGGAGCTTGAGATCCCTTTGTCAGAAAGATCAGATTGGTTAATGGGAACTAGAAATTACATGTATGTGACAAATACTGTCAGTTTCCTACCTGGTTGGGACTGTGCGTGAGACAGAGTGGGGGCCCCAGTAAGATGCAGAGAATTTTAATAGTTCTCCAGTTTCCAATCCAGCATACCATACTGGATAACTCCAGAGAGGGCTAGAACCAAGTGAGTCATCTCCAGGTATTTTCCAGTGTGTGTGTAGGGGTGGGGGGGTGGGGGGGCAGGGACGTGTATTTCACAGGTGGGTTAAAAATCTCAGATCATCAGAGTAGGGCCAGGCATTAGCTGGTGCTCAACTAACATAACGCCTGACATACACTTAGTAACAGGAGAGAGGGGGGACAAGAAAAAAGCCCTGGAAGAGAGAGGTAACAAGAAAAGGCCTATCTGCTGTCATTTCCTCAGTGATGACAGCATGGAGACATCGGTTGGGGAGCCCAGTGGAGTGTGAGGTCAGGCAAGGGTCAGGAATGGCTTTGAACACGTTTTCTTAGGATGTGACTCTTGCTACTTTTAGAACTATGAACAGCAGTTTCATTCTCTTTGAAGAGAACTCAGCCACCCATCCCCACGACAACAGATTAATATGATAAACAGCCAGCTTTGATAACGCCTGGTCGATAATCCTTTGGAAGTGGGCACTAAGACTTCAGGCCAGCCAGCTCCCTAGCTGGCACTGCAGAGGTTAGGGTGGTTTCAGCATGTGCGAGCCCGGTCTTCTCATGCCACACTGCATCGTGTAGGAAAATTCCCATGATCTGAGAAAGAAAAGTGTCATTCGGTACAAAGGGCACTGAGCACCCAGATCTCAGCTCCTTTCCCATGCACTGGACTCTCCTAGCTCCATGCATGGCCTTTATCCTTTGCTCAGCCTCTGCCTTTGTGTTCCCTCTATTTGCCCCCTTCTCCTTTGCAGAGAAGGGCTGATGGGCCACCTGGAAGCCAGAGGCGGCAGAATGGTGACTGCAGCAACGCCCATGAGCAGAGTCACTTCTGAGGCAGCACATTGGGTCTCATCAGCACCGCAGGGAGCAGACTGGCGCTGCACTGGCCTTTCTCCATCTGCCGCTCTGCGGCCTGCAGCCACTGGCCCTCTCACCCTCTGGCTTCCTGTGAGTCCTGACAATGGAGGTATCCTCAGGTATCCCCTGAGAGAACCAGGTGGGGCGTTCTCTCCCACCCCCCGTGCTGCACACCCAGGGGCTGTGGCATCCATTTAACCCACTAAGTTCGAACACCTACTGGGTCACCCCTCCCTTCTGGCTCCAGCTCTCTCACCTGTCTCAAGTGACACTCCTGCCTCTTCAGGACCGTGGCTGGTAGTGGCCTCCTATAGTTGCTGTTACCAGGTTCCTTGAAACCCCAGCTGGTTACCTTAACTGACTTATATGCTTGTGAGTAGTCCATTCGCTAAATGTGTTAGTCAAACGCTGTGAGTGGGGGTCACTTGCTTACCGGGACTGACTGACAGCATCGCCCTATGGTTTTACAGAGGTTGGGACCAGCACCCCCTTAGAGGCCTGGAGGAAGAATAAGGGTCCTTAGTTTGATCCCCATCCTGGGTTCCTTATGTTTACACATGAGAAATAGTCACTTTCTCTGGGCTGGCAGCATAAGCAGACACAGGCTTCTCAACTTCCTTGTCCGTTTTCAAAAACATCCCAGAGCAGTCCACAGCGGAGGAGATGTTGGTTGGTGGTTGGGTTTTCTCCAGCCCACAGGTGAATGGCTTGTGTCTGACCAGTGTTTTGGGCACTCAGTCAGCAGGACACACCTCGTGGTGGCCAGAAACGCCTCCCAAATGGCTCTGCCTCAGCCACTTAGAGCTGCTACTCCTGGAAAGTCTCCTGCTCTTAGCTCTTCCTGCTTACTTGTCTCTGAACAAAGACACAGGACAGAGTCCCTGGCAATCTGCCCATTGCTTTGTGCAGTTTGACCAGTTAAGCTGCCCACATTTCCCTCTGAGATCTTCCCCAGGGGAAGAGAGACAAGGGCAGGACAACTGGATACTTACTGTTGTGACTGCCAAGCTCATTGAACTCAAAACTCTGAAACTAAACATGACACTCACACTCTCATGAACTCTATGACTGCTCTGATTTTATTTCCTCTAACACCAGAAATGACATCATCACCCACCCTAGCCCTGTTAGAACATCATTCTTGAACTTTCTTGCTCTTTTACCACCCACACAAATCACCAACCAACTCTTAAAAATTCCGTTTCTTCGATGTTCTTGAATTGGATTCACTTTCCTCCATTCTCACCTATGCTATGCTATTTTAGTTGACCACCATTTCTCTCAGAAAAGAACAGCAACTTTTTTTTTCAACCTGATCTGTGTGGCTCTGATCTTGGTCTTTAAAATCATTCTCCATGTTGCCATTAAACTCTTCTTTCTATTCATACCTGATCTTACCACCCTGTAGTTCAATATCGTTCAGTAACAAAACTTCAATTAACTCACAAGAATCAGGGTGTCCTCCCCATCTTCCCTGCTTACTTGTCCAGCCCTGTCAGTCACCATCCCATTGCCCACCTTTTGCTCTCACTGCTTGCAGTCTTGGGACTCCCATGACAGAAACAAAATAATCTTGCACCAGTTTATTCTTTAACTTTGCCTTTTCTTCTAAACTACTTAACCCTCTCTTCCTCCGAACAGAATAAATGGTGTTTCTGGAATGTTAACTTGACCCAGCTTCCTGTTCAACGTCTAATGCAAACACCCAAATTGTTACAAAATTGATTCAGACTGACACCATGAAATCCCATCGAATCACCTGTAATTCCCAGGAAAGGACAATACCCTGATTTAGGATGGATAAACCCTGAAGGAGAAAAGTGGGACGAGGAGGACGTGAGTAAGGAGATGTCTATCCATAAGCCCTCCATCAGTGACCCTCAATACACATCCACATCGTCTCTCTCTCCCCCCGTGGTCTCAAACATAAGGACTTTGTCCATGAAAAGCTCATAAACTATTATCCTTGTGTGAAAACTGTGTGTGTGTGTGTGTGTGTGTGTGTGTGTGTGTGTGTGTTAAGGATCATTTCTTACACATGAAATCCTAGATATTTCCTTGGCTTAAAAGGCCTTCCCCAGCATTACACTGCCTGGAAAATGCTTTCTTATCCTTTAAGACCATACAATTTGTCACTACAGCATTTTCACACATGTCTGCAACAAAATCATTTATCTGTTCATTTGTTCACACCATCCGCTTCTCTATTTCACAAGTATTTATTGTCATTTTCCCCCTGAAATCCCACCCAGCTATCTTAAAAGCCCCATAACATGATGCTGCCCTTGGGAGAAGACAAATCACTTTCACATAGCTGGCAAAGGCTTGCATGGACTGGTCCCTTCCCATATCTCCAGCCTCCCCTAGGATGGCAACAGTGCATGGACAGCAGATGCACGAGAAGACTTTCGTGCACAGGAAAAGGCTCATCACCAGTCATGAAGAAAGTGATGGCCACTCACATATTTCTGTATATATCTTGTATCTTTTGTCTATAATTTTTAGCTGTTTAGAAAAAATCTCCAGAGATTATCACTTCACACCAGGTATTCAACATAATCTCAAATAGATAAAAATATAAATTCTGAAATTATATACGAATTTATTGATAAATGAAAACGTATTTCAATGAGTTTAAATAAATGTACATATAATCTAAGCTGGGGAAGGACTTGTCAGTATAATAGCAAATGAAGAATATGCAAGAGTGAAATGCATTGATTTGATTAAATATAGTTTTCTATCATATTGATAGCACCATGGGCAAAGTCAAAGAGAAAGAAATCTTGGGTGAACATTTGAAAGATGTTGCATGAAGAATTGATGCTGTACATATGCCAGAAACACGTGCATCGATCAGCAAGGGCGTAGCACCTGCACGGACACTAACTGAAGGTGCCCAGTGTTTTACGTGTTCTGCAGGAGTAGGCGTCTGTGTTACTTGTCCGTGGTTAGTTTTCATATCAGTGTCATTACATGGGGAGCAAATACAGGTCCAATGGTCATAAAAATAAGAGTGAAACATGTAACACAATAGCCCCCCTCAGTTTTAATCAGTGAACTCTTAATTCTTCACTGATAGTGTCTGTCTATCAGTTCATTAAAATTTTTAAAATCAAAATCAGTACTAGTAAAAGCTATTAAACTACTAATTAGCACTGTTTACCAAATATTCTCCAGGGTTTTGTTTGTTTGGTCATTTTGCTTTTTATCCTTGGGGCACTTTTTTTCTGCTCCTGGAGTTAGGTGTGGCCAGTGACGTACTCTGGACAGGACGTGTAGGCAGAAGGGCTGAGGGGCGTCCCGTGTGGGCAGAGCTTCAGTGTCCCGTCAACATACGGCAGTCAGGGTGGGAATTACCTTTGCTGTGCAGCCTCTTTCATCCCAGGTTCCTTGAGGAGGACGGTGAACAGGGTAACCCTGCCAGACTGCAGGGGACATGGGACAGGGATAACACAGGAACTGTCTTTGTGTGTTAGGCTCCTGACCCAGCAGGGATGGGTATTGTAGTGTAAACTAGCCTGTTCTGGTGTCGCCACCCATCCGTGACAATGACATTTGCAGACATCCTTTTTGTAAAAATTTGGCAATATATAAGGAGCTTTTAAAGCATCTCAGATTTGGGTCGAGTGATGCACATTTATTCAGTCATTCATTAGACAGATATTTTGTGAGATTGCTATGTCAGGAAACCTACCAGGCTCAGGAAAACTGGATAGACAGAGGCCAACAAGAGATCTTATAGCAATTTCCTCTCAAGGATCCTTTCCAAGAAATAATTACAAATGTAATTAATAAATCAGTAAACAAACATGCAAAATGTACTTTATTTCTCTTACATTGACCAGTTAAATACAATGCAAGTATCCAAGAATAAGAGAATGCTAAAATAAAAGTTATTCTACCCATGGGATAAAATGTGCTGCTAATTTATAATTTTAAAGTAATATTCATAGGCATAGCACATTCTAATTGTATAATAGTGAAAAAGCAAAATAGTGTTCAAAGTATAGCACAGCATAAATATTATAAGATATGTGCATATATTAAAATAAGGTAAAATTATACATCAAATCATTAAAATTGATTATCTCTGGGTCAAAGAAAACAAGTGATTTTAATTTTTTTCTTTGTATCTTTTGTATGCAAAAGTTTAATAGACATGCTGTATTTTTTAATAAAGTTAAAAAATAAAAGTCATTAAAAATCCCTTTCTACCAATTCACAGGGCTCTCCTGAGGATGAATTAAATTACATTTTTAGTGCTTACAATTTATGCATAACAACTACAGCATTATTAAAACAAAACACAGATTTAACTCCAAAAAAAACAGAAGGATAAAAAATAAATTGCAATCTGATCCAAAATGATAAAACTGTTTAGGAAAATTTTTATATTTCCAGTGGCTAAGTGCCCTAAAAAATAGATTCACTTTAGTCCAGTAGGACTATAATATGCAATTAAAGTATAAATTTGCATAATAATAGCTCTCAGCCAACTCCTAATTTTAAAACTGAGAACCCCGAGAAAACAGCAACATAATCATTTTTCTTTGCTCTAACCATGGTGGAATTAGTTCTCACTGAGCCACAGGAATGAACGGAAGTGGATGTTACAGCATTGATTGTTGGTAAGATCATGCTGAAATTAATCACACTGGAAATGGGGTAGAATTATACTTTACTGTTGTTCAGGGCTGCCTTCTAGTTACATATATTTTCCCCCAATAATAAGTCTTTCTCTTAACCTAAGTCACTGGTTTTATGATCCTTCTCTAATCTATGAAGACTAGAATAGAGCATGTGGCGAGCCCGTGCAAGTTCATTACCACTAGGAGACAATCACATCAAAATATTTATTTATATAAGACTTTAGAGACTAAATTTCTCACCTGGCTAAACTTCTATAACTCCTAAAGTAAGAGGATCAATTACTTCTTTTTCTTAAATAAAGAAAATTAGACAACCTTTCTGCTCTTGTGAAAAATTCAGTCCAAAAGCCATTTGGTGGAGCCATGGCAGGCTGATTTCCAGGTGGTACAGGGTGGCCAGCCAGATGTGGTTCGGAACATGGCATGGAGGACCGACACGGGGTGGGGTGTGGGCGTCCAGTGGAGAGCGGAGGGCATGTGCGTGGGGCCGCTGTGTTGGTTTCATATCAGGAAAATTAATCAAGAAGTGAACACACTGAAGGTAATGGGAGCCAGGTTTCTTACTGTCAGAGAAGGGAGTTACAAATATGGCTAAGGAAAAAACAAGCTTGAACTCTGTTTGCGAAACTAGTATAAAAGTGATTCCCAAATCATAAAGAAATGGATAAGAGAAAAAATGTAAATTGTCTTTTGAAATAGATGCAACAAGTCCTAATAAGATACTGGCAAATTGATTTCAACCATGTAATAAACATATACCATCACTAACAAGAGTTTATACGAGGAATCAAAGAATGGTTAAAAATTAGAAAATCTAATAATAATTCTGGTAAATTTTGTGACTTCATCACGTTACTTTCTTATCTCCTTTCTTCATCACCATGAAAGTGTAGGTAAAGGTATGGGGAGTATATCTCTCCTTCAGGGATAAAGCGATGGGAAAAGAAAAGTCAAGGAAATAAATATTTTGAAACAAAAGTAGGGGTCACTGAACTGATGAGGAGATTAGGAACTTGCAGACAAATTTCTATAGTGGGAAATGTGAAAGAGAAGGTGGAAGTGAGACCCAGGTCTGAAAACAAAAGGAAGGCAAAGCTTACCATTTTGAACCAAGAGAGCCCACTTATTTATCTGTTCTTAGCTTTCTAATCTGAGCAGTCATAGGTGTATCCCTGAGTAACTAAGTCTTCTTAGGGAGATCTGAGGACCCCAAGAGGGGAAAACAAACAAACTTTGCAAACAATGGTATTTGGATAATGGGCTGGACAAATCACACCTACATTGCTATACCGACAGGGAATATAATCTCCATGTTAACGCCTCACTAGTAACTAAGAGCCAATATCCAGAGATCACCAGCTATTTGACAAAACTTCTAACATGAAGGAAATCAACCACAGTAAGAGGGAAAAGTTAAAGGAAAGATGTAATGAAAGGAACAGAACAAGATTTAAACCAAGAGAAACAGACTAAAAAAAAAAAAAGCTTATAATAAATATCCTGATATTTCATCCATAAATAAGAACCAGATGCCATGAAAAAGTAATAATCAGAAAACAGGAGCATGTTCTTAGGAAGTAAATATTTAAAGCAGAAATATCATTTCAGTGGGAGGGCATGAGACAAGGTATAGAATACCGTTCAGCAAACAGAAATAAAATGACCAAAAGGATAGAAAATTAAATGAGAAAATGAAAAGTGAAGGTTGGTACAAGAAAACCTAGAAGAAATTATCCCAGAAAAAAAATTCCCAGAAATGAAACCTGCTCATAGTTTGGACAGATTCTCCTGTAGGCCCCGAAAATTAAGTAAGAAAGAACTCGCCAGTGAGTAAATCTCATTTCTGCAGGGAATAAGAGAAATAGTTGCAAAACATACAAATTGGAAACTGGTGAAGAAATTAGCTCATAGTTAAAAGATAAAGAATAAAAATGAAAACAACTTCACATTTCTCTTCATCGATAATGGCAGCTTGCAGATAATTTAGCAGTACTTTCCAAATTTACTACAAACTGATTTTTAACCTGGAATTTTATACCCAGCCAAATAACTAATTAAATTTGAAGGTCAAATGTATTTTTTTGACACTCACACAAAGGAAATTACAAAGACACATGACTTAGAAAGCTGCTGAAATTTGAGTGTAACGAAACTATGGCATAAATGAGGGCAGGACTAGGGTGAGAGCAGGGAGGGCCATGGGTGCCTGAGGTCAGCGTGTGTCCCCTCACAGGTCACAGTCATGGAAATGCAGGACCGGCACTGAGAGCCTCACTCACCCCACCCGCTTCTCTGCCCTGGGGGAGTCCAGAAACTGAAGGCCTGGAATCCAGGACACAGGCTATTCAACACCGAGCATAATGGAAAAAAGTACCAGGTTTAGATAGAGTCCTGCCACAGACCAAAAAAGCAAGTATAAACTCATTATTTAGAAATACAGAGGTTGATATCTTATCATCAGAAACAAACACTTAAAAGTGATTGTTTTTGTAGAACAAGACTGAATGGCAGGAGAGTAGCAAGAAGGTGTTGTCATTTGCTGTAACTTTTTTTTTTTACTATCCACTTTTTGAAATATGTGCATTTATTACTTTGGTTAAAAACAGGAAAAGGTAATTTAAATGAATATAAAAAGATGAGATTTCAATGTAACTTCCCACATTAATAGATTAAAGGAGAAATAAATCATTCTCTCATCTCAATAGACACTGGGAAAAGATTTCATAAAAGTCAATAACGATTCATCATTAAACAAACCTTAACAAATCAAGTTTGGAGGGTTCTTCCACGATGCGATACAATATCTACCAAAAGCATAAAACAAACATCATGCTTTGTGGTGGAATATTAGAAGCAATATATTTACAATCACAAATAACACCAGGTTACGAGTCTTGTGCTAGCATTCAAGACGGCACTAGCTGTTTCAAAGGAAAACATTCAGAAAAAAAACATTTAAAACGGATGGAATAGGAAGAGACGGTATTGTCACTGTGTGAAGATTATATGATTGTTTACACAGGAAAACCCAGAAAATCAATGGACATACTATTAGAACCAATGCAAATTGCACAAGAGTGATGGCTATCAATTAATATGTTCTTAATATTGGGAATAAACACTTTTCAAAAGTGTAAGAAAGATATAGTTAATACAGGAAAAACATAAACAAAAATCAAAACTGCACAATGAGAATAAAATAAACTTAACAAAAATGTACAAGTCCATGGCCGGCCCGGTGGCTCAGGCGGTTGGAGCTCCGTGCTCCTAACTCTGAAGGCTGCCGGTTCGATTCTCACGTGGGCCAGTGGGCTCTCAACCACAAGGTTGCTGGTTCAATTCCTTGACTCCCGCAAGGGATGGTGGGCTGCGCCCCCTGCAACTAGCAATGGCAACTGGACCTGGAGCTGAGCTGCGCCCTCCACAACTAAGATTGAAGGACAACAACTTGACTTGGAAAAAAGGCCTGGAAGTACACACTGTTCCCCAATAAAGTCCTGTTCCCCTTCCCCAATAAATTCTTAAAAAAAGAAAAAAAAGCTTTTTAAAAAAATGTACAAGTCCATTAATTATGGGAGGAAATGAAAGAGAGAGAAGATATAGCTAAATGCGAAGAATGGCGGTAGTCACAGATGAGAGGACACAGTAGAGTAAACGTCAATTTTCCCCAAAATTGCCTGCAAACTTAAAATAACTTCAATCAAAAACACTGCAGTAATATTTTTGTGAAAGCTTACAAATTAATTTAGAAATTTGTATAGAGAATTAAAAGTGCCTGAATGGATAAGATGCTTTTGCAGAATCAGAACTGGGAGAGGAACTATGGAGGGGAGGGGGCGACGTGTCACGAAGGGCAGTTATAAACCGTGCAGTGTTGGCTGAGGAGGAAACAGCAGAGGACCATGGTGTGGACACTCATGCGTAGCCTGCAGTATATGAGGGGCCTGGCACTGCGGACCAGTAGGAAAAAGATTATATCAATGAGTAGAATCAAGACAACTAACTGTCCACTTGGAAAAATAAAGCAAACTAAAACTAGATTCTGAATGCATGCAGTACACCCAAGTAATTCCAGTTGGATTAGGAAACTAAGAGAGAAGAATAACTCTAAGAAGACCTTTCTCTATCCTGGCTGTTAGTTATTCTCCTATAGTCAGTTCTAAGTGTTTAAATAACACAAAAACAACCTCAAGCAATACAAAATATAAGCAAATTTGATTACTTCAAATTATAAAGCTCTGGTATCTCAAAAGACACTGTAAATGTTTAAAATACAAGTAACAGTCTAAAATGAGGACACATTTTGCTGGATGTGACAGGTAAGAGATAAATATGCACAATAAATGAATAACTTTTAGAAAACAGTAAGAAAGAAAATGAAAACCAGCTCAGGAAGAAATGTACTATCCATCATATCTGTGGGGAAAAAAATGTGCAGCCTCACTGAAAACCTGGGTAATGCTCATTAAAAGAGTAAAGAAATCCAATTTTTACAAAAGAGAGATAGGCAAGTAGTAAAAGGGTGGTAGAGTCATGTGTTCACCAAAAGGCATGGCTTTGAGTTCGCCTCTGCTCCGCCTGTGGGCGGGTGTAGCTAGTGCAGCTATTGTGGAGACAGTGTGTCAGCATCTTGGAGGAAAAAAAAGGTTGTGCATATCCTGTGAGCAAGCAATTGTACTTCCAGAAATGCAATGTAGATGAGTTACTGCATACCACGAGATACACATAGGACTGTTTACTGCAGCGTTGTTTGTAACACTGAAAGGGTGGAGACAAATCAAATGTCTCCAAGTTGGAGAGAGAATAAATAATAGGGTACCAGTTGTAATGCACGGACTTGACCTTCATAGTTATCTTTCCATATCAGTGCAGACATATCTCAAAAATGAAACGCAGACTGATAAAGCAAAATGGACATCGGTACATATAGTGTCACATCCTCAATCATGAATAGTAAACACAAAACAGTGTGTAATTTTAGGAATGCAGTGTGTTATCTATTCATATGAAAAAAAAAGAGACATCACTCATTTCTAAGGATGCTTGACCCTTAGCACAGAGTTTGGGGTCTACAGGAGTCCTGCTGGTGGAGGCTAACAACGATTTTATCCATAGCTTTATTATTGGATGTCTTTAGGAGACGTAATCAAACAGTATAGAAATGTCAGCTGTTGTTATCATGGTAAGAATAATCTTGGTAGGTATCTGTATTTAAAACATTTTTTTTAAATAAACATAATTTACAAAAGGAGCTTGAATAATCAAAACAATGTCATACTGGATGGTTTGTCGAAGCCCGTCCTTCAATTGAATGTGTGCACCAAGCTTTTATGTTTTTGATCTTCGAGTCATCTTTAATAAAACTTCAAAGTCACGTGGAGCCATTTATATGGTTCAGCAGGCCTCTTTGAGAAAATAAAGCTGAATTGGAGTCCCGGGGCTTTAAACTGTGTTTAGCTTTGATAATATCTCATGTTCATATGAATTCTTTCATCCCCGGAATATTAAGCTCCTCAGAAGTGTTAGCTCAGGGTCCCCACAGTCCCCCTGGAGTGCGGGATACTGGCTGGTGTTATTTAGAAGAATCCAAACAGTGATAAATTTCGATGCTACAAAAAAGGCAGGGTGAAGAAGCGAGTTTCGTGGTACCCAGAACCTGTGGCCATGCGCTTAGGGTTAGTTCTCCTCTCTCTATTCCTAGTCCCATGCCCGTCTTTTTCACCACGCATGCCTAATTTCTCAATCCATGGCTCTATGCTCTTCCTTTATAGCTCTTTCCCCTTAACTATTTATAGTGCTTTTCAGAGAAACATACCTAGAATCTTTTCTAAGTTCCAATATATACCGTAACTGTTTCCTCAGCATAGAGGCATCTTGTGCTCACTTCTCTACCTCCAAGCCATGTGCCTTCTTTCCACTATGCCATTAAATTTTCCCTGGAATAAAAGCACGCCTTTCCCTCTGTGACGCAGGTGCATTAGAATCTGTTGTACCTCTGTAGGTTGCCATAGAGACCTGGAAGATCTCTGGCCTGGATGGCCATTTGGATGTTTGGGAACTGGGAGTGGACGCAGGCATAGTCTGTCATGTGAGTTAACTGCATACAGGGCTGGAACTCTGGGCAGCAGACTACCTGCTGCTCACTGTAGGTTGTAGACCTGGCTAGCACAGGGGCCCCGGGCGTGTGCCCTGGGAATGGCCCTCCTCGGCATTACCTGAGACACTAAAACCATCCACGTCATTCTTTTCCACTTCCATTTGAAAACGAAAAACGTTCAGAGACTCTATGTCAGGAATGAGAAATGGATGAGGAAGAAAGAAGACACAGAAAAAAAGGTTTTGAAGATGCTCAAAATATACTTGTACGTTTTGCATGTATATTCTTGTGTATCTCCCTCTTTTGAGCTGTTTCCTTTTGGCTAAAGGACAGTGATAGCCACTCACCTGCCACATGTCCTTGTCCTTTCATTGGTTAAAGGCTACATGTCATCCCACAGAATCAGAGTCTCATGGTGGCTGGATGAAGGCAGAAGAGAACCATGAGTGACCACTAGGATGAGGAATGGTCAGTTTCATTCACTGGCATAGACCTTGACTCTGAATAGGGTCAGCTGGTGAATGAGGGGTTGAAGGGCCAAAATACTCTTATGAATATTTCCTGCAATTTTCTTGTCACTTCACGCAGAGGGGGTGTGTGTTTGTGTGTGTATGTGTGTGTGTGTGTGTGTGTGTCTTCAGTGACACACTTTGCCAAGCCAATTCCTCACCCTAATAGCTGTGCCCTTAATGGTGTCCAAACCAGGCTGCAGGTATGTAAATACATCCAGCCTGGGTGCAACTCTAAGCAAAGCCTATACACACCATCCTGGACCTGGAAAGTCGCTCTGTACGCAGATTTGAGCAGCCAGCGGTCATCTTGGAAGGCAGCCAGGGGTATTCTACGGCACAGCATCTCTGGGACAGCCTGGTAGGCCTGGCTGAGATGAGTTCTGGGTCAATCCATCAAGCCCATAACTCCAGCAGAGCAGAGCTCAGCGACGCTGCGGTAACAAACAACTCAGCCTTGCTTTTGTCACCATCGCACGCACTAGCTGACCCCTGAGTAGTGAGCATTTGCGTGTCCCCAACATGTGCTCTCCCCTTGCTGTGAACCCTTCCCTGTGCTGCATATGTGTTGTAAAATCAAGCATGTGGCATCTGCTAAAAGGTCTGTGGCTTGGATAACCAACAGCCTTGGGTAATATGCAAAGGCTGCCCTGCTTCCTCCTGTTTGTGATTTAGGAGGTGTTCAGCACACCCTGCAGCAGCCCTGACGTGCAGAATCGTGCTCAGGTGTTCTCCAGACTGCGTGTGTCACCACGGCTTTGCGGGCCAGGTCCTGCAAGTCCAAAGGTTCATTCACCTTTGATATGCATGCGATGTGTCCTATTCAGCACACACCCTTTGGAGGTCAATGTCCCCTGGTAGAAATAGACTTCCCTTCCATTTATTTTTTAGACATCAAAGGTGTGAACTGGAAAACACAGGGAAGACAATTTGCACCCAACGATTCCAACGAGTCGTGGGCTCGTGTTAGTAGGCTGGCAGGTGAGGCTGGGCGGCTCAGAGATTGGTCACCGACACTGGTCACAAAGAAGAAGCATCAAACCTGACTCAGTCCTCGGGTCCCCAGGGCGGGAGCCTCTGAGGCCACGTGTCAGGTGGGTGGCTCTGCCAGCCCTCCAAGCCACTTTTGCCCTGCAGGGCTGGTCAACTCCAGCAAAAGAGGGCTGAGAATGTGGTGGTGTGCCCACGTCCTGTGACACTGCTAGCACTCAGTGTGTGTGTGTGTGTGTGTGTGTGAAAGGGGAGCTGTGTGGCTGTGTGGGGGTGGTCAGTCGTGGGGGTGAGCTATCGAGGGAAAGAGGAGGGCAGCATGTCAGCTGACCAAATGCTCTGCTGAGGGAGCCTCCAGTGCCTGGCTCATCTGACTGTGGAGAAACTTCCAGTGGCCGCTTAGCTGCTCACTGTTGTACTGCTCAGCTGTGATAGCCTGGTGCTTGACACCTGGTGGTGTTAGACGAGCAGGGGAGAGAAATGACACCCTTAGAGCTCTGCCATTGACCTCAGACATGCTCCTTGATTCAGTGAATCCAGGATGCTGGAAAGGCTCGGGGTGATTAAACCAAACCACATGGTCCAGAGTTCCAAATACCGTGAGGGCCAAGATCACATTCCATGTCTCCACCAGGCATTTTCCAAGCTCTCCCTCACTTACCTATCACACTGATCCTGTGGAAAAAAGTGTACCAGGTACAAGGAGACAAGTGACACCAAACCACAGTGGACTTCTTGCCCTGTCAGTTCACAGGGATTCCGGTCAGCCTGCCAAAGCCACTTCGTCCACGTGTTAGACTAGCGCCCACAGCTGCTCTAATACTGTGGCACTTCCCTGGACACCTGCTTTCCTCCTCACCATACCGGGGAGAGAACATGGAAAATCACAACGTAGCCTTTGATCGCTTCCAAAAAAAAAATGACACGTTGACTTGGCCGAAATAAACCTCAGGGCATCCTTTCCCTCCATGGGGGGGGGAAAGGAATGGAGAACTGGGTGTCTTGAGAAGCATCGTTGGGGTGCCAGTGGTAGGGGTTATCTCTGTTTTACAGGGAGCACACCCTTCCTGTTGTGCAAAATACTGAGGGTGCCCAGGCGTCTGAAACATCTTTCTGACCCAGAATCTCCTCCTTACTCATCCCACATGAACAGCACTCATCAAACCTGATCTATGGCAGGTCACCCCTTCCTTCCCTAAACAAGGTCTCCTCTTGGCCCTCAGGACTCTGCTGTCTCATTGTCTTTCTTTCCTTTTCAGGGTCCTTTCCTGGTTCTTCTCTTTTCCTTGCAACTTGCAGTGTTTGAGTTCCCCCAGTCCTGGAAGTCTTCTTCATTCTTGTTTATCACATCCAGTCTGTTGGATGCAATCATCATCCATACAGACAACTCGGTGGTGACTCCCTCTAAGGTGAGACACCCGTTTCATGCCTAGAATCTATATAAAACCGTCCTTCTTGGATTTTTGAATGGACTACTTGACATGGACAAGACCAAACACCCCATCTGCACTGCTCCCCACTGCCGCCTGCTCCCACCACGATTGTCCCTGTCTCCGTAAGTGGCGACACTGGCCAGCAAGTTGCTGGACTCGAACATATTTGGGGTCAACTTTAACTTTTCTCACTCCTCATATTTAATCTAGAAAAATCTTGTGAACGCTACCTTCATAACATTAGGCTGGTGCGAAAGTAATTGCAGTTTTTGCAATTATTTTTAACCTTTTAAACCGCAATTACTTTTGCACCAACCTAATATTTCTTCCCTCCTCTTTGGACTTAGTTCTCGTCATCTGAGCTCTTGTAAGAGCTTCTTCACTTGCTTCCTGCTTTCTCTTCTCTTGCCCACCCTCTGTTAGCCACATAGTAGCTGGAGAGAGCCTTGACAAATTTACATCGGGTCCTATAACTCTTCTCCAAACCTTCTAGTAGCTTCCATCTCAAGCTGAGTAAGTCATAGTTTCCATAAAGGCCCACTCTCGTTGTCTCGCAGGTCCGGGTTTTTACTCCCCCATCACTGGTTCCCTGTGTCCCAGCCACATTTTCCTTCTTGCTCTTCCATGAACAGGCCAGACATGCTCCTACCCTATAACTTTCTCTCCTGGATCCTCTGGCTTGAATGTCCCTCCACCAAATACCCAAGGAGTTTGCACTCCCACCCCCTTTAGGTTTTTCCATTATTCATTATTTAATTCCTTTGTGGCCAGAAAACATTGTTGGTAGGACTTGATTTTTTTGAACTGACTGTGACTTGCTTTAAGGCCCAGAATATGATCTTTCTTGGTACATGTATTCTGTGCATCTGAAAAGAATATGCGCTCTGCTGTTGTTGGATGGAATGGTCTATAAATGTCAATTAGGTCAAACCGATGGATAGTTTTGTTCAAATCTTCTATATCTTAACTGATTTTATGTCAATGTGTTGTATCAATTATTGAGAGAGGACTATTAAAATATTCTGACTGTAACTGTGGATGTTTTTATTTTCCTTATAGTTCTATCAGTTTTTCTTTCATGTCTTTTGAAGCCCCGTTCTTAGATGCATAAACATTTAGAACTGACATGCCATCTTGATTAAGACCCTTTTATCTTTATGAAATAACCTTCTGTGTACCTTGTAACAGCCTTTACTCTAAAATCTGCTTTGTAGGACATTAACGTAGCCACTCCAGGTTTCTTTGTATATTATATACATTTTTCCAACTTTTTTTACTATTAACCCATTAGTGTCTTTTTATTTAAGCATTTTTCTCATAGATAACATGTACTTGAATGTTGCTTTTTCATGCAGTCTGACCCTCTGTCTTTTAATTTGGATGGTTACACCGTTTGTATTTGATGAGATCATTGATGCCGTTACGTTTAAATCTGTTATCTGCTATTTGTTTTCAATGTCTCCCATCTGTTCTTTGTTCTCGTTCCCCTATTTTTCTGCCATCTTTCGAGTGAACTGAGTATGTTTTGATTCTGTTTCATCTCCTTATTAGGTACAACGAACCAGGTTAGCAGTCAGCATCTTTAACTCATTACAGGCTTCCTTCATTGATGTCCTACGACTTCACGTATCCAGCAAGGACACACAATACTGTGTGCTTTCACATCCTCCCTCCAAGCTTCAGTGCTATTATTAACACGCAGTTTGCGTTTACATGGTACAAACCCCACACTACATTGTTCTTGTCATTGTTTAAAGAATCAGTAATCTTCTATAGGTATTTAAATAATAGTAAAATTGTGTTTTACCTTACACCTGAAGTCAGCAGTTCTGGTGCTCATTTTTCCTTTGTGTAGATCCAGGTCTCCATCTGGCATCATTTTTGTTCTTCCTAAAGGAATTTCTTATAGTGCATGTTTGCGGGTCGTGAACTCTCAGTTTTTATATATACCAAAAAGTTCTCCTTTAGTTAGGAAATACAGTTTGTGAGATAAAGAATTCTAGGTGGATAGCTATCCTTTCCCCCTTTTTAATACCTTAAGGGTAATCTGCTATATTCTTATTTGCCTTGTTTCTGATGAGAAATCTACTGTCAACCATTATGTGTTGCCCTCTATGTTTATTGTGTCTTATTCTCTATCTGGTTGCCTTTAAGATGTTCCATTGATCTCTGGCTTTGAGTAATTTGGTTATGATGTGTCTTTGTGTCATTTGTTTCATGGTTCTTGTGCATGAGATTCAGTGAGCTCTTCGATATGAGCTTTTAGCTTTCGAAAACTTTTGGACAATATTCTTTCAAATACTCTTTCTGATCACCCCCCCTCCTGGCCTATGGAAACCCAGTCATATACGCAGTGAGGCACTGGAGTCTGGCTGGTGGAAGCTGGTGCCATTCCCAGCTGTGTGTGAGCACCAAACGCTGCTCCTTCCATCTTTCGGGACGATTCTCTCTCTTGTCCCAGGTAGTTCCCTTACCTGCAGGTACCTTCACTATAACACTTCCCATAAACACTGACCCCCCCCCCCCGCCTTGTAGCCATTTCTGGTCCCCTCATGCTTCATTATTTCCCATAGCACTTATTACCTCCTGACATAGTAAGCTCCATAATGGTAGAAATTTGAGTCTACTTTGTTCACTGCTGTATCCTTTATGTCGAGGATGGTGCTGCACACACAGTAGATGCTCAGTAAATATGTATGGTGTGGACAAATAAATGATTTAACATTTGAATGAACTATTGAATGAATACATGACTGGATGAGCAATTGAATGCATAGATTAAAGAATAAATGAATCGTTCCAGACAAGACTACCTCTACTCCCTCCTATATCAACAAAAATGGATTATGTTTCAGCAAACCCATGTTCTGGTTCCATTTTTACTAAACCAGTTGTATTGGTGTGTCGTGTGTGTATATGCAGACTTGGTCACAGGCTTAATTCTGAAACCAAGCAGGGCATCAGAAGAGAGAGGTGGACCCTCACAGGGTTTAATAGTAGGTGACTGGTAGGTGGCTGCTTTACCTGCAGTGTGTACAGGGACAAAACATGGAGGCTCCAGGTAGAACCAACAGCACTTATGTGGGCATAATGTTATAAACAAGTGTAAATCAAATGAGTGAGAAGAAAACCAGTCACAGAGACTGGGAAGTGAGAATGAGAAATGAGTTAAAATGATGCAGACAAATTCAGGCCCAAGAAAAATCCAGGAGTGGGATTGAAAACAAGAGGGAATATAGAAGAGCAGGAGAAGACTGTGAGCGCACCCCAGGACCCAAACCGATTCTGTTGACGTTGAATTGACGTTGAATTCTCTTCCAGATACCCTTCATCTTGGCCAGTGCAGATTTCTGTTCATCGCTTCTGGGTCTTCTCAAGCTGTCTCTCCTGGTTGCCATAGGAACATCGATGCTCAGGCCATGAAGCCCCAGTTTGGATTTAAAACACATGAATATTGCACAAACAGGGCCAACATGTCCCTCTGAATTCAGGACAGCTCTCTGGAAGGGTAGTACTCCAGGAACCTTTCTCAGGACTGAACACTGATGGACCCAATAAACTTCACATCCCCAAGTGAGGTAATTGTGAAACAGAAGGCCTGGGCCTTCCTGGGTCTCATGAAGAAGTCCAAGCGTATCCTGCAAACCTCAAATAAATCACAGATTTGGCAGCAAAAATGGCTAAACATCAATCATAATTTACAAAGTAAAATTCAAAAATGCCAGCATCTTTGGAAAAGTTTTTAAAATATGGATATTTTCCAACCCCCCCCAAAAAAAAAAATCTAAGTGATTGCTTAGCAAAGAGTAACATTTTTAGAAGAGCAATTTCTGAAACTTTCATCACATTGTATGTATGAAATCTAGCCAAAAGCAGTAACTGCCAACATCCATGATTGAAAAAAACTTTTGAATTGTGAATCAATTTTTAGTGTGTTCTTTAAGACAGATGCAAATCTATTGGTCTAATAATTTTCTATACTTTCAAAATAGAGGTCAAATGGTCATTTATTGAACCTGAGTCTGATGTGAAATTCAATATGAATTGCAGACATTTCAATACAATGCCATTTATTAATGAATACTAATGACCTTGATGAATTTGAAACATCGTAAAAAAACAAAACAACAACAAAACCCCACGAATTATTGGCTTGGATACCAAGAAGACAGTCTGAATACTTTGATCCATTTCTCTCTGTTCTTCACAGCTGTGGATTTTCACAGCTGCGTGGGGTCTGCAATGCACCGTATGAGCTTTTGACTGAACAATTGTGATTCTGGGGCAGTTGGCATGGACAATTGCCGTAGACCAGTGTACTCCGAAAAGGACAGAAAATGCCTCGCAGCGTCTTCCCAAATTCAGTGTTCTTAAGTAGAAGGTGCTTCAGGCATTTGCAGGTAGGAAGCCTGTACAGCAACCAGCAGCGTTTTCTCTACACCTCAGCCATTTGCTTAGGGAACTCTCACACTCTGATGTGCTTTGGCAGCTGTAGGACACTCCAGGGAGTATCACCGAGGTGATGGTATTTGCTGCCTCAGCTCCACTGCGAAGGGGGGAGCTATGGAGCTCACAGGATTCTGGGGCATTGTCTCTCTCGGGCCACGCCCATTTTCTCTGCATTTCTTTACCTTTCTCATGGAAGTTCGTCCCAGAATAATCTCAAATCACCAAATGGACACTTTACGTTAACTACTTATCATAATTAACTACATAGTTAGGATTTATGTTAACTACTTATCACTCCTAATTATTTATGCTGAAATGTGGGATCCTTGCATGCTTCGCTGAATTGGCTATGGAACTCAGGTCACTTAACTGGGAATGCAACAGAAATGACAGTTTCATTGAAGTTGAAATAATTGACGTGGCACTAAAGTGATAAGCACACGATTTACTTGCCTTACATAGTGAAGAGTAAGGAAAGAAGGAAGCGTTACCAAACCTACTAATGAGATTCAATGATTTACATAATTAACTGTAACGGCATTTAAAAAGTCACAGCTACTTGCTTCATGCTGGGGTGATTTCTAAGGTATGAACATACAGATCCGCCCTCTCCCAGATTTAGAAAAGGTGCAAAAGTGATATTTTACAAACTCAATTACTGAAAACAGTAAATATCTCCATAAAAAAAAAAGTTAAACTCCACCCCTCTTGTAAGGAAATGCAGAAGGTTTATAAACATGCAGGTCGAGGGCTGGGTAGGAGCTTAGTGATTAGAAATAAAAAGTGTGGCTTCAACACCATTAGCGTGTCAGAAACACCTTGGAGTTGCCAAGTGCAGTAACCACCGCTGGCTCCTAAGGCTGGGTGCTGTCTTGTGGGGCCAAGAAGAGGAGGCCACGCCCACAGCCTTTCAGACGAGGCTGGGCTGGAGCTGGGTGTTGGCTGGCTCAGCGCCCACGTCTGGACAAGGGAGAAATCTGTACCATTCACTTCCCTGGGCTCACCGTCTGCCTTACCCAGCCCCTCTGCCCTTTCCGGAATATATATGTGTATATATATGTATTCCTCATGTTGTTCACAGGAGGGAGTTTCTATTTGTGTCCCTGCCAAATCTGTGTCATCTGGATACTGAACATGTGTGTCCTGCCTTGCTCCAATCCACTGCAGAAAGCAAAGCCACAGCAGTTTCTTCCGGGGTGACCCAGCCCAGGACAGCGCCCCACACAGAGAACTAACGTGTCAATGTTTGGCGAAGGGGGTGAATCGGCAATGAGTCAGTAATTTATCTCCGAGGTCAGCTAGTTTCTGGGTTCATCAAACAACACGGTCTCCCACACCCTGATGGACCAAAGCGCTCCAGCCCCACCCACACGTGGCGACCCCACCAGGCCTGCAGGGGAACTGCAGGCAGTGGCGGTTTCGGAAAACAGCTGAGCCTTTTTCTTCCTGTTCTTGACTCAGAACTGTGCTAAACATTAGCCCCTCTCATGCCAATGCTGCGAAGCTTCTAACCAAACCAGAATGGTGCTGTGCTAAAAAGGAATAATGAAAAACGAAATGATCCCTTCTCTGAAGAAATACAAAGCAGAGATGACAACGATAAAGAAAATCTAGAGAAACCGTGAGAGTCTTAGCTTTCTTTGACTTAAATAAGCAATTATCATATTAAGTTGAGCTTAAGACTTTTTTAGAGGCAGTTGCCTTCATCTACGAAATTGGATTTTAAATACCACCCATCATAAATTTGAACTTGCAGATTCCTTATTGAGAGGGAAAGCAAGCCGTATTTTCAGTCTTCATATCTTCTCCCCAGCGCACAAATGGATGGAGTTAGACTTCCAGGGGGGCCATTTGTCCTGGTGACCACAGCTGACATCAGACTCGCAAACTATGTCGCTTCTGGCCTGGGAGGTGCAACCAGAACAGCTCAGCCTCACCACACACAGGACGTGGACCAGCATGCACTCCGGGGACCCTGGTGGTCTCCCTGAGGGCCGCACCTCTCCTGAGGATACCCTCCTTAACCCAAGGGTACCTCTCAAGCATTCGCCAGCATTTAGAACAAAGAATGTAGAGGCCGCTCTTTTCCTATTGCTTCAACTGTCAACAGACCCTCCTGGACACCCCTACCCTGCCCTGTGGGCTCTCTGGACAGGGAGTTGTCCCCAGGGTCCAGGAAGGAACTTTTTGAAGATGCAAAAGGAAACTAGCAGGGTGGGATGTTAGGCAGATGTGTAATGACCTGGCTATTTTCCCAGGCAATGTATTTTAGGAAAACGTATATTTAATTATTACTCCTGGGAATATTTATAGAGGAAAAAAATCTAAATCAGAAAAATAAGTGAAAAGTTTTTATTTCAAAGTTTATGTACAAAAGGAATGCTGGCTTGAAATTTGAGTGTTTTGATTCAGTATGATGTAAACACTGGTTAGAACCTGCACTTATTAATTGCCGTAATAAATTACCCCAGATTTAGATGTTTAAAGCAACACACATTTGTCATCTTCTAGTTCTGTAGGTTAGAGGCTTAGCTTGGTTTGGAAGAGGAGAGTGATAGAGTCAAGCGTGACCATATCCTCGGAAATGAGGCAGATACAACCCAGGAAATAGAGCAAATGCTGAGGGATACAGCAGGTGCAAAGGCAGGACGGCTTGAGGGAATGGAACCAAGTTGCATCCTCAGTAGGTAAGCGTGACTGGAGCAGGTGAAAGCGGCATACTGGAGAACGGAACTGGAGGGCTTGAAAGCTTCACAAAGCTGTCTCCGAGGAATGCCAGCGAATTCCAAATGGGGACACTGCTTCTCAATTCACGTGCAATCCTGAAACTCAGGCTACTGTGGATTTTTCATTGCTTTGCTGCACTCTGAACTGACCTATTTCAGCATAGACAGTTTGCATCCAAGCCATTTGTCATTTTGATCCTTTCTGAGGGTTAGGCTTAAATTTGTCTTTCTGTTATTTATGTTTACAGCATTTACTGTTGGGAGAAATGGGAGTCTTTGGAAGTTCATAATAATAAAAGATAAGTTCCAAAGCTGTAAGGTTCTGGATCACACAGGAGTCCTAGTATATTTTTGCCATTTTCTGCAGAGAAAATTCCAGGTATGTTGTAGGAACAACCACAGCCTCGGCTACTTCTCAGACCTCGCCTGAACTAGAGAGATTGTGCGGCGGGACCAACAGCCACAGGCCTCTTTGTCCTGAGACATCAAGGGAATACTTGTCAGAAGGTGAAAGGACCTGGTGTCCTGTGTCAGCCCTTCTCTTTCTCCCAACTAAATAATTTCGGGAGGTGGATGGGAGAAGAAATACGGCATAGGAAATCACTCCTTACATTTCTAGGCCTATTTGAGTACTCTCCTTGCCATAATAACTTACCACGGATGTAGCAGTTTACAACAATGCACATTTGTCACCGAGTAGCTCTGTAGCTCGGAAGTCTGCCACAGGTCTGACTCGCTGGACTAAAATCCAGGTGTTAGCAGGCTGCCTTGCTTGCTGGAGGCTCCAGGCAGAATCTGTTTTCCCGTCCTTTCCAGGTTCTAGAGATTGTGAAATTCACGTTGTCGGCAGAATTCCGCTCCTTGGGGTTGTCCGGTTGAGGTCCCTGCCCTGTAAGATGTCAGCCGAGGGCCGTTCCCAGTTTGCAGAGGCTGTCTGCATTCCATGGTTTATGGCCCATGTCCTCCGCTGTCAACGCCCTCACATTGCATCTTTCTGACTTCTCTGTTTCTGGAGATTTGTGTGACTAGTTTACATTCAAGCAGCTAGTCCAAGATAATCTCCCCACCTCAAAACCCATACCCTTGATCTCATCTGCAAAGTTTCTTTTTGCCAAGTAAGGTAACAGATTCACAGGTTCCTGAGATTACTGTGTGAACATCTTTTGGGGACCATTATCCTCCCTAGTTTGCTAGGAATTTAATAACATAAATAAGATTGTAAGGCTAATATTTATACTGCATACTAGAAGCAAGTCATTTTAATCTAATTAACATAGTCTTACTTATTTACCATATCTTTTGAAGACCTTAAGTAGCTGGATGATTAGAGTTTGGTTAAAATACTAAAATTAGGGGGCGGCCAGATGGCTGAGTTGCTTAGAGCATGAGCGCTGTGCAACAAGGTTGCCAGTTCGATTCCTGCATGGGATGGTGGGCTGCACCCTCTGCAACTCAGATTAAAAACGGCCACTGGACTTGGAGCTGAGCTGCGCCCTCCACAACTAGATTGAAGGACAACGGCTTGGAGCTGATGGGCCCTGGGGAAAAAAAAAAGAAACACACTGTTCCCCAATAGTCCCCAATAAAATTTAAAAAACAAATAAACAAAATATCAAAATTAAATTCTTTAAAAATATATTAGACACTCCACTCTTCTTCCTAATTCTGACTGACCTCAGTGTTGACTGATAAGAGATATGAGTTGAAAGCTACTATGCACCAGTGTATGCCCAAGCTCTGGGCATTAGCCTGCAGCGTCCCTATGCCCTGTTCAGTTTTGCTTCCCCATACTTCCATTATTGGGTGCTAGCATTATTCTCCATCTCTTCTTTTTCTTCAAAGTGTTTATTTATTATCTGTCTTCATCACCAAAAAGTTACGAGGGCAGGGATCATTCATATCTTATCACTGAGCACCCAAACTTAGTACACTGTGACTAGAGAAAAGTAGATACTTAGTACTAAGTTTTGTAGTATGTGGATATATCACTGAGTGAATGAATGAATAGATGAATGAATGAATGCATGAATGAATGAGTTGGTGGATGGATGGATGGATGGATGAATGGACAGATGCACAAATGGATGGATAAACAGATAAATGGATGGATTGGTAACTCTATAGAATAGTTTCTTGCATTGAGAGGAATTTTCAACCATGTAACTGTGGCTTCCAGTTAATACCTATGCTTCTCTATGTCTGGCCACATTAGGGAAAATAATCCTTCCCACCTATATACTTCTGTGTAATTTTTAAGCACTTGCACATCCATTATTTCATTTAATCTACTCAATGTCACTGACATAACCAGAACGGATATAATTCTTATTTTTATTATTGGGAAATGAAGACTCAAAAGCTAGTTATAATGGAAGGATAGAACTCTGGGTTCCTAATTTCTAATTAAATATGCCTGTTCTATATTAAGTCTCATGCACAATCAGCCAGGCCATTGGACTTCACACACATACAAATGCTGGTAGCATATGTGGCTCTAACTTCCAAATCCTGGTTTTAAACACTGGAGTCCAGTTTGCACGGAACCCTCAGGGCTTCACCAGGCCCAGGGAGGTGTGTGTGTTGAGTGGAAGCATCATGACCTTAGCCACCTTGCCCAGGACGCCCCCCCCACCCCCCCTTATTCTTGGCAAGGTTTTTCACCACAGGGATACTAACACCACATTTTCAAAATCAGAGGGAGATAAGTGTTTACAATACCTGGGTCAGGGGACTATAGTGGTCTAACATATTCAAAGTCTAAAATTATACTTTCTTCATATTGAAGGCCAGTCTTACCGGTCTCAACAGGCATCCTGCCATCTCTGAGAGATACAGGAGGGAGAAAAGTTGAACCACATATCCCAAAGTTTAAGGAGAACTTTGGAGATTGGGACAAGCAAACATTATCCAAACTAGTAATCAGCCCTGCAGAGGCTGATTGTGACATCCCTTCTTTCCTTGAAAACCCTCTAGATGAGTCCACATGTTGGGCACTAGGCCCCATTACACTATTGTTGCTTTTTTTCTGTGGTTTTGTTTTTACCTTCTCTCCTTCCTACAGAGTTCAACATACATTTATCTAGGAGTCCTTTTTATTAGAAAACACAACCACTGAATACTACCATTTGGAAAAAGACACTTTTCTGTATCTTCAGGAAAGCAGCCCTCAAATTCTGCCTTTCCAACAGGATGCTGTCATGTCCCCCTTCACCCCCAATGAGAAACGTCACTTGTCTCATTGCACCCCTTCTCCAGTGGATAACACCTTATTGTATGACCCCTAATTGTATTGAGCTTTGCTACTCCAGAGATTGTAATTCTGCATCCCAAGCGTCTGCACCTTAATTAATTTACATCTTTGAGCACCTTTTGGGGACAATTTGTTCTTCATCATTAGACTTAAGTGTCTGCAAGCTGCTACCAGAGATTCTTAGAAGCTTCAGGATTTCTCTTTCACAGGAAATGTGCTCCGCAAGACGGTAAGCCAGCCCCACAGTGGAAGAATACTTGCACAAATCTCTGCTGCTAGTACTCAAGCGTTTTGGGATATGTTTATTTTCTTGTTGTGATTATTTCAGTGTTTGCTTTCCAGAGCAAGCCTGGCTGTTAGGGATTATTAAGCACGATAAAGTCTTTCCATGGAAACCTCCTGGCAAAACATATTGGCCAAATCTTCATTCTGAGCCTTGCACATAAATAATCATTAAGGGTTTATTTCATTGTATTTAGAGAAGAAATAAGAGAAGAAGGAAGGGGAGGAAGAGAAAATGGAGGAGCAGGAGGAGAGGGAGGACAAGAGCACACACCTTCCTTAAGTTTCTTCTTAACCTACAAGCTACATTGGTTTATGTTTAGTTCCTCTTAGCGAGATCTTACCTCAATACAACGCCATGCGATTGACTACGGGTAAGTCTAAGCAGGTCTTGGATTTCACAGCTTTATAGGTGCTCACATTTGGAATGAAGCTGCTCTGGGTCGATGTGCTGCACGAGCATGTATGAGAGCGCTGGGTGCTTCCTCCTGTGGGCGTGGGGCTGCTACCGTCAAATGATGATGTTCGCCAACAGCGGAAATCTAGTCACGTCTGATTGATGTGGACGCTAAGCAACTGGCATTTGGCTGAGCTGACTGAGCACATCGTGGTTTTAAATGCCAGCACAATGTGTCAGTGTTCACCCAGACTTCTTAGGAGGGTAAGATGTACGTATTAGCGTGTACTGATTTCAGGTAACTAGAACACCTGCGAGTATGTCCACAGTTACATAAAAGACAGACTAAATGAAACCTATGGCAAGGATCCTCATTATTGTCATTGGCTGTACCTCAGCTGGTTCTTGGCTTCGGATCAGATTCCCAGAACACAGTCCCTCATGCATACTTCTCTGGACCTACCTGATGCAGGGCCATTCACGACATACGATCATGCAAGGCTTTCTAAGTGACAGCAGTTAGCCACAATAACGGAGCCAAATTGTGCGCATTGAAGGTGATGTCTTTCCACAGTGGCGCTCACTATAATGGGCACTGGCAGCCTCAGAGACATCGTAAGTGGCTACTTGGAGGTGGCACAGCCCGGGATAAGATGCTGAGCTGCCCTCCTGGATTCCATGGGCTAAATGTGGCATTAGAACAACATCAGTAGCAACTGTCCTCATGAATTACAAGAAACAACTCTTAGCTAACACTACCAATTAGAAAGAAAAAAAGTAATTGTTTGGACCAAAATACAGTTATTTGGCAGGATACCAATTATCTCTGTTGGTTCATGTAAGTCTTGCCTAAAGGCAGGTAAACAGACTAAATTGCCTTTTTAGACTCTTCAAGATCTTATGATTTTTAATAATTAATATACAGCTGGACATTTTGATAAATTTGAGAAACAATTAATTTACTTTGAAATTATTAAAAAGCAATTTTCTCTTTTTCCAAAAGAAAAGTGGCTTTGCAAGTGATGAACGCCAGAACGGAAAGCTCATCTATAAAAATGCATCATTCTTTTCCCTCACCTTAGATTCCCCAATATGCAAATATATAGCCTGAACTGTACACTCACTTTCATATCGCTTTCCTATTATTAAATATTATTGACCAGATGGCAGATTTAGTGATAGCCCACCTTCCATCTCAGGGCTCCTGAAGATAGGGACCATGCCCTATGTCCAGTTTCTATTACCCATGACGGCGTAGAGTCCATCTAACTGCCTGTCTCTGTTTATCTGTCTATCTTTCTTTCTATCTATCTATCCATCCGTCCATCCATCCATCTAGTTGTAACTATCCACCTTGTTGTAATTGAAAATAAAAAATAGATAAATACACAATGAAAATATAGGAAGCACATATTCTCCACAATCCAAAACAAAGTATTTTGAACAGCTTTCTTATTCCCGGACATTCATTTACTTTCTAACATTCAGAGCATTATAGGTTCATAGAGTCAGGGGGCCCTCTGTGATCACTGAGAATAAGGAAAAAGAAACTTATCAGAGAGATGAAAAATCTTGCCCAAACTCACACAGCTCCTTACTGGCCTGCTGGAACTGGAGTGCATATCAACGTGACCATCTCGCCTGTGTTTGTTTCAGGGATGTATCACTCATCAGAGGAAGACAAAGTTAATTAAACATCACTCTTCTGTTTATATATATATATGTATGTATTCTATTTTAGCATGGTTTTCACGACATGATTATCTGAGGAAGGTTTCAAGCTGTTCCTCATGATTTAGGTCCCAAGCAAGGTGGCCAGAGGAAGCCCAGGAAACTAACAAACGAACCTCTAACCCAAACAGGAATCACAGTGCTGAGGTGGGAGTAGCATATGCTAACGGACAGCAATGGCTCGGCTGGGCTCGGCCACTTCATCACTGCCCGTTTCCCCTCCACCCTCTGTTCATGAAGATGAGAGGTTTATTCTCTCCTGTTTTCATTAGCTAAGACGGTCTTTCCTTTCAAAACAGACAAAAAAAGTCAAGAACCATATGACTTTACTCACATGTGGGATATAAAACTGAAAGCAACAAACAAACAAGAAAGACAAACAAACAAAATCTGATAGACACAGACAACAGTTTAGTGGTTACCAGAGGCTAAGGGGATGAGGGATGGTGATGGAAGGAGAACTGACTTTGGGTGGTGAACACACAATGTGATATACAGATGATGTGTTACAGAACTGTACACTTGAAACCTATGTAATTCTACCAACCAATGTCACCCCAACAAATTTCATAATTTTTTTTAATCAAAAATTGTTTTCTTTTATAATGAGGACTCTTGCTCATCATTATTTTGTTCCTTTTTCTGTTTTTATTTCATAGTATTCGAGATTATGTGTGATATCATCTCATTAATTCGTTACTGGCAGGAACAAATCCTTGGAGATGTACAATTATGATGACTTTGGCACAAATCTTTGGCAGAATCTGGGGGATTTTGTCTGTAATTCAGAAGTGTGTGAGCCTGTGGAAATCCTTCAGGAAGCAAGCCACCAAAATCCCTCCAACTGCTTTTATTATGTTGAAGAGTCCTGCACCCAAAGCACCGCATGTAGCATGACGAAGGATGTAAAAATGGCAGTGGACACGTGGCCATCCACCTGTTTTCAAGTGGTCTGGATGGCATTATTGCAAAGCGTACAGGAGACCAGTGCTTTTACCTGCCCCACGGCATCCCTAACATTGCCAGGGCTTCTCAGGTGGGAGAGATGGCTCGCTGAAAGCTCTTCCAAACATTGAAGGCCTCACCCCAAAGTGCATGTTCTATCAGAAGCTCCTCGATGGTGACAACTGCAAGTCAGGGAGCGTATGTATCAAAAACATAGACTCTAGGCAGCTCTCTGAACCACATTTATTAAAATGCAAAAGTTTGATCCAATAAGCTGTAGGTTTTAGAAATAATTTTAACTCAACCAACGGGAACTCTCTCCAGACAGATAGCTAAGATTAAACGACCTCATTCTCCCATTGTGTGTGTTGTCAGGCGTACAATTAGCAATGACATTTCAGGGATTTGTCATGGCTGAGCTAATAGCAGGATAAGGCCCGTTAGCTGTCCTCAAACTCTAATCATAAATGAATGCAATAAAACATCTCTAATCACAAATAAGAATAAAATGTCTCAGAGCTTCCTATTAAATTATATAATCTGCTCCTCATAACTAAAACCCCAGGTATTTTCCTCCATTCAACTTCACACAAACTCCATAAAAGTCTCGTTAAATAGTTTATGAACTATTGTGAGGATCCTGCAGACAGGATGACTTCTTAGGCCTTGAAGATCCAAGCTGCTTGAGTTAAACCGGAAGAGGGCGCAGAAGTAAGCGATAGCATTTACATAGCAATGGCGCTTCACTCCATCCTCCTGTTTCAGAGGTTACAATCAAGTCTGTGTTTAACGTTCGTGTATTAAAGTTTGGATTAGGAGATCACCTCTCTTCCCAAGAAGTATTTTCACACATTGCATCATTCTGTATCCATAAAAATAACTTTTCTTTTTTTCCATTTAAAGTTTTTCTTTTCTTTCTAACATGTCACTATAATAAGAGTTCTGAGCAAATTCTTTTGCAAGATATAGAATTATAATTGGCCTTTCAGCATGGACCATTCATTTGCATAACCAGTAAGTATTCATACAGTTTCTCTTTCTCTTCTTCAAGAGACATGGGGAGATAAAAGAAGTGAAAGAGCTGAGGCTGCCCTATGGAAGCTCCAAGCCTAGCTGAGAAGATAGGGCATGAAAACAGGGAGAAATGGTGAACCAATTACACAACTCTCTTGATAAGAAAAATGAGTAGAACCATAACAGACAGGTCCCCTGCTGTCTCTCCCTGCTGCGACACTTGCCTCCATGTCCACGGCAGTGACATGCTCAGGAATATACTGTCACCCCTTTAGCTTCCATTCGGGTTCTCCTATTTTAATATTTGACATTAACAGAGAACACTTTAAAATATCAATGTGCGACATGATTTATAGCTCTGGAGAGAATCAAACCTCCCTCAAAGGTCTCTCGCCCAGGTAAATGGACAGAGTCCACTGGTCTTCTAAAATGATTCCTCTCTTTTCTCCATTCCGGAAAGAGTGGTTGAAATCACACGCCAATTTATATATTGCTGTGAATTCCTCTGTCTTTTCATAATAGTTTTTAACTCTTCTAATGAGGCTTTCAAAAAATAATTTCAGTGCGTTCTCGACTTACAGGATGGTGATTCTCACAATTTTACAAGAATGTTTTGTTTCCACATCATCTATTCCTCAGTAGCGTCCTAGTCTCTCCCACCAGGCCCCAGCCATCCTGAGCGTTCCCCAGGCTGCCCTCCACGGGCAGGAAACCAGAGCGAGTGGGCAAAACCGTCCTGGTTTCTACCACCACAGACTGCGTCAGCATCTGCTAAACCTGTTTGCCATCCGTCTTATCTCTCCCAATTAGAAATAATGACTCTGCAGTTTGCTACCAAAGCATACAAGTTCCAATGCCTCCTTAAACACGCACCAAATCTGGTATTTCTGGACTTGTATAGCTAGTCTAATTTTCTTTTTAATCTGTTATATGGTTTTTGTGCATAAATTTTAAAGCTTGTCAATATTTACATTTGCTCTTGACACTTGGAAATGACAAATTCTACTACAGCTACATCTTTTACAGGACAAACCATTTACAGCAAGTATTTTCTATATGGATCTTGCATGAAATAATGATGAAATGCTTATCTTTTACTGAGTGAATGATTTATTGCTAAGAGGAAAGTAATTCACACAAAAGAGAATATAAAGGCTATGTTCTGTGTCATTTAAATGTTAGATGACTCATTATAATGTTTTTATTTGCATCTTAAATTTTTCTCTCATCCCTGAGGAATGTTGGTTCTGTAGATTTTACTGTTATGGAGGTAGTTACTTTAAAAGGATTGGGGTGGGGTGCCGGACAGCATGCTTGAGTAAAAGTAAATGCAAACGTCCAACAGCTCAATGATTCATGCACATATAAGGAAAACTCCCAGCACAACCACCATGGGACTCACACTTAATTACTCAGCAGCCAGGTGCTGGAACACTGTACCCACCCCAGGACTTTGGAAACGGGGTCCTTCCCTCGGGTGACAGGCACCCACCTACACACAGCCCAGCAGGTGTTGGAGAACGCCATGACTCATCCAGCGGTTTCTTGCAGGGCTGCACCTGCAGAAAGAACTGCAGGGCCTGGCAATCCGTTCAGCCCAGAGAAGAAGGATCCTGCCCTGCGTGCTGGGACACAGAACCAGACTTAGCGGAGGGTGACTCTGGGTACAGCTGGCATCCAAGTGGTCCTTCCCTGACTCCTGCCACACAGCAACCCATTTAAAGCCCGATGTGGAGGTAGGGCGACAGGTAAAATCTGAAAGAGCCATCTCCCCAAACACGAAAGATGACCTGGGACCCAAGCAGATCATTTGGTGACCTACTGTTGTTTCCATTTAAAGAAGGTGGGACGTATTCTTGTTCTGCCCATCTGCCTGTAGAAAGCTGCTTTGTCAAGCTGAAGGCCCAGGGGTGGGAGTTGTAGCAGTGAGATTGCCTGTACCTGCCTGAGGGTGGGGACACCTGGCTCTCAGAGCTGAGAACAGCAGGAGAGGCCAGGGTGGTGACAGAAAGAAGCCACTTGGTGAGATGGCCAGATTGAGTGAGGAACAAATGGCACACACCTCTTGGGTCCTCCCAGAAATGCACGGGGTGTGTTTTGTTTCCACATTATCGGGAAGAGGCAGTTGCTACAGGCATGTGTGACTAAAGGACCTCTTGTGCCCCAGGTGAGGCTGGGAATCTCAGGTAGCTCTTACTGCGTTAATGTGGTCTGAGGTGAGCCAGACGTGGCCAGCTGGTGCATTCCAGGCCCTG
The DNA here is from genome assembly GCF_036562045.2 of Rhinolophus sinicus. NCBI lineage: Eukaryota > Metazoa > Chordata > Mammalia > Chiroptera > Rhinolophidae > Rhinolophus > Rhinolophus sinicus. The sequence goes on along the minus strand of NC_133753.1, from coordinate 195,979,014 downwards.
CAGCATGAGGGCTCAGGGCGCTAAATGAACTGAAGGAGGAAGGCAAGATAATATGGTTGGTGTTTCATATGACAGGTGGGATAAGAGGATGAGACAGGAAGCTTTGTCCTGGAGAACATAACAAGGCAGGACTGGGAACCAATCGCAGCCTTAGAGTTAAGACAGATTTTAATAAAGGAAAGATTGGCCACAGGCATAAGCAATCCATAGTAAATAATGGGAGATTTTGTTTAGACACCATTAAGCACTTAGTGGCTAGCAGGATGCAAAACACAGGATAGTCGCTCATGGGTATAAATTCTGGAGCAGCCTGGTACCACTCACAGCTCCTTACCGACACCGACCTCTGTAATCACCAGACAGCACTCAGCGGTTTTCATTAGTTTGAATTCATACAACGTGGGCCATTCTGTGCATTCTTACAGATTCCGCAATGATCAGTGGGGTGTGATACATGGCACCGCTCCCAGTATCAGGTGACAAGAGGAGACCCTAGCCCTCAGAAAGGTGCCCCCCCATGTGGGGATCCTCGGATCCTAACACCAGCCCCCAAGCCCAGCTCTCAGGGCTCCATCTCAGACAGTTTGCACCCAAGCTCCAAATGCTAGCTGAGTGGACTTATACTGTCACAGAGGCCCCAAAGCTGAGAAAAGGCTGAACAGAGAAGTACTCAGAAGTCATACCTACACCTTAAGAACATTCATGATTCTCAAATGAAAAACGGGTTTTAAAAAACTCATTAAAATAATACCTTTTTAAAATCTGAAGACATTGTAGCTGGTGGCTTCTGTGCATTTCCACGTGTAATTCCTTCCACTGTCCCCAGCTTATGTTCCATTGATAATTTCTATTTTGGAATCTGTGCTCACCTGTGTTCCCTCCACTCTGAATTTTTGCCATCCTTATTACTTCTCCTCTGGCCCCAGATTCCAGACTATGGAGCCCTATTCTTATAATATTCCAGGTGTTCATGTCCAGGTTCCACAGCAAGAAGGAAAGCACCCAAGGATAGGAATCTCTCACACCACAAAGAATGAAGAACAGTCCATAGTAAACACTTTAAGATAGCCATCAACATTCCCGAGCATTTGAAATAAGAGGTCCTTCACCTTTTTTAATATCTGCTCAATCAACTCTGTTTTCACCATGTTCTGCCCTCCAGATAGATGGGCATTCAGCAGTGAGGTGTTTCTCAACCACACTTGAAGATTTATGTTTTAAAACTCCAGCATCTGGTAATGACAGAAAATTAGAAACCTGTAAGTTAGCATTTTTTGTGAAACTATTTTCTTAAAAGACTTTAACAGAAGTAAGCCCTGCTGACATGATGTAAGAGCTCTTTCTAAGAATGCCATTCGAAAAGGACTGGATAGGATTCTTGGAGCACGTATCATGCAGTAGTTACTTCCAGGAAATATGTCCCAGGCTGAGAAAATTAAGATGATGTGGTCTTCTGACAGGCCATCCTAGGGCAAATTTTCAGAATATGAGTGGGGAATTTGTGTAAACCACACCAAAATAGAGAAGACACAGATCCATTCCAGTTAGAGCCTTGCGCTTGAACAGAAACCTGAGTTATTTTTCCACCATGGTTCTCCCAAGGTTCTTTGTCACTTGTTGCTCCTGCTTTGGAGTCTGGTGCACTTCTACAGTGGGGGACCTATCACTACCCCACCAATCTTGTCATACCAATGGTCTCTGAGGCTCATGAATCCAAGAGAACAAGCTAAATGTTATCGTGCCTGGATGCAGTGCTGTCCTATGCCCACCTGCTGACCTGTCTCCCAGTCTTAATGGTCTGCTGGCTTAACAAAAGGCATCGGAGCATGTGAGTGGGGTCTCTGGACACTACTGGACATGTACTACTTCCTCAGCAAGACTGTGTCACCTGGCTGGAAGCACTCACCATGGCACCCAGGGGATGGCAGCCGTGCTCGTCACTCTTCCTGTGTTCAGTGAAGGTGGAAGGGCAGCCTGAGAAGCTCTTTATAGCAAGGCTGGTGGAGGCTGGAAATGCCGTTTCGCAGGACGATATTCAAAAGGCCCACAATGCCTCTCTATTTACCTGGCAGTATCAGTGATCCTAATGATGACATCCATCCATGCTTAAATTCTAGCATCCTTTGAGATGCAAAACCTCCCACTATCTTTTGAATATGAGCAGATTATTTTAAAAGCTCTGTATCTCTTGATATATCTTGATTTGCTTTAGCATTCATCTTGATGAATAATTCCTTAGCGAGGAAAAGCAAAGAAGTAAACCAATATTTGCAGAGTTAAACTCTGTAAAATGCCTCATCATGCTTGTAGGAAGGACCTGTAGGTCTGCATTGTACAAATGGGTTTAATTCCTGTTTAAAGGGCTTCCACTTAAATCCTCCCCTTATCCTTAAAGCAAGCGAAAATTACCAAAGACATTTGGGGAATTTGAAATAGAAAATCCTTCTTAAAGAGAACTGTTATTTGCAATAAGAGGATTGCAGGAGACAGAGAGAGAGAGAGAGAGAGAGAGAGAGAGAGAGAGAGAGAGAGAGGAATTGAGACATGAATTCCATACATTTGAGTACTGTGCATGCAGTAATATTGTTTTCTTGGAAAGCCTTGGACTTTAAGATACCACAACTAAGAAAAATCAGTATAGAATGAAGAGGACAAGCTAGACAAGCATTCAGACCACTTTGCCAGAATCTCACTTTTAATGATGTAACCGCAAATGAGTGTAGGTTTGTAATTAGGAAACAGACCAGATGGGGAAGACATAGTTTACAGTGTTCATTAAAATAACCTACGCTGCCAAGTGATGGTTCCCTGCCCTGAGGCTGCTGCTCGATTGAAACGTGCTGCAGTGATATGAGATGGAGGAAAAGGTCTCTGCAGTAGAAGACACAACATAATTGTTTCCCTATTGTCTGCCAATTTCCAGATCTGTGCAGCGTGGAGCCTAAAAATCATTGAAGGATATCCCAAACGCCTTTCTAAGTCCTTGTCAAATACACAGGTCTTTTAGCACCTTGTCAAGAAATGCAGCCCCCTGGGGTATCTGCTGGAGGCAGCCTCTTCAAGAGACCTCAGTTATCTGTCTTTGTGGTCCCCCCATCCCTGAGTGTGGGCGGAACTTAAAGACTGGCTTCTAACAAATGCAGCAGATACAAGTGATGGGATGTCACTTCTGAGATTAGGCTGCAAGACCACTGACTTCATCTTGGGTGCCGTGTCTCAGTCGCCAGGAGGGAAGCCAGCTGCCATATTGTGAGCTGCCTGCTGGAGAGGCCCAGGTGTAAGGAGCTGAGGACCCTGGATGACAGCTAGGGAGGACATGAGGCTACCAGCAGTCACGTGACAGAGGTGGAAGAAGACCCTCCCCCTGCCACAACTTGCCTGTAGCCCTTTGGGAGACCTTGAGCCAGAGGCACCCGGCTGAGGCACAGCCCAATCCCTGGCCTCAGACCCTGTGCGATAAGAGCTGCTTTCGGTATTGGGCAACGCGTTATGCAGAAGCAGGCAATGCACATTCTACCCAAAGACGCAGGTCCTCGGAAATCTAAGGCTTATTTCCCATTATTTACAGGGCAAGTGATTTTCTCTTTTTCTTCTTCTCATTTTATGTAATTTTTGTTGAGTAGTTGGTTCCTGGAATCTCAGTGAGAACATAGGATGAAAAACTTTGTCAAAATATTCAATAGTAATACATTTGGTTGAACTTTTACACATAATTAAAATGTCAAATTGATCTTCCACAAAAGTACAACAGACTGGTTATTTTTAGACTAGGTTTCCAGGAGTCGTGTGTTATCACATCTATATGACTATAGACAGAGAAAGGTGCATACAGACATTTAACTCCACGTCTGTGGAGACAAGACTAAATGTATACGTGGGTGCACTCATGTGCTCCCAGACAAACACAAAGTTACATTTAGGGGGAATGCACTGGAGTGCCATTCTGGACTTTCTATAATTTGTATGAGTCACAAATGTGTCAAGAACCCCCTTTTCTATGGACATACAGTACCCCGTTATTAGACTACTAGAAAAATGAAACTCACATGGATAACTTCCTATCTCCCTGGAAGCTCCTTCTAAGACCATGTTTGCTTCCTCATTCCTTTTTCCCAGTCTCTAAATTGTACAATCCGTTAAGGCTCTTTCTGTAGAACTCTTCTCTTCTGTCTATCTATTTCCTCTTCAGGTGACCTTATCTCGCCCACCTCCTGAAATACAGTTGACCCTTGAACAATGTGGGGGCTAGAGGCGCCAACACCGTGCAGCCAAAAATCTACGTATAAATTTTGACCGTCTCAAAACTAACTACCGTCCCTCAGTATCCGTGGGGGATTAGTTCCAGGACCCCCCACAGACACTCAAATCCGTGGATGCTCGCGTCCCTTATATTGAATGATGCAGAACAATGCACAGAGTTGGCCCTCTGCATCTGTGGATTCCCAACTGCAGAGCGAAAATACCTACTGTTTTCAATTCACGCTTGGTTGAATCTGCGATGTGAAGCCTGTGGATACAGAGGGCAGACTGGATATTTCTTGAAAAAAAAGGTACGTATAAATGAACATGCATGGTTTAAACTTGTGTTGTTCAAGGGTCAACTGTGCTACATAAACTGAGAACTCTCCAATGTACGTAGTCTGCCCTGAGTTCTAGATTTGTACATCCTGACATCACCATTTGCATATCTAAAGGGAATACTCAAGTTAAAACAGCCAGAGCAAAGCCCTTAATTTTTCCTCTCAGGGTTCCTTCAGTTTCCCACGTTAGTAAGTGATATGTTCGTTCATGTAGCTGTTCAGGTAGATATCTGGGGGATATCTTTGATTCCAGAAGCCCTATATCCAATCCACCAACACATTTTGTTGGCTCTTTCTGAAGGCATATGCCAAATACGACCCGTGTTTAGCACTTCCACTGCTACCGAGCAAGGCAGCCCCCCAGAGTCTTACGAGTGTACTATTGTAACGGCCTCCTAACCAGCTTTAGTCTGTTTGCCACACAGTTCCCACACTAATACTTTAAAACCATGAATTACGCTGTGTCATTTCTTTGCACAAAATCCTCCAGTAATTTCTGATCACATCTAGAATGAAAAGCAAACACATGTCAATAGTTTTATCAGTTTCATTTCAGCCAATAGAAGATGGCTAAAACATGGGATGAGTGAAGAGAACGTGATGAGGAAAGTGGGGTGTGGGCAGGGTGGAGGGAAGTGACTAGGTGTGGGGAGCCACCATCCCGGGCTCACCAGGGAGGTGCTGAGGGAGACGAGGCACTGCAGTGTGATACTGTCATGCCCCACGCCAAACTAGCTTCTAAACTATAAAATGCAGGCAGGGACACGTTTAGAATCTAGTTCATAAGTGCATTTCTTACAGGTCATTCTTGTCTGTTTCTTTTTATAATAAAGCACAATAGGTTTTGCATTGGAAATTAATGGATTTATAAATTTTGAGTCCTAATGATAAACCTTACTGCTACCTAACTCTGATAATAATCTGGGTGTCTCTGGGGAGAGGAGTGTGCTCTTCCTTACTCATCTCTGAATCCCTGGTTAGCCAGTACGTACAGCTTTCTGTACTTGGGTTTGCATGTGACCCATGAGAGAAGGGGTCAGGGGACAAGGAAGGACATACTCTTGACAGATGAAGTTTCTGGTAGTCGAAGGACTGAGTCTTAGAGTGCTGCCTCTGAAATCACTTGGCTAAGAGATAATCAAACAGGACAGCAGATACATTTTTGCCACATGGACCTGCTCATGTTACACCAAGGTAATCTGCTTTCAATTCCCCATGAGGTGGAAATATTAAATGGCAACCAGAAATTTATCCAGAAAACTGCTGAGCCTAAAACGCTGGCGACACTCAGCATTTCCTAGCCAGGTTATTGAGTACAAATAACAACAGTCACAGTCAGTGATGGAAGACATGTCACAGTCTAGTGCCAGATGCCATCAGGTGACTGTGTCCAAAACGAAACACAAACAGGTGACTGGAAGAGCAGACAACAGCGCTGGGCGCTGTTTGTCCACTGGCCTCCCAGGTTCACACTCCATGGCTTTTCTGCCCTTCTCTGCCCTGTTTTTACCCCGGGGCTTGTCCTGGCAGCCAACCATCACTTGGCCTCCATGACCTGGATCCAATGGGAAGTAGAACAAGGTAGCAGGACAGAGAGTCAATGTTTTTTCCCTGCTTCCTCCATGGTGCAGCATTGCATCTCAGCTAGACAGCCGTCCTGTGACAACGGCTCCTGCTGGGGTCCTCCACCCTGTACAGATCCAGGGGTCGGCGCCCTGTGGACTCCAGGAGCACCCTTTCCTCTAAAAAGTGACAGCGCCCTGGTACTGCTACTCTCCATAGCCTGACCATCCCCTGTTTGTCCTCTTAGCCCTCCCCACATTACTTCTGCTCCTTGCATTACAGATGCTTCATTTGAACCACGAGCGTAAATTCCATTTCCTGTCAATGCCCTGATAGTTTGAGATGCACCGTAAGTTCTCACAAGCACTTACTTGGTATTAAATTAACTATTTTGAAGACGGAAATTTCTCACAAAGCATAATAATCAATTTAAGTTCATGCTATATTAACAACATGAGATTTGCCTTCCTTTCTATGGATGTCTCATCGTTTCCGTTCCTGCAGTATTTGAATGCTGGAAATTAAATATAATCCGAATCACGTTGTTACAAATATATCTTTTCTTTCTTTTCAAAGGGAGGCTTTTTATTTATTCACTCTTGGTTAGGGCTACAGAATTGGAAGATTTGGTGTCCCTGAAGCAATCTTTTTGTCCCTGTATTATTTGGGGGTAAACAATTAGGTCAAGGTATTTTAAATAGTAGTTTCCCCTGTTCTCAGGCCTTTGCTGCTACTGATAATTTTAATGTTGCATTAAATGTACCATTTTCATTTCCTGTTACTTCAAAACCACTAGACCTAAGAAGACAGGCAGGTTGCCTATCTGACACTCTGCTCATAATGAAAACAGTCAGCGTTTCTGGAGGTTTGATTTTTAAGCAGAGCAATGTGTGACTGAAGAGGGAACTGGCATGGAGATCGATAAAAGGGAGCGATGCATTAAACAAAAGACATAGTGAGAAACAAGGAGAGAAGGGAAGGAGGGTCCCATGTAAGTTCCTCTCATGCTGGTTGTCTTGGGAGGCGGTAGGGAGGGGAAAACACAGGGGGTGGTGAGGATACAGAAGTTTGTCAGTAGCATCAGGTACTTGAGGAGACCTTCAAGGCTGCAATCTCAGCTTCTAATTAATATGGGCAGCAGAGCTATTTGTAGGGTTGAGGGCAGGGGTGGAAAGCATTCTACCAGAGGCTTCTATATCCACCTTGTTGAAGTCAGAGAGAATCAATACTTGCAACTCAAAGAGAGAGGAGTGGGTAAAATATCTCATAAGTCTTTTTTAATTTATAAATTTGCCCTTCATCTGTTATTTGTTTGTTTGTTTCCTCTTGATTTATTAGTTAAACAAATCAAGACATTTGTCCTACAGACATTGCCTGATTCTGGATTTTGTTGATTGGAAACTTGTGGTATCATTTACCATGGTCGCTGTATTTCCTACTGATTGATAAATGGAGCTAGAGGCCTGATCAAATTCACATTTGATTTTTTTCCCCCCCACAAGACCTCTTCAGTCTGGAAGCATACAACGCCTGGTGACTGGTGGTCTTTCATTTGTGATGTAAGTGGACATTGGTGATCAATCACTTAATCTATTCATCTTTTAGGAATAACAGAATGATGATATTCTGATTGTATCATTCTGCCTTCATTTATTAGCTGGGGTATTTCTGTATAGTATTTGTTCCTTTCTACTGTTTGAAAGTCCAATGATACATCTTGCATGGAAAGTCAGGATGGATATTGATTTTCCATGTATTTAAAAAATACAGGAAAATCCCTGTTTTCAGAAGATTGAGGTGGTTCCCTAGCATCCTCCAACAATGACCAGTTAACATTTTCTTTCCTTGCATCTTTATGAACTCAAGGGTGTAAGCATTTTTGATGTTTCACTCCATTGCAGTTATTATCCTATTGATACTCAAAATGTCCCATTTTTGGCCAATGAGAGCCTCTGAGTTCAAATTTGCCACTGAGTTATTTGAATGTGGTTCTGCTGTTTTTGGCAGCTCCCTTACTCTCTGGTATGACACGATGTTCAGTATAATTTCACGTGTTTCATACCTAAGACCTGGAATTGTTATTTCTCCACTGAACCATAGCTCGTTTGGTGGAAAATGGTAATTTAAGTCCACGATGTAGTCACATTTTTAAATAGCAGACTATACAATCATCTCTTTGTTCTTTTCCATTTCAACAATGATTTATTGATGTACCACTAAAGATGAGATTTAAGCTCTCCCTGAAAACTTCTTACCCTGCTCCTAACAAAACCGAGTAAGACACTTTGTTATGTAATTACATTATCTTTCCTAAACAACTTTTTGTTTTCTCTTTAGTTAATAATTGCCTTGGATTTTTTCTACTACTTGATTTTCTGAGTTTCTATCTGTAACTGGTCACCACACATTCCTCCCTAAGTAGAATGCCTTTCTCATTCCATTCTGACACATCAAATAACCTGTCAATTTTCTTTCTTCTTTTTCTTTTCTTGAATATCTTGAAGTTTCTGGAGGCATCAATCCAGGTTTCTTTCTACCCCTGGCACATTGTCATCATCCTACAATTTCCATTTACATTGTCTTTGATTCTCTCCTTCTGGGAAATTCTGACTATATTCAATTATTTTATACTTAAAAAAAAAAATCAGTTTCTAGTTTTGATGGAGCATCTTCTCAACTATGTTCTAAGAAAAATCCTCAAGGTATTTTTCTTTCCAAGTGTGAAACTTGGAAAGGCTGAATGTAGAATTATAAATTGGAAATAATTTGAAGAAATTTGAAGGAACTCTTTCGTTATGTCTTGACTCTAGTGTTGCAGTTGATAACATTCTGATTGTCCACTCTTTATTTATATAGATTTTTCCTTTTTGTGTGTTTTAATGTCTTTATCATTATTGTTCTTAAATTTTATAATGGCATTTATTCATTTTCATAGAGAGTACGCCATGGGACCTTTCTATATGGTGGCTTAAGTCCTCACATTCTGTGACTTTTATTTCTTTGATAATTTCTCTTTTGGTTTCCCCGTTCTTCCTTTCTTCAACGCCTATCATTTGGATGTTCTATATTCTGAAACAATTTTCTAATTTTATTTCTATTGCTCTTTGGTTATTTATTAGTTTTGCCTTTTTATTCTACTTTCTGAGCAATTTCCTCAAGTTTACTTTCTAACCAGCCTACTGAATTTCTTTTTTTATTTCTACCATAATATTTTTACTATCCAAGAGATTGTTTTTGCTCTCTGAATATTATCTTTTTATAGCATCCTATGCTTGATTCTTGTTTGCAAACTTATCTCTGTGAAGCCATTGATTATAATGGGTTTTATTACAAGATTTTTTTTCCCTCCTTTTGACATTTTCTGTTTCTTCCATGTTCGTTGTTTCCCATTTGGTTATTCTGCTCTCAGCGTTTCACAATAGGCCCTCTCCCTACCTATCCTGATGAGGGGCTGGCTGTCTATTTTTTTGAGTGAGGTATTATAAATGGTCCCAGAACTCTGTCTGGGCATTGCTTGTAGAGTGGTGGGCTGCACTGCAGGGTAACTGAGCTGAGTAGCCCTGTCAGTTACGTTTAGCCAACTTCCCTGGAAAGGACGCTTTGCTGGAAGGATGTCTCCTGCCTGGGGCACATGAAGGTGGCCACTAGCCTGCTGACAGTCGAATGTAGCAGGATCTGGCTTCCCCACTCAGTGGGCAGCCATTCACTGGATTCTGTCTTCCGTGTGGCTCCCTGCTCAGCTATGCCTGCTGCCTGTCAGTCCAGATGGGAAATCTCCAGTCTCCAGCTGATCTGGACAAAGGGATGGACTCTATGTGTCTAACTGCTTCTAATGCAAGTATCCCACCATCCATTCTGTTTTCAGACATCTCCCATCTTCATCTTCAGAAGTCCCAGTGCCTGCCTCCCACTTCTGAGGTCTTCTGGAATTGCACAGCATAAACCAGCTTGCGTCTTGGTTTACTGCCCATCCTACCTAGGATTTCTGGTTTCTCGTTTCCTTCTTTCTTCTAGTCTGGGACCTGAACCCTCTTCCCTACATTCACACTGAGCAATAATGTCTCTTTTTGTGGCTCAAGAATCATCTGAATGTCTATGATTTTTGTTAATCTGGGTCTACTGAGAAGTAACTATCAAGACGGTATTAGATAAGCAAGAGAATATAAGGCGATTTTATCCCATGCACTAACTGGTACTTGTCACATTAAATGATGATGTGTATAATTCCTGGTTGGAAGTCTGTCCTCCTTGCTGGCCTGTAAGCACCATAAGAGAGATCAGGTCAGCTACCTGTCCCTGAAACCTCGGTCCTCAAAACTTTGGACCTAGTAGGCTCTCAATTTACTTCTATGAATTGAATGACTAAAACACAACTGGCTAGGATGAAAATATAAGTTAGAGCCTGAGAAAAATAGGTGTCTCATACTTTGGGCTGTGAATTCAGGGAAGAACCCCTCTAAAAAGAGAGAAGAGGGATTGTTCCATTAAAAGGTATCACCCCTGGATTCCTGCAAGGGAATATGGGCTTATTCTCTGCCTTGTGCTTGCCCAAATCAAAAGTGATTCTTACCTTTACGAAAGGAAGAGCTTATTTCAAGAACAGAGTTGAACAAGACTCATTATATAGCTTCTGCTGAATTAAATGGAGTGACTACTGTCCTATCTATTTGTGATGGACCAGATGGGGTGTATCCCCAACATTCACATGTTGAAGCAATAACTCCCAATGTGATGGCATTTGGAGGTGGGGCCTTTGGGAGGGAATTAAGTTTCGATGAGGTTATGAGGGTGGGGCCCCATGATGAGATCAGTGCCCTTATAAAGAGGACCCAGGGAGCTCCCTTGCTCCTTCCATCATGTGAGGGCACAGTGAGAAGACAGGTGTCTATGAGCAGGGACGTGCTTCAGGTGTATCTGGGTGGGAAAGAGCTTTTGTTAAGGAATCGTGATGTCTCCACGGACTGAAGGCATGATTTTAGTGAGAAAATTAGGAGTACTTTGATTCAGGGAGAAGTTAAAACTCTTGTGAGGTAAACATTTTGCACATACTACTTTGAATATTATATAGAGTACTATGCACATTTATTATTTTTTGTTGTGTTATTGATGATTATTAATCTAGAATTAACAGAGATGAAAAATCCAATGTGGAAACTAAGGAAGGTTATTGAAAATTCAGTTTTCCGTGGGTCAGTAACAACAATATTATGTGAGCTTTCAGCAATACAGCTATAGAGGGGGCAAAAGGCGATAGAGATGAACTTGGCATTGCACTTTAGTTCTTGCTCATGTTTATTCCTTAAAGTTCCCCAGGCCATCTATGGGGCTATGGCACATGGCACACATCCCACCTGATCGAGGAAGGAGTGCTATAGGCTGAATGTTTGTATACCTCCAAAATTCATATGTTGAAATCCTAACACCCAATGTGAGAGTTTTAGGAGGTGGGGTCTCTGGGATGTGATTAAGTCATGAGGGCAGAGTCCCCTTGAATAACATAAGTGCTCTTACAAAAGAGACCCCAGAGAGGTCCTGTTTTCCTTCTGCCATGTGAGAACACAACTAGAAAACAGCCACCCATGACTCTGGAAGGGGCCCTCACCAGTTCCTGAATTTGTGGGTTCTTTGATCTTGGACTTCCAGCCTCCAGAACTGTGAGAAACAAACGTCTGTTGTTTATAAGCCACCCAGTCTGTGGTATTTTGTGACAGCAGCCCCAACGGACTAAGATGGGGGCGTAAGTGTAAAGAGCTGAGAGAAGTTCAGCAAAGCAGCTGGGACCAAAGATAAAAGTATCAATCAAATGTCTATTTTCTTTACAAGGAAAATGAGGAGAAAGTGCCAGTTTTAGCAGGCATAATGCTTTCAAGGTTCTCTTCTGTAAAGCTATATTTATATGTTCCTGCACTACACATAGTATATAAAAATAAATCTTCGCTCTGCCAAGCAAATGGGTTTGTATGCACTTCCTCCATCATTGTGAAGGGAGAAACAGATTTCTTAAACCACAGTCATGCGTCAGCACTCAGCATAACTGCTTTCTTACCAGTGTTGCTAGAATGTATCTCTAAGTTCAGTTCGTAATAACTATTTTACCATCTGACAAAACTTCTAGGTGATAAGCCCCCTAAACACGTACACAGGGTAGTGTTACATTTCACTCTATTTTATTTTTCCCTTTAAAATGCCCCCGTCGTCCTGTACTCCGGAAGAGTGGTCAGTGATAACCAGTTTGTACAGACCCTGGGATAGGGCCGCTGTTCTCAAAGCCGCAGGCCTTTGGGAAGAGACCAGGTTTCCCCCAAACCTCATATTTGAAAGTTGCTAAAAATTCTCAACACAAAAAAACACATTTTTAAAACTATGTGTGAGGACAGATGTTAAACAGACTTACTGTGGTGATTATTTTACAATACACACAAATATAAAATCATTATGTTTTATACCTGAAACTAATATAATGTTGCATGACAAATAATGTGTACAATTCAATTTTTTTCTTTTTTTTTTTAGTATTTTCAGAGTTGTGTGACTATCACAATGCATTTTAGCACATTGTCATCACGCCCAAAAGAAAGTCCATATGTATTACCAATCACTTTCCATTGACTCCCAGCCATAAGTAACCACTAATCCACTATTGTTCCTATGGATTTGCCTATTCCGGAAATTGTGTAGGGATGGAATCATAAATTATGTTGTCTTTTATGACTAGTTTCCTTCATTTAGCATCTTTGCAAGGTTCATTCCTGTTGTAGCATGCATCCGCTCTTCGTTTATTTTATTGCTGCATAATATTCTACTAAATGGATCTACCATATTTCCTTCATTCACTCATCAGTTGATGGACATTCCATTTGTTTCCACTTTTTGGTCATTAGGCATAATGCACTATGAACATTGGTGTACAATTTTTTATGTGGACATACAATTTCATTTTTATTGGGTACATACCTCTCCGAGACTTTTTGAGAAACGCCAGGCTGTCTTCCAAAGTATCCCCACACTATACGTTACCCACAGCAGGGACGGAGCATTCCAATTTCTCCGTCTCCTCATGCACACATGTTACTATCTGCCTTTCTGATTACAGCCATTCTCCAGAGTATGAAGTGATGCCTCATTTGCATTTCTATGAGGCTAATGATGTTGAGCGTCTTTTTGTGTATTTATTAGTCATTTGTGTGTCTTCTTAGAAAAATTTCTATTTGGATATTTTGCTCATTTTTACATTGGGTTATTTGTGTTTTTCAGTTTTGAGTTGTGTTTTTTGCGTGTGTGCTTTTATATATTACAGATACATTCCTTTATCAGAATATGATTTGCAAAATTGTTTTTCATCCTGTAGGTTCTTTGTTTTACCTTATTGATGGCATCTTTTGAAGCACAGAAGTTCTACATTTTTTATAAAGTCCAATTTATCTATTTGTTACTGTTCCTTCTTGCTTTTGACATGATATCTAGAAACTACTACGTAATCCAAGGTCATGTTTCTTCTAAGGGCTTTAGAGTTTTATCTCTTGCATTAAGGGCTTTGGTTCATTTTGAGTTACTTTTGTATGCGTGTGAAGTAGGGATCCAAATTCTTTTACCTTTCTTTCTTTTTTTTTGCATGTGGATATATCCAGTTGTCTCCCAGTGATTTGCTAGAACCTATTCTTACCCTCCATTGAATTGTCTTGCTGCCCCCAATGAAAAATCAATTGACTGAAAAACGTTAGGGTTTATTTCTGGATTCAGTCCTATTTCACTGATCTACAATCTATGATATCACTATGCCAGTACCCCACTGTCTTCATTACTTTGTCTTTGTGGTAAGTTTTAAATTTTGGAAGTGTTCTTTTTCAGTTTGCTTTAGATAGTATTCTGGTTCCCCTGAATTTCCGTATGAATTTTAAGATCAGCTTGTCAATTTCTGCAAAAATTGCCAGCTGAGGTTTTTAACAGGGATTCTGTTGAATCTGTAGATCAATTTGGGAAGTATTACTGTCTTAATAATAAGGGTGATCTATGAACATGGAATACTTTTCATTTACTTAGGTCTTCTTTAATTTTTTTTGACTAGTGTTTTTGCAGTTTTCAGAGTATAAGTTTTGAACTTTATTTGCTAAAATTTTCCTAAGTATTTTATTCTTTCTAATGCTAGTATAAATCAAACTGTTATCTTAATTTTATTTTTAGATTGTCCATTGCGAGTACATATAAACAAAATTGATTCTTATATATTGAGTTTGTATCCTGCAACATTGCTGAAGTTGTTCATTCTGAAAATTTTTAGTGGATTCCTTCAGATTTTGTATGCACAAGATTATGTCACCTTCAAATAGAGATGATTTTAATTCTTCCTTTTTAATCTGCATGAAATATATGTAATTTTCTTACATAACTTCCTGGCTAAAACATCCAATACAATGTTGAACAGAAGTACTAAGAACAGACAGCCCTGCTTTATTTCGGACCTTAAAGAGAAAGCATTTAGTGTTTCACTGTCAAGTGTGATGTAAGTTTTTCAGAGATGTCCTTTATCAGGTTAAGAAAGTTCCTTTCACTTCCTAGTTATTAGTGTTTTTATCATGAAGAGTTGTTGAGTTTTCTTAACTGATTTTTCTGCATCTATGGAGGTGATCATGTGGGTTTTGTTTTCATTCTATTAATTTACAACATTGACTTGCAGATGTTAAACCAACCTCACATTTCTAGGTCAAATCCCATTGATAGTGGTTGGTAATCATTTTAGTATATTGCAGAGTTTAGTTGGCCAGTGTTGTGTTGAAGGTTGTTATAGCTACATTGGTAAGAGATGTTGGTTTATAGTTATTTTGTGTGTTTTTTTTGATGTCTTTGTCTGATTTTTGGTGCCAGTGTAATACTAGCCTTGCAATGAGTTTGAAAGTGCCCCATCTTTTATTTTTTGGAAGAGTTTGTGAAGAGTTGATGTTAACTCTTCTTTAAATGTTTAAGAAAATTGATTAAAAAAATGTCTATGTGACATCAGATGAATATTGTAATTCAAAGCTGGATTTTAAACAGCACTATTAGGTCAAAAAACAAGCAAAGGCCGCTAATGGATTTGATGAAGAGAATATCTCTCGTGAATCAAATAGCACCTTAATAATAGACACAAACATAACAGCCTTAATGGAGAAATTTGACAACAGCTGCTACTTACCACAATTGTAAATGTAAAGAAGCATTTTGTAGGACTTGGGTTTTTCATGCTCTATGGAGGCTGTCCTAGCATGAGGGGTTTGATGGATGGTCATGCAATACAAGGATGATATTAAATGTCCTCCTTCCCAAACAACCAGAAGTCAAGGCAGACAACTGGAGGAAAGCCAAGCCTGCACCTACTTCTCAGAGCAAACAAAGCACAGCTGGAAGCCCACAGGGCTCTTGTGGCCTACCCTACCCCATGGACAGCCCGCTGAGCAGGCTCTGTCTGCACAGTCCCTCCTAGCTGGTGCACGGCCCCTGCAAATGTCCAAATTAAAGAAGAGCCTCTCGTTTCTGTTCTGTGGTTGAAATAACGACAGTCTCTCTTTTTTATTGCGGTTCTAACAGCTTCACGTTCTGAATCACTGTGATACCAATAATGGCAAAAGGGGTCTTATTTAGCGGAGGAAGGACTTCCCTACACATCTCTTTAAGAGCAGATGGCCGAGCTGACAGGTTAACAAAGCTGCACAGGACGCAGTCAGGAACACAGCGTGGGGGATGAGACCGCACATTCAGCTCAGCCGCTCATTACAGGACATATTTACCTAAACCTGAGCCATATCTCAGAACAGGCGTGTACTTCTTCAATGCATGGCTTTTATCCCAACAACTCCAAACATATCTAACACTTTACTTCGCTCCCAGAGTTCCCCAAAATGTGTACCCCTCTCTCTAAAATGAAATAAACAGAATCACCTTGAAATACAAGCACATAAAATATATCAAAGAGACTATCAAAATACTTATGTAAGCAATGCAGGCACGACTGTTTTCCAAGGAACCTAAAAATCCTGCCAAACCTCATAGTCCTCTGTGTATAAGGCCTGGGAATGGACTCGCTCTCTTCCTAAGGACATCCTGTATTTCTCCCTGCACTTGTGTCTGTGACCTGAAGGCCAGCTCTTTTTGTTCCAGTGTCCCATCCATTCCTCTGAGGGCACACCTTCATCCATGAATAGTGTGATTGCTTCCTCAGGGTCGTTCTTAAGAGGAAAGCAATATTGACGCTTTACAGTGAAAAAGCAACAACTAAAATGCCCTGCTTTTTCTTATTTCAAATTCTCCTCTTTACTTACCTTACTATGTGAACATTGTAGACAAGAAATATGGAGTAAGATGAGGCAAAGTCCCAAATTCAGTAATCGGCTGGTAAAATATTACTTGAAAGACACTGTTGTGTTTACAGTCAGATAAAATTGTTTTTGAGGGTAAAAATACCGAAACTTTTGGCATTACTTCGAAATCTAAAGATTCTGTGTCACATCCCGCGCGACGAGAGTTGTGGGGAGCGAGGAGGGCAGCGCAGGGTTAAGAAAAGACAGTAGTCATGAACAGAGTTTAAGTGTGGGGGCCAACGAACCAGCAGCCTCAAGATGCGGGCTGTGGCACCTAATCAGGCCTAGCATCAGCTTTTATTAGTTAGGTGGGGAAGCAGCAGAGATAAAGCTTGTCAATCTCAAGATCTGTGAATTCCATACATCATAATAGGAAACCAATTTAAGTCAATCACCTTTGCCTGCAGACAGCTGGACCTTAAGTCTCAACTTCCCCAAGGGACAAAACCTAGATGCATATGACTAGATGGAGAGCACCTCATTGAATCTCTTCCCTTGCAGGTTTTGGGAAGGAATGCAGCCACAGAGGCTGAGGCTTTCCTTAGCCTGAGGAAGGTGGGGGCTGTGCCCACCTCTGTGAACACTGTGGGTTGTCGTGTTGGTCCCCACGCGACTGCGTTTGGCTTGAGTTGTTCCTTCTGTGAGGAATCTTCCTCGTCATTGGCTGACCAGTCCTCTTTCTGGGACCAAACAGGGAGGCATAAGGTGCAAACACAAAGGTTTAGCAAAGTCCCTGAAAGCATCTGTCTTACAGACTGTCCTTTCTTTGGTGGCAGGTACAAAGGGTTAAGCTGTTGTGTGGCAACAATTCTGGAAGTCTGATCTCTGGGTAGGTAGAAGAGAAAACATAAAATAGTTTAACACAACTGAATCTCACATTACGTTTGAGAGGATACAAGCAGGAAGTGGGACTTTCATAGAGACTTATGTGACTTTACAAGTAGGAAAATACTTTGTAATCCAGTGTGTTTTTAACAATATTCACTGGTTTTTAAGTGTACAGTTCAGCAAATACATTCACACTGTTGTACAACCATCATCTCTATCTATCTCCAGAACTCTGTATCGTCCCAAATTTTAACTGTACACACTAAACACTAACTCTCCATTCCCAGCCCCCTGGCAGCTGACCCATAGACTGCTTTCTGTTTCTATGAAACTGAGGACTCTAGGTGCCACATAGAAGTGCAGTCACACAGTATTTGTCCTTTTGTGACTGACTTACTTCACTAAGCAAAATGCCCTGAAGTTTCATCCATGTTGTAGCATGTGTCAGAATTATTGTCCTTTCTAAGGCTGAATAACATTCCATTGTATGTATAGACCACATTTTGTTTATCCATTTGTCCCTTGATGGACATTTGGACTGCTTCCACATTTTGTCTGTTGTAAATAATGCTGCTATGGACATGGGTGAGCAAATATTTCTTTGACATTCTGTTTACATCAGGTGCTCTCTACACGTGTCCTCTGATTCCTCTCCATCTGGAAGTCTGCTTCACAGAGGACCCAGACTGACACGAAGTGCAAATGTGTGTCCATCCTGCTCAATCCTACACTCCTAGTGCCTTGAAAGTAAATATTCTCACCAATATAATGAATAACACACATGCAGTACACTCAAGCCCACAAAGAAACACAGAAGAAAACAATGTTGTAATATTTTATATTTTTCAAATTAACCAAATAAATAATACCGCTCACTGATGAGTTCACTGTAAGGCTGGTGTAATCATACCCTGCTAGGATTCATGATTTTCAAAGCTAGTTCGGCAACATGAATAAAGGGCTTTCAGCTTGATCCAGCAGACCCCTGTCTGAGGTCTGGTTCTAATGAAATCACTTAAAATAAAACAAAACAAGGAAACAACTGATACACACCAAGTTATCCATTGTGTCATTGACTATACAGTAAGGAAAGTTCGCTTCCAACCGAAATTGGTCACTTCCATGAGTTCTGGTGTCCTTTCGAAAGGGAGATGCTAAGATGAGACTAAAATGAACTGTAAGTCACCTGGTTAACACACAAAACCTACGACAGCCACGTCTGCAAAGTCTTGACTGCCTGGAGCACTGCTTTTAGGACGCCCTAGCATCACCTATCGATGGAGAGGGATTGGTGGTGACCTGGGACTCCTCCGAAGTCGATGTGGCCTGTGGGCCTGAGTGGGGCACTTCATCTCTGTTCGATAAGTGTGGCTTGTATCACATTAGGACCCATTGTGTCTCCTAATACCTGATGCTCAGGACCACACTTGATTTCATTGATTTTCAGAGGGCAATGATTCTGAAATATTTTGTCCACTTAAAAAGAGCTTTCCAGAGTACAAACAGAAGAGAACTATACGAAGTGTACAAATCAATTATAAGATGTGTCCTGGTTTCCAAAACGTTAAGAAGAATTGTGTGTCTTTGAGCTGGGGACATAATGTATAGAGGGCTACGCCTGAGTCTAAGAACCCGGTTGGCTCTGACCCACTCGGTCACTGAGCACTGCCCTGTCACCCTCTGTCTCCCTCATCACACACGGTAACTTCCACCTCAGGGCACTCACTGCAAGAAACATCCGACTAGAGCACAACCCTGCACCTCCACTCAGCTGCACACACACACATCATGTACGTGTACCGCCAACAAAAGGCTCACAGCATCATCCTACGTGTATGGTCTGTGCTGGGTTCTAATCTGTTCTACTCTGTAATTTATTTTAAAGTGCTCAATTTCCCCGTCTTTGAGTAGCTCACCACCATGGAATGAAATCTCCGCCCCAGGAGCATGGCTGCAGACCTCAAGGTGGGGAGCACGTGTGGGCATTCCGTATGCCCTGGCATACATGAGAGACTGAGCTAATACGTACTCTTGCTGCCAGGCAGAGAGGGCACCTGGACCCAACAGTACGTTCTCCACATGCACAGTAGTTGCTTCCCGACATGGATGCCCCGGAAAGTGGCCAGGCCTTCGGTGGAGGAGACAGCAGAGGACCCAGCAACGTCAGGAGAGGTCAACGGTTGCTTTTATGTCCAGTTGACCCTTGGACTATGTGGGGGTTAGGGGCGCGGACCCCCTCACAGTTGAACATCTACGTAAAACTTTTGATTCCTCCAAAACATAACTACTGGTTGCCTACTGTTGACGGGAAGCCTTACTGATCACGTACATAGTCGATTAACACATACTTTAAATGTTGTATGTATGATATATTGTTTTTTTACAGTAACATAAGCCAGAGAAAAGAAAATGTTATTTAGAAAATCATAAGGCAGAGAAAATACATTTAATCTTCATATGAATAGACCCACACACTTCAAACCCATGCTGTTCAAGGGTCAACTGTACAAACTACTCCCCACTCTTGAATCTTGAATGGAATAAGGATTGTTTGGTGACGGGAGTGGGTTCACTTAGGAAGTATTCATTCAGTACAGAGATGGATGGATTCATCAGTTCCTCTTACCAAACTGCAGAGGGTTTGTCTATCTGACACCCAGCAGAGCCAAACGCCGAGCTTTGCAGTGAAGGGATTAGTTTATTGGCAGGGCTCCGAGCCAGGAGAACAGGAAGCTGGCACTTAAAACCCGAACTCCTGGATGGTTTTTAATCAAGGATATTTAAAGGCAAAAATTAAGGGTTAGGGGATAGGGGTCATGGGCGAAGCTGATTGGTTAGTTCCTGTGTAAGCTTCAGTGGTTTTCCTCAGTCTGAGTAATTCAGTTCCTGACATCACCTTGTCTGGAGCCTTCATAACTGTGGTCAGGTGAGCGAACTGGGTTGAGGAGCCAAGATTCTGCAAAACATCTCATGATCGTGCATCAGTGATGTTTCCTTTAGAGCAAAAGGCAGAAACCAAACATCTTGTGACCTTGTTATTGTCTAAGCCTTCATTGCTTTATGCTTGACTAGCACATGTCTCTAGTGTCTCAAGCAAAGTGTGCTTTAAACACTTCCTGGAACTTGCTGTACAGGCAGGCCTTCAGGGCGTGACTAACTCACCTTTTACTCTGACTAGAAGCTAAGTGATGACCAAAGCAGTTGAAACACTTAGCAAAAGCCTGTACATACACCTCTAGATGCTATGAACTAATATCTTCACAGGTTTATCATTACCTATTGGTTTCATTCCTACTCTTTCAAAGCCCTAAGACACACCTGGAGGGGAGGTTCTCCTTGGAGTGAGGGTAATAGTTAGCAGGTACCTGCCTTCTTTAACTTGTTTGTCAACTTTCCATTTACTGAAAGTCATGCAAGCAGGGGGTTCTGGTGGAGTCCATGGTGTTTATCCAAACGTTTGTGAGTGATGATTTTGAAACACTTAGAAACCTACATACACCAGTAACTCTCACAGTTGCAGGCACAATGAGAGGCATGAGAACTTTTCACAGTAATTGAAGGAAAGTGGAAGAAACACCAAACTTCTCAATTGACCCTTCTGAGTGCCTGAGGGTGACTAAGCCTATGGTCACAGAGAGAGACTTTTCACAGAGAGGAATAAGAAAGGAGGCAAGAGAGCAATGATCTTAGACTTGACACTAAACAAAACAATTCACACACCTCCTCTGATTTAACCCTCAGAATAGTCACACGACACACATACCTGTGTTGATTAACAGGAAACTAAGACCCAGACAGGCCATGGAACTTTCAACTGCCACTCAATCCAATGACATCGGAAAGAGGAAGGTCTGTGAAATCCTCTCTCTAGAACTTTAAGTTGAGTTTTGCTTTATGGTATAACAAGACGTTTAATTCGGGAAGCTCAGTGAGTTAAGAGGTTGCCATTGGCTTTTAACAGTGTGTTGGTACGGTGGTTTCTCTTCCACAATTCACATTGGGACTGTATGTTGAGGTAATTCTCAAGTATTTCTCCATCTAATGGGGAGTTCACTCTGTGAAGTGTACTCATTCTAGCAAGTATGCTGGACCTCTGTGACAGGGGACGTGGTAAAACCTGTGTTTGACTCTCTTGCTTCTGTGATTATGGAAACATGTCGAGAATGTATTCCACAATGAATGTGCAACACGCGACTTTAATTAAGAGACTGGGGAAAACTGTTCAGCACGTCTGAGATGCTGCTGTATGACTCCATGCAGTAAACAGGTTATGAGAAGTGGGGTAGGGTGTGGACGCTGGTGCAGACAGTCTCGTCTCAAGTTCCAGCTCGTCTGCTTATTAACGAAATGCTCTCCAGCTTTGCATCTTGGGACAGTGAGTGACTACGTGGGCTCGTTTCATAGTAGAACATAAAACCCCAGTGAAGGTTGTGGGGTCTGCATCACTTTAAGTATTTATGAAGTAAACAATTTGGAGTAAAAAATAAAGTAATGATGATCTGATACCAGACTGGGGGAGATTTGGAACTTTTTTTTTCTATTTTTACATCGAAATAAAATGTGCAAGAGATCGCAAAGTATCTGAGTATTTAATGTGTTATTATCAAGACGCAAATATTAAGGAAGGAATGATACATTGGAAATTAGCTTAATCCATCTAAGAACAGTGTCAGTGAACTCTAATTCGATACCCTTCTGTAACAGCAGGCAACAAAGGATGGGGAGAGGAGGACAGCATGGTTAGGAGACTGCTGTCTGTGCTGTGGGCAGAATCACACGGTACATGGACTGCGAGACAGCCTGCTTCATTGTCTTCTGTTATTTGATAAGAAGGAATGCCACACACACACACACACACACACACACACACACACACAAACACACACAAACATACTCACAGGCTTTAAAAAACACACGTATGTGCTATCTGACTGATTCCCAAAGTCATGATTTTAACTGTATTTAAACATTTTATAAAAAAATTAATACAGAACTTTAGCAAAGTTCTGTATTAATGTTATATATAGCAATTTAATTTTCTCATAGTTTATCCCTTCCTCTGACGCACCAAATATGCCAACATTTCAATGGATTCAACTCCTACAATATGTAATTTTTCTTACAGTTATGTTTATTTTTCAGAAGTTTGGTCAATGACCCATCTCTACAGTTTAAAAAAATAAATATGGTTCCAACAAAAATATTATGTGAGCCTATGTAATGTTGGATGCTTAGCAACTGCTTTTCAGAGATGCTCAGGTCCTACAATTGATATAAACAACTATAAATACTTTGCACATTCTCAAGAAAACATGGAGAGGAGCTGAGAATACATAGTATCTCCCAAAAGGGTCTGCAGGTTTTTTAAGTTGCATAAATTCCACAGTAGTCTCTACATTTAGAGAATTATCTATCATTATTAACATCGATCTTAAAGAATGCCAACCCCTGTCCTTTTATTTGTTCCATTTGGCAAAGCATATTATTTATGTGCTCCTTTTCTTCCTGTTTTGTGAAATAACTTTAATTTTCCGAGATGTGTAAAACAAGTCTACTCTGAATTGATGTACATGCCAAGGCAAAATAACAACATGATATATTTGATCCCTTTTACCCTCATCTACCACTCCCCACCCCTTAGCCTCTGGTAACCACTAAACTGTTGTCTGTGTCTATGAGGTTTTGTTTCTTTGTTTGTCTTGTTTGTTTGTTGCCTTCAGTTTTATATCCCACATATGAGTGAAATTATATGATTCTCAACTTTTTCTGTCTGACTTATTTTGCTTAGCATGATATATGGCGATAGAAGGAGAACTGACTCTGGGTGGTGAACACACAAGGCAATATGTAGACTATATACTATAGAATTATACACTTGGAACCTATATAATTTTATTAACCAATGTCACCCCAATAAATTTAATAATGATTAAAATGTAACAACAATGCAGACATTACCCTTAGTAATATTTTTTTTCCATATTCTGGTTCAGGTCTTTACTCTCCCCCTTTTTATGTTTTGGTTGCCACAAATTGTCCCTGTTGATGGTGGTCGAATAGCCTCCTTTAGTATTTCTTATAGTGCAGGTCGTGTATTAGAAAATGCCCCCAGCTCCTGTATGTCTGGAAAGGTCTTTATTCCTCCTTCATATCTAAAGGATATCTTTGCTGGATATATTATTCTTGGCTCATAATTTCTCTTTCAATAGTTTGAATATTTGGTTCCACTCCCTCCTGGCTTGTAGAGTTTCTGCTGAAAAATCTGATGATAATATAATGGGCTTTCCTTTGTAGGTTACCATCTTCTTTTACCTGGCTGCCTTGAGGATTCTTTCTTTGTTGTTGATTTTAGACAGCTTCAATACAATGTGCCTTGGAGAAGGCCTGTTGGGATTGAGGTAATTAGGTGTTCTATTTGCTTCTTGGATTCGAGGGTCCAGTTCTGTCCACAAGTTTGGGAAGTTCTCATCGACAATTTGTTTGAATATATTCTCTGTTCCCTTCTCTCTTTCTTCTCCTTCTGGTATGCCCATTATTCTTATATTGCTCTTTCTGATGGAGTCAGAAAGTTCTTGTAGAGTTCTTTCATTTCTTTTAAGTCTCAAGTCTCTTTCTTCTTCCATCTGTGTAATTTCCAGGTTTCTATCTTCGATGTCACTGATTCTTTCCTCCATCTGGTCAACTCTACTACCTAAGCTGGTTATTTCATTCTTAATTTCTTCTATTGAGTTCTTAATCTCCAGAAATTCTATTTGGTTCTTTTTTAAAATTTCAATCTCTTTCGTAAAATGCTCATGTTGTTCTTTGATTGAGTTTCTGAGTTCATTTAACTGCCTATCTGTGTTTTCTTGTATCTCGTTGAGTTTTTTCAGAACTGCAATCTTGAATTCTCTGTCATTTAAGTCACATATTTCCATATCTTTAAGTTCCTTTTCTGGAGGCTTTTCACTTCCTTTCTGAGCTATCTTGTTGCCTTGGTTATTCATGGCAATTACTGATTTATTATTTCTCTTCCTAGACATCTACAGGAGTGGCTTCTGCAACAGGTTGATAGGAAGAGGTCTTTCTTTTGTTTTCCAGTACTTGTTGGTAGAATGTTTTATTTTCTCTCCGACTGCAGCCTTTTTTTTCTCTCACACAGTAGTGCTATATTTTCTCTGCACTATTCCAGCTTCTCACACAATGGGGGGATTCCCTGGGAGACGGGCTTCTCCTCTGTTAATGGTTCACCTGGGTCACAGGGTGCAGTGTCCCGGGGGGGTATGCGGAGAGCTTTTGAAGTTCCAAAGCTCTTCCTGCACCAGATTCAGAGCCCGTACTTTTCAGCAGTTCGGTTTACTTCTGCAAGGATCCGCCCAGATTGGTGGGGCCAGGGGCAGGGTGAGTTGTGAGAGGTGGCCCAGAGCAATGGCAGCGACCAACACCACAGCCCGTCCTGCTTCCACAGCTCCCTCCCCTTTGCCAGGACTAGTTGGGTGGCAAGTCTGTGTCTGTGGTCCACAGTTCTCAGAACAGCAAATATTCTGTTATTTTGATCTGACACTGCTACTGTTCCGTTTCTAGCACGGGGCAGGTGGGGGTAGGGTGAGCTCTGGGAGGGTAGGGAGGGGGCGGCTAGTCTCAGTGCCTGAGGCTTCCGTTCTCTGCTCGGCAGTGAGGGCTTAAACCACCGTTTTCAGCCTTCTTCCCTCAGTCTTTTCTCCGAGGTCTCTGCTGTGAGCGTTGGTTTCAGCCATGTTATATGCTGTCCCCTCAGCCCTGTGGGCCATAAGCGGAGCCCTAGCAGTACGAGTTCTTCCCTCTCCCGCAGCTGCGGTAGTTCCAGGAAGCAGCGAGCTCGGAGCACTGAGCTAGGTCTGCGTCCTGCGCCAGCATGGCTCCATCTCCGCACTTCTTTCCCTCCTCCCTCGCTCGTGGGATTCACCCACCTTTAGGTGAATTCAGTAGTGGGCCGCTTCATCTTGCCTGTCTGCTGTGCAGGGAGTCCTTTGTGGAGTTATAGTTGTTCAATTAGTTGTAAATTCCAGGGGAGCTTTACAGAGGCTAACCTCATGCTGCCATTTTGATGATGTCCCCAGTAATATTTTTAACCGATATATTCCTTTAGGCAAGGGAAGCAAAAGAAGAACTAAACATGTGGGATTACATTAAACTAAACAGTTTTTTCACAGCAAAAGAAACCATCAATAAAACAAAAAGGCATCCTACTGCATGGGAGAAGATATTTGCCAGTGATACATCTGATAAGGGATTAATATCCAAAATTTATAAAACAACTCATTTAACTCAATACCTAAAAATCAAACAACCCAATTTAAAAAATGGGCAGAGCACATGAATAGACATTTCTCCAAAGAAGTCATACAGATGGCCAACAGACATATGAAAAATGCTCAACGTCACTAATCATCAGAGAAATGCAAATAAAAACCACAATGTGATAGCACTTTAGCCTTGTCAGAATGGTTATCATCAATAAAACAACAAACAACAAGTGTTGGCGAGGATTTGGAGAAAAGGGAACGCTTGTGCACTGTTGGGATTGCAGATTGGTGCAGCCACTATGAAAATCAGTATGGAGGTATCTCAAAAAACTGGAAATGGAACTACCTTATGACCCAGCAATTCCACGCCTGGGTATCTATCCAGAGAAATCCAAAACACTAATTCGAAAACATATGCACCCCTATGTTTATTGCAGCGCTATTCACAATAGCCAAGACATGGGAACAATTGAAATTACCATTGGTAGACAACTAGATTAAGAAACTGTGGTACATTTATACAATGGAGTATTTCTTGGCTATAACGATGAATGAAATCTTACCATTTGCAACAACATGGATGGACATAGAGAATATTATGCTAAGTGAGATAAGTCAGACTGAGAAAGACGAATACCACATGATTTCACTTATACGTAGAATCTAAAGAACAGAATAAACGATCAAACAAACAAATCAACTTAGACATACAGGAAAAAAAAACACCTGTTGATTGCTAGATGGGAGGGAGGAGGGGATGGGAAGAAGGTGGAGGGATTAGAAAGTAAAATTAGTAGACACAATGTAGTCAGTGGGATATGAAATACAGTATGAGGAATATAATCAACAATGTTGTAAAGATTATGTGGGGTGCCAGATGGGCACTGGACTTATCAAGGGGATCACTTCATAGACTGTGCAGATGCCTGACCACTGAGCTGTACGCCTGAAGCTGAAGTAGAATAATATTGAATGTCAACTATAATTACACACACACACACACACATACACACACACACACACACACAGTCAAGGGATGTGGAGTACAGCATAGGGAATATAGTCAGTGGTATTGTAACAGCTGTATACGATGTCAGAGAGGTAGTCGATTGGGGGGTTATCACTTTGTGAGGGGTGTAAATGTCTAACTATTATGTTGCTTTGTATACCTGAAACTAATATGAAAAATATAGAAAGAAAAAAATAGAAACAACATGAGGTTTGAATTAGAACATCAACAATGATGTCAAAGTATTATTCCAAGGGCAGGTTGTGACATAGTGGTATAGAGCAACTATTTGCAGATCTGGCCACCACACAGGTCTTACCTCTGTCACAAGAACACGGCAGGGGGACAACAGAGGCAACGTCCACTGCATGGAGAGACCCAAAAGGAAAGTTAACACTCACTGTTATTATCTCTCCCGGACGTCAATTTTAATTAGACTACTGGCCTCCTATTGGTTAATGAGTCAGCCATGCATATTGTTTTGGAACCCTTGGAGGAAAGTTGCTACACAAATACCAATGATTACTAGTAACTGATGGTTATTCCTGGGGGTGACTGTTGACCATAGGTCTGAAGTCTCTGCATTTCAAGGAAACTCCAGTTGAAAATGTTCAATACAGCTGATCTAAAGGAGGAAGCTGAAACCTCAGTGAAAACCATGAACCAGGGCTCTGATTTCTGATTTTTCAGACTCACTTTCGATATGCAGCGCTTTACTGTGCTTTGGGGATTCAAATTTCCCCTTCCCCTATTCACATAGATTTCTAATTTGGGAGCTAAAGGCTTTTTAGTTTGTATTTTTGTGTGCTTGTTTTTAATAATTAACGATTCTAATGAGAAAAGGATCATTTCTAACCTACTGGGGCATTGTAAGTATTACCTAAGAAAATTGAACAACAGAAGCCATCTCATGCATAATTAGATGGCTGTTTAATATTTGTGGTGTGTTTAGGTCATGCTTAGTTTGATTTACTTTATTTGAAATAAATTGCATTTTCATCTTCATCATGATGTGTGAAAACGTGGCAGAGGAAAATGATTCTTTATTCTGTTTCCTACAAAGGAGGCTTTGTATAAATTTGAATTTCAAAAGATTTCTTGGTTCAAACCCTCAGATGGGGTTGGATGGAAGCATTTGTAGAATGTAGCTTAGGATGCACAAATCACTTTGCCATGAGGGGGAAGAGGGTGAGACAGATTGAAAAGTCCTTAATCCTGTGTCTGAGCAACTGAGATGCCTTTGTGGGTTGAACTGTGTCCTGCAACAAAATATGTTCAAGTCCTAACCCCCAATACCTGTGAGTGTGAGTTCATTTTGGAAGTAGGGTCTTTGCAGATGCAATCAATTTAAGAAGAGGTCATACTGCATTAGAGTGGGCCCTTGTCCAGTGACTGGTGTCCTTATAAGAAGGGGAGAGGACACACAGAGGCACAGATGCCCACAGGGAGAGCACCATGTAATAACAGAAGCAGAGATTGGAGTGATTGTCCACAAGCCAAGGAACACCAGGGTTACCAGCAAACACTAGAAGCTGGTAAAAAGGCATGGAAGGACCCTCCCAAAGGGCCTTCAGAAAGAGCATGATCCTGCCGACACCTTCATTTGGGAATTCTACCTCCAGGGCTATGAGACCATAAATTCCTATTGTCTTAAGCTTCCTGTTGGTGTTTTCCTGAAAATAAGACCCAGCCGGACAATCAGCTTTCATGCGTCTTTTGGAGCAACAATTCATATAAGACCCGGTCTTATTTTACTATAATACAAGGCCCGGTCTTATATAATATAATATAAAATAAGACTGGGTCTTATATGAATTGTTGCTCCAAAGACACATTAGAGCTGATTGTCCTGCTGGGTCTTATTTTGGGGGAAACATGGTTGTTACGGCAGCCTTAGGAGTGACACAGACTGGAGCTGGAGCCCCCTCCGAGAGCCTTTCTCACATCACCTAAGTCAGAGCTGAGGACCACAGAGCCCTTACCTGGTCAAGCTTTAGGTTTCTCTCCAGAAACTCCTTATTAATCAGAGAACAGAGTCCCTCCTGTGCTTCATCCAGGGACAGATTAAAAATCACAACAGGGCTGACATGATCTTTTACATTTATTTGTAATTATGTTAGTAAACAAAAAAACCCACTTGCTTCTAATCCAGTCTCCCTAGGATGGGCGTATCAGACCTGTGGGGGAGCAATTGAGAGGTCAGTTTCCCCCCTGGTAGCTGCACAGATGACCCTCCAGGGCCCCTTTCTCCTTGATTTGCCAAGGGTCAGGCTGACGTTCACATTCCAGGAGGTCTTTGGAGAGAAACCAGCTCAGCTCTGAGCTGAGACACAGACTGAAGACACATCTTCAAGGGTTCTCTGGGGTGAGGGGCTAGGAGGGGTACTGGTGAGGCCATCACCTACCTGGAGGGATTGGCCTCTTTGAAACTCAGCTAGGAAACTTGCCATGGCTCATCCCAGGACCCTAACGATGTCTCCCCTCTCCACTGATCCTTCCTCACCCTGGGGTAGGGCTTTGTGCAGGGAGGGTTTGGGAAGACACTTGTTAGAAACCGTAAAAGCCAGTCAGTTTTCCAGAATCAGTGAATATACTGTGCACTGGCTTCCTCTTCCACCAGCCCACAGGTGAAAGTCAGTCCACTGTGGGGGGCGGGAGGTGACATTTTGTGGAGCCCCAACCAATGGAGGAGCACATGGGATGCCACAGGAGCGAATGAGTGAAGGAGGGGGTCAAGGATAGCATCTCTGCTGGAATGCTCCTCTTTCTCTTTCTCCTTCTGTCCAGTTCATTCGCCCTCACAATTAGAGCCGTTTCCATGAAGCCATGTCCAAGGCTGAAAGACATGTTTCCTTATCTGTGTTCCCACAGCATTTTTATCTCCCTTCACTCTGGCAGACATTGTCATATTGCTTTAATCAAGCTTCTCCAGAGACATAGAAGCAACAGCATGTGTGCATAGACAGAAGGAGACATAGTCAAAGAATCGGCTCACACAACCATGGAGGCTGGCAAGGCCAAAATCTGCAGGCAGAGCTGGCAGGCTGGAGAACGGAGAGCCCGAGGTCCTCTTCTAGTCCAAAGGCGGCTGCCGCAGAGCCAGGGAGAGCCCTGTGGCAGATGAAGTGTGCAGGCCGTCTGCTGGAGGAGGGTCTGCTGCTCAGAGTCAGTCTTTTGTTCTGTTCAGACTTTCAATGGATTGAATGATGACCTCAGAGAGGGTAGCCTGCTTTACTGAAAGTCAACCTATTGGCACGTTAATCTCATCCAAAAACACCCCCACAGAAAGATCCAGAATAATGTTTGATTAAATATCTGAGCTCCATGGCTCAGTCAAGTTGACAAATAAAATTAACCATCACACATAATTTATATATTTATATTTATGTATACATATATAATTTATATATTCATAATTTATATATACATATATAATTTATGCATGTATATAATTTACATATACATGCATAATTTATACATAATATAAATACTACTTATAAACTATATAAATATATAATAGGACATGTATATGTACATATGTCATATAATATTTTGTATATGAGCATTGTTGTCTATGACATGTATTGTGTGTATGTGTGTATATATATATATATATATATATATATATTTTATTTATTTTTAATCATTTGTGTATCTTGGTTTTGTGTTTCTAAAAGCCAGAGAATGAGATTTAATAGATCTTTCTATGTTTCCTACATATAGCTTATGGCCATGTTCTCAACTGACAATAAACGATGCATCAATGTTTCTTTAAACTGAATTAGGTAAAAATAAGAAAAGCACATGTGCAATCTTGTTAGTCTGTGCCAGTAGCTACCACGTCGTCCACGTGGCCCATCCCAGGACTCAGGACCCGTCCACATGGCCCACTCTGTCACCAGCTGCGAACCAGCGTCTCAGTTAGACAAGTTCACTTGTCCAGAGCAACAGTCATGTTATCCTGCTCTTCCTGACTCTTCCATTTTCTTTCCTCACTTGTCTCCCCTCCCTGACGCTGAGGACCCCAGATCTCTGCTGTACTTTCTTCCTGCTGCCCCTGCTCTGTGTTCCATGGCAGGGAGACTGGACTCACCCACTGCGGGTGAGGAGGTCCTACCTGTGAGGCGGGCACAGGTCAGCAAGTGCAGTGTCACTTCAGGACGGCTCACCCAGGGCCAGCAGAGGAGGCCGATTCCTACCTCGAACCCCTGCCATGATCAGATGCCTCCGCAGGAGAGTGTTCCCTGGGGACATTCCAGGTGATCACAGCAGCTTGTCCGATCACAACCGCACCCACCTCAGGGTCCCAAGTGCAACCCTAATCCTCATTCTATCTCCTGCCTGGTTCAACCAGAATTCCCCTCGGACCCAGGCTCATCTCTGTGCTGAGCAGGGCTGTTGACTGGTATAATCTTTAAGGACCAACTACATCACCTCAACAGGCCAAGATTGAGATGTGCTCCTCTGAAGGTCAGAGCAAAAGGTCAACCAGAAAAGGCAGAGAAGGAGGGTAGGAGAAGAAAAGGGAAGGTCAAGAAGAGGTGACAGCCAAATGGTGGAAGGCCTGCTTCATGTAGGAGGTTAATAAACATGGTTTTGATCTTCCAAGAGGGAGAAGACGAATAAAAACCTCCCACCATGTGGTGAAGTAGAAGCAGCATGTCAGCACATCTATGGGAGCTGAATAAGGAGTGACATTGATCTTGGCAGCTGGCAAGAGCCTCTCACTGTTTTATGCATCTCTCACTCATCCCCGCATTCTCAGCCCCTTCATGTATACCCAGACCAAGAGACATCAAGAAGTAAATCCAAGAAACAAAAGAGGAATCATAGAATTGTAACCATTTTTGATACTGGACTAAAGCTGAGAAAACTTGGTCTAATTCTCTCATTGTGTTGAGAAAATTAAGACTCAGAGAAGTTCAGTTATTTCCCCAAGGTAACATGACTAGTTAACATCAAGTTCAGACTCAACGACACAGAAAAAAATACCCACTTACTGATTGGCCTTCCCTATTTACCACCATTTCTAACTATCCTTAATGATAAAAAAAGGAGCTCAAAATCTCACCAATCAAGTATTTGCTGTTCCCAAGCTTTCTTCTTGAGAAAAAATATACTCTCTAATACATACGAAGAACATTTTACTTCTGACAGTGTTTAACATCATAAAAAAGTGAATTAGTTATGAATTCACTAATTCATTCACTAATTCACGTAAAAGTGAATTCTGACAGTGTTTAACATCATAAAAAAGTGAATTAGTTATGAAGCTAAAATTGGATTAAAAGACCAATAACAAATGAATATTTTTCTGGAATTGCATTTCAGTAATGGGCACACACAACATCTTCAACTGGAAGCTTCTGGCATTACACAAAATGTGATGGAACGCTCATGTCCAGGGTTAGATAACAAATCCTGGACACTCCACCAAAACACAACAGAGAAGCAGAGTGTGCAGGTCCCCCAGACCTTTCCTAGTCACTCCAGGCATGTCTTCTGCAGAAAGCAAGGACAGAACCATGTGTTCAGATAAAATTGCTCCAATACCAGAAGCCTGAAGAAACACACTGGGCAGCTGACTTATTAGCATGTCTGTGGTTCTTTCTTCAACCCATCTTCCAGCCAGGAAATGTCAGTTTTCCTCTACCAAAAGACAGGAATTATATCTGTATGTAGACATCTCTTTTCTCACACCACAGACAACATTAATACCTGCAAAATAGATTATGTTAGCAGACAAAGAGAGCCTAGAATACCAAATTTTGCTCTTAAATTTGTATGAAATGGCTTCAGTACCCACCATCTACCAGTTCCTCCGCAAACCATGTGCAACCTCTTGCTGACCAAGCACAGAGGAATGCAGATTCTTCTCTTACATCCTCTCTTCTCTGTTCATCCCGAGAGCCCACTTTGGTGAGAAGATCGTGCCCACGTCTCCTTCATCCTGTGCTTCTCTGCTCTTGTACCAGGTGGTGTGGTTCTTGTACCAGGAGTGTGTGCACATCCATCCCCCCCCCCACCTTTCTCATTGATCTATGTCCACTCCAGAGCCCAGAGGCCCATGTCAGCTGGGAGGTCCAGAGGTGTGGCTGAAGATGGCGTTTGGGAGACAAGCTAACTCAGCCCATGATACAATGCTTTTCATCCCCAATTCATGCCCTGGTTTAATGAGGACATTTTATGATATTTTGTGACAATGTGGTTTAGAGAAGAAGGAGAGGAAGGAAGGAAGGAAAGAAAGGGGTAGGGAGGGAGTAAGGGGCAAGAGGGGAAGTAAAGGGGGAAGAGATCACATATTCCTCCTGATTGGATCAAGCTCCCCTTAATCCTAAGGGCAGCTTCTTCAAAGTGTAATGAAAGTCTCAAGGACACATTCCTGTTAAAAGCTCAACACTCTTCTTCAATATATTTGAATGATGATGTCGTATAATTGGTCATCCCTTTACATTTTACAAATCACTTCTACGGTCTTAATATTATTTGATATTCATATCAACCCTGTAAGTCAGGGAGGGAAGGTATTTTTACTGTTTTGGGAGGTTTGAAGATTTCAAAGATGTTATTTCAAGGTCACGCATGCAGTGTGCTCCCAAGCCCGGACATGTCACAAGCCTGGGGCTACATATGGCCTCCTTGTGCGTTTTCCATCACACCTACTGCCTGCAAGGTTGCGGATACTCCAAACTCTCCAGCGTTATGCTTTTGCTCTTGACATTTGATGAGTGTTTGATGGCTTTGTAAGTCATGCTCACATATTAAATGTTAGGGTGGAAAATTGCCTATGTCCGTCCTTCTTCAACTTATAGTTGTGATAGAGACAGAAAACTAAAAACTGTGTTTAAAATATAATTCAAATGATAATAAAGACAACAAAGAAGAGAGCAGGTCCTCTGGAATCACTAGTGAGGAGGGAGTGCTATACACTCGGTGGGAGGGGAGACAGTGGGAAGCTCTTCTGAGAGAGTAACACGAGCTGAGACCGAGGGTGACAGTGGCAGGGCTGAGTTATTGATGTTTATGAGCTATGTGAGCACAGGAGAAACAACATGAGAAGGTAGGAGGCGGGGGTTAGGTTCATCTAGTACTCGAATGCACAAGTGCAGCTACACCAGGTGTTAAGGTACTGAAATATCTAAGTACAGGTGGTAAATACCCTCTGCTCTGAGACTCAAGGGCACCCATGAGCCCACCCCTCCCCAGAACTGCCCCTCCAGGGTGCAGCATGAAGAGTGAATGTCTGCACAGGGTGGCACCTCCATTCCCTGCGTCGGCCTGTGGCCAACATCTATCTGATGGGTCGGTTTCCTTACGTGGCCAGCAGTGACACATTTAGCTATGACCTTGGGGTTGGGCACAAAGTGAACGGTACGTAGGTGCAAATGAAGTATTGAGGGCAGTAACGGGCGGTGATGGGACCTAAGATGGAGATAGTCCCTGACTAGGTTAAGCAGTTGGATTTTCCCCTTTGGGAGCAGAGTCATTGCTAGATCAGGACTTAGAGGGTGACAAGTCCAGGTGTTTGGTCTACTCAGACCTGCCAGGCAACTGACCTCAGTGCAGAAGACAGCTGTGTGGCTCAATGCTTATAAGTGGGAGCAGAAGCCAAGTAATGAGGCTTTTGTAGGAGGCCAAGCTATGGAAGAGTTAAGGATAGCAGAGGGGAAATGTAATATATGGAAGGTAAAATTGGCAGCACTTGTTTATTGGCTGGATACAGGTAAGGTAAAAAGATGGGCGGAGGGCGTGCCACAGATTGCTAACTGGAGTGACTCATTGGAAGTCGTAGCCAGAGAATTCAGGTCAGAAACAAGGTGGGCTTAGTTGTAGACATTTTGTATTTGAGAAGCCTGTGCCTCATCCAAGTGGAGTGAGCTCTATCGTTTGGGCTTCCAACTCGATAAATGGAAATCCGAAAGAGAGATCTGAGCTGCAGGTGCACATTTTGAGTAGTGGGCACATGGCTTTTAGTTATAAGCCTTCAAAGCAGGTAGAATTAACCAGAGTCAGCCTGTTGAATGAGCAGAGATGGAAGACGGAACCCTGGGAATACCAACGTTTAAATCCATAAGGAGAACTGACTCTGGGTGGTGAACACACAATGCAGTAGATAGATGATGTAATACAGAATTGTACACTTGAAACCCATATAATTTTATTAACCAATGTCACACCAATAAATTTAATTTAAAGATTCATAAGGACAAGAGGGGCTCAAAGGGGAACCAAGATCAAATGGTGGAGAGACACAAAGAATGAAGAAGTGAAGGGGGCAGAGGGCTCCCGGAGCAGGGACCAGTGGGCAGTGTCAACCACAGCATGGAACTGACAAGGTCAGGGCTGTAAGAGGGCCATTGGGTTAATAATTACAAGCCATCAGGGACTGTACTGGGAGCCATGATGAAGCAAAAAGCCAGCTCTGCAAAGAGGAGTAAAGGTGATGGGAATGGAGGCAGAGGTCTCCAATAGAGAGGAGAAAGAAAACTGGAGGAAAGACAGAAAGGTGACTTCTAAACTGTAACTGCATTACAGTAATGTTTATGTGCTTTCTTTATTTTCCAAGGCAGATTTCCATCCATAACCCTGGTAAGCACGTGGGGTAGGCAGAGTCCAGGGTTACGTGGCCTGAGGAGTGAAGTCCACAGGTCACTAGGGAGAGAGACAAAGCACTAGAGAGAGTGTCTCTATCACTTCCCACACTGAGAGCATCTTGGATGAGCAACTATCATCTGGTTTGGCCCCATCACAGCTCCTCTCCTCCTTACAAATCAGTGTTGGCCCATTCGGGGCATTTGTTCTGGGGAGTGTGAATAACAAAACGCATGGTCAAAACCCCCTCCAACACCTTGAATTCAGTTCTTATTGTCATCTTCTCTTTTATTCAGGGCTCTGCCTGGAATCAAAGTCCTTCCCTTTATTTCTCCAGTTGCTAGAGACAGGACAAATTAAGACACTCAGATGTAAAAGGTCAAAGGAGGAACAAACAGTGATTGTACCAATGATGAATATAAAAATAAGAATTCTTGAGGAGATTTTGCTACAAAAGATATTTCAGACAGCTTTGTATTTATATCACTGGAATCCAATGTTAATTCTGCAGGATCCAGTTTTCTTTCCCATAGAACATTCTGGGCACAATGAGGAAGCAGTGGGCATCCTGGACTCACTGCTCTCCTTCGGGAGGGCTGCAGAAAGATGGACATCAGCATTTGACTTAGTCTTTCTTGAGAGCCACAGGGACAATTCATTAGCTCTTGGCTCCCATTCCCCATCACCAAGCCCATCCTAACCTCCCAGGTGTGATACAGGTTGCATTGGGCATGTAAAACGTGGATCTCCTTGCAAGAGGCAGTGGACAAATTGACCCTGAAACCAATAGCTTGCTCCACATAAGAGCAAGTGAATCCAGGAAACAGTTGATCAACCGCATGGTGGAATTAGAATGCCGATGCAATTTTTGAAAGCTACTTTTAAGGGCAAAGGAGGCCATCTATAAATTTCCCTTTATGACTTTTACATTCATAATTTATTTCCTGCCGGGAATCTCGTCCCTTGCCGTGTAGCCGGGGCACAGTATAGAGACCTCAAGAATGGAATTAAAAGACATAGTGTACATGTTTGACTTGGCCACCTCCCAGGCCCCTGGGGTTTCTGAATTCAGTTTACATTTCCTGAGAGCAGGAACTCCGGGTTCTGTGGTTAGCCACCAGAGCGCAGTAACGGCTCCGGCCAAAACCGTGTTCAAGAGCACGTTTAGTGAGTGTGTTCTGTGTGCCTTAGTTCTCCAGGACTGAGCGTACTGCCCCAGAGGGCACTACGCCCAGGAGGGGCATTTAGTTTTAGGTTCTGAGCTGGGAACTAAGACAAGTGAGGGCAGTGCCTTGGGGATCCCACCTACTGGTAGAAAAAGATAAGCAGCTTACATAGGTATGAGATATTCTTCCACCTGAGGGGTAGGTGGCCTATTCGTTATTAAGGCAAAACAAAACAAAACAATAAGCAATGGCCAGTATTTGATCCTTGTTGCTCCAAGTGAGGGCTGCATGGCAGCAGCATCTCCTGGAGGCTTGGTAGAAATGGGGAAAGGACCTCAGGCCACAGCCCAGACCCACTGACTCAGAATCTGCACTTCTAGAAGATGCCCTGGTCATCAGCATGCATATTGAAGTTTGTCATGCAGGGCGTCATGCGGGGTCTCTGCTCCCGCTCCCCACATAAGAACGCAGGACATGGAGAGGCCAAAAAGGAACACCCACGGAGCCATAGGTAGGGGCGTCATACCACTATATTCTCGCTGGCGGCTGGGTTGGAGACACAGGAAGCAGGAGCCATGCTATCCTCAACCTGCCGTCCACTTGTCTCTGCCAACCAACCTCACTTGCTATCTGCAATCCGCCTCTCTGCAATCCGCAATCCACACTCTGCCCTCCTGGCTCAGCCACCGTCTTCTTGCTAGCCCCCATCCTCTGCTAGCATAGCCACAGCAGTTATATTAGTGGCCAATGGCTCACTGGTTACAGCTGACGGCCAACTAACCACAGCTGATGGCCAGCCAATCACAGTTGATGGGCATTTTCTACCCGAGTGAGCACCTTTCTATGTGAGGCCGAGAGCCTGGAAACTGCTCTCTGAGGCTCGGTCCCCACAAAGTTTGAGGAATACTTCGTCAAAAGACATTTGAGACTGAGACAGGAGCCCTTGTGATGGAGGCCAGCCCCTCTGATGACACTCCCCCTTCAGCCCCAATTTCGCCTGCCCGCCTCTGTACCCTTCATTCATCTGCCTCGTTTTCTCCTTGCAAGTTTCTTATTCTACCTCCTCTCCAAACGCTGGCCTTTTCTCTCATTTCTTCCTTTTGCTCTTCTCACTCTGATTTCTGCCTCCTAGTACAGATGCTTCATGCATGTACTTTAACTCCAACAAGGACAAATAAGAGGTACACTTGAGAGCTGCTTTTGGCTACAATTGCACGAATGGGCATTACATAAATGTTGGCTGTCATTAAACGTCATCGAGTGCTTCCTCATGCCAGCACCTGCTCTTACGTACGCCTGAGCTGGATCAACTCATACACAACCTCACGACGGACGATGCCATTATTCTCAACACCTTACAAATTTGGAACCTGGAGAAGACAGGGGTGAAAAGCAGCTCAGGTTCTACAGGGAGCAGGTGAAGAGCAGGGTTCAAAGCCATGTTTCCAGGCTCTGCTGCCTGTGTCATCATCATCAGGCCGTGCCCGTCACAGACCCCCATCAGCCCCCGGCTCACGCACAAGTCCTCAGGCACCTGAACCTGGGTCAAGCTGCCTGCCCCTCTCCCCGAGTACCTCTGTCTCTGAGCAGTGGCCCTCCGTGGCCATCTAGGCCGTCATCTGTCCCAAAGACCTGGAGGGCAGGCTTGACCTCCCTCGCCCTCCCCATGCCTGTAGCAAACACCCCCCAAGGCTCATTGATCTCCCTTTGGAGGTGCTCATGGGGGATCCCCAATGTGCATGCTCCCTGTAGTTGAGCTCCCATGGCTTAGTTCAGCCCTACAGTTCCCAGCCCACAGAAATGGTAACCTACTACATGTGTGGGCTTAAGCCTCTAAGTGTGCAGTTGTCAGGCAGTGATAGGTAACTCATGCACATGTCCCATGGGAGGACCTGTCTAAGTATTTGCTGTTTGCTGGGTCATATCACCACCCTCTGGAGGCAGGTTCCATTGTCCCCACTTTGAAGATGAGTGGACAAATGTTCAGAAATGTTCAGCTACTTGTCCAGGCCCTCATGGCCGAGATGCAGCCAGGCATAGGGCAGGGCTGACCGGCGGGTTATCTACCACATAGAAGCTTATCTACCACGTGTTTATCTACCACGATACCTCCTCAGAACAGGAGTATTTCTCTCTGGGTCATGTGGGTCTCCCTGGCTGCATGTGGGTTTGTGCAGTAATCCGTTCCTGCCACTCATAAGGAACCGGGAGGTCTGGTCACCCCACCGATGACACATCCACCAAAGTGCAAAGATTCCAAGAGGGTGGTGCTGGGTATAGTGGGGGCCCCACACCTTTTTGCTCCCTCCACAGTTGTCCGACATTATATTTACATTACAAATAAAGCATTCTTTACGTCTCCTCAAACCCGTTGGCCATCCATGAGCCCATTGGATCCTTATTCAAAGGAAAAAATGAGACGTGCATTTTGGTGAAAATGACACAGATAATTATGATCCCTCTTCATGTGAGAACTTAATAAACATCAGGTTGTGATGAAAATGTGAAAATTAGGTGTGGCATTGATGCCACATTCAAGTATCTGCCGCGTGTATCCCTTGCTGCATCCAACAGCCCACTTCCTTTCAAAGCACCAAACTGCCCACCCCCGCCCACACGCCCGTCCACAGCGGCTGCAGGCTCCTGGCCAGGGACATTGAGTGTCCTTTGATGCCCATGGCCAGGGCGCACTGCCTGGAGCTTCCATTAACTTCTGAGACGCTTATTTTCCCCACTTGTGCTGTTCAGATACCCGAGTCATGTAACAAAAGAAGAGAATGTAATGATTTTTATGTGTGTCAAGGGCTCTTGGCCTCGCTTGTCTGTTTATGTAATTTTGGACAAAAACAACCTAGCTTTCAATGAGAATGATCTGTGCCATGAAAGAGAGCACATTTGGGAGTCCGATTCTCAAACAGTGTTATTTTGTTCCAGGGGAGCAATTAACCCATAACTCTGCTATAATTTAAAAATGAAACTGTGCTGAAAATTCTGTATTTGCTAAAAGTTATCTTTCAAGAGTAGCAGTTTTCCTTAAACATACATC
Source organism: Rhinolophus sinicus (assembly GCF_036562045.2). Classification (NCBI taxonomy): domain Eukaryota; kingdom Metazoa; phylum Chordata; class Mammalia; order Chiroptera; family Rhinolophidae; genus Rhinolophus; species Rhinolophus sinicus. The sequence goes on along the minus strand of NC_133753.1, from coordinate 195,939,635 downwards.
ACAAATCCTTCTAGGTGGGTATCAGTAACCCCATTTTGCGGTGAGAAAACGGAAAGCTCAAAAAGCATAAAGAATTACCTAAGTTTACAAAGTCACCAGTAGCAGAACGAAGATTGATGCCCTCAGAAAGGAATGTCACGGCTGTACTCTTCTGACGACACCATGCTAATTTTCTCCACAAAGCTAATTGCCACAGGTATAATAACAAAACACTCACTTAACATTTTACTTTTATTCTACACATTCTTTATTTTACATAGAAGCTTCAGCTTACCTCACAGTCAAATAGACCATCCTAGCAAGTAAGTTGATTTCAGGAAATAAAGAGGTTTATTTCAGATGTTGGCATCCCATCAAGGAACTCTAACAAAGTTTTTATTGCATTCTCAATAAGTATGTATTGGATAAGAGAGACAGTTACCAAATCTCACAGGTTGAAGACCACGGTACTGCCTTCCACGTTTGAGTTCTCCTCACTTCTGTTCTCATTCTGTTGGAGAAAACCCAGTCATGAATCTCACCTAACTGCTTATGAGGGTCGGAATGGTGGATTTGACATATTCACTCACAAAGGAGATACATTTTGGTGAACAGTGAGCAGTCACCATCACGGTCATCTATTTAAAGTTGTGTTGATGGTGAGAGCAAAAAGCAGAGCTCATTGAAAAACTACCAGAAATGCTAGAAAGACAACTCCAACTTCCAGGTCCTTGTACGACGGCTTCGAAGCATCATATCCGAAGAGCTCTAAGTGCCAGGTGACGACTACGCATCCAACTGCTTCCACTATGTCCCCACAAGATGACTGAGTCTGGAGCTCATAGGCAAGGTCAAGACTGGACTCAAAAGCATGAGAGTGATTGACATTTAGGTGGCGTTTAAAGTTGGTAGGCTAGATGAACTCACTTAGGCAAAAACAGTAGAGAAAAGAGCAAAGAGGAGGGCTCAGGACTAACCGCAGAGTCATTTAAACATTTAGAAGCCTGGTCGGGGAGGAAGAGTCAGCAAAAAAAGAGCATAAAGGAGCTACCACTGAGAAAAGCAGCAAATTAGGAGTGTGTGGCTGAGGAGACACTGGCCACTCACACCGAGTGCTGAGGGTGGGGTCAAGTATAATAAAACACGTGACATCTGTGACAGGAGCATCATTGCTGGCCTTTCATTGTGGAGAGGTTGGAGGGAAGCCTATCTGAGATGAGTGGGCGTTACCAAGAGTTAAGAGAGCACTTTTTATTCCCACTCATTATAACTTGCTCTGAAGAGTTTGCTTTATGGTTCATTGGTGATTCAACAACTTACTCCATCAAAACAACAATTATGTACTGGATTTCCTGAAAAATCCCTGTCATCCATGTAAGAGGCTGCCCTCATTTTAAGTCCTGGGAGCCCATTATTGGCAGCTTTTCTTTAGTCCTGTCTTACATTACCATTTATACTAACCAAAACATTCATCTTGCCAGAGAAGTAAATTGCCACTTTGAAACATGAAAAACAGGCAAAAGCACAAAAATGTGAATAATCGCCATTGCAAGTGTAGTAAGTACTGCATGTGCCAATAAGGCAATTTGCATCCTGTTATGCCGCCCTCTTTCTTGCTTTCATAATTAGCGAAACACTTTTCAGATCATTAACCCTGCCAAACACATATTGGGGGGCGGGGGGAACCTCTCTATTGACACGGACTTTCTCCAATCCCATCTCCAGGCTCCAAATTACAGAATTTTCCAGATGAAAATGGCCTTTTTATGTTTGCCTCCCAATTGTATTCCAATTTTTTTCTCACCTCTACCTATTCATAAACTCCACTAAATACATATATTTGAAACAATAAAGCAAAATTAATTTACCCTGTACTCCTGGATGGCAGAGTAAGTACACATTTATTTCTTTTTGCTGTGAGAATAGAAAAATGGCACAGTGGCAATAGTACAGACGGAGTCCAAAGATGGTCAATTATTCAGATTCTGTGTTCCAGGGTGAGAGAGCTGAGCTCTTTGAAGAGTCTTCCTCATTTTCATGAATAAATTGAAGAGACTTTAGCATTTCCTGAAAGACATTGGAGAGCTTGCTAGCCTTTGAGGACATGAAGACAAGATCAGAGACAGAAGGAGAACACAGGAGCAACCCCAACACTCAGCATCATGTTTTGCCCCAAACATTCGCTGATCAGTAACAGTGGCCTGTTGATCTTGAACCCGAGGAACATGGAAGCCAAGTGGCAGAAAAGAGCAGAGCGGCTCTGAAGTCAGCAGCCCCCAATCCGGGGGGACCCAAACAAGAGTTCAGAGCTTGTCCAGGAGGCACGTCCTTGGTGAACAGCCCAGACCCTCAGGCAGGATCTCTGAAGGGAGATGGCCAAGGAGTAGAACAAAGAAGAAATACACCAAGGCTCTCAAACACCAGAGCCTGCCTGTGAATCAACTCAGTTCAAGACAGCAAACCAACATCAAGAAAAAGAAAAGCTTGACATATCTAAAGGTAGAAATATAGTATATATACCGAATGCCAAAAAACATAGGCACATGACTTGTATTCATCTTCTGTTATCGGTATATATTGAGTCTCACAATTTAATACAGTTTTTTCCTTTCCTAAAATGTGTGTACATTTTTTGGCACCCTCTGCATATGGAGAGAGAGCATGTAGAGTAATATCTTTGTCCATTTAATATAAATTTTTAAATACATTGGTATAAGTTTTTCAAAAACAATTTGCAAAAATGAGCAAACAGTAGAAGAAACGGAAATAAGAAGAGTCCTGTGTCATTTAATTCATAATTAAAATCTTCTCTAAAAGAACTCTAGGCCCACATGACTTCACCAGTATATTCTAAAAACATTTCAAGAGTGATAACACCAACTTTGCACAAAATCTTCCAGAGAAAAGAGGAAGAGGAAGCAATCTGTAATCAATCCAGTAGGCTAGCCTAAACTTAATACCAAAACCTAAAAAGGACATTTCAAGAAAGGAAAACTACAGACCAACTGTCACACGAACAAAGACAGAAAACCCTAAATAACATATCAGCTAGCAACCAGTTAGACAGAGATCAATGAATAGAAAGATGCATCAGATTAATGCATTTGAAAATTTAACATGAGGAAAACAGCAATTTCCCAAAAATTTATCTACAAATGCAATGCTCGCCCCAAAAAAATCCTACAAACAAAACATTTTTTGTGCGTAAATTGACCCATTCTTTGTGACTGGGTAGCTGAGGCAGGAAGGAGGACATGCCCCCAAACAGCTACTGCCTGGCCAGGTCTCTGGATGGTCCCCAGAAGCAATGGGGCATTGGTTTACATTGATGGCAAAGAAATACACTTGGCCATGAATATAATGCCTTCCTCTCTATTGTCAGCTGATCAATCACTGAGACGCCTTCTTAATGTGTCAGATGAACAAGGGGTTTGGTTGTCCCAGACAAGTTCACATGAAATTGCCACCCAGGTTCATAACTTCATTACAATAATGTTTAATATAAAAAGCCTATGTGCCATAATTCTGCCACACGTTAGCCAAATATGTCTGTGTAATAAAATGAAGACTGAAAGAAGAAAGACATCAAAACGAAACTCTCCTCTCACTAGGTAGATCACAAACATAAATGTGGACCCAGGGAAAGTGGCCCAGTCCTTAGCATTTGATCAAAACCCAGTGGAAAAAGTAAAATACATTCTTCGTGTAAGACTCTATACAAGTTATGTTTTCTCAGCAAGGAATCCTACAATCATAAAAACAAATGATGCTTTGTTAACATTTGTGTAAAGGTTGTGTGTGAAATGTAAAATCAGGTAAAACATAAAATGAGAACATCAATCAATTCTAGCACCTAATCACTGTGAAATTATAAAATGCCTTAAACCCCATCAAAATTAATTTTCAATACTTTAAGGCAAATATTAACATACTTGTTGTATATCTACAGATTGAATAATGGTTAACTAGAAATCAAAGTATACACCTCAACTCACAGGGTCAGGAAGTGGTTCTGTTGGAAGGCCAGGCCCCGTGTCCTGACTCAACGCCATTTTCCTTCTTATTCAGCTGAGTTTCTCAATTAAAGAAAGAGCTACCAGATGGCTTAAAGAAATAAAATAAACCTTCAGTGGGATCAGGCATGATGGGAAAGCTTGTCTGTGGCTTACTCTACAAACCAGGGCAGACTATTATGTAGGTGTTAGGCTGACACAAATCTGTACAGGCCTCGAGTCATACGTGAAGATGACACTGTGTATCTGACCCTACAGCTGAAGCTCTGCACTGTCCTCTGGATCAAAGCTCTTCTAACAGGGTAGAGTCCATCACAGTGGCTTTGAAATGAAAACACAGAGAAATCCAATAAGGTCCGTGAGGTCACCCCACAAAGCCCCAAATAAAATACAGTTCTCATGTTTCAGAGCTGCGTGGTTCCCTCCACGTAATGACAGTGTGGCCACACCAAAGGAGCTGTCTCATTGGTCACCTTTCATCTAGAAAAAAGCCATTATTTGTTACGGTCTCCATGAGCCAGGTACCCCACTATCTTCTTGCACGCTGGAAATACTGCTCATGGCATTTCAGCAAGTGGCTTCTGCCACCATTGATGTCTCAGCCATTCTCTGCTTGTCCTCAGCCTCACAAACACAAGCTGCCCCCACCCCCAGCACCCTAACCCTTACTTGTATACAGCTTCTGCTCTCTACCACTCGGAGATGGTAGCAAGGTGAGAGAGAAATAAAGTTCCCCATATGACTTGTCACCCAATTCCCTCTGATGCTGTGAAAATGGCTTTGAATTCTGAGTCCATTTCTGGGTCCTACGTGGGATGGCATTGGTGTAGGGATAGCATTGATGGGAAGCTAAGAAACTTAACTATTGTTTTAACAAAAAAGTAACACTCGAGATTCCTTTCATGTTTTCTGAGAAGTCATTTTAAGTGAGTGAGTGGTGAGAGGCAATAGAATGACTTTTCAAATTATGTGTAAACCTGGAAATGGTGTTTTATTGCTGAGATCCAGAAATGATATGTGATACAGAAAGCATGAAGTCAGATTTTCTATGGTTTAAAGGTAGAAATACTTTCTGAGTGTGGCTCAGCATCATAAAAGGGAATTGTACTTTTTATAAGATAAGGTAAATTTGAGATGTTTATTTTTTAACTATTTGGTTATTCAGTCTAGCTCTTTTCTGTTTAAAATTGCAGTTTTATGTATGGTTATGTAATGTGATTTCCATTTTAGGGAGAGGGAGGCTCCTACGTTAGCTGGATCCTCGTGGGATCCCAGCAGCCTTCAAACCCATCTTAATAATAAATCACTGCAGCCCCTGTGGGTCAAACCATTGACAAAAACAGGTTACTATGTGGCCCCCAGAAGGTGAATGCTGATGCTGAGAGGAGGTAGAAAGGCCCCCAATCCAGGAAAGTAGAGAGACCTACGAGAAGAAGGTCACAGAAAAAACCCTTTTGACATTTTTCATTCTGATCCTATTTGCTGGGCCCCCCGAGGGCCAAACCAGTTAGTGAAGCAGGGCTGTTTGACGAGAAGGGGATCCAATCAAATGTGTCGGGCAGTCTCTGAACACGTAATCTAGGTCAGCAGAGGACTGATGGGGACCTGTAGGTCACCGTGCTCTGACGCCACGCGGGACTGGGGAAGGACAAACGTGGGGTGTTTCCTCAGGTGCCTGGCATTGTGGGCACCTCAAGTGGCTACAGCAATTTTCCAAACAGCCACAATAAAACCTGGTGTTTCCTTTGCCATCAGCCTGCCCATGTCAGTACCTACGCCGGTGGTAGGTCTTAAACATGGCGACACCCAGAATCTGTGACCATGTGACTTTACATGGAAAAGGGAAGTTTGCAGATATGATGAAGTTAAAGACCTGCATCTGGGAGACTGTCCTCGTTTATCCACGTGGACCAAGGCAAAATGCATTAGTCCTTAAAAATGGAGGACTACCTGTGGCCAGTCAGAGGGAGATATGGCGTTTCTGGCTTTGAAGACATGGCAAGGGGCCACACGCCAAGGAATGTGGGTGGCTTCTGAGGGCTGGAAGACAGGAAAGAGATTCTCCCCAGGAGCCCCCAGAAAGGAACCAACACCTCGAGGGCAGCCCAGTGAGACCCCTGGACTTCTTAGCTCCAGAACTTTGTGTTGTTTTAAGCCACAGAGTGTGTGCTAAGTTGTTATGGTAGCAATAGAAATGAACACAAGACCTAAGGTCACTCTCACAGGGATCAACTCTTCTAGAAATCTGCACACAGTGAATTTCCAAGTGGTCAACAAGGAGGCACGGGCAGCTCTCTTTCTAAAACATCTCAGAGCCGGAAAGGACCCACCCAACGACAACACTCCAGAACACATTCTAGGACACTGCTGACCGTCAGGACTGGTCACTGCACACAGCATTCTGGGAAGTGCAGGGTGGGCTCTGGGCACCACGAGGGCCTGTGACTGAAGCAAGTAGGAAAGGCACCGCATCTGACTCCTGTGACAGCCATAACGAATCAGCCCGGGTGCGTGGTTTACACAACAGCAACACATTCTCTTATAGCTCTGGACGCTGGGAGTCGGAGATCGGGGTGTGGGCAGGGCCTCCCTCCTTCTGGAGGCTCTAGGGAGAGTCCATTCCTGGGCTCTTCCAGCTGCTGGTCGCTGGTGGTGGTCCTGGGCTTGTGGCTGCATCGCTGCTCTGCGTGTCTATCTCAGGGTCCTCTGCCTCTTCGCTGAGGGCACATGTGATAATCCCACGGGTAACCCAGGTTAAACGCCTTGTCTCAGCATCCACAACATAATAATATCTTTTGCCCTATAAGATAATGTTCACAGCTTCTGGGGGTCGGGGTGTGGATGTATCTTTTGGGGACCACCTTTCTACTCACTACAGGTGAGAAAGGAAATTAGGGGACATCTGAGACTACAAAACTGGTGACTTTGCCACTGGGCCTTGGCCTGACTCTGGGCCTCATCCACAGTGATAGAGGAGATGGGGTGAGAGGGAGAAGAAATTGCACAGAGAAGGTTGGCTGCAGTCGGCTGGTAGGATTGGGAAAATTTATGTTGAACTTTCCTAGGGACGTAGTCATGGTGCTATTTGTAGAAAACTGTCCTTAAGGAGGTGTCTGTGCCCAAACCCACATCTCAGTCAGCCCTTCCCAGTGTCCTGGCCCATTGCACAGAGAGGACACACATCTGCCCCAGGTCTAAGCAGCTGCTGCCTCACGGAGCATTCAGTGCACGAGCTGCCCAAGGAACCCCCCGAGCACGGGCTGCAGAGGGGCCGGCATTCAGTCGCTCTCTCCACATCAAGGCAGAGGGCAGAGGACAGGCAGTAGGGCTCACCGCCTGACAGCCGTACGGGGAAGAGCTCCGGGCGTCGGACGAAAGAGAGAAGGAAGAACAAGCACGACTTGTGTCACTGCTAACTGCTTCCTGCCCACTGTCCCAACGATCCTTGCAACTCTGTAAGGTGTGCACGTCATTGTCCCCACTGCACAGCAGGAAAACTGAGGCTGGGCGGCTTTCTGAGGTCACAGCTAGAAAGTGGCCTTGTGTCTCCAGAGCTCTCAATCCCAGCCATCGTCCCACATACTCCGGCTTTTGGGGAGATGCCACAGTGACTGAGCAATGGCAAAAATACGTGGCTCCCAGGGGGAAAGCCTGACATTTTGTTAGCTCTCACAATTCCTGAAAATTCTGATAGTGATCTTTTTAGGACAGTTTTTATTTTTTATTATTACTTCTACTTTTGTTAGAGTTGTTATTAACATGGTCAGATGTTTATTATGCCATCAGATTATTCATTAAAGCTTTTACATATATCAGATTTACCTCTAACTTCCTTGGGGTATTGGTACTAGTTGTCAATGCAAGTTACATGCTAATTTATAATCTCCAAAGATTCCTGTAGGTTCTGCTTCTGACACCACCACTGCTCGGTCCAGTTGTATCATCTTTCTCCTTTTCCCCTCCGCGTCCCCCCAAGCTTCAGAGCAGAACATGAATAGTTCTCACTACAAACAAGACCCACCCCCAAGCCTGTTTCATGTAAAATGCTCCCAATGTAGGGCCCTGCCCAGCAGGCTCACCTCTCACACAGGGCTGCAAAGCTGTGTATTCACTGTAAGTGCGCGTTTCCTATCAGTCGGCATCATACAGTATCTAGCTGTACTTTCGAATAGATGGACAGGTGGCTGAGGAACAGAGTGATGGATGGGTTGCTGAAAGAAGTTGGTGAGGAGATGAATTAGATACACATTAAAGCTTTACCCACAGGCTGCCTCGTGGGGAGCCTCCAGAGCTGTTGCTGCACAGAACGTAACCAGAAAGAAGCATCCAAAAAGGCACTTGGACCCCACCCGTGACTTTTCATTGATGTCTGCCCACTCCACACATAATTACTAGTTGTATGCTGTCTTCTAGGACGCCGTGGAAGGCAGCAAGAAAATTGATTGAGGCATGTGAAAACCAGTGTCACATTTCAATCATAAATTTTCTTAATGACTTAATAGAGAAACTCTAAGAAAAAAGGTAATCACATCATATAGAGGCCTAATTTAGGTGGGAGCTCACCTACCACACCACCTCTTGAAACAAAACCCCATCCTAAGTAACCACAAGGATATGCATTTGCTAAGACATCGTGTCGTGTCTACGTAAATAACTTCAAATCTTTTGAAACCCATTTGATTTGTTTAATTGGTTCGATCTTGGCTCCTGAGAATCTCTGCTCTGGGGAGATTTTCAATCCTTGGATATTTTTCTTCCTATCATCATCATATTAACCTCTGTCGTTCGTTGTGTACTGGCGAGGGTTTTTAATGACTGTCGTAGCTACTCCCATGCCAAATGGCATCTACCAGGATCAGACAACCAGATGAAATCCACAGTGACCAGAGAAGTGGTACAGATGGGCTCACAGGGCCCTGCAGCCCTGTGACAGTGAACGTATGAACCTTTGTCCTGACTCCATCCATATTCGTAACCAAGAAGAACGCTGCACTGGTTGGCCATACTCAGCCTGCTGAGAGAATGACCAAAAGGGGCAATTGTTAAAAATAAAAAACAGACCAGCTTTGTAAATTTCCTGAGCAGAGAAAAACAGTTTTGTCATACAAATAAAGCTTAATTTAGCATATTTTGCAAGACGAGCTTAACCTGGATCACGTCTTGCTTATACCGCTGAAAATCGTAAGATAAACTTGAACTGTTTCCCAAGACAGGTATAAGGTAACCACTGACAATTGTAATAGTTAGCCAATCACTCTGAGGAACAAACAGTCACTGCTTTCTTGCTTTGCAAGCTGCTTTGCACCGGCACAGCCCTGAGACTCGTTCCATGTTTTATTTGAGTGGTCCCAGTTTGCAAAATGTCTTTTTGGTGTGTGCACAATAAACGTTTACTGATTACTAGTTTAGGGATTCATTTGTTTTTACTTCTGTTATTTCCCAACTTTTGATAGTCTGAACCCAGGGCAAGATGATTCTAAAGATTTTGATGGCCTCTCACTCTATACTATTGACTGCAATTTCCTGAAGGTGAGAGACTGTTGCATTTAAATTTTAATTGCAAGTACCTAGCCCAGTTCTTAGCACAGAGACTGGCATAAGGCAGGTTGTTAATTTGATTATTTAACACCTCTGCACAGATGCTCACTAAATATCTGGGGAATACGTGAAGCCAGCAATCTAGGATTCCCCATCTCTGTTATGGCCCAGTACCTATAAACATAGAATGGTGAACACTAGATGAAAGTTGAATTTAATTGAAATCGGATCTTAAAAGATGGATTAGGAGCTAGAACTATTTAAGAAAAATGAAAATCTCCTGATGGTTTTTAGTCTCCTTGCAGTAAGGAAATTGCAGGGGGAATAAAATGCTGAAAAGCTGCCATACACGTGCATGTCAATTTGAGGCTCTTAGTGGGTAATGAAACCCCAGCCTCTCCCCATGAGGACATCATTTTAGAGAAGAAATGAGGGATCAAAAAGCAAGACTGTGGATTGCCCCGAGCTTGTCACGACCCGCTGGCAAACCACAGCTCCTCCGATTTGTTTAAACTAACTGTGCTGAGAAGGTGTTGTTTCCCCTTTGAGATTTCCTCTCCACTCTGAGACCCCCAGGCTTCCCTCTACAAATTTCATCAAATGGGTTCCCTTGTCCTTTAACTTGGAGTTGGGTCTGTCAGTGGAAGGAGGTGGCAGGATATCCACAGGTGGGGCAGTGGGTGAGGTACTCATCATTCCAGCTCACCTTCCAGTTACCTCCAGGAGCCTAGCTGCCCCCTACACTTCCTCTTGAATCTACTGAACTCGTGCTTCTACCAGCAGCTCTTTCCTTTGTCCATCAGACCTAGAGGAGGTGACAGCTCCCAGGAATGTTGAGCCCTGGCATGCAAACCTTAAGCGCTCAGTTTTCCTTAAGTATGCCCCACCTTGTAAATAGCTCTGTATCAAACTCTCTTTTTCATGGCTTTAAGAGTTCCATCTGTTTCCTATAGACTCTCACTAACAGTGTGACTGATAAGACCCCAAGATCTCGGTGGCTTCATCCAAGAGCAGCTGATTGTCATGCATGTGAAGTTCAGTCAGGTATGTCTGTGAGCTGGCACTTAGGCCCTGTCCATCGTGGGGCTCTGCCCTCCTCGGGGCAACTAGGGATGGAGACTTATGGGTCAGTCTTAGAAATGACACCTATCGCTTTCTGGCTTTCTGTTGGCAGGACTTGGTCACATGGCCACATCTAAAAGCAGAGGAAGCTGGAAACATAGTCTCATTAGTTCCCTGGAGAACAGGAGACAGGCTTGGGGAAAACTAGGTCATCTCTGGCACCCTGTTGTAAACCTATAGACACACTTAATCAGTGCAGAAAATGCATTTTTGCTCCAATGTATAATATGTCTTTTCATGATGATATTTGCATCCACAGAATAAGTCTTGGGGTGTGGTATGGAGTGGGCACCACCTCCTTGGCACCCTGGATAGAGGCACAGATCTACACCAAGCCAGCAGCAAAGACACTGTGATTCTTGAAACACTGCACAACTTGTGTTGTTGAGGTCCAGAGGAGAGCAGGTGTAGGAGAGAAATTGATCTGCCAGATGAGCATGTCTGTGCTGGGGTACAGTTGAGGGATCACAGCATAATTGTGGAGGCGTAGATTTTTCTACAGAGAAGTGGGGCAACATTTCACTGCAGAAGTGACTTTCTTGGATTTTTTTCTTTTTTAAAACGTTTTAATACCCCAAAAGTGGCAATACAAATTCCATAATCTGAAAGTGCAGTGGATGTTGAGCCAAGAGAACTAATGAGAAGGAACACAGAGACCCAGAAAGAAGTACACTTTCGGGGTAAAATTTACAGTGTCTTCAAAGGCTAGGTATTTAGTGGTCTTCTATTAAATATGTTTTCATTAAATTTCAGAGGTGGAAAGTCCCTGTAGTTTTTCCCTTGAGAATGCTGTGACCCTGGAAGTTTAGATGATTTGCCCGTAGCCTCTGACAGCTCATGAGGAAGCAGGAGAGAAGCAGGGTGGCCAGCCTTCCCCCAGGCCTGGCAAATTGTAGCCAAGTGGTCAACCTATCGTCCAAGACTGCACCCCCCTGAGCTGCTCCGGCTGGCCTCTGACTCATGCTATAGGCATCTTATAGACCCAGAGCTCCTTCCAAAGTGAAGGGCAGTCACTCTCCACAAGGACAGCAGAGTGCAAAAATTAACGTCCCTCAGGAATATTCTCAGAAAATGGCTGCTGGAAACGGATGTCAATGTCCTATAGATCACTCCCCTTGGTGGGCTAACTCCCAGGTGTGTGTTTTACAATTTTTCCTAGAATATCTCCATGGACTCCACTCTCATTACCCACAGGCTAGCGGGTCTGACGATGCCCAATTCACTGACCATCTCCCTTTTCCTCTCTCATTCCCTCTGTCAGTGTTTCTGCTCTTCCCAGTAAACTCTTCTTCCTAAATCCTTGACTCATACCTTGAACTCAAAATAAATGAACCCACGAACATTTTCTAGACTACTTTATCCAGAACAGCTATTACTGGCAATATTCATTTAAGTGATGATTATATATTCATTTTTACCCTATAACTCTTTTTGGATATCGTACTTGTCTGCAAGTCTGTCCACTCCTTCAAACCAACTCCTCCCTCTTCAGTAATTTCTGTGATGGGCACTGAATAAATATTTGTGAAGGTGAGGAGGAACTGCATTGGAAAGACCCAATGTCATTACAGGCACGAGAATAGGAAGAGACATTTGGGCAATTTTTCACTGAAATGGTAATGAGGAAAGAAAAGAAAGAGAAATAAAGGGTTGATTTACTGAAAGGGGAAATAGTTGGCAGGAACCTATATTAACAAATTCTAGTAGAGAGAACCAGATCCGCAGGAATAAAGTAAGGGCTGGAAGGAGACACAGGAGGGAGCCCTGTTGTGTGGCAGTTGGGTAAACACACGAAATTCGGAGATTTTTATTTTTATGTTGTTCAGATGACAAAGGCCATGGCTCCAAGGGAAGAAGCAACTCCGGGGTGAGGGGCAGCATGCAGGACTCTTCTCCCCACTGTAAGTTAACAGAGACCCTCGGGACAGGGAGCAGGAACCACAGAAGCCCATGATCCACAGTGGAGCTGGGGTCACCCCTTTGGTGAATGGAAACTACAGAAAGAGAGAAGGTGAAAAGCCCAGATCTTCTCAGATACCTCCAGGTTGAAACAAAATCTTGTTTGTCATGTGATACCATGAGATACCTAGAAGGGTATGATATTAACCTATTAACTGGTCAACTGTTTTCTCCCCAACTCCCAACTTCTACCAGCTTCCAGTGACTTTTGAAACACCTTCTTGTTTCTAATATTTCCATACTTCAGTAAACATGGCAAAAGACAGAAGGAATTATTTTCAATAGGCCTAGTTTTGATTTTGAATTTTTAAAACAAGGTTTAACAGTGTTTAGCACTGCCTCTAAAATTTAATAAAATACCAGATCTTTGCTATTAGACAGTTTACTAACTGACCCTCTGTCACCCATGCTAAAATCTTGTTTAATGCAATCAACTGAAGTTATTGGATTCCAACATGGAAACTTGTTAAATCCTCTTGCTCTCAGTTGCCTCTCTCCCACCTGCATATCATACACGTCACTTCATCGATTTCCTATTCAATGGCCTTGCCACTAAACCTAGCTCCTCCCCCTGTCAAATTCACTTCTTCCAAGATTCAAAGACAGGTCAAATCTACCCTGCTGGAGTCGCTGCAATTAAACTAAGCTCTACCCCCAGTTACTCTAAGCGTCTTCTCGCGTGCTTATTAGATGTTTGTATATTTTCTTTGAAGAAATGTCTCTTCAAGTTCTTTGCCTATATTTGAATCAGGCAAAACACAGAGCAGTTAAAAGTACAAGGATAGAAAGACTTAAACAAAGTTTAACCAAACCAAAGAAAATATTAAGAAAAAAAAAAGTGTATTAAGCCAAAGTAGAATTTAGGACAAAATTATCACCAAAGATAAAAATGTCAACATAATGACAATAGGTAACTTTCTCAAAATATACATATAAAATCAATATGTATATCTCTATCTCAGGGCTTTAGGACATATAATGAAAAAAACTGACAGAATTACAAGTGGAAAATAAAAATGTGTTATTGTGGGAGATTATTAATACAATCTCAGGAATGAGACATAAATATATGAAATATTACATAGAATACAGAATAGCTTAATGTTATTTATATGATAGTTTAATGTAATTATAAAACATTCATTTATAAAAACATATACAGAACACTTCACTTTAAAACACTGACAAGTACTGGAACATTTATTAATATTAATTATGCTATTTAGACCATAAAACATCATAATGAATTTCACAGACTATTTCTTCTGACCACAGTGCAAGTAATTATAATTTATTTTTAACAGTAATGCATGTCATGAAATTTCAAACCAAACTTATGTAGAACCTATGACTCAAAGAAGAAAGTATAAAATGAGATTATCTGGAAATGATGATAAAAAATACCACTTTTTTAAATGAAAAACTATAAAGATGCTTAAAATTATAGTAATATTAGCAAAAAAGATTGATAAAAACTACGTATTCTTGAACTCAAGATGTCATAAAAAAGAAGCAAATGAATAACATGACCAAAATACAAGAAATGTTATAAGATACAAAGAGAAATTATAAAACAAATAAATGTATTTTTAAGACAAAAACTCAAGATAGTTATTTGAAAACATCTACTAAAAAAGGAAAACACTGAACAAAACTGATAAAGTAATAAGTTTTTTACAAACAAATTCATTAGGTTTTTAAAAATAAAAAATTACAAGGTACAATGTGGACAACAAATTTGAAAAAAATTAAGTAGATTATGTATATTAAAAGTAACTCAAGATGAAGCAGGACAACTTACGTAGAAGTATAACTGTCAATACATTTAATCAGTATTGAAAATTTTACCAAAAAATAAAGCAAAACTAAACAAAAAGCTCTGCAGGCACAGGCAGTTGAAGTTAAAAATTCTACCAATAATTCAAGGGACAGCTATTCTAACACTGTAGAAACTGTGTCAAGGACTCAGATACAAAGCTGATCTCAAATCTGTAATGAGGTTGTTCAATGAGGGGACAACAACATAATAAGAAAGAACTAATCTCACTGTGGACCATAGAAACAACAATGTGAAGTATATGAACAAATCCAAGCCAGTGATACGTCCAAAAACAATGCATGATGAATATAGTGTCTTGATACCAAGAATACAAAGATGATAAACATTATGAAACCTACTATTGTGATTCAAAAATCTAGATTGAAAACAATCAATGTAAGACATACAGTAATTGTATTTCATTAAATTCAATCATATTCAATGTAAAGCTTTTCTAAAAATTTGAAACATCAGAAGTTGTCCTCATTATAATGAGATGTTTATTTAAAAGAGACAATGAATCCCATATTTAATTGCAAAATGATAGAGAATGTTTTTAACGCCAGGAACAAGAGCAGAATGCCGATGCTCACTGGTTCTGTTCCATTTGTCTTCTGGATGTCCAAGACAACACTGTGAAGCAGAAATAAAGAAAGAAGTAAATATTAAGGACTAGAACAGTCAATATGTTTGTATACATAGAAAACCCTAGAGAACATAGAGCTAACTTACTGGAATTAATAAAAAAAAAAATTCAGAAAGTTGCTAGATGTAAAATCAATATATGGAAATGGATTGCATTCCAATAACCAACAACAAAAGGTTAGAAAATTTAATTATAAAAATATCAGTTACAAAACAACAAATACATTGTTGAGGATTAAATCTAATAGATATATGCAATAACTTTATGGGTTAAACTATAAAACATGATTAAAATACATAAAATAATATCTAACTAAATGGAGACAGACACCATATTATGACAAGCAAGACTCAGATATCAAGTTTTTAATAAAATAAAAGCAACCGAGTGTGATGTTAACACTGGGTTGGAAAAACAGATGAATAAAGCATGATAGAGAACCTGGAAACAGACCCGCATGTATTTATGCAGAAAATCGGTATGTGACAAAGGCAGCTTTTCAAGGCAGTAGGGAATGCTGGCATATTTAGTAGAGTATGAGGAAAACTAATTTTTTATTAAAAAAAAGAAATTATATAAAAATGTAAATACTGCATTATACGTTATACAAAAACTACTGATGAATGGGACTAAAATCTAAAGATGAGAAATAAGACTTTAAAAATTTACTAAAAGATTTATGCCTATGGCCACATAAAGGTAACTGGTGTGGGATGTGCCCACCTGCCATAAACACCTAGAAATAAGAACTAGACAAAAGATATGAAATAATATGTGTGTGTGTGTGTGTGTGTGTGAGAGAGAGAGAGAGAGAGAGAGAGAGACAGACAGAGAGACAGAGAGACAGAGAGACAGAGAGAGACAGAGAGACAGAGAGACAGAGAGACAGAGAGACAGACAGAGACAGAGACAGAGAGACAGAGAGAGAGAGAGAGAGAGAGAGAGTTTAATATGGGAGAATAGACAACGTAGAACTCTGATCGCTGACAGAAGGAAATGAACAAGTGAGCCCAATCATGCTTCTTGCCTGCAGTCAATATCTAAACTTCAGTTCAGGGAGGGGAAACCCCAGGGGAGCACTGTAGTCTTACTGAACTGAATAGATGAGGGTTGCACTTGGAAGGGGCAGAGGTGGCTAGAGTTTACAAGACCAAATATCAGAGTGAAGGGAGAAAGTGCCCCCTTCAGTCTTTGGTTGAATTCTCATCTGTTCATGAAAAGAGCTGAAAGTCCTTGATCCTGGAAAAATAACTGCCGGATTCAGAACAATTACCAAGTAAAATAAAAAATCCCCACAGGGTAGTGAGGATCATTCGAGTTCCTACCAGCAAGTATGGACATCTTGTTGAACACACAGGGCATTTGGCAAAGATCTCAGAAAATCAGGAAGGATCTAGAAGTCAACCAAAAGGAAGTGAGGATAAAATAGCCCTAGAGTAAAGGCTCCTCTAGATATAAATAGGTATAGATACAGATATTGATATAGACACAGATGATGATGGATGGATAGATAGATAGATAGATGATAGATAGATAGATATAGATATTAAACCAAGCTGCAAAAGATTCAATCTGATCTACAAGTTGCATAAGTGCCTACTTCCATGCCTCCCGACATTCAACACACTTTCAGGCAATAAAATAATATTCAGAACTCAGAATCATAAATATACAATGTCTGGAGTCTAACTAAGAATTACTAGAAAAGAACCAAGAAACTGTGTTCCACCCATTACCAGGAGAAAAATAACCCAGTACAAACAAACCCAGAAAAAAGAAAGATTATAAATTAGCACACAAAGACTTTAAACCAGTATTTAAACATGCTCAGAAAATATTAATATAATGAGAAGAAAAGTTGAAGATATAAAGAAATACCTGCTGTAACTTGCAGAGATGAAAACATGTTTTATATATATATGAAAATTCACATGTATTCAAAAGCATCCTCCACTTCAGGTGTTGGAAAATTTCACTGGATGGTATTAACAAAAAATTAAATATCGTAAAAATGAATTTGAATATACCAATAGCAAGTATCCAAAATGAAGCATAAGAGAAAAATTAAGTCTAGAATAAAACTGAACTCACTAAAATGTATTTATAACCTCCAAATCAATACTTGCAGCACTTTCATGGTCTACTGAGACAGCATTCTGCCTTCTCGTTTTGCTCTCCAACTGTCAACAAGGGTTCTTTTTGTGGTCTATTTTGCATCATGTTTTTGCATTTTGTTGATGATTCTGCCATTTAAAATGACCCCCAAACACAATGTAGATGTGCTGTCTGTCTTCCTCAACTCAAAAAGGCTATGAGGTGCCTGACAGAGTTAATATGTGAGTTAGGTAAGCTTTGTTTAGGCCTAAGTTATAGTGCTGCTGGCCATGAGTTCAGTGTTAATGAATCAACAGTATATATCAAATAAGGCGTCTTTAACAGAAACACAAACAAATTACATATGGATTGATTGACTGATGAAACTGTAGGCTCACAGGAACAAAATTCTCTATTTCCCCTAGCAGGACTGTTCAGTATTCACTAGTCCAGTATTTATGGCCACTTCATTGAACATAACTACAGTTATGAGAATAATGAGAATTGATTGTATTTCTTATAATAATACAATTGCTACACTTATAAAGCAGAAATATTATATGATGAAAACTATATTAAAAAGATATGCCTCTTAATTCCTTTTTAGAATTCCTTCTTAGAGGAATTTCTTGTATTAGACTAACACTCCAGTCAATGATAATTATAAACTTTGTGTAAACTATGATAAACAACTTTTGAAGACATTGAAAAGTGAGTAAAAGTTAGCAAAATTAGAGATTTGACTCTTAAAAGAAGAAAACCACACTCAGTGAGATCTACATTCACGTATTTCATTTCCAATGGGAAAAGTAAAACAAACCTCACTAGATGGACATTGAAAATAAATGAGCGTATACCAAGATAACATGGAGATGTCTGGAGAAGATTGGCCACGGTCTGGTCCACGGAAAGACATTTATAATATGATGCAGATCACATTATGTAATCTTTGAAATACTGCTGAGACTAAGTACATTTGATGTAGAAAAGTGAAATTCACACCATGACATAAAATAATTCTATTTCTATATTTGCATGTTTTAAATTGTACGTTATCCCCTGAAGAGTTCTAGAAGAGTCCGCACATAAGTGGGGACAAGACAAGATCAGAAATGAGGAGTAGTCACTAGTGCTAGTAAAACCAGCAGTCATTAAAACTCAGGAGCAAGTTTGCATGTGGTATTTTGCTTTTTAACAGGCTTACTAAACGCGAGATCCTGTTGGGGATACCGAGGATCTTCATTTCAGCCAGGCATTTTTGAACTCAGTGGATTGGAAGAAAAACGGATAAAGCAGGAATAAATGTCAATCCATATGCACACGGAGAGCATGATTTGGGACTCCGGGCTGTCCCCTGGAGGACGAAAAGCAATTCTGTCACATCCTCATTATTGCTGAAAAGTGGATTCAGTGTCACCCCAAAGTGCGCATGGGGTTCCATAGCACACAAGGGAAGATGTTTAAAATGTGTGTTGTCCCTGCTTCAGACGGATAAATGGTAATCAGTATGCAATGTGTATATTTTCTGCTCGTTTATTTTTGTTTTGAAAATTGCAATCCTAAAATTGAATTTCCCCAGGAAATCTAACTAGCGTTTCTCCACATCTATAATATGAGGCTCAAGGTTTGCTTCTTCACAATTTTTATTTTTAAAAATAATTATGAGAAGTTTGATTTATAAATTTGGGAGGTAAGTGTGATTTGCACATCCGTGATCTCCTATCTCTGATTAAAAGACGGCCAAAGGGTTAATATTATGTCCTTTTCATACAACAGTATTGATGAACATGGGTGACCTTCCACATGGAAGAATTTCTAAATACGAGAATAAAGGCTGAGGTCCGTTTCCAGGAATATTCACACCAAGTGTATGAGGTCTAATGAAGTTCACGGGAGAAACGCCTTGCCCTACAATATGGCAGAAATGATACGACGTGACTTCCAAATAGGTCCTAAAATGTCGTGCCTTTCTGCCTTTTCCTCCTGGAACACTTCCTTTTGGAAACGTGTAGAAATGGTCCCCCCAGCCCAGGACATTGTTGAAAGGGGGTATCATTGACTGTATCGTCTTCAAGTTCCAGAAATAGCTGCTGGGTCCTGTCATCTGAGGACTGCGGACGCAACTGTGCTGTGCACAGGTGGACTTGTCTCCGGCTGCCACTGCTCCCGGGCTAACAGTGTGATGAGTTTTTCCAGGGTCTCCCTTGTGTGCCAAGGACTTGGGTAAAAGGGGAGCGACAGTCCGCCCAACTCTAGAAGTTTTCTTCAGAGGCTCGGACCCTGTCAGCCAAGAGCTGCAGAACTTCAAACACAAGGTGCCAAAAAGTTAGAGTGTAGCAAATACTGTAAGAGTACTTTGAATCATTATAAAGATAATGCACATGTGTTTTAGAAAATTTGTGTTACAGAAAGAAACTTGTGATTATAATAAAAATGATCTAACATTTTTAAGTATTTGCTACAATCTGGAGACTAAGTGCTTTATACACATTATTTCTCTTCAAGCCTCATGAAATAGGAAATATTAGCAACATTATATAAATGAGGAAACAGCATTAGAGACTTAATAATTGTTTGTACAATCAAAATATTATTGCACAGCTAATAAGTGGGATTCCATTTCAGTCCAAGTAAGAAAGAATAAAGCTTTACTGTTATAACAATCTGATGATCCACTATTAAATTTTCTCTTCTTTCAATCTTTCTGTCTTTGTGTAGATTTATATTTTAAAAGTAAATTGAGACTGTACTACATATTTGAATTGGTCAGCTTGTGTTACTACAAATATTGTGAGTCTATCTCCATATCATAGACTAATCTCATAAAATATTGGTTTAATAGCTCTATGGCATTCTTTTGAGTGGAATGTTATAAAATTTATTAGTTATTTATTTCTATGTCACAAATTATTCCAAAAATTTGGAAGCTTAAAACAAAAACATTTATCATCTCACACAGTTTCTGAGCATTGGGAATCGGGTTGCAGCTTAGCTGACTTGTTCTGGTTCATAGTCTCCACACGGGAGACAGAGCACTGAATTTGTATTGCAGTCAAGATGCTGGGTGGTATTGTGGTCATCTGAAGGCTCGGTTGAGGCTGGAGGATCCACTTTTAAGATAGCTCCCTCACACGGTTGTTGGCAGGAGGCCTCAACTCCTCACCATGTGGACCTCTCCTCATTGTATAGCAGGTGGCTTCATGCATCATAAGAGCTATAAGAGGAAGCAAGGAGTAAATCTCAGTGGCGTGCATGGCATAGTTTCCAGAGTCACCCAAATCACCCCCTGCCTATTATGTTGAGTATAAGTGACTCTTTAGGTCCGTTCCACACTCAAGGGGAAGGGAATTGGATTCCATCACTTGTAAGTAAGAACTTCAGAGAGGTCCTAGGAATACTTTCAAACCACGACCTGAAATAACTTCCTATATTTGCATTTGCATCTTTTCTAATCGATTTTGAATTGTTTCCATTGTTACTAATGTTGTTACAAATATCTTTACATATGAATCTGAGTGTTAGTGTCATAATTTCCTTAGGATAATGTCCAAGTGGGATGATTGGGGTAAAGGATATAAATATTTTTGCGGTCTTGGGTACATATTGCCTGTGGAAAGAGGATACCTCTCAAACCTCTATGGCAGATTGTGTTTTCCAAAGATTAACAAAAGACACCGTATGCCACATGTCGTTCTTACAATCTGATGTTGACAATATTCCCATTGAGTGATAGGGTGTTAGTCCTAGCTCCCCACCCCTTGCCTCAAACAATAAAATATGGCAGAAATGACACGATGTGACTTCGGAACAGGTCATAAAATGTCGTGCGTGTCTGCATTTTACTCCTGGAGCACTTTCTTTGGGAGCATTTGTCTTGTTGTGAGGAAGCCACGCATCCTCAAGGGATGTTCTGGACGTCAGCCCCAGCTAAGGTCCTGGCCACCAGCCAACATCAGCCACCAGACAGCAGAGAGGAAGTGAAAGGGTCATCTGATCATTTTAGCCTCCAGACGAAAGACACTCCAGCTTTCGAGATGCAGTTGACATTGCATTTTGCATGGAGTCGAAATGAACTGCCTCACTGACCCAGGCCCTGACTGGAGATAGATACATGAGCAAACTAAATAGCTGGTGATTCCACTCCAGTGTATTTACCACCCACGCCACCCTTAAAAAAAAAGAAACCTGTGTCAACAAGATTTCTATAAGAAAGTGTATGGTTACCCGAAACTGGAAAAAAAAATCTGTATATCCATTTACAGAAAAATAAATAATTGTGTTATACCTATAAGATGGAGAATCATCAATAAGAAAAAGAGTGAACTACTTATGTATGCAATGATGCTGATAAATCTCACTAAAGAGTACATACTGCATGATTTCACTTGTATGACATGCAAATACAGTTAAAACAAAAATGTGATAAAAATAAGATTGTGGTTACTGGAGCCAATTGGGAGGGGAAGGCCTACTGGAAAGGAGTACAATAGAATTTTCTGGGAGGATGGAAATATTGTGTACCTTGTTTTGAGTATGGTTATACTGCTTTATACAATTGCCAAAATTTGGAAAACTGTATTATCTTGTGTATTAATTACATCTCAATTTTTCAAAACACTACTTGTGTAACTGCCCTCATTTTCTAAAATATTTTTCCTCCTCAGTCCAACCACACACATTTAATAGCATCATGCAGGGACACTTTCTATTAAACTATAAGAAGATTGAAAGGGAGAAACCATATTTATTGAAGGTCATTTTCCACGACAGAGATTTCATTAATTCAACTCAGGGGCAGAAAATGCCAGCAAGTAAAGCTATGGGTTGGTGAAAAATGGGCTCTGAAGATAGGAATTCAAGCATTACAAATTCTAGGAGATGAAGATGAAATTGGCCAGTCCTGCTACTAATGTTCCCATATGAATTTATTAAGAGGAAATTAGTGCAGGCATTGGACTTATTACCTAGCCAGCGCTGTTTCTCACAACTTGTAGAAAATACTTTGGTAGAAGAGGGATTATATTAACAGAATATTTGCTTTCAAAGCCTTGAAATAAAGTTATAACTGATAGAGAAAAAACAATATCTTAGTTGTGTTGTGGTGCTTTTGTGGGGAGTTTATATTCAATCCTGAGCCAAGGGGAGAATCCTGAATGAAAACAAATCCGATAGTCCGTCATCTTGATCTTTGAAAATTAGGGGTAGTAAAGCAAATGTTTTGTATAGAGGCGAGTCGTCTCTTTGCCTAGCAGAGTGGAGACATGTTTTTGGGTCCTGTTCCATGGAGAAGCTGACCAAATGCCTTCTCTATCTTCCTTATGTCCAATCAGATTTAGAAACAGAACACAAAGTCTCTGTATCTCAGAATATGAACATGGATATAATGCGATTGGACAATTGAAGAGGTACCAGTGGTTCCTGTGAATCCTTTTATTGCATTTCTGATGATTTTATCAGTGATGTGTTATTACATTCAGTGAATCTGATTGGAGCATCCATAAAAGAAAGAGGTCTCAGTCTGGGCTTATCCACAGAAATGCTTTCAAAGTCAGATGTGGGGCCATAGGGGGGTAAATAAGATAAGCCATTGGACCATGAGAAGGACATTTAAGAGCTTCTCTTTGTATTAAATTATAATTAGAAAGGAAGTAGCCATCCCTAATGTTTAATAGCGGGTCTCTAATTGAGCCCTTCATCTGTCTGCACGTCACTGCTGATGGATAGGTCTCCTGAGAAGAGCCACAGCCAAATGTCTCTGGCAATGGTACCCCACTCACATGCTGGCTTTATCGCCATGCTCTGCAGCTTAAATGGGCCAAAATGAGTAGATTTCAAGGTTGTATTACTTAATTTTACTTAGCAATATTTTACAAAATAGAAAAACTGGCTTCAAAAATACACACACAGAGATACCGGTTCTATCTCGGCAGTCACTAGTCCAGAGAGCAGAGTTCCAGTCTCCTGTTAGCAGAATCAATGGGCAGACAGTTGGATTCAAGGACCCCTCCCAGACACACCTCCATAAAGACTCAGATGCTCCACTTTCACGTCTGGCCAATGTGAAATCAACCACGGGGACTGACTACACCTTTTCCCGTGAAACAAACAAACAAAAATGGACACAACTTAGGAAATGATGGTGTTTAAGACACTAGAAGTCAGGCGATAAAGGATATGATCCTGGCAGGCGGGAAACGGGTGAGGTGAGCTTTACACTCGCCAAGCCCCAGAGGGCCTCCCTCAAATATTCAGCTATGAACTGATCAACTCCTGGGTCTAAGGACACTACCAAGGCCAGGAGAGGACCACCCAACAGGATTAGTGAGCAGGTGCTCACACAGGCCCGGGTGGGACCTGTTGCCATCAGCCAGCACCTGGAAAGCCTCCTCAGCGACAGGACACTGGACAGGGTATTTTCAGCTGGGTCGTGAGCAGCGTCTTGCCTCCACAGAACGGAATAACTATCCCTGAACTGAGCTTTGTTTCAGTCCTGTCTGAAAAACCCAAAGGATCAAACTGTTTGCAAGCAGCTTAACTGTGCCTCAGAACAAAGCTCAAGAACATTTGAAGCAACGCAAAAATATCCAGGAACCAACAAGGTAGAATTCAAAATGTCTGTCATCCAGTGAATGATCACCAAGCATGCAATGAATCAGGAAAGACCACCTATTGAAAAGTGGGAGGAAAAGAGAAATCCACTATCATACTTGAGTATTGCAGTATCTCTCTCAATAATTTATAGATAAAGGTGACAGAAAAGTAGCAAAGATTAAAGAATTTAAACAACACTTTCCACCAACTTAACCTCACTGACATTTATAGAAAAACCCACCCAACAAACAGCATGATATGTTTTCTTTTAAATGCTTACAAAATTTTTACCAGGCTAGATCATATTCAATGCCATAAAACAAATCTCAATAAATTTAAAAGAATCAAATTCCTACAAAGTATGTTCTCTGACCACACTGAATTAAATTAGAAATCAGAAGCAGATAGATCTGTGGAAACTCCCTGGATATTTGGAAAGTGAATGATACTCAAGCTTCAAACAAAAAATCAAAAGGAAAATTAAAGAACATTTTGAACTGGATTACAATGAAAACACTATATAATAAAATCTGTGGAATGCTGCTAAAGCAGTGCTTAGAGGAAGGCCTATTCAGCTCTATATATCAATAGCAAGAAAAGAATTCTCAAATAAAGGACTTAAGTTTCCATCTTGAGAAACTAGAAAAAGATTAAATGAAACTCAAAGTAAGTATGAGAAAAGAAATAATAAGATCAGAGCAAAAATCAAGAAAACATAAAACTAAAAAAAAAAAGAGAGAATATCAATGAAATCAATAGTTAGTTCTTTGAGAATATCAGCAAAATTGGTAAACCTGTAGTCAGACTGATTAAAGAATGACAGAGATACATTTTAGCAATGTTGGGAATAAAAGAGGTAGCATCCCTACTAGTTCTATGGATATTAAAAGGATAACAAGAGAATATAATGATTGACTTTACGCCAATAAATTCTAAAAATTGGATGAAATGGACAAATCCCTTGAAAAATACAAACTATCAAAGCTCACTCAACAAAAAATAACATGAATAGTTCTATGTCCATTAAATTTTTAAATCTGAGTTATAAACTTTCACACACACACACACACACACACACACACACACACACACACACATTTTAGGCCTAAATGATTTCACTGGTGAATTCCATGAAGAATGTAAGGAAGAAATAGTACCAATTCCACATATACTCTTCCAGAAATTGAAAATGAGAGGATAGTTCCCAACTCATTTTATGAGGTCAGCAATACCCTTACACCAAAACCAGGTAAAGGCTTTACAAGAAAACAACAGACCAATATCCCTAGTGAAAATTCTAAACAGAATTGTTACAAATAGAATCCAATATACTGAAATGCTCGCGACTAAGCTGGTTTATCTCGGGAATGCAAGTTTGGATTGACATTCAAATATCAGTTAATGGAATTCGTCCTATTAACAAACTAAGAAAGAATAGTCTTAAGATTATCTAACTACACACAGCAAAACTTTTGACAAAATCCTGCAAACTTCCTGATAAAAACTCTCTCAACACACTAGAAATCAAAGCAAACTTCCTCAGACTGATAAAGATAACTTATGAAAAATAATACCTAAATCATACTTAAAGGTAAAAGACTAACTGCTTCTTCCCAAAGATAAGGAACAAGACAATGACATCTGCTCTCAAAACTTCCATTCAGCCTTATACTGGAGGTTTTAGCCAGTACAATTGAGTAAAGGGGTAAAACAGAAGACAGCCATATTGGGAAAAGAGAAGTAAAACCATTTTTATTCACAGGTGACGTGATCATCTATGTAGGATAGCTAATAGAATCTATTAAAAAAACTTACTGGGACCAATAAGTAGTTTAACAAGTTTGCAGAGTACTAATCAATATACTAAAATCAACTGTGTTTCTGCATATTTGCAACAAAGAATTGGAAGTTTAGATTAAAACACTTGAAACCTATGTAATTTTACTAACCATTGTCACCGCAATAAATGTAATTAAAAAAAATAAATTTAGATTAAAGCAATAATATGTTGACGATAACATCAAAAATTAAATAATTGAGGATTAATTTGTCCAAAGATATGAAAGACTGGTACACTGGAAATTACAACACACTGCTGAGAGAAATGCAAAAAGAAATAAATAAATAGAGGGTCATATATATCATATATGAGGGTCAGAAAACTCAATACTGTTAAGATGTTAATTCCCACGAAATTGAATCAGAGCAATGGCAATCAAAATTCCAGCTGCCTTGTTTTTTTTTTTGATAGAAATTGACAAATTGATTCTAAAACTTATGTGAAAATGCAAAGGACTAGGAATACAGAAAATAACTTTTAAAAAGAACAGCTGAGGATTAATATTACCTGATTTCATGCCTTATTATAAAGCTACGGTAACAAGGAGAGTATAGTATTGGTGTAAATATAGACAAATAGAACAGTAAATATAGACAAATAGAACAATTTGACAATGGTGCAAAGGCAATTCCATGGATAAATAATTATCTTTTTAACAAACAGTGCTGGAACATTTATTTGGATATTAATATGTAACAAAATAAATTCCAACTCTACCTTGCACCACATGTAGATACGAACTCAAAATGGACCATAGACCTAAGTGTAAAAACTAAAACTGAAAAACTTCTGGAAGGAAATGTAGAAGTAAATTTTTGCGACCTTGAGTTAGGCAAGGATTTCTTTAATACAACATTTCCTCTGTGGAGGAAACTATTGCTCAATTGGACTTCATCGAAATTAAAAATGTCTGCCCTTGGAATCACTGTTAAGAGAATAAAGAGAAGTTGCAGATTGGGAGAAAATATTTTCAAATCATATACCTGAAAGAGTACTTGCATCCAGGGTTTATGAAGAACACTCAAAACTAACGATAAGTGTCTTAGTATGTTCAAGCTGCTGTAACAAAATACTGCAGACTAGGTGGGTTGCACACAACAGAAATTTACTTCTCACAGTCTGGAGGCTGGGAGTCCAAGATTGTGCCCCCAACCGACATGGGTGGGTGAGGGCCCTCTTCCAGGTCACAGACTTCTCCCTGTGTCCTTACGTGGCAGGAGGTGTGAGGCAGCTCTGGGGTGCTTCTTCTGTCAGGGCACTAATCCCATTCATGAGGGCTCTACCCTCATGTTTAAGTCTCCGGAAGGTTCCACCTACTAACACATCCCATTTAGAGTTAGGATTTTAACAATACATTTTGAGGAGACACAAACATTCAGATCATAACCATAAGCATATAAAGAAGCCAATTAAAAAGTTAGCAAAAGATCTGAACATCCATTTGATCAGATATTTCACTGAAGGAGATGCACTGATGGCAAGTCAACACCTGCAAAAATGTTAACACAACTATTCATCAGATAATTAAAACCACAATGAGATACCACTATCAAAATGCCTACAGTTTTAAAAGCTCACCGTAACAAGTGTTGGAGAGTGTGTGATGGAACTGGAATGTCAAAACCACTGTGAAAAGCGCTTTGGAAGTTTCTTAAATACTTCAACTTGCAACGGTCATAGGATTCAGCCACTGCACTCCTGGACAGTTCATCCAAAGAAATAAAAGTGTAAGTGAACAGCAAAACATGAGCAGAGCTGCTGCTTACTCTCAGGGTAAGATTTTTTTGTCAAGTAACTTGTTCTGCTAAAATATTATGCATGTGCTATTTTCTCTGTGTGTGAACCTGTCTGCACGGTTCCTCCTCTAAGACTGTATACCAATATCACCTTCTCAATGAAACTTTCCCAGGAACGACCAAAAGGTCAGCCCACTTAAACTTTACACATCTTTTAACCATGTACAATTTGCAAAACAGATGTAGTTCCCTACTCTTACAGAACTTACCTTCTACTGAGGGAAGACAGATGAGAATTAAATAAATATGTGTTGAATTAAAAAGCAACATAATCACTTACGCAACTGCAAATTTGGCCAACCAAATCATTTTAATTTATTGAGAAGTCTATTTTTAAGAAGGATTTATATCTACCGTTGTTAATTAATGACCTTGCTCGGAGTCTATACATTGCCTTGAGGCATGGACTCGTGATGCTATACTGGAGTATAAAGCACATAGACATATGCAGGGCGTGTGCTCCAAAATGTTTGACAGCTAGTGATGCATGATCACAGACATTTGTAGGCCATTGGTCTACGCTGAAGTCAAGTGTGGGACTAGGGGAGTAGGTGATGGGCCACCCCCTCATTTCAAGGAGGTAGAGAACCCACCTCCTAAATGATGGTTCAGAACCTGGCTTAAAGGACAACTGAGCTGATTTATTTAACATGTTTGTTTCTGTCAAAATATTTTGTTTAACATTCTTCCTCTGAGATGGGTAAGGAAGAGGAAGAAGGAAGAGCAATATTGATTTTTTTAAAGTATCGCTTAGGGTCCCTAGTGGTAGTACCTCTCTCTGTAGGCTTTGCTTTCCCAGCCACGGCTGAACATCAGCAGCAAAAATAGCCATGAACGCAGAGTCTGGCTGAGTTCCCTGATATGGGATTTTTTTTTTTTTTTAATTTCATACATCATTTACAGTCTGCTGCAGTGACTACACAATGCAGCACAAAAGCTCGAGAGACAGGAAGATGGAAGAGCAGCATGCCTACGTGGGGGCTTGGCCACACTCGGACTGCGAAGAACCCTGTACTTCCTGCTCGTACATTCTCTACTAATAAACGGCAAGATACACTGAGATCAAGAATTAATGTTTTATTCCTGGGTTCGTTGCTTTGGTATCTCACTAAGTTATCTGACTGTGGGAGTAAGTTTAAATCTTTGTGTTTATATTTAGACAATAAAAATAATTTTCTTTTGAAGTCAGTGACTTGACAGACACATGCCCAAGGGAGCCCTGTTTCCCCAATTCAGAGAAAATTAGTTTTGCTAAAAATACACACACACACACACACACACACACACACACACACACACAGAGGCAGATTGACAGTAGACTAAGGGCCATCACAATTCTTTTTGAATTGTAGTTTAGAGGAAAATTGAGGTCATGGTCAGATTCAGCAATGCCCTTTTTTTGTTTTCTAAATCAATGGTTACTCATCCTTTTGGGCTCACAGACCCCTTTGAGAATCTGAAAATGTATGGAAAGTCTCCCAGGGATGGGGATAGCATGGGGAACATAAAATATTTTCATACAATTTGCAGAGACATATGGCCCCTCAGGAAGAAATCCTCACTCCAGCTCTGAGATTCAGTGTGCACCAGCAGAGCCTATTATTTATAATTCAGTAGCAGAGACTGGAGCGGAAAGCGACCTTCATCCTTGAAACAAAAAGAATGGCTGCCGCATTCACCTGGAAACTCCCCAAGGCCAATGGCCTGGTCTTTGATTTCAGTTATGTTTCCACCTGGCCCGCAGCTATAACATCCCCATCCACAGCCAGTCTCAGCAAATGAAAGCACTGAGCAGCAGTGTTAAGAACCTCCTGGGGTCTCTTTTATGTAGGAACAGTTCTAACCTGGCTCCCAGTGGTAGGAAGTCACCGTGGTGACCACCGTCCACAGCTACCAACCCGCCTCTGTTACCCTGGTCACAAGCTCACCATTCTGATCCCTGTTGTGAGGAGGACGGCCTGCCTCTGGGGCACAATGCCAGGCAGAAAGTCTTCATCACTCAAAAGGTTCTCGGCAGCCTTCCCTCTCCCTGCAAAGTCTTAAAGTTTAGGAGAGTTTAGCTGGGCTTTAGGACAAGACGGCCAATCGCTGAGACATCACGTCTAGCCCACCTCCCTCTAAGGAGGCAATGTGTGAGAACAGACGCACACGTGTGTCATGCTCCCATGTTCATCGTCCTCCCTGGGGACTCACAAGCCATCGGCCAGATGCAGACTCAAGAATGTAAAGGTATTAAAAAGTGCTAACACCGACCTGGAACTTTCTAACCATCGTGAGGACCCTAACGCCCCATAGATCTGTAGCTGCCCCTGCAAACCTCCACAGGCTGCTTCTGGGGACAAGGCCACACATCGTGTGGGTACCAGGAAACACCCCAGTCTCCTGGGAGCTGTAAAGTCAGCTCTACTTCTTAGCAGCTAACCTTCACCGGTTACGTTTTGGGGCACATAAAGAGAGTACAGGCACCATCTCCTGCTTCACATGGTCCCAGCTGTGACATACAGGACCCCGAATCGTGGTCTTCCTCTTCTTGGATGCTGATGTCCACCTGCAATTCTGACTCAGCTTCCGATCCTTCCTGCGACGTCTTTCTAATGTCCCAGCAAGAGTTAATCACCTTCTCCTGCATGTCCCCAGCGTCCTTCAGTTGTGCTTTTCCATCTCCACCTAACATCTTTTCAAGAGGATGCACAGAGTTTTGGCCTCAGAGAGCAGAGCCTAAGACACGGTGTTAGTACTTAATAAAAAATGCAATCTAGGGAGCAGGAGTGAGGCAACATGAAGATGTGATTTCAAACAAACCCCTATTTTTATTTAGTACAGCCATTGACTGGAATGTGTGGGTCCATCTTCCCAGAGGCTGAATCAACGACTACTTCTCGGAAGACTTTCTGTGGAAGGAAAGAGGAACAATCAGCCTTCAGCTCCCTCCCTCATTGGTGAAAATGTTCTCCTCCATTCCCCACCCCTGTGCCTCCGGACTGGCCATCAGTGTGTCTGGGGAAACGCTGAGGCAGGAGGCCAACAAGATATGGGGCCCTCCCACGAAGCATGGGGCTGTTAGCTTGTGTCCATAGAAGCTGGCTGGAGACCACACAGACAGAGCAGCGTGGGGGTGACGGCTGGGGCTGGAGCAGTTGGTCAGAGGCCCCTGAACAGATCCCCAGATGGTCTAGTGTGGCACCTAACAGGTGTCCAACAGTCATTGGTGCACAAGTTCTACCCTCACATCACCTGAGTAGGTGTGTGTCGTGCGGGGAGGCCTGCGGGGTCTCTGCTCCCGCTCCCCACATAACGCAGGATATGGTGAGGCCAAAAAGGAACACCCATGGAGCCATAGGTAGGGGAGTCATACCACTATATTCTCTCTGGCGGCACTATACTCTCACTGGAGGCTGGATCCACACTGTCCGCAAACCAGCCATCCTAACTGCAATCCACGCTTGCCAGCCCAGCCACCATCTTCTTGCTAGCCCCCATTCTTCTTCTCTTTCCCCTTCTCTCTGCTAGCGTAGCCACAGCAGTTATATTAGTGGCCAATGGCTCACTGGTTACAGCTGATGGCCAACTAGCCACAGCTGATGGCCATGCAATCACAGTTGATGGCCATTTACTACCTGAGCCAGGCACCTGTCTATGTGAGGCCGAGAGCCTGGAAACTTCTTTTTGGGGCTCTGCCCCCACAGTGTGCTATAAGTGTGCTTTATATATGGAAAATTCCAGAATCTTCAAGTTGGAAGGGAGCTTAGAGCGAATCTACAACCTGACTTGGGAGTCTGCTCTGCAGCAGGGCTTTGGGCCCTGGCCCCTCCATTCTCTCTGCCTCTCGCAGAGGCATTCTGGGGCCGGAGGACACCTGGAGGTACCAGGGCATTCTGCCCCTGCTGGGGTCACTGTGCACTTGCTCTCTGTCATACGGGGCCACAGGGCCAGTCCTACAGGAAACTGAGTGTGCACACAGCACCTTGTGCTGGGGGAAGGAGGGAACGTTCAGAAAATCTTCCCAGGTCATTCTTGTTTCCATATGGTGGTTTTAGAAGTAAGGAGGGATTAATAGGGCATTTAGCACAGTGCCTGACGTAGAATTATTTCTCATTATTTACCATAATTATTATTTTAGCACATCTACAGTGTTTATCCCATACTGGCTACCCAGAGGATTCAGTCACTTAATTTCCATTTTTCAGATGAAAAGATTCTATGTGATTTTCAGGTTCTGAGAGTTTATGTGATTTTCCCAAGCTCCCAGCTAAATTGTAACCCTCCTGAGCATTTCAAAATGGTGACTGACACTTGGTATGCTCAGTAAATAGCTGTAAAACTACTGAGTTAGTCATTGAGCCAATCAGCCAGCAAAGGCAAAAGAGGAGGGTAAAACTTGACCGTCTGGCTCCAACTTGAGGCCTGTCCAACCCACCACATTACAATCCTCCCTTCACTCCTGCCTTGATTCTTCCTGTGACTTCAGAATAGCCCTGGAAGCCCATCTCAGTCATGCTGTTGACCTCCAGGGGCAGAGAAATGAGGATGGGTAATGCTTCACAAACTAAAACGTGATGTGTTCTTGCAGAAAACCTCCCTGACATTCCATGGCATACCAGTGAGAAATGCTAGCAAAGAGCAAAGCTCACTGAGCTCACACGTTGCCTCAAATCCCAGATACTTTCTTCTGATTTCTGCTGTTTGGGTGCTCAGTGCTCCTTCCCTTTCTTTCTAAGCAGCCAAGGAAAGCACCAGCTGTTCTCCCCTGAAGCCCATTTAGTTGTGGAGAATTTCTCCTTTTTTATAGCATTAGCTTCTCCGTGGTCCCATTGACAGCTGTCTTCTGCTTTTTATGTCTCTTGCACGCACCCTTAGCTTTTACACTTTTCTTGGGTCTTCACCTTGAGCATCTGAGTCACAGCTAGTTAGTCTTCAAATACTAGTCAGTGTCTCCTGACACTCAGTTCTCTTTTACCTCATGAGACGCTGCTGGCTCGTTCCTTTCTGTGAAAGTCATGACTCGGTGAGCTGCCTTCACCTTCAAAAGCCCTCCAAATCATGTATCTAAAAACGGAAAATGGGAAAAGCAAGATGATACTTTCAAGCTGTAGGAAGATTCCTCAGGAATCCACGTGAATGTCAAGAAACTTTTCCTATGAAACTGAAATCAGGATTAAGTACCGCGGAGGGAAACTTGCTTGTGGAGCTGTGTGCTTGCCTTCTGATTAAGTCTTAAGTGCCACACTTGTCACAGGCGAGCTTACCTACATCAGTTGGAAATCACACATGGCTTTCCTGCTTCTCTGATTCTATCTATCCTCTATTAGCGTTTTTTCAAATGGTATTCCTGAATTCCAGCACTATGTCAAGTCTAAATCTCCAAATACATTGAGGTACAGAGTAAAGCAGGCATTTGCCTCTAGATTATGTAAAAAAAACAATTTTTTTTTTTTTTAAATTAGAGAGCACTTGTATCCTGTAACCAACCAATTGGAACAAGATATTCTGCCTAAAACAAGAAAGCAGAGGAATTTCAGAATAACAGTGAAAAAATATATGATCGTGACAAACAGATGGCTCAGGTTGAGACCAGTAAGTACCGCAAGTTACACATTTGAGAAATGATCCCTCAGGTAGAGTACACACCTGTGTGCAGCCGTGAGTGTGTGCACTTACCACATGCATAGTCAACTGTAGTCGGTGGGATCTCATTAGGGAAATTAATGGAGAGTTTGAACAATTGGATGTTTTTAAAGAAATGTAAATTACATCGGTTGGTACTTGAACAAAGAACTTTGCTTTGTTCTTTTAAGTAGCATATATCAATTGTTGACAAGCAGTTGGGTAATTTGAATATGGTTTGAGGGAATCTGAAAGAAATGTTATTTTGTTTTAGGCTTGCAAATTTATATGCATAATTATTTTGCCACCAGGGTCCTTCCTGGCAGCGCCCAGATTAATCCTGTTGAATAATAAAAAGTTATAAATGAGTTTACAATGGCCACAACACTACTGCATTCGTGAGGAAGTAAAACTGTCATCATATGAATGAATTTCCTTGTTCTCAATGTAAGTAAAGAGTGTGTGTGTGTATGTGCACAGTTGTGTCAGAGCCCGAACCTGTCTGTGGCACCACAGAAACGCAATGTAAATACAAAGTGACGGAGAGAAAGCGGCAGCTCGCTACCCACGCAGGCTCTCTGCCCACTCCTGTATTCATAATCTCCCTCCTACTGTACATAATTTTCTAACTTTCTAGTTCATGTCAAAATGTTCCTTTTTAGTAAACGCTAATCAGCATCTACAATTATTCTTTATAGAAACAGAAGTGTTTAGTAATCTTTTGAAACTGGGTGCTGAATACATTTTTTTCATCGAAGCCTCAAAAAGCAAGGTTAGTATGACCTATAATTGTTTCATGAAGGTATTTGTGCTTCAGAAACAGTAAGTTCCACGTCGTGACAGGAGTTGCTAAGGGAACAACGTGTGGTGTAAGGAGCTCAGGTTAGCGTCAGGGTCAGGGGATAGCTTGTGTGCTAGAAATGAGCACCTCCGTTCCATGGGTCTTCAGAGGAGCTGTGGAGGATGAGAACGGGTGAGAAAGCAGACGGGTCCTGGTTTTGCTCCCTGAGTCCTTCTCCACTTCACTCAGGCTACTCCTCTCTGTAGGAGGGGCAGGGTGTAACACTGGATAGCAGCATCCAGAAACTTGAGTTTGGAGGTTTTTCATTTTACTGAATAGATACCCCCAAAAAACTTTGTATAAACCATCTGGATGTGTGAATTTGGTGCAATGTATGAGGAGGTCTTCGTTTAAAAGCAACTTTGCAGGTAATTTTTTAATACTGAGAGTAATCAAAGCATATTAATGTGTTTAAAGTTTAGACTTTCAGACAATGGGTTTTCTTCAAGCAAGTCTGTGATGCTTTGTTCTTCATTGGGTCCTCTATAGAGTCCTCCATGCTTGCACAAGACGTGGGTACCTGGCAGGGGGCACCACACCTGGTTTCTACCAGGCATCCATGGCGGGAGCGTTGTGTGGCTGTCACATCCCCTGCGGACCCAATATTTGTGGTCTTGAGGGAATAAAATTGTCAGCTACAGATTACCATTTACTTGGGTGTATATCATGAGTTAAAGGGCTCCCAAAGCTTTGTTTAAACCCTTTGAGAATCTGTAAATGTATGGAAAGTCTCCCAGGGATGGGGATAGCATGGGGAACATAAAATATTTTCATACAATTTGCAGAGACATATGGCCCCTCAGGAAGAAATCCTCACTCCAGCTCTGAGATTCAGTGTGCACCAGCAGAGCCTATTATTTATAATTCAGTAGCAGAGACTGGAGCGGAAAGCGACCTTCATCCTTGAAACAAAAAGAATGGCTGCCGCATTCACCTGGAAACTCCCCAAGGCCAATGGCCTGGTCTTTGATTTCAGTTATGTTTCCACCTGGCCCGTAGCTATAACATCCCCATCCACAGCCAGTCTCAGCAAATGAAAGCACTGAGCAGCAGTGTTAAGAACCTCCTGGGGTCTCTTTTATGTAGGAACAGTTCTAACCTGGCTCCCAGTGGTAGGAAGTCACCGTGGTGACCACCGTCCACAGCTACCAACCCGCCTCTGTTACCCTGGTCAGAAGCTCACCATTCTGATCCCTGTTGTGAGGAGGACGGCCTGCCTCTGGGGCACAATGCCAGGCAGAATGTCTTCATCACTCAAAAGGTTCTCGGCAGCCTTCCCTCTCCCTGCAAAGTCTTAAAGTTTAGGAGAGTTTAGCTGGGCTTTAGGACAAGACGGCCCATCGCTGAGACATCACGTCTAGCCCACCTCCCTCTAAGGAGGCAATGTGTGAGAACAGACACACACGTGTGTCATGCTTCCATGTTCATCGTCCTCCCTGGGGACTCACAAGCCATCGGCCAGATGCAGACTCAAGAATGTAAAGGTATTAAAAAGTGCTAACACCGACCTGGAACTTTCTAACCATCGTGAGGACCCTAACGCCCCATAGATCTGTAGCTGCCCCTGCAAACCTCCACAGGCTGCTTCTGGGGACAAGGCCACACATCGTGTGGGTACCAGGAAACACCCCAGTCTCCTGGGAGCTGTAAAGTCAGCTCTACTTCTTAGCAGCTAACCTTCACCGGTTACGTTTTGGGGCACATAAAGAGAGTACAGGCACCATCTCCTGCTTCACATGGTCCCAGCTGTGACATACAGGACCCCGAATCGTGGTCTTCCTCTTCTTGGATGCTGATGTCCAGCTGCAATTCTGACTCAGCTTCCGATCCTTCCTGCGACGTCTTTCTAATGTCCCAGCAAGAATTAATCACCTTCTCCTGCATGTCCCCAGCGTCCTTCAGTTGTGCTTTTCCATCTCCACCTAACATCTTTTCAAGAGGATGCACAGAGTTTTGGCCTCAGAGAGCAGAGCCTAAGACACGGTGTTAGTACTTAATAAAAAATGCAATCTAGGGAGCAGGAGTGAGGCAACATGAAGATGTGATTTCAAACAAACCCCTATTTTTATTTAGTACAGCCATTGACTGGAATGTGTGGGTCCATCTTCCCAGAGGCTGAATCAACGACTACTTCTCGGAAGACTTTCTGTGGAAGGAAAGAGGAACAATCAGCCTTCAGCTCCCTCCCTCATTGGTGAAAATGTTCTCCTCCAATCAGTGTGTCAGGGGAACCGCTGAGGCAGGAGGCCAACAAGATATGGGGCCCTCCCACGAAGCATGGGGCTGTTAGCTTGTGTCCATAGAAGCTGGCTGGAGACCACACAGACAGAGCAGCGTGGGGGTGACGGCTGGGGCTGGAGCAGTTGGTCAGAGGCCCCTGAACAGATTCCCAGATGGTCTAGTGTGGCACCTAACAGGTGTCCAACAGTCAAGGCCTGCGGGGTCTCTTCTCCCGCTCCCCACATAACGCAGGATATGGTGAGGCCAAAAAGGAACACCCATGGAGCCATAGGTAGGGGAGTCATACCACTATATTCTCTCTGGTGGCACTATACTCTCACTGGAGGCTGGATCCACACTGTCCGCAAACCAGCCATCCTAACTGCAATCCACGCTTGCCAGCCCAGCCGCCATCTTCTTGCTAGCCCCATTCTCTCTCTGCTAGCGTAGCCACAGCAGTTATATTAGTGGCCAATGGCTCACTGGTTACAGCTGATGGCCAACTAGCCACAGCTGATGGCCATGCAATCACAGTTGATGGCCATTTACTACCTGAGCCAGGCACCTGTCTATGTGAGGCCGAGAGCCTGGAAACTTCTTTCTGGGGCTCTGCCCCCACAGTGTGCTATAAGTGTGCTTTATATATGGAAAATTCCAGAATCTTCAAGTTGGAAGGGAGCTTAGAGCGAATCTACAACCTGACTTGGCAGTCACCTCTGCAGCAGGGCTTTGGGCCCTGGCCCCTCCATTCTCTCTGCCTCTCGCAGAGATATTCTGGGGCCGAAGGACACCTGGAGGTACCAGGGCATTCTGCCCCTGCTGGGGTCACTGTGCACTTGCTCTCTGTCATACGGGGCCACAGGGCCAGTCCTACAGGAAACTGAGTGTGCACACAGCACCTTGTGCTGGGGGAAGGAGGGAACGTTCAGAAAATCTTCCCAGGTCATTCTTGTTTCCATATGGTGGTTCTAGAAGTAAGGAGGGATTAATAGGGCATTTAGCACAGTGCCTGACGTAGAATTATTTCTCATTATTTACCATAATTATTATTTTAGCACATCTACAGTGTTTATCCCATACTGGCTACCCAGAGGATTCAGTCACTTAATTTCCATTTTTCAGATGAAAAGATTCTATGTGATTTTCAGGTTCTGAGAGTTTATGTGATTTTCCCAAGCTCCCAGCTAAATTGTAACCCTCCTGAGCATTTCAAAATGGTGACTGACACTTGGTATGCTCAGTAAATAGCTGTAAAACTACTGAGTTAGTCATTGAGCCAATCAGCCAGCAAAGGCAAAAGAGGAGGGTAAAACTTGACCATCTGGCTCCAACTTGAGGCCTGTCCAACCCACCACATTACAATCCTCCCTTCACTCCTGCCTTGATTCTTCCTGTGACTTCAAAATAGCCCTGGAAGCCCATCTCAGTCATGCTGTTGACCTCCAGGGGCAGAGAAATGAGGATGGGTAATGCTTCACAAACTAAAACGTGATGTGTTCTTGCAGAAAACCTCCCTGACATTCCATGGCATACCAGTGAGAAACACTAGCAAAGAGCAAAGCTCACTGAGCTCACACGTTGCCTCAAATCCCAGATACTTTCTTCTGATTTCTGCTGTTTGGGTGCTCAGTGCTCCTTCCCTTTCTTTCTAAGCAGCCAAGGAAAGCACCAGCTGTTCTCCCCTGAAGCCCATTTAGTTGTGGAGAATTTCTCCTTTTTTATAGCATTAGCTTCTCCGTGGTCCCATTGACAGCTGTCTTCTGCTTTTTATGTCTCTTGCACGCACCCTTAGCTTTTACACTTTTCTTGGGTCTTCACCTTGAGCATCTGAGTCACAGCTAGTTAGTCTTCAAACACTAGTCAGTGTCTCCTGACACTCAGTTCTCTTTTACCTCATGAGACGCTGCTGGCTCGTTCCTTTCTGTGAAAGTCATGACTCGGTGAGCTGTCTTCACCTTCAAAAGCCCTCCAAATCATGTATCTAAAAACGGAAAATGGGAAAAAGCAAGATGATGCTTTCAAGCTGTAGGAAGATTCCTCAGGAATCCACGTGAATGTCAAGAAACTTTTCCTATGAAACTGAAATCAGGATTAAGTACCGCGGAGGGAAACTTGCTTGTGGAGCTGTGTGCTTGCCTTCTGATTAAGTCTTAAGTGCCACACTTGTCAGAGGCGAGCTTACCTACATCAGTTGGAAATCACACATGGCTTTCCTGCTTCTCTGATTCTATCTATCCTCTATTAGCGTTTTTTCAAATGGTATTCCTGAATTCCAGCACTATGTCAAGTCTAAATCTCCAAATACATTGAGGTACAGAGTAAAGCAGGCATTTGCCTCTAGATTATGTAAAAAAAACAATTTTTTTTTTTTTTAATTAGAGAGCACTTGTATCCTGTAACCAACCAATTGGAACAAGATATTCTGCCTAAAGCAAGAAAGCAGAGGAATTTCAGAATAACAGTGAAAAAATATATGATCATGACAAACAGATGGCTCAGGTTGAGACCAGTAAGTACCGCAAGTTACACATTTGAGAAATGATCCCTCAGGTAGAGTACACACCTGTGTGCAGCCGTGAGTGTGTGCACTTACCACATGCATAGTCAACTGTAGTCGGTGGGATCTCATTAGGGAAATTAATGGAGAGTTTGAACAATTGGATGTTTTTAAAGAAATGTAAATTACATCGGTTGGTACTTGAACAAAGAACTTTGCTTTGTTCTTTTAAGTAGCATATATCTATTGTTGACAAGCAGTTGGGTAATTTGAATATGGGTATATAATTTTCTAACTTTCTAGTTCATGTCAAAATGTTCCTTTTTAGTAAACGCTAATCAGCATCTACAATTATTCTTTATAGAAACAGAAGTGTTTAGTAATCTTTTGAAACTGGGTGCTGAATACATTTTTTTCATCCAAGCCTCAAAAAGCAAGGTTAGTATGACCTATAATTGTTTCATGAAGGTATTTGTGCTTCAGAAACAGTAAGTTCCACGTCGTGACAGGAATTGCTAAGGGAACAACACGTGGTGTAAGGAGCTCAGGTTAGCGTCAGGGTCAGGGGATAGCTTGTGTGCTAGAAATGAGCACCTCCGTTCCATGGGTCTTCAGAGGAGCTGTGGAGGATGAGAACGGGTGAGAAAGCAGACGGGTCCTGGTTTTGCTTCCTGAGTCTTTCTCCACTTCACTCAGGCTACTCCTCTCTGTAGGAGGGGCAGGGTGTAACACTGGATAGCAGCATCCAGAAACTTGAGCTTGGAGGTTTTTCATTTTACTGAATAGATACCCCCAAAAAACTTTGTATAAACCATCTGGATGTGTGAATTTGGTGCAATGTATGAGGAGGTCTTCGTTTAAAAGCAACTTTGCAGGTAATTATTTAATACTGAGAGTAATCCAAGCATATTAATGTGTTTAAAGTTTAGATTTTTCAGACAATGGGTTTTCTTCAAGCAAGTCTGTGATGCTTTATTCTTCATTGGGTCATCTATAGAGTCCTCCTTGCTTGCACAAGACGTGGGTACCTGACAGGGGGCACCACACCTGGTTTCTACCAGGCATCCGTGGCGGGAGCGTTGTGTGGCTGTCACATCCCCTGCGGACCCAATATTTGTGGTCTTGAGGAAATAAAATTGTCAGCTACAGATTACCATTTACTTGGGTGTATATCATGAGTTAAAGGGCTCCCAAAGCTTTGTTTAAACCCTTTGAGAATCTGTGAGCAATTGTTACTATACCCATTTTATAGCTGACAAAAATTCAATTCTCAAAGTCTAAGCAATCTGCGTAAAGTGCCACAGCTAATTGGTGGAACACACCTGTGTGGCTGGAGCAAAGTGAGAGGAGCAGGTGGGAGATGACGTCAGACAGGTGGCCATGGACCCCCCTGCAGGGCATTGTGGGCGGTGCAGGAATCTGGATTTTATTCTGTGATTATTTTCACCGTTAAAAACATAACTGCATTGAATTGTGTTGGTATTTTATTCAGTCAATACTTGCTTAGATTAACCAACATCTTTA
Source organism: Rhinolophus sinicus (assembly GCF_036562045.2). Lineage (NCBI taxonomy): Eukaryota > Metazoa > Chordata > Mammalia > Chiroptera > Rhinolophidae > Rhinolophus > Rhinolophus sinicus. Next base: position 195,899,552 of record NC_133753.1, on the reverse strand, counting down.
CCCAGTATCCTTGCTCAGAGTCGTTCCTAGCAAGCAGTTCCCTCATTCTGAATTCAATTTCCTCAACACTGGTTTCCTTCAATTACCAAAGCCACTCAGTGAGAGTCTATTAATGAGCACGTCTCTGTGTCGCGACTTTTCTGGTTCTGACTCTGTTAGCTCTTTGCCTTTGGCACTTGGAAGCATAGTGCTGTGTGGTTGCTGCTGAAGACCCTGATGTCAGTTAATGCGTGATTTCTTTAGGAGCAATCTCTCTTTTTCTCTCTGTTTGTCTGGAAGGTTTTTCTTCTGGTACTGAGGTTAAGAAATTGCAAAGTGATATGTCTGTTTGTGTTTAATGCATTTATTCTGCTTGGGATTTGGTTTGGTTCCCTAACCTAATTTATCTTCAGGTCTGAAAAATTCTTAGCCACGACTTTGTGGAAAAAAGACTCTGACCCAAAATTCTACTAGCCGTGTGTTAAACCTTCATCTTTACCCCATTAAGATAATTTGCATTCTTTTCATAAATATCCATTTCTCCCTCTTTCTGTGCCTAATTCCGGGTGATTTCCATATATCCACCTTCCAGTTAATTCCTGTCTCGTCAAATGTATCAAACACGCTGCGTATATGTTCTTTGCTTTTTTTGATGATCATACTTTTTATTTCTAGAAGTGTTCTTTAATTCTTTTCAAATCCTCTTTTTTTCTCCTAGTGGCCTGCCTTTATGTCATGAACTCTCTACTTTCTAAAAATCTCATCAATAATTGTCACTTATTTATATTTTATAATCTCTTTCTGAGTATAATGTTCTTGGGGGTTCTGCATTTTATCTGCCTGTTCTGTCTCATGGAGAATTGATTCCATGTGTATTTTCTATTATTTTCTTTGTGAGTTCAATTTTAGTTCAGATTTTCTTCCAATTTTTATTCAAGTAGTTTTTTTTTTTTTTTTTTTTTTTTTTAATTAGTTTCAGGTGCACAAGACAAAGCAAAACTTAGGCATTTATCATTTATATCCCTCACACTGTGTGAACCCCCCTCCCCCCATCCACTATCCCTCTGTACGTTCCCAAAACCTCTCACCTTCCCCTTATCCCCACCCCCCCGCCCCTCTAGCAACCCTCTGTTTTTCCTCCATGTTTCCAAAACTGTTTCTGATTAGTTCATTCACTTATTCTTTTCTTTAGATTCCGCATATAAGTGAGATCATATGGTATTTGTCTTTCTCTTTCTGACTTATTTCACTTAACATAATGTTCTCTAGGTCCATCCATGTTGTTGCAAATGGTAAGATTTCTTTCTTCTTTATGGCTGCGTAATACTCCATTGTATAAATGTACCACAGTTTCTTAATCCAGTCATCTACTGATGGGCATTTCGGTTGTTTCCAGGTCTTGGCTATTGTATATAGTGCTGCAATAAACATAGGAGTGCATAAAGATTTTTGAATTGGAGTTTTGGATTTCTCCGGATAGATACCTAGGAGTGGGATTGCTGGATCATAAGGTAGTTCCATTTTCAGATTTTTGAGATATCTCCAAACTGTTTTCCATAGTGGCTGCACCAATCTGCATTCCCACCAACAGTGCACCAGCGTTCCCTTTTCTCCGCATCCACGCCAGCACTTGTTGTTTGTTGATTTATTGATGATAGCCATCCTGACTGGGGTGAGGTGGTATCTCATTGTGGTTTTTATTTGCATTTCTCTAATGGTTAGTGAGGTTGAACATTTCTTCATATGTCTGTTTGCCATCTGTGTGTCCTTTTTAGAAAAATGTCTCTTCATGTCCTCTGCCCATTTTTTAATTGGGTTGTTTGTATATCAGTAAAAATCTTACTCCGGGTAATGTCTGTGAAGTTTCTTCCTATATTTTCTTCTAGGAATTTTATGGTTTCAGATCTTACATTTAAATCTTTAAGCCATTTTGAATTTATTTTTGTATGTGGTGTAAGGAGGTGATCCAGCTTCATCTTTTTGCATGTGTCTGTCCAAGTTTCCCAGCACCATTTATTGAATAGACTGTCTTTACCCCACCGTACATTCTTGCTTCCATTGTCATAGATTAAGTGGCCATATAGGCATGGATTTATTTCTGGACTCTCTATTCTGTTCCATTGATCTATGGGTCTGTTTTTATGCCAGTACCATGCTGTTTTGATTACTGTAGCCTTGTAGTATAATTTGAAGTCAGGTATTGTTATACCTCCCACTTTGTTCTTATTTCTCAAGATTGTTGAAGATATCCGGGGTCTTTTGTTATCCCATATAAATTTTAGGATTATATGTTCTATTTCTGTGAAAAATGTCGTTGGTAGTTTGATAGGAATTGCGTTGAATATATATATTGCCTTAGGCAGTATGGACATTTTAACTATATTAATTCTTCCTATCCATGAACATGGTATGTGTTTCCATCTATTTGTATCTTCTTTCATTTCTTTCTTCAGTGTCTTATAATTTTCTGAGTACAGATCTTTTACTTCTTTGGTTAAATTTATTCCCAGGTATTTTATAGTCTTTGGAGCAATTGTAAATGGAATTTCTCCTTCTGATGTTTTATTATTGGTATATACAAATGCAACTGATTTCTGAATATTAATTTTGTATCCTGCTACTTTACTAAATTCATCTATCAGCTCTAATAGTTTCTTGGTGGAGTCTTTAGGGTTCTCTAAATATAGTATCATATCATCTGCATATAATGACAGTTTTACTTCCTCCTTACCGATTTGGATGCCTTTTATTTCTTTTTCTTGTCTGATTGCTGTGGCTAGAACTTCCAGCACTATGTTGAATAGAAGTGGAGAAAGTGGGCAGCCTTGCCTTGTTCCTGATTTTAAAATGGTTTTAGTTTTTCCCCATTGAGTATGATGTTAGCTGTGAGTCTATCATATATGGCCTTTATTATGTTGAGATATGATCCCTCTATTCCCACTTTCTTAAGGGTTTTTATCATGAATGGCTGCTGAATTTTATCAAATGCGAACCACCCTTGCATACCAGGGATGAATCCCACTTGATCATGGTGTATAATCTTTTTAATATATTGCTGAATTCTGTTTGCTAGTATTTTGTTGAGGATTTTTGCATCTATGTTCATTAGCGATATCGGCCTGTAGTTTTCTCTGATTTTGGGATCAGGGTGATAGTGGCTTCGTAAAAAGTGTTTGGGAGTCTTCCTTCCCTCTGGATTTTTTGGAAGAGTTTGAGGAGAATAGGTGACAATTCTTTTTGGAACGCTCTGTAAAATTCACCTGTAAAGCCATCTGGTCCAGGGCTTTTGTTTGTTGGGAGATTGTTGATTACTGATTCAATTTCCTTGGTGGTAATCAGTCTATTCAGGTTTTCTGTCTCCTCTTGAGTTAGCCTTGGGAGGTTGTATGCATCTAGGAAATTGTCCATTTCTTCCAGGTTGTCAAATTTGTTGGCATACAGTTGCTCATAGAAATTTCTTAGGATTTCTTGTATCTCTGCGGTGTCTGTTGTCACTTCTCCTCTTTCATTACTGATTTTATTAATTTGGGTCCTCTCTCTCTTTTTTTAATGAGTCTGGCTAAAGGTTTGTCAATTTTGTTTATCTTCTCTAAGAACCAACTCTTGGATTCATTGATCTTTTGTATTGTTTTTCTGGTTTCTATTTCATTTATTTCCGCTCTGATCTTTATTATCTCCTTTCTTGTACTCCCTTTGGGCTTATTTTGTTGTTCTTTTTCCAGATCCCTTAAGTGTGAAGATAAACTGTTGATTAGTGATGTTTCTTGTTTCTTTAGGTAGGAGATTTTGGGTCGTTGTATTTTCATTTTCGTTTGTCTCGAGATATCTTTTGATTTCTTCCTTGATCTCCTGTTTGACCCATTCATTGTTTAGTAACATATTATTCAGCCTCCATGAATTTGTGTGTCTTCCAGTCTTTTTCCTGTAGTTCATTTCTAATTTCATAGCACTGTGGTCAGAGAAGACAATTGGTATGATTTCAATTTTCTTAAATTTATCCAGACTTGCTTGAGAAGAACGTGTATTCTGCAGCATTGGGGTGGAATGCTCTGAAAATATCGGTTAAATCCAAGTGGTCCAATGTGTCATTTAAGGCTGTTGTTTCCGTATTGATTTTCTGTCTGGAAGACCTGTCCCTTGTTGTCAGAGGTGTGTTGAAGTCCCCTACTATGATAGTGTTACTGTTGATCTCCATCTTTATGTCAGTCAATATCTGTTTTATATATTTAGGTGCTCCTATGTTGGGTGCATAGATGTTTACCTCATTTCCATTTGCATGGAATATCTTACTCCAACCCTTCACTTTTAGCCTGTGTGTGTCTTTTGATCTGAGGTGAGTCTCTTGTATACAGCATATACAAGGGTCTTGCTTTCTTATCCATTCAGCCACCCTATGTCTCTTGATTGGAGCATTTAAACCATTTACATTTAAAGTGATTATTGATAAGTACATAGTTATTGCCATTTTTAAATTTGTGGATAAATTGTTTTCGTCTTTCTTCTATTTACAGAAGTCCTTTTAGTATTTCTTGCAATGCTGGCTTGGTGGTAATGAATTCCTTTAGCTTATTCTTTTCTGGGAAGCTCTTTATCTCCCCATCAATTTTAAGTGATAGCCTTGCTGGATAAAGCAACCTAGGTTGTAGGCCTTTGTTTTCCATCACTTTGAGTATCTCCTGCCACTCCCTCCTGGCCTTCAATGTTTCTGCAGAAAAGTCATTTGATAGTCTTATGGGAGTTTTGTATGTAACCCTCTGTCTTTCTCTTGCTGCTTTTAGGATTCTCTCTTTGTCTTTAATCTTTGCCATTTTAGCTATAATGTGTCTTGGAGTGGACCTGTTTGGGTTTATCCTGGTTGGAACTCTCTGCACTTCCTGGACTTGTATGTTGGTTTCCTTCATCAGGTTAGGGAAATTTTCAGACATTATTACTTCAAATATGTTCTCAATCGCTTGTTTCTTCCTTTCTGTTGTTCTGTTTGGGTGATCTCTGCTAACTTGTCTTCTAAGTCGCTGATTCGATCCTCTGCTTCATCTAACCTGCTGTTAATTCCTTCAAGTGAGTTCTTTATTTCGGTAACTGTGTTCTTTAGTTCTAACTGGTTGTTCGTTATGATTTCTACATCCTTCTTGATGTCCTCTCTAAGTTCCTTAAACATTCTTATCATCAGTATTCTGAACTCTGTCTCTGACAGTTTGGTTACCTCTGCTTCATTTAGTTCCATTTCTGAAGGTTTCTTCTGTTCTTTTATTTGGGATATGTTTCTTTGTTTCCTCATTCTGGCTGACTCTCTGTGTTTGCCTATAAGTGTCTCTTCTGTTGTGTTTATTGTCCTGTTAAAGAAGATCCTTAATTGCTTTTCGCTTGTGAGTAGGTGGAGTTAACTCCTAGGCTGACTAGTTGTGAGACTTGGCTTTGCCCACGCAGGGTATTCTGCTGCGTGAGGATTGACCGCTTAGATGTGGTTTGCCCTTTGGCCTCTATGTGCCTGTAAAGAATCCCCTCTGAGTGTGTCACTTGTAGGTCTGGCTTGGTCTGGAGTTGGCCGCTGGGTATGTTGAATCTTGTGCCTCTTAAGCTGGGCACTGGTAGGGCAATTACAGAACAAAGCAAATCACCAAGCACAACAATAACAACAAGGAAAAAGTCAAATACATTCACATGTAAAAAAACAATCGTCAAAAATATAAAGACAAATCAACACAGAACAAAAACAAACAAACAAACAAAAAACAAACAAACAAAAAACAAACAAACAAACAAAAAACACAGCGCCAGTTGTGGCTTAAGCCCACCAAGTGATCTCCAAGTTGTTCTCTGCTGTAGCACAGAATCCCCACTCGACACAGGCAAAGATGTCAAAAATATAAAGACAAATCAACACCGAACAAAAACAAACAAACAAACAAAAAACAAACAAACAAAAAACAAACAAACAAACAAACAAAAAACACAGCGCCAGCTGTGGCTTAAGCCCACCAAGTAATCTCCAAGTTGTTCTCTGCTGTAGCACAGAATCCCCACTCGACACAGGCAAAGATGTCAAAAATATAAAGACAAATCAAAACAGAAAGAAAAGAAAAAAAAAAAAAAAAAAAGACAGCGCCAGTTGTGGCTTAAGCCCACCAAGTAATCCCCTGCGTATTGTGCAGGTAGAGCCGGTCACCTGATGCCCAGAGTGACTCTGAGGCTGCAGCTTTAGATGCGTGGGGCTGAGGGGTCTGGACAGTAGGTTTTACAAAGTCAGTGCAGTTTCTGCCCTTGCCGGCACATATGCACACCGAGAATAGCACCACCAGCCCTGTGTCCAGCTCTCCTGAGTCTTAGGGCACCTCTTCCCTGTGTGTGTGTGTGGCCGGCAGGGAATTCCTCAGCTGCTGAAAGCTGAGTGCTGTATATACCACTTACTGCTGATCCCTGGGAGTGCCTCCGCCGATGTAATTGCCACGCCCTAGGCAGGCCAGAAAGGGTGGGGGCTGGGGATGGAAAGAGGGGTCTTCTCTTTCCCAGCCCAGCTGTGTCACACCCCACCCACAGGCCAGAAACGGTGGTATCTGGAGGTGGATGAGTCTTCTGTCTCCTAGTCCAGGGCAAACCACACTCTTCTCAGCCTCTTCCCTGGACCAAAGCCAGCGGCCAGTCTTCCCTTAGCCCAAACCCCAAGGCTCCTCTGTAATCTGACACTGCTCTTCAGATCAGGAGCCAGTTTAAGTCTCTGGAAGGGTGGGGGTAGGATTGGAGGAGCGGGGGGAGGGGCCCAGGTATGGAGTTTAATAGTCTCAAATGCTAGATATCCTCCCTCTGCGGAGGGAGGGAGAGGTCTGCTCTGGGACGCAAAGTAGAGTCCGGCACTTGGCTTTTGTGTTCTCTCTTTTGTCCTGGGAACCCCTGCGTCTCTGCAGCTGGGGATGTGTTTACCCCGCTCTAGGCTGGCTAGAAAGGGTGGGGGCTGGGGATGGAAGGATTTCCCAGCCCCGCTGTCTTAACACTCTTCCCGCAGGCCAGAAAAGGTGGTGGCTGGGGGCGGAAGATTCCCAGCTCCTAGCCTCCTCCCTGGGCCCGCCTGTCTTCCCGGAACCGGGGCTCCAAGGCGCCTCTGTAATCTGCCGCCTCCGCTCCCTTCCTTCTTCCCCTGCTCGCCCAATTTTTCCCCACCTGCAAGAAATCCCTGCGCGAGTCTCTTCGCTGTTCTGCGTGATGAGCAGAGAGTCCTTTGATGGGTTATAAGCTTCCCGTTTCTGATAAGATCCGACGGAGAACTCAAAAAGTGCGCCCCGCTGCCGCCATTGCTATGACGTCACTCCTATTCAAGTAGTTTTTAACGTGTAAATCCTATTTACACTTTTCCAGATTACCCTTAATGTGGATTCTATAAAAGCATTTGATCACTGTCTAGATTTCACCTCCCCTTTCCCTCTGACAAAGCAGGGCCCTTCCTGTATTCAGATTTCCTCTCTGCTTCCCATCGTCTCTCCCACTGTAATCTTGTGTGAATTTATACCCAGACATTATTTAGACTCAGCCACCAATTTTACTGGGTGGAATTGCTTTGCATCTCGCTTCCTGGGGCCCCACATCATCTCTTTTATTGTGCTCATTTTGCATCTTGCTACAGTAAACTTTGAGTAATGCTCCCAGAGAGGGTGTGGTTTGGAAAGCTTCTGTAGGTTTGCCTGACACTCAAGAGTATTTAACTCTTATACTTGAATGTTAGTGGAGCAGGATGTAGTGTCTGAGGTAATATTGCATAAATCCCTAGGCAGCCTACAGTTCATTACCTCTCTGTTCTGCTTTGTATAGCCTCCCCATTCCCTCATTCACTCCATTTCCATTTCAGTTATTTGGTAATTGTCACCATGCTGGGTATGTGGCTGTGTCATGGGACCTCCTTGCATGTAAAGTCCTTCTCGTAGTGTCTGTGATTGTGGTGAATGTTTTTATCTCCCCGGCAGCTCTAGCCCCTGAAGTTCTTGGACATCTTACCTGACTTGGTCCTGTCTTCTGACTCTTGTCCTAGTGGGTTTTCTTCTTGGTGTGTAGGAGCGTGGCTTCATCTAGAGTGGGTGTTATATCTGGTAATCCTTGGCCAACTGGGCTGGAGGTGACTCCTTGAAACGTGGTTTTTGTGTTCCCTGTTTGGTTGCCACACTGGTATTCTGGTTGTGTACTACTTTTATGCCAATTCATCTCCTTTCCGATTGGGTAATATAAATGTTAACCAGTAGGCAGGCCCACATTCCATGTTCTTTGGAAGCCCTCTGATTCCTCTCAGGACCTAGGTCACGGCCAGCAAGCTTGCTTGTTTGCTTTCTGACCTGATGAGCAGACCCTCCTCCCTCACCTCATCACTGAGCGCATGGTTCTGTGAGGGTCGTAATGTTATGCCAGAGACCGAGTGTGGAGCCAAGGCTTTCATTACACAGATTGGCCTCTCCCTCCTGCAGCCAGGTCCCCATCGCCTACCCCTGCCAGAAAGCTACAGCAGTGGCTGCTCCTTGCACCTTTCTTTATAAGACCCTCGCAAATTTGGGCATTGTTGGAATTTTCTGGCTTTCCTGATATCTATATATTTCAAAGCATATCTGCTATAATACACCCAGCATTTCTCTCTGTTTCTTCACTGATCAGCAGGACAGTGTAGCATAGCAGCTAAAAGCACGAACTCTGACAACTTCTCACCATGATGTATCAGTTTTGAAAGTTTTATAGCTTCTCTGTGTTTTAGTTACATAATTTGTAAACTGGGGATAATAACCTTGCCTTCCTCATAGGTTGTGCAAAAAATAAGTTAACACCTGGAAGTCATTTAGAGCTGTTTTTAGGCAACCAGACAGCTGGCATTATAACTATTGGATGTTCATGTTATTTAGAAGGTCAGATTGCCAGAAATGCATATTCCCTTCTATATAACTTTAGTACAATAAGTACTTTTTCAAGTGTGCTTTAAATAATCAACTTTTTTAAAAAGTTTCATTTTACGTCGGTTCTTTGTATACATAAATTGTCTTATAATGTCCAATTTCTGAGTTAGGTAATATATCTCCATCTAGCAAATCAGGAAACTGGAAACGCAATTCACTCTGAGCTCAGTGCTGATCAAGAACTCAAGTCCCAGGGCTTTGCTTTTAGCATTTGTTTTGAAAACACGTGTTCTTATCTCTAGCTTTAGTGACTGTTCCTGCAAAACCCTCATTGTTTTCGTACCATAAGACACTAGACATGCCTCCCCCAGCACTCCCTTTTCAGTGTACTTGAATAGCTGTGTACAAAAGAGGGAAAGCAGTTATGTTATAATAGTACCGAAATGACAAGTCTAAGCTTCTAACGGGACGCAAAACATCACACACAGCAGGCTGAAATGGGCACTGGTTTCAGGTGTGGTTGGCAGGGACAGAACTCCAACCAGAAGTGGGGCTTGTCTCACACTGCCCACTACCACACTGTGCCCTACAGGCAGTCCTCGCCTTAGCATTTAATTCAATGGAAAACTGACATATTTCCAATAGGCATCAGGAAAACCCAATCTACCCCCACGTGGCTCTACACTCTGACTCCGAACACCTTACAGAAGACTGTGAGATGTGGGGCGGTAGCACGATATTTCATCCCCAGCACCTCTCTGAGATGCTTTTGTTCCGAATTTAAATAGAATTGACAGCCACTGGAAGTGGAACTTACAGGTTTCCCCACGAAACACTGATAGAAAAGGAGAATGAATTCCTAGGCTGGAGCACACAGCGTTTCGGAGGCTCTGGAAGAACGAAGTACAGAGCGTCATCTCACCCCACTCGGCTACCACGTGTAGAGTTGTTTTGTTTTTTGAAAAGGTGGTCAAAATTCTTCACAAATGTCTCAAAATGAACTTTTCAGTCTGTTTGACAGAACTGGTTGTATTAACATTTGTTTAGTTCTGGTTTTTTTTTTGTTTTGTTTTGTTTTGTTTTATGAGCAAAATAAAAATATTTGCCTTTGAATTCTCTTCTGTGAAGGAAGACGATTTGGTGCAGGTTTGTTTGTGGGAATGTAAGTGTTCATTAAGAATTAACCACAGGATTGAAAACTATCATGCCATATGAATTTCTCCTGTTATCATCCCCCCCAAATTTGCTAGGCTTATGTATTTCTGCTGTTGTCCTCAGGTACTGAAAAGCTTCAGCCAAATTGGATGGGTTCCCTCCCAAAGCTAAGAATCCAGGTTTCGGTGGAGTGCTGAGGTTTGTAAAGATGTCCCTCTGTCAGCACAGTAAGGGGCCAGTAAAGGGACAGATGGGAAGCAGCGTGTGGCCACTGGTGGGCTGGGCGACAGTCGTGAGGCTGGAGACCATGTGCGGGTGAATCTATTTGTGAGTTTTGTGTTTTGTCCTCAGCACTGAACTTAGAGAAAACCTCGTCTTTATGAATGGAACATTCAAGAAGGAGGTCAACCTGGCCCTCTCTTCACAGACCATGATTAACCTGTTGTAGGCCCATCAATATCCCTCACTCAGTGCTCTTCCAGAGACACGGATCCAGCTGGCTCCAGGCTCCCGGCCCTTCAAACCTCTGCATCCTTGCTGCACGGATCATGCTAGCTCATTCTCCTTCTCATGAAATGGTTGTTTTTCCATCCCTTATACCATGTGCTTGCTAATGCATGCTCATTCTTTAGTCTACGTCCCTGTCGTGGCTCCCCTTCCATGTTGTACCACTTTAGGGCTGGGTCGTCACAAGGAAAGTGAAAGAAGCCACCATTGGTAAGGGAGGGCCGAGGAAGAGGCTTTTGCGTTTTGTTGGTGCAGTCTGGTTGACAAGAAGACAGCCATTAATCACAGGAGTGCTGATTTCGTCCATGGCAGTGAACTGATGCGGGGCAGCGCCAACAAGGAGGGAAAAACAAGAGCCTTCACACCCGCACGCCTGGCACTGTGGTTCTCTTTAGGAAAAATCCAGAAAGAAAATGGAGCAGAGTGCACACAACCGTGTGGCCCTGATTTGAGGAGCCAGAGGTATCTGTGCTCCCTTTCTGCTTGTTCAAATGTGCTGTCTAGACGCATTAAGCTCTAATCTCGTTTCCAGTGCTCTGCTCTATTGCAAGCTGTGGTCCTCGCTGAGAAGCTGTCTGTCACTGTCTTTGTCCTGAGCAGAGACGGAACGAACCACATGGAAAGTGACATGAAACACTTTGCTCTGCCACAGCAACACTGCTTCGTGGAAAATTCTAGAAGCTGGTGTATGAGGATCTGAATGGGGGTGGAGGACAGTTAAATAGAGGAGATACAAAGAGGACATTGGGCTCCTCCTCATTTTCTCCCTAGACTTTGCTGCTTCATAGCACAAGCAGGTTGCTGGGGGTGGGGAGTGGGAGGCAGGGAGCACAGGTGGTCCGTCCTGGCTTCTGACACTTCCAGGCTCGCCTCCTCTTTCCCACGCTGGCTCCTTGCTGCTTCCCTGCCACCTCACATCAAGTGAATTTCAGTTGCTGCAAACGGAAGTGCAGAATTTAAATATGCAACAAACACCATGCCGATTGATCTACAGCGCTCAGCATAGGTGACATAAGCTGCCTGTGGTAACCCAAGGCTGCCCCACCAGCCACCCGAGGTCCCGGGACTCACCCCGGAAGGAGGAGTTGGACACTTTGTAGCCCTGCACCCATCACCCCAGCACCTTGAAATCAAAGCTTGGAAAGGGTGCAGCCATTTGACTAGACCTTGTACAAATCTGTAACCTATCTTTTTGTCCTTTACTTAAAAATGTAACACAGCAGCGCATTGCAGCTGACCTGCAAAGGTTGGAAAACACATCACATCTATGCATCCTTCTGTATCCTAAAGGCATAATGGCTTTGACGTACCAGTGTTCTGATAGTCTGCCACGGTACCCAGAACGGACTTTGGAAGGAAGAAAGAGAAAACATGGACATAAAAAGATAATACGTGTCACATCCTTATAAGGTCCTTCTAGAGAAAACCAGCCATGGGTGAGCAGGGGTGTGACGCCAGAGCCCTGTGGTGCCCTCACTTCTTCTGAGGAGCTCCGGCTCAGCCCCGCTCCTTGACCTGACACGGTGTCCTCTTAGGAATGTGCTGTGCCTGACACTCCGCCCTCGGATTTCCCTTTATCAAATACAAGCCACAGCTCTTCAAAACAAAATTATATCTCCATCTAGTGTTTGCCCAGCGCTTTCATTTCTAAGAACCCCAAGCACGTCCACAGTCCTGTTTTCCGAGTAAGGGATTTCCAGACACACCCAGGAGCAGCGTCACTGAGCCTCAAGGGAAAGAGGAGAGAGGACCTAAGGCTCTATACCACTTGTCACCTGTTCTTCTAGGTCCTGCTGTTTGTGCCTCACACCTCCCAGGACTCCTGTGCAGAGCAGAAGCTCAGCTCCTGGGTCTCACGCCTCTCCCCACCAGAATCCCCAGGTCCCAGGTGGTGGGCAAGATAGAGAGACGGCGCCTTCCGCCTCCGTTTTACTCCCAGGCTCCTGCACAGACTAGAACCTCCCCCAGGTCCTGTGTGGGGGAAGAAGGAGCAAGGGCTCCCTTGTAGAGAGACCAACAGGGGCAGCCCTGGAAGCCCTGCCACCTGCCCTGCAGGGCGCCCTTCCTCAAGGAGGTGCTTAGAAAGGCTTCGCTAGAAATGATGGACAGATGGCTTCCCTGCAAAGAACACTTACATTGGAGACCATGCCAAACACCAGACAAATCACTCCCGTTATAATTTTACCTATACAAATTAAACCTGAAACTAGTAATTCCCAGACAGTCATTCAAAAGAAACATATGAATAAACAAACCCCAAAAAACTAACCTAGCTTATTGAAGGAGCCAAAGACACTCTTGGAAATGGAAAACAACCATAAGTACTAATACTGAAAACCTGGAGCCCATGCGGTCCAGTCCCTGGAAACAGAATTTATTGGGCATGAAAACTGTCACCCCTCTACTCTGTCACCTCCCCTTGCCATCCTCCTAAATGATTCTGTTCCCCAGAGACGGGACCTCAGAGCTGGAGGTTTGCAGGAATCACTGCAGCTCCACCCACCCAGAGTTGGCTTCCAACGGGACGGACAGCAGTTGTCTAGCAGCCGCGTATGGCGTCATAAACAGAAACCGTCCTTGGTGTCTCAGCAAATGCAAACCAGGCTTGACAATTGCTCTTCTTTCCATCAGAGGACACGTATGTGCGCCTCACACTCTCATAATCACACCTCTTTATTCACACTCTACTTGTTATGCCTCACACCATCACAGCAGCTGAAATCTGGGCTTAGGGATGAAAGGAACATGCACTTCCTGAAGCTGAGAAGAAAAAGTGTAAAGATGAGCTGAGAAGACGGCCATTGGAGCCAGCTTACTCCACTGCACAACATGAACTAAATTCCCAAAGAGAACTGGGATGCCAATATGTTTAAATGTAGGACAAGTACAAGGCACACATTCATTAGGAAGGAATTAGACGTGATTTAGTATGTGAGAAAAATGGAAGGATATAATCTCTCTGGGCTACCTGCATTTTCAATTTGCATATTTTATCAAAACATATTGATCTGCAAATGAGAGCAGCATAAACTTAAAGCTTCGCTATGTATTTTTTAAAAGACCATGCACCACCCCCTTCCCTGGGTTTACTCATTTTCTGAAATGTCATAAAACTGTGTTGTGTATTTTACTTATATTTTTGAGGTTCTTAGAAATAAAAATTAGCCCTAATGTACCTTTAATTGATCTGCCTTAGAGTCAAAGCACAATTTTAATACATTATGATTCTTCAGCTTACATACCAGTGAGCAAGTTCCATGAACTCACAGCAGCTATCTACTAAAAAAAGAAAGTATTTTTTACTTCTGTTTATAGAAGATAATCATGTTTATTACAGAAACTTTGAGGGAAGAAGAAGAAGAAAATAAAAACCACTCCTCCTAGTCCCATGACTCAAAACTAGTCTCTATTAGACTTGGGAGAAGTATACACAGTGTTTTAAATGACAAATGACAAAGTTGGGTCCCCACAGATTCACTGCCCCCAGCAGCATGCAAGCCTAACGTGTGCCCCAGGCTTGGATGTCCATCTGTCCCAGAAAAGCAAGACAAACAGACCTCAGCTTTTCCCAGGACAGACATGGAAGAATAAAACCTGGATTAATTGTTGAAAAGAGGATGTCACCTCTCAGACATATGGGAAACCTGAAAAAATATTCCTCATCGATTTTTTTTTAATCCCTTGAAGAAATGCTATAAATCAATTGAAGGAGGAGGTTCAAGTTGCAAAGAAATAAAATGGGAATTCAGAAAGGAGGAAGCCAGGGCTGCCTGAGATGGGAGAGCGCTGACACCGGGACACATGGTCCCTGAGCGGCCTGAGCGGAGTCCCCCACCAGCACCACAGCACAGGCAGCTGGTCCCACTGCTTTCTGCTGTGCCAGAAGTGGCACTAAGGAAAGATTTAGTACTCTTTGCTTAAAATTGAAGGTATATTCAAATATTTCCTTTCTGCTTATGAATGGTTATACAGATAGAAAGTTAAAGCGGACGTTTTGGATGTCCATCTTAATCCTTTGGATATTTGGTCTAAATGACACAATGAAGTGTTTGCTGCCGTTTTTACTTTAGCGTGTGTTTGTCAGATAGATGAACTCTGCCTGCCTATTAGAGCATCAGTCCTGTAAGGATGACGGCTTCACCGCCCAGGAATCTTGTGTATTTAAGTGACCGAGGAGTTTGTAGCTTCAACTTTTGCTGCTAGATGTGGATGGAGATGTCCACAGGCCCGAGGGCTGCACATCACCGTTCGAACCTCACGCAGTAGCACTTTTTCATGAGAAAATGTTCCTCGCATTACAGCCTACTGTTGGTCATTCATTTTTTTAATAGTCTGTCCATTTTTGTTCTTTTCTTTCTTTATTTATTTTTTTTTCTGTCGAGAGAATTGCCCAACCTCTTCAAACCATTATTACTGGAAGTTTCGTTCCCAAAACCCCCATTGCTAATAAATTTTATGAGAAAAATCCTGACTTACTGAGACTCAGTGTTTTCTGTATCCTATCTTCCCATCACAAAAATAACAAATGTGTAATTCATTGAAACGATTCTCCTTCAAAGAATTTCCTACCTCGAAATAATTACCACTAAACATAGTACTTCTTGTGTGTCAGTTAACATTCTAAGTACTTAACATCATGACTCGTTTAATCCCCATATAAGGAAATCATATAAGAAAAACATTATCATGATCTTTTTACAGATGGGGAACTGAGGCACATAGATGGAAATTGATTTGACTAAAGTTAGATAACTAGTAAGTAATGAAGCCAGGATTCAGACCCATGCTTTAAACCACTGCTTCCGGATTTCTTGAAACGATGACTCAGGAAGATTCAATGCCAGTTGCCCAGGGTACCAGGGTGCTAGCCCCACACTTGTCCACTGCCAGTGTACATCTTTGTGGGGACTTGCTCCCTCATAATGTCTATAAGGTCCAGCCTGGTGAGATTCCTCTATTTTATATGCACAAATGGGAAGGTTGTGGTTCTGTGCATTTTTACAATTTGCGTGTACTGTACTTCAACTCTGAGAATGTGACAAAAATAAATGTCTGTGTTAAGTGAAAGCATGAGATCAATTCATGAGGAACACCCTAAGAACTTCTTTTTACGATAACATCATGGAAATATCACATCTGAGTTCTTTCAAGCAGCCCTAAAACCAAGGCTTAGAACATTGGAGTGGATTCACTGAAAGAGAAATGTGTCCCATCGAGGTTCATCCCACCTGACATGGTTATGAAATGTTGGCCAGGAAGAGGAAGGGGAGGGGGTGTGAACACACGAGGTGTGCAGAGAGATATGGGGAGAACAGAGATTGGGACTGAATCTTTTAAAAGCTAAAGCACACAATGCAATATGCAGATGATGTATTATAGAATTGTACACTTGAAGCCTATATAATTTTATTAATCAGTGTTATCCCAATAAATTTAACTTAAAAAAAGAAGAAAAAGCTATAAACCGATAGAAGGAACATATTTGTTCCACAATGTACAGCTTTTCCAACACTGCTTTTGAAACAGTGGTCTATCTAACCTGTGGTGTGATGACATTGTATTTGCAGTCAGGTCATCCAAAAAGTGCCCAGGAATTTTGTTAGGTCGTTTTGAGAGTAGAGAGATGCTGTGAGATGCCACGTACTTAGCTGCCAAGCTTCTTGCTCATGCATTTTGTGTGATGGATGTTTTTCCCTGATGGGCTCATGCTTATGATTCCAGTAATGTGCTTAATGAAGCTTGTGAAAAATTTATCTATCTTATTGATTTTTTTAAAACCAGATTTAGATTTATTATTTTATTTCAGTTATCGTTTTCATTGTTTCCTATTGCATTACTTTTAACTTCCTTGTATTTATTTCTCCTTAATTCTTTTGGCTTTTTTCCTAGTTTATTGAGATGAGGAAACATTTTCTTTATATATAGTTTCTTTTCCTGAATAATGGTAGCAATCTTTATATATAGTACTTATTCTGCTCCATAGGTTTTCACATAAAGTGCTTTTTTATTTTTTTATCTTTCTTATTTATAACCTTTTTTAAATTAGTTTCAGGTGCACAAAACAATGTAATAATTAGACATTTATCATTTATATCCCTCACACAGTGACAACCCCCTCCCCCATTAAAGTGCTTTTTAAATTGCTTCATAATAATTTTAATTTCAGTTTTAATTGTCTCTTTAATCCATGAGTTATCTGAGAGAGTGGTTCTCAATATCTGAAGAGTCAAGATTTGTTTTTTATCTTTTCTTCTCATTTCTAACGTGTATTAGCTCATAATCACAGACTGAGAACTACAAAACCCCTCTGCTTATTATTTATTTATGTATTTATAAATTTTTAATTACCTTTTCTAATTAATTCATGCTCTTGTTTTTTTCTAGGGGAAGAATCTAATTAACTGGTGTTTATAAACGTCTTTCACCGTACTATTACATTTGTACTTGCAGTGTTTTGCTCTGTGCTGAATGTTAACCTGTTTGGTGTGTCAAGGTTTATTACTGGTGCATTTTATTCATAAATTGTGACATTTTTCTATTGGTTTGATATCCTTCTATATTGCTTAGAGTTTTTAATATTAAATTCGACCTTGTCTTATATTAATATCACTTTTACAACTTTTTGCTTCTTCTTCTCACTCCCTTTGTCATGCGTTGTTCACACCGGTGAGTGAGTTTGACAAAGAAAAAGATATGCTCATGGTCCCAAAGCATCTCCTCTCCACGAGTGATTTCATTACAAGTGGAAAATTAATAGCTTCGTGGTGGAAAAACCTGGTGGACACCACTTGCATGAAATCATCAAAGATAATTGTATCAGCAAAGAGACAGAGGGGCGTCCTTTGCTCTCGATATGATGCACAGAGAATGACAAAGCATCACTTCTGTGATGTTGCTGGCAGATACAAAGTAGGCTAAATATAATGATGAGATAACGGGAAGCAACCGCAAGCTGAGGGTCACGCTACAATAACTGGCCTGAATTCCTCAGTAATATCAACATTCTGAAAGACAAAGGAAGATTAAGGAATTCTTCCAGATTAGATTAAGTATACGTGACAACTAAGTGAAATGTGGAGTCCCAAATTGGATCCTGAGCAGGAAAAAGTTGCTCTAAGTGACATTGTAAGGACAACTAGTGAAACGCAAATGTGAGAACAGATTAGGTAACACGGTACGAACGTCCTAATTTTGATAATTTTACTGTCGTTATGTTAGAGAATATCCCTCTTCTTAGGAATTTCACGCTGAACATATTTACATGTAAAGAGTCACCAAGTATATAACTCACCCTCAAATAGTTTGAACAAAAGTTGTAGGTATGTATAGAGAGATTAATAAAATAAATATGACAAAATAATAACTGTTGATGATTCTGATGAAGGTTATACAGACAGTAATTTATATTATTCTTACATCTTTTCTGTAAAGCTGAAATTTTATCAATTAAAAAATTTACCAAAAAAGAGGAAATTGTATACATTTATATTTTAATTAATTTATTTGATTTTATTATCTCCATCTTACCTAAATTAATTAACTTTACATATGTTTTCTTCTTTTTTTGTTTCCCTATTTTTGCTGCTTTGGTCCACTTGCTACAGTTTCCCTTTTTATCTGGATTACTCTGAAGTCACTGTGTATTTCCCACCACACCAGAGTGTAGCTTCCATTTCTCAAGGGATATCATTCTAAATGCACTTCTAGATGGCTGGTGAAAGCAAGAGACCACCACTTTGTTCCACATGAGGCCCAATAAAGCATGGCCCTCTCCCCACCCTGCGTGGGACAGAAAACAACAAAAACTTTACCTCTTGTTTCTAGCTTTACATAAGCTGTCCTAATTAGTGTCACCGCTCTGCTCCCAGTCACCATCCCGGGGTCCCATCGTCTTCCTCCACTCCTCTTTTCCTCTGTTGTTCAACACCGAGTTCTGTATGTTCCATCTCAGTGACATCCAGCAAAGGCAACACTTCTGCCCGTGCCCAGGGCTGAGCCCTCAGCAGCCTCACTGCCTTCCCTCCATGCTCCTCCTGTCCTCTCACTCCACCTTCCACGTCGCCCCGAGTCAGGTTCTGCATGCAAACGTCTGCCCATGCCACTTCCTGACTTTAAACCCCAGTAGCTTCCCTGCTCCCCCGTTTTCTGAGGGTAAAGTCCAGGTGAAAACGAAAGTTATGATGCAGCTTTGATATGCTGTGTCAGCCACCTCCTCTGTTTCTGGCTCAGTGTCCTGCTCCTGGGCCTCCATTATTCGTAGGTAGTTGTTCTCTATTTGGAAAGCTCGGCCTCCCCTTCTTTATGTGCCCCACCTCCTTACCCCTGTAGTGACACGGGCTGCTCATAGCAGACAGTATGTCAGATTCACCTTGGCTCCCTGGTGTCAACATGGTTCCTCAGCAGACGTTTGGTGCATATGCTTGAGAAGATGCACATCGGGAAAGCTAAACAGCAAGTATATGAACCATACTCAGGAACCACTGCCAGCCTCATTTCCCATAGGAGACAGGATTTGCCTGGGGCTTTGTGGTCTCTCTCTGATTGCCAAACCAAGGGACTACTTGGGTAGCTTCAGGAATATGGGTCTTTGAGGTTCCAGGCCCTCTTCCTCTGTGCCTGTTGTTTTGTTTTATTTTGTTTGGGGTGGGGAGCAAGAACGCAGCCCTGCCCCCGAAGCCCCCGCAGCCCTGCTCCAGAGACCCACCCTGGGCCTGTTTTAGCTCACCTGCACTCTGAGGGGCCAACCACGTTGCTCTGGCCGAGATGTGCCTTACAGGCACCCTTCCTCAGCACCAGGATTGGGACAAATTAGAAGGACACCAGTGCAGACAGAAGAAAAGGCCCTGGGCCACTGGGCACAGCTGAAGATCACTGCTCCCAACACCCCACCCACGGCACAGAAACCCCATTTCGTTTGCTCCTCAGGTGGTGGGCTCTGCAGAGATCAGGCTTCCTAGATGTCAGCATAGCACATGTGTAGGAGCCATCCCAGACAGTGGGGTGCACATATAGACCCTGACGTAAATGACAGGACACTTCAACAGATGCTCCTTGTCTCTATGAGTTGTGCTTCCATTTGGGTGGGCAAATGGCTGCGGGTCCCGTCAGCCTCTCCTGCTTCATGGCCTTGGCCACTGGCTCCCAGGCTCCCTCAAGTGCAATCTGGGGGCCCCTTTCTTCAGTCTCTTGTCTCCATTCCCCTCATGCACAAAGACCACTTCTTGACTCAAGATTTCCTTAGACTGAGGCCCCTGACAAATGCAACCTGAAATTCCCAAGAGACCCACGTGAAAGGGGCAGCTGAGTCCCCCTTTCCCGCTGATGGGCGCCCGGAGAGGTGGTACTGGTACGTGTGCGGTGCTCAGTAGCCTGAACATGGAGAGGCAGCCGGATCCGGCTCGCCCGCCAGCCCTACCTCACGCCCCTTTGTCCTCCCACCAGCCTCTGTGTTAGCATCACCGGTTGTGCCTCCCGGACGTAAGCTGGGGTCCATCAAAGTGGGTAGTGGTGTCAGGATTTCCTGCATATCTGTCTTTGAGTCTTCCCTCCAAGACTCCTTAACAAAATTGCTTTACCACAGAATTCTTAGTTACTAAAAAGTCTTACACTTTATTTTCTACCACATTTACAAAAGCTAAAAGCATGTGGCTCTCATAAACGGTCATTTTTACTTAATTCACTTGGCAAAGAGTGCCTGGCAGCTCAGACCCTGAGGCTTCCAGGTAGTGAAAACCATCCTCTCCTGAGAACGTTAGGCTGTCAGTTATCACTTCCTACCTGTCACCATGATGCTCTCTAATGACCTCCAATTTCCACAGCGTCAGTGCATCTGGTCTGCTCTGAATCAGGATACCAGTCCGTGCTGCATGTTAAGCATGGTACACTACATAAGCTTTGATTTGAATCTGGGTGAGGGCTCAGGCTTTTGGAGAGCTGCTTCAGGGAGATCAGAGGTCTCTTTGATTATTTTTGATGGCAGACACATCCTACAGAGTCGAAAGTGTCCCCCTGAAAATTCATAAGTAGAAAACCCCCAGTGCTTTGGAATGTGACTTTGTTTGGAAATAGAGTCTTCTTAGATGTAATTACTTAAGATGAGGTCGTGTTGGTGTAGGATGGATACAACCACTGCAATACAACCGGTGTCCTGATACTAAGGGGAAAGTTGGATACAGAGAAACTGTACACAGGGAGAACACACACGGAGTGAAGGCGACATCAGGATGAGGCTTCTATACGCCAAGAAAAGCCAAAGATTGTCAGTAAACACCCAGGAGTCAGGCAAGAGGCATGAAACAGATTCGCTCCCTCACAGCTTTGCAAGACACCAATCCTGCAGACCCCTTCTAGCCGCCAGAACCCTGAGACAGTAAGTTTCTGTTGCTTAGGCAACTCAGTTTGTATTTCTTTGTCATGGCAGCCCTAACAACAAATACAATAACATGGTCATAAATTCTCAGAATTTGCCTCTTGAATGTGTATGAGATAACACTCTTTGGTTGAACATCAGCTGTAGATCATACCCAGTGCAAGTACTGAGAGAAGGATGAAGGAATAAGAAAGGGAGCCTTGTTCTTAGATTTACCTGGTAGTTTTCACCTCACATAATCAAATCAGGTTGCTTCACAGACAGTCAATGCCCAATGAGACTGAAGGCTCCAAACACAAGATCAGGAACACTCCTTCCTTTGTTTTGCATGTGCCAGTAGCATGAGGAGTTGTGTGTTTCACTCTTCACAGTCATAAATGTAAAATGTGCAAACATTTGCATTGCAAAATAGTCTTGCTCCAGATGCTGAGTTTACAAGAATTTCTGTTGCTTTCTAAATCACAATCCTACAAAGATTTTATGTGATAAAATACTATTGGAAGAATTCCATTTTAGGATCAATTCAAAATAGTATTTTAGCCCACTTATCTATGAGGGAAAGATATTTTTGTGTGGTTTGTAATATAACGACTGGCCTTTAGTGAAATGTATCTTGCACAGACACCTCTACTTGATAATGTTCTGTGGAAGTTAGTGTATAGATGTAATTCTCAATTGTCTTTGAATAAAACAGAAACTGCTTCGGGAAATTAAAATAAAATATGTTTTCTCAAGAAAAAAGAGCAAAACTGACATTTCATAGACAGTAATACTTTTACTGTTTCCTCTAGATATTTTATCGTGTTACTGATATGTGATAAACAAAAGATGTTGCTGAAATCCAAGTAACTTTACTTCATGAGGCCCTGCTGCTACACTTTTCCAAACATATTACCTGAATATGAGAAGATGCTAGAATTGTTCAGAAAAGAAAAGATCAGGGACCTTGTGATATACTGATTCTTGGGCTGGTCTCTGAAGACTGACCACTTCCTGGGATAGAAGAGGAGAGGACAAGAGGCCCCAAGAGAAGGGATGGAGCCTCGTGGCCCAACTCTCTTATATCTCAGGGACATGAGCTTCTGCAGCAGCAGATTGGAAGCGCCGATGGCTTCACCCAGGAGGCAAGCCAATGAGTCAGGATCATGAAGGAACCAAGCAGAATACCACACAGTCTATGATGAAATAAAGTCAATTATAGACATTGTGCTGATCAGGACGTAGGTTCTCCTTGACCCTTACCTGGGTAATGTGAAGATTAAATATATAATTTACCATTTTTACTTCCTTAGTCAGTCCTATATATTAACCTAAATAAATGAATAATTATACTTCAAAATTGCTGTTTCCTATCATCTCCCCAATAATTAATGTGTTTCCTTGTTGATAAATGAAGGAAGACTTAGGTTTGACATGTGACAATCTAACTGCCCTAATATAAAACTCAGAAAATAAAGGGAGAAAACCATAAGGAATATTCTGGAACATCAATACATATATGAGGATTCTGGTAGGGAGAGAATGGCTGTTTCAGAGGAAGGCAATAGATTTATTTTCAACCTGTCTCTTCTTTTCCCCTGGGCTTAAACTTAGCATCTGCCCCTACCCATGTTGAATCATTTTCTAGAGACAACTAAAAACAGCTAACTGCATTTAATCTGATTCTAATGTTGACTCTTGTCTTAGACAAATTATAGAGATTCCTGCTCTAGCTCAGGTCCTGATTTCCCTGAGTCCATGGAATATTCCAGTGCCTGTAAAGAATGTTCTTTTCATTCCATCCAGGGTGCATTCATTTAGTGCCCGCTGTGCACAGAGGGTTATAGTTGACATTCGGAAAACAGGAAGTTGGATATAATATGACCACTACTCTCAAGTAGTTTGTGGTCTAGTAAGAAGTTGCATCACCATGCATAAAAATACAATTCAAAGGAGAAATGATCAATCTCTATACAGGAAATATATAGAAGTGTTTTGGAATTTCAAAGGCTGGACAAGATTCAAACAAAAAGGTACAAAGAGCATTGATGGCTGCCTCCCATGCATCTATTCTTTTTACTCTCACACAGAAGCCTTGGGCATTTGTGGGGGAGCCAGATTCCACTCCCAGGACTCCAGGGGTGGAGTACGTGTCCAGCCAAAGCCATGCTGCTGGCCCCCATGGACACAGGAGTTGATTGAGGTGTGGATGTGTTGGGGGATGGGGAGGTTACCTGCCTTAGGTAAAATCTCAGAATTTTTCTGGGAACAGTGGGATGAAGTCATTTATTTTCTGTACATTGGAAATGAAGAACATGTAACTCTAAACTTGTCCCCAGTTATCTTGGAAATGTGAGAAAACCTTACTGAGGAAACAGTCATAGAAACAAAGAGAATGAAACAGTCCTAGTATCAATTGAGCCCTGGGTGAAATTGTGCACTGATCCCATTACCACCTGGTCTGCGCATTTGCTCTGTTATTTAAGCCACGGCTAGAAAACCTTTTTCTATAAAGATTCAGATAGCAAATATTTTTTACTTTGTATATTACATGGTATCTGTTGCAATTATTTGGTTCTGCCCTTGTGCTGGGACAGCAGCCATAGAAAATATATGAAAGAATGTGTGTGTGTGTGTGTGTGTGTGTGTGTGTGTGTGTTTCAATAAAATTTTATTTATAAACACTGAAATTTGAATTTCAAATAATTTTCATGAGTCATAAAATATTGTTCTTCTTTTGATTTTTTTTTCAATGACTTAAAAATGTAAAAGTCTTAGTTCTTGGGCTTCACAAAAATATACAATGGGCCAGATTTGTACTGTGACTCATAGTTTGCTGACTCTTGATTTAAATGAATAAATTCCTATTTCCCTATTTTGGGGGAGAGAGTTGTGTTCTCCACTATTTACTACCTAAAACGTCTTAATAGATAATAAAGAGTTTATGGAAAAGGGAACATATAAATAGAGTTTTTAGGAGTCGGTAAGACTTATACATAAAAAAATGAGGGGGAAAGGAAATAAGATGAGAAAATAATAAAAATAAGAAAATGTTTGGGTTACAGGAATATTTTTCTGGGAATATAAATGCATGTACCCATAAACACACATTAAAAGCATATGACTAATAAATAAAAAATAGCATATGACCATATACGAGGTCTGTCAGTTAAGTTTGCAAGCTCATCCTAGAAAAAGTATTACATACCTCATTGCTGAATATCATTACAGTCACCTTTGAAGTACACCCCTTGGGAAGCTATGCACCAATGCCAGCACCTAGCCCACTCTTCAAAGCAATTTTGGAACTCTTTCTGGAATGGCCATCAGAGCTGTCGTCATATTACCCTTGATGTCCTGAATGTCATCAAAATGTCTTCCTTTCAATATTTCCTTTATCTTTGAGTAAAGAAAGAAGTCACTGGGGGCCAGATTAGGTGAGTAGGGAGGGTGTTCTAATAAAGGTATTTGTTTACTGGCTAAAATCTCCCTCACAGACAGTGCCATGTGAGCTGGTGCATTGTTGTGATGCAAGAGCCATGAATTGTTGGCAAAATGTTCAGGTCATGTTTGTCTAATTTTTTTCACAGAGCCTTTTCAGCACTTCCAAATAGTAAACTTGGTTAACTGTTTATCCAGTTGGTACAAAGTCATAATGAATAATCCCCTCTTTTGATATCAAAAGAGGTTAGCAACATTGTTTTGACTCTTGATTTGGACGGATGGAACCTTTTTGGTTGTGGAGAATTAGCTGACCTCCATCGTGCACTTAGACACTTTGTTTTGTGGTCGTATTGGTACACCCATGTTTCATCACCAGTGATAACATGGCCCAAAACATCATTTTGCTTCTCCAAAAGGTCTTGGCAAACTTCGACTTTCCTTTGCTTTTGTTCATCAGTGAGCTCATTCAGTATCATTTGTGCACACACCTTTCTCATGCCAAGATTTTCACTTAAGACTTTCCTGTTTCTCTATCAGTGTTTACTTTGTCTGCTATGGTTCTCACAGTCAGCTGATGATTCTGGCGCACAATTTGACCAATTTTTGCAATGTTTTCGTCAGGTCTGCTCATTATTGGCTGCCCTGACCTCTCTTCGCCAGTGACACAGTCTCTCCCCTCAGAAAAACATTTAATACATTTGTACACTGGCATTTCCTTCATGGCATTATCCCCATAAACTTGGACTAACATGTCCGTGATTTCACTTCCACTCTTGCCAAGTTTAACAAGAAATTTAATGTTTGTTCATTGCTCTAATTCAAGCTCAGACATTCTCACGACTGCACACAAAAACATGCAACAACAATAGAATGCCACTCAGCAAGACACCACCACACATCAACAGGAACACAGCTGTGAGGCACTGATATACCAGGGTTATGAAACCTTACCGAGCTGTTTGTACAGTGCTGCCAGTGTAAGCACATGGGGGCAAGTTCACGATCTTGTCATACCTCATACATGGACAGTTATTCTACATATCCCTGTATGTTATATATGATACATCTGTCACCTATACACATGCATGTAGTAACTATACTATATTTCCCTGTGTGTTATATATGATACATTATATGTGCTATCTATACACATACATGTACAATTATTCTACATATAACTGTATGTTATATATGATATATATGCCAGCATCTATACACATACATATTACTATACTATATATACATGTATGTTATATATATATGCAGTTTATTGTTTTTTTGTTCATTTATTGTCTTTTATTTTTTATTGTTTTTCTCCCTCCTTTAAAATGTGAGCTCCATGAAGACACTTCTTTTGTTTTGTTCACTGCTGTATTCCTGGGGCTTGGAATAGGTTCTGAGACGTAGCATAGCGACCCTCAATCAGTGTTTGAGGAAAGAAAGAAGAGAGAAAGGAAGAGGGGATGGGAGTATGCGAGGAAGATAGATGATAGATAGACAGACAGACAGACAGACAGACAGACAGACAGACAGATAGAGTTAGAGAAGGGAGATAGAGAAGGGAGAGGAAGTAGAAGGTAGAGGGAGAAAAAGGGAAGGAAGTAAAGGAAGGAGGGAGGGAGGGAGGGAGGGAGGGAGAAAGGTTGGTTCATATTTCCAGCCTATAGTTACTTAAGCACCCCTAATAACTGGCACTAAAACTGGTTGTTTCTGCAATGTCAGAAAAAGATATTTTCTACAGATAGCCAAGACAAAAAGATATTTCAAATGGAAATCCAGGTTTCTAAAGAGTGGCAATTAGGGGGGAAAATGTTAGGAAATAATTTGGAGGGGCTTTCAATTTGATGTGAGAGATTTTCGTTAGAACAGATGTATATGAAACATCTGAAGCTAAAAAATACTGGAGACAGAGGAACAATTAGCAAATGTGCAAACGGCTTGAAACCCCAGGATAGACATTCATAAATAGGCCCAAAGAACTCCCTATGAAAAGGGTGAAAAAAAACAAAACAAAACACCTTGCACCACTCCTATTAAAAGCTTTCACCCAAAGCTGGAGATGAGGCTGTCTCGTTAGCCAGGGGCCTTATTGTACACGGCCTATTAAAAGGCTTCCGGAACACAGGCAGGAGGCAATTGGGGGAAGCAAGTGGGTTAGCACTCATTTCAGAAAGTCCTCCCCCAGCCCCACGTGCTACTTGGAAATGGACAGCCCTGTTTTAGCGTGATTATTCTCTGTATTACCCACATTTGCATACATGCGTTTTGGCTCCAGGCAGGGAAATATTTGTAAGTATCACCAGGTGCCTGAAAGGTATGCACTGTCTACAATATCCTACAAACTTTGTATTTCCTGTGTTCCCCAGTTCAATTAAAACAGTTTCTCCAATGAAGGTTCATTGATTTACTGTAATATCTGCCAAAAACTCAGCCAAGGCAAGACAGATTTCTAAGGCACAATATCCTGTTGATGAACAAAAAACGCCACAAAGTAACTGTCAAGTTCTGCTGACAGATCATTTTGCTCATGTTATGGAAGGCTTTTTCTGTTTTTAATTTTCTCCCCAAGTCTCTTTAAGATTGCTGCCATTGTGGTATAATCGATCATGTAATGTGTGCCATCAAAAGAACTGGGAAAAAATACACTGGTCTGAAAATCACATTGAAATTTAAGATGCTGGTAAGTTTTCCCTCAAAGAAACTACCATCTCTACTCTTCCAAGATGGAGTTAGTTCTGCAAGCGGTCAGGGGTGGGGACGTGCCCCAAACAGATCTGGCCATATTGATGGTGAGAACATCAACGTTCCACGGCTCCAGAAGGACAGACAGAACCTCAGCTGCCGGTGAGCATGAGTCCTGACAGTGAGAAGGTGATTGGAGGTGGGCACCCTCAGCCCTGGGGATAATAGCCAGACACAGAACCCACTCCAGGCACCTGGGGAAGGACGGAAAGGTTCACAGGCTACATGGCATTCCATCCAACTGACAGAAAGGACTTTTTTTTTCACTTATTTTAAAGAAATCACAAAGTCAGAGGGTCATCAAGACACATCCTGAACCAAATGCGTTCTGAGAGCTGTGAGTTGGGCAGAAACCTTACTCGCATGTTTATTCTTGAGAAGCACACATACACACCGGCCTGATAGAAAGGCCACGGCTCAACAGCTCATGTAAAGTGAACAGATCAAGTAAACAGAAAATGCAGGAAACGAAAATGGGACATTTTCCTTCTCCCTCTAGACACTTACCTCAAATTCCCCTCTTTGTTTTGACGCTGAAGGTCACAGCTACATTTTTCTAATATAAGAGTTAGAAGTAGTTGAAAGTAGGTCAGTGACTGTCCTACTTGCTGTGACATGTTTGGGAATGCCATGGGAAAGGAAGGAAGGATGGCACACTCACTGAAAGAAAATGACAACCAAGGAAAAAGCTTCTTGGGCCTCACAAGGATGTGCGTCCCTGCTGTGCTGCGCTGGAAACCCTGGACCTCTGGTGGATGTGTTCTGAGGAAGGATCTGCTGTCACTGCACTGAACCAAATGACTTCCTTACCCCTACAACCATATGCATCCTTTGGCCACCATCCTCCTCGCACACGGCACATGCCCACCAGCCAGCCCTGCATCACGATGTTTTACCAGCCTTTCCTGTAACATGGCATGCCTGGTATTGCCAGCTTTCATTTTCTCTCTCCTCTCGGGCGGGAAGTCTCTGGGAAGCTCATGGATGACCAGTGAGCAAAGCCACTGCTGGTTTACAGTGAGCATACGGCTCCTTCCTTTTCTCCACGCTTCATATATGTTTGCTGAGAGCTGCAGTCTGGCTCTCTCCCATTACCTCACAGGATTAGCATGAGCAACTAACACAAAAACTAAGATGTATGGTGTGCAAGTGCATGAGGCAGCGGGCACCGCAGCGGTCGATAATGCACATTTCTGGTACCAGGTTGTGCCGGGGCTGGGCAGCAGACCACTGGTGTGGAGCCAGGCTCTCCAGGCTAGGTGGCAGGGAGCACACGCACAGTCAGTCACTGTCTGAACACATCCCGAGAGTGGGCAGAGGTGTTGTTCTTGCAGCTGCATCACAGGTCCCAGCTGGCATCACAGGTCCTGTCACCTGCTCTCCTTCCAAGTCCTATCCCTGTTGGGACAGGGTCATTGAGTTACTCCAGCAGTGCTTGCTTTGCTGCTTTTTGCCTGGGATCTGGTATCCCTCCTGGGGCTCCTGTCCTGCCCGAGCCCCAAGCACCTCCCTTCCATCTGCTCTGTGAGGATGAATGTATGGTTCTGTTTGTGAGTGTTTTCCAGTTTTCCTCGTAAAGCTGAGGCTCTGTCTGTGTATCACCAGTCACCTCACCCAGTGGGTGGGAGTCCCCAGCCCGTAACATCTGACAGCTGGTTTCTCTGGAGCTGACCACTGGCCTGCATGTCCGATCTCAGTCTCTGCTCTTCACTTTACCCTTGATGTCCATCAGAATCACACTACCATCCTGTCTCAGATGCTCTCAGCTGACTTTACTTCCCCTCTGAAACATGTCTGCTCTGATCCCCATTCTGTACCCACCACATGTCTGCCTGACCCCTACTAGGTCTCAGTAAATACCTACTAGCTGCAAAAAACAATGGAACAAAGAACATAATACATCGGATGATTAGTTCAGATCTTCATTCAACTGGAACTTTCTGAAAGGTAAGACCACTGCATTGATTATCTAGTTCCAGCTAGCATTTCAATAGAAATCTAAAAGAACCACAGTATGTCTACTCCTCCATAAACAAGACGTCCACTCACTCAGTTGCCAGTATTGTATAGTGCTGCTACAGGAGTGCATAAATGGTGTGCCCTTCAGGTAGACAGGAGACGGGCATGCATGCGGCTTCTAGAACCTTCCTCAGTGCTTCTATCCTCAGTCACAGTGTCGATAGCTCTTGTCCTGGGAAGAACACTATGCAGGTGCCCATATCTACTCAAAGAGGACTATAGCTTAGACAAATAAAACTGATCTGGTGCTTATCTAGCTCAACCATATCTGCCATTTACAGATAGACATAAAAGGTAGTAGGTGGCAATCAGACGCAAGCCAGAAATGGGACAAACGCTGAACAGCAGCAGATCACTCTGGGCACATTCCAAAGCCTTCATAAATCAGTGAGAGAGAAAAATTAGCCCAGACACAGAATCCTAACAAGAATTATCTGTGTTCTACTGTTTGTGACCTAAGTAACAAGAGCTCCGACATAACAGCAGATAATCCAAGACAACCTAAGGTCTCCTCACTCGTTTTTCGTTTGGATCATTAAAATGTGGTCTTTAGTTATGGTAATCATGCCACATTTCAGAAGCCATATTATATTAGATGGTTGTATATAGCACAGGTATGCCTGTCATTTTACCTC
Source organism: Rhinolophus sinicus (assembly GCF_036562045.2). Lineage (NCBI taxonomy): Eukaryota > Metazoa > Chordata > Mammalia > Chiroptera > Rhinolophidae > Rhinolophus > Rhinolophus sinicus. Next base: position 195,869,862 of record NC_133753.1, on the reverse strand, counting down.
CCATGAAGTGTACCCTGGCTCGATCCATCACGTTTTCCCTAATGCCAAGTGATAACAACTGTGGGTGCTAATCTCCAAAGAAGGCCCCAGACAAACCCATCACCCTACAATCACAATTTGTGTAGTTCTCCCACCAGCATTGCACAGTGCTGGCCTATGATTCATTTTATCCAAAATAATGTTTTGGAGATGACGCTGCACCAGTTCTGTGCCTAAACCTAGGGAGGCCTGGCAGTCTCTCCTTCTGTGCCCCATGGAGCCTTGAGTAGCTCAGAGGAAATTCATCTACTGACTGGGAAGACCCTGGGGAGAGGTACTGGGGGCTGCACAGAGGACCTTGGGCTGCGTATGTGTGTCGTGTTTGTGTCTACACTGTTACATTACCATGTTACATATGCTATAAAATAAATACTAAAATGAGATCTACGAAGAAGAATGTCGACACCAGCTCTCCTGCTTCCTCTGCACGCCGGCCATGACGTTGTGTTCCCACTGTGGAAATCTGCTGCTCCATGAGCAAGCCCTGCACACGTAACTGGGACACCCGTTAATGTCATCATTAGCCTCTCTTTTTCCAGCTTGGTTAACAACTGACACATGTGACTTCTTCATTCCTTCTTTCTAAATTCCTTCTGTGTTGACATCAGAATATTCATTATGGTCCCATATTCATGTGGTACCATTATTTGGGACAACACAGGCTTTCCTCCAGATAAGCTGACAGCATTCCCTTCCTGCATGTTTGTCTCCAGGCCACAGCACCTTTTGTCAGACTCAACTTTGTGAAACCCGAATTGCTCTTCCCAGACGAGCATGGAGATTGAGACAGGAGTGGGGAGCCTAGCAGCAGGGTGGGACCATGCTGTCTGACACACGCAGGGCCTCAGAAAGTGTACAAGAAAGCACCTGCACCTTCCTACCTTCTAGAATCAGGATGAATACAGGATCTGAACTGCACTTCTTTCTGCCCACTGTTGATGTTCTACTCCCACGTGGTACTGCTCTGCTCCCATCTCCTGCTCTACTACGACCATGAAAACTGGGTGTAGGATGGGGAAAGCGAGCAGAGGCTCACTTCTCTTTCAAGGATCTGGGCTCTGCTTTGAACAGTCAGTGATTGAGATTGCTAACAGAATGCTTGTTAACTCCCCTGCTTCTAGTTCGTAGGAGGGGCAGTAGTCACTTGACCTCCTCAGGAACACTGAGGGCCTGTGTCCCAAAGCAATGAATCTTATTAAAGGAAAAGGGAAAAACTAACAAACAAAATTACCACCAAACAACACAGAATGATGTTGTATTTAGAAAATCTTAATGAATCTACTAACTAAGGCTGCAGGATACAATGACAATGTAACCTAAATCAATTGAATTTTATATACTAGCAATGAAAACTTGGGTGTAGAAATTAGTTCCATGTACAGGTCATGAAAATATGTGATGTATAAAGGTAAATTTAATAAAACATATATAAGATCTGTGCACTGAAAGCACCATCACTGAGCAAAATAAAGACCTCAATAAATGGAGATGTATACCATGTTCATAGATCAGAAGACTCAAAATTGATAAGAAGTCAATCGTCTAGAAGCTAATCTACAATTCAATGTAACTTCAATCAAAATATGACAAGATGTTTTGTAAAGTTGAGAAGCTGATTCTTAAATTTATATGAAAATGCAAATAACCTGGAAGAGACACAACAATTTTGAAAAAGAACAAAATTGAATTCCCCACACTATTTGATTTAAAAATTTACTATATATAAAGTTGCAGTAGTCAAGACAGCATTGGCATAAATGTAGACATACTGAACAATGAATCAGAAGAAATGTTGAGAAATAAACCATATGTACATTTTCAACAAGATACTAGAGCAACTCATTGGGGAAGAGGATGAACTTTTCAACGACTGGTGCTAAAACACTCGGTCATCCAGATAAAAAAATAAATAAACTTGGTCCTTAACTCATACTGCAAAAGGTCAGCTCAAAACGAATAACAGACCTAATCATAACAGCAACAACTGTAAAACCTTAGAAGAAAACATAGGAAAAAAATATTTGTAACTTTCGAAAAGTCCAGGATATTAAATAGAACACAGAAAGCACAAACTGTAAAAGAATAATAATGTATGTTAGATTTGATCAACATTAAAAACTTTCACACTTCAAAAGAAAATAAAAAGGTAAGTCACAGGTTGGGGAGAAATGTTTCAAAAACACATATTCAGTAAAGTATTTCTAGCCAGCTCTCTCTCTCTCTCTCTCTCTCACACACACACACACACTTGATTCAGTAATTAGGAAACAATCTAATTTTTAAATTGGACAAAAGATTTGGACAAACATTTTGCCAAAGAATATATATAAATAGCAAACAAATATATGAAAAGATTCTTACCATGTTGAGTCATTAGGAAAATGTAAATTAAACCACGAATGGTTAAAATTTAAAACACTGACAATGCCATGTGGTGTCAAGGATTTAGAGCAATCAGAACTCTCTTACATTGCTGGTGGGATGGAAATGGCACAGCCATTTTGGTCAAAAGTTTGGCAGTATCTTAAGAAATTCAACATACATAAGATCTAAACATTCCACTCCTAGGTATTCCCCCAATAAAACCATATGTGCACATAAAACTGTGTTTCTATATCTTCCTAGTAATTTTATTATTGTAGCCAAAACATGAAAAAATCCAAGTGTCCACCAACAAGTGATTGATAAACATTGTAGAACATCCATAGAATGTGTGTAATAAAAAATGTACAAATCGCTGATATAGGCCACAACGTGTTTGAATCTCCATAGTCTTAGGCTAAGTGAAAAACACGTGGGCACAAAGGGCTGCATACTCTATATTCCATTTATGAGACAATCTAGAAAAGGCAAAAGCATAGAAGTAGAAAACAGATCAGTGTTTTCCATGTGTTGGAGGTTGGGGAGTGGGACTCATCACTAAAGGCACAGAGATATGTTTGGAGGTGAAGGAAAAGTCCAATATCATGACAAATGCCCTAAAAAGAGACACAGAGAGAGGGAGAAGGTTGTGTGCAGATGGAAGCGAATATCGGAATTTTGTGGCCACAAGCCAAGGACCACCAGGAGCCACCAGAAGCTGGAACAGGCAGGAAGGACCCTCCCTGGAGCCTTCAGAGAGAGTATGGTCCCACTGACACCTTGATGTCAGACGGTTAGCCTTCAGAACTCCGAGAGAATAAACTTCTGTTGTTTTAAGTCACCAAGTTTGTGGTAATTTGTTCTGATGACTCAGAAAACTAATACATTGCTCCAGAGAAAATGATTGGAATTCAGCTCTATAGTAGGGCCTATTTGGGGAGCCAAATACATGAGAACGTTGCAGCCCAACATAAAAACAGATGAGAGCTGATATGTTTATGAAACACAGTAGCCCTCCCCTTATTTGGACCCCTCGTGGATGCCTAAAACCGCAGATAGTACAGCACCCTGTGTACTCTATTTTTTCCTATCCACACATCCCTATAATAAAGTTTAATTTATAAGTTAGGCACAGTAAGAGATTAACAACAATAATTGATAATAAAATAGAACAATTATGACAATATACTATCATAAAAGTTATGTGAATGTGGATATAGTGTCTCCTCTCTCTCTCTTTCTCTCTCAAACTACCTGGAATTTCCCATTTAATATTTTTGGACCATGGTTACTGCAGGTAACTGAAACACGGAAAGCAGAACTGCAGACTAGGGGACTGTGGCACGTTGTAAGAGCAGCAATCCCTGAGAACCCAGCCCTCCTGCCTGTGTTAATTAGAGGTCATGGCAGCTCCCACACGGGGCATGTTCCACATCATTTAGGCATTGATGCATTTGGAGGCGGAAGTGCCCGCCATGTGGCTGCAAAGGATCAGGGGCTTTCTGTGGGAGCCTCAGTCGGGTGGTCAGGAGAATGCCTGTGTAGCACTGGAATAGTAACTTAGTGTGGGTTCCAGGTATGTGCGAATGTACTGTCATTCGTCCCATCATCCCATCCCGTTAGCCTCGTGGCTCCCATGTCAAGCCACCTCCTCTCTTCTAGGACACGTTTTATTAGGTTTTCAGCTTAGATGTCCTCCCCACTCCCCTGACAAATGCATCATCCCGTGGAACAGATGCAAGTAGAGACACAGGCTGAGCAGGGCAGGAGGGCCTTACCATTCCTTTCTTCTGTTAACTGTCTCATCTTCCAGCTGGGTTCACCTTCGCCTGCCGAAATGGCAGTGGGGCTGAGGCTGAGGACCCCTGACTAACGTGACCTTAGGCCTCATCAGCCTCTGCCTCACCAGCAGCCCCACTCAGTGGTTGAGGTCGTGCTCCTCAGCTCAACCAAGAGAAACCCCAGACCCACCTGGCACCAGAGACATGACACCCTCTCTTAACCTTTCAGCTTAAGAGACCTGTATTCATGTGGCATCATTTGCATCAACTACAAACTACAGATAAATCACAAGGGAAAAGGAGAGGGGGAAAATGGAATGCTCTTTCCAGCCACTAACTGTCCAACATCCTAGGACTTTGTTCTGCCAAGTGATGTTTGCTCCACCTGTGTGGTCATGCAGGTGGCAGAGAGGATTGAAGAAGGGTGTCTCTGTGACCTGGGCAAGAAGGCAACCAAGAAAGGATCTGGAATATCGTGGCTGACTTGGAACGTTATTCCTTCAACCTTTACTGAGTACCAACTACGCGTGACCTAGGCCCTGTGGATAAATGAAAACCAGTGCCTCCCTCGGCCCCTGCAGGCTAGTGGGGGAGAACTCAGAACAACGCTCGCAGGATGAGGGCCATGCGAGGAGAGCCAGCCGGTGAGGGACAGGATGGAGGCATGTCTGGGGGAGGGCATAAGCTCGGGTGGGGTGGGCCTCTCAGACTAGGCCGGACTCTTTCTGCTGGGGACTGGGCACCACTTACGAGGTCCTGAAGGGTGGTCCAATGACGCCAGTCACTGTCATGGCGCATGGCATTATTCAGTCCACCCAGAACCACTTAACCACAGCTCTGCCCACCTTGGTATCGTGTAAAGATGACACCCACCCATAGTATTTCCCGGCACCCTATCATACTGGGCCATCTGGGAGCCTGTTTTTCAAGGCCTGGCTTGGTTCACCCATTGTCAAGACTCAGTCCACAGTCACCCAGCAGCCACACAGCAGGTCACAGCCAGCCCTGCCTAGGTGGCTGGCATTTAGCTCACGGCTTTGCTTGCTCCCAGAAGCTACACTTAGCTGGAAAAAAACACAGCTGAAAGAAAACAGTTAAAAATCGAAAAGAGCTTAAATCAGCAGACATCCGTGGGACTGCTGCATGCTTCAGGACAGCTTTATCTCAGCGGTTCGGTTCATGCCCTTTGGTTGTCGGCAATTTCAAGGTTGATGGGGTAGCAACGTCAGACATTCCTCCCAATTGTTGTCGAGTTCCGCCTGTGTTGTAGCAGGAGCGCACGGCTGCTCGAGGAAGGAGCAGGTTTTATGTTTGTCTCCCACCTCATTTGGTCCTATGAAACCTTTCCATGGCCCTGTTCCCCTCTCGGGACTAAGCATGCCACTGTGTCATTCCCCTGCACCAGGCCCTGTGGTAAGAAACCCACCGGAACAGAGCCTCTGCATTAAATGTACAGAGAGCTGTGGCCACTAGAATGTCCCCAAACCTTGCCAGAATGTGATAGATTTGGGCCAATCCCTCTCCCATCTCCGTACTGTTACGTTTCCAAGGCTTTGGCCCTGAGACTAAAAGGTGTCAGTGACAGCGGGCGGGGGTTGGGGGAGCGATGGGGGGACCTGGTTCTGCCTCTGCCCCAGTGTGGGAACTTAGATGACCTCCCAGCCTCTCCAGTCCCCATTTCCCCATCTGTCCTCCCAAGTTGACTGATTGGAAAGGCCCATTGCAAGGTGTGGAGCTCTGTAGATACATAAAGCACCTCCATTATAAATTCCAGCTCCTCCCTCAGCTGGCATCCGGGGACCCTCTACATGCCTGCCTGTCCGTGGCCCCGAGCCCAAGCTGTTAAGGACTGTGCAGTTCCGATTTCCCACATAACCATGTGCCGTATCGAGTCCCGCTGCATCACATCACTGGCTCGGCCTGCGTCCTTGTAGCATATAGTGATCTGCCATTTGTTGGGCACTTCCTGTGCATGTTTAAGTTTTTATTGAGGGAAATGCAGTGACAGAAATCATACATGTAGAGAAAGTTCTCCAAAGATACACACCAGTGTTAGGACAGTTTTCCTCTGGGCGTGGAGAGTGGACAAGGAATAGTTTTAACTGAATAGCCTGTTGCAGGGTTAGGTGTTTTATAAGACAGAGTTCACGTGTATACATGTATGTGTATGATACACACACATATATACACACATACCTGCATGTGTATTTTGTGTACTACTTCATATATGGCACAGCTGTTTAAAAGACAGAATAGAAGCAGCGTTGCCACGCTCTGACGGCTCCACCACTAGAAGTGAGTTGTGGGACAGCTTCTAGTCCCAGGAGGCTACATTTAGACTTTAAATTGGTCTTAAGATTGGTGACAATGAGGAGATGTCAGAGGCGGCCCTTTCTCTCTTATGTAAATGGCACATAGGGCTTCCCATGGAACCTCAGGGGAGTCAGGGAAGACCACCACCAGCCTCCAGCGGTGCTTAGCTGCCTGTGGGCCCCTAGACCCCCGGTGAAGGCTCAGTGACAGGGAGGTCACCCCTCATGGCCCCACCTAAAGCTCCCACAGCAGGCTCTCAGCTGCATCCTGTGTGCAGGATGCTAAGTGCCTGAAACCTGCCCTGGTCCTCACCTTTTCCTCCTCCTGACTGAGCCCACATCCAGCCCCTCGGCCTGCCCTCCAGTCTCCAGTGGACCTTCTCTGGGGGTCTTGTCCACCTCAGCACTGTGGCTTCCAAGCCTGGCTTTCTTCCTCTGTACTTGGGGACCTTGGGCAAGCCAAGAGACCTCTCTGAGCTTTGGCCTGACTTTCTGAATTTGAAAATGGAAGCCACGAGCCAGCAATCCCCCTGCCTCCTGCAGCAGCAGCTAACTGCCAGGAGTTCACCAGGCAGAGTTGGTCTGGAGTCCGAGGGAGGATGGAAATGAGTCACAGACGTCGTCACCCCCTTATCTAGACCTCACTTTTCCAAAGACATCTGCCATCTACTCCTTAATCCTGTTATGGGTTTGTCCCCTGGGCGAGATCACAATGATTTAGCTCCTCAGCCTCCATCTGTGCCCCACGGTCATGAGAGACAATTAGAAAAGCCCTTTCCTTCTTCTTTTCAAGGACAAAATAAAGGCAGACTAGGGCCTGAGCCAGCCTGAAATCCCAAAGGAGATGATAAATTCTCAGAGGAACCGATTAATAAGAGAGTGAGTCAAACTGCCAATATTGACGGGGCCCGATTTTAACATCAAACTGCTGGGGCCACACGGGCTCCTGAATCAACCAGGACAGTTCCCGAGGGACTGTCAGAATTCCAGACCGAATCTAGATTTCATCATCCACTTGAGGATATGAAACAGCCATTCATGTGACGTTTGCTGAATTCCTTGTGTGCTGGATATTGGAGACACAGAGGACAGAGGCAGATAAAAAAGGAGGGTGTGGAGATAGTAAATTAATGTCAAGTATAATAACTTTGAAGAGCCCATGTGCATTCATTCATTCATTCATTCATTCATTCATCAGTGAGTCCTCACTGAGTGCTTACGTACCAAACATCAGCTTCCATTTATCCCGCCATACTTCTGCCTTTCTCCATAGGTCTGATCATCTTCTAAAATACAGGTTGATTTTTGCATTTACTGTGCCTCTTTTTAATTGTGTGTGTCCCTCGGCTGGAGTGTAGACCACAGAAGGCAGGGACTTTTGTCTGATTCATTCATTGATGTTTCCCAACCACCTAAAATATAGCACATGGTAGGTATATGTGAACATTTCCTAATAAATTAAATTCCTCTCCAAGGCTGGAACCATAGACAAAACGTCCAGTGTGTCTGCAGCGCTGAGACCTCCTTTCTTCCAAGTCTTTGTTCCGGCCGGGTCTCTGATCCAGAAGCTTTGCTGCTGCGTTCTGCAGCTCTGCTCAGTCTTTCTGGACCAAGGACAGCTTGGGTGGATTCTCCCTAGATTTGGTCCTTTCCCACAGTACTGCATGCTAAACATAGCCTGCATTGAAAAGATAAAATCACTTTCTGGAGGTGTGTTTCCATTCTTGAAATTCAAAGCAGACCCTGTTTCCCTGTGAGACTTCCAGAAGGCCTTTGTTATTTAGGTTTGAAAACACCTTCAATGTGACCAGTGCCTGACCCGGAGGTGGGGGAGACTGGGCTCTGGAATCATGCAAGACGAGCGCTGACTTACTGGTGGTAAAGCCCCACTTGACATCACGCGTGCTATTTCTTCCAGGACCCTGAAAACCAGCTATTCGTTTCAAATCTAAAAGATGGAATTTTCCAACGTGCTGCAGTTGATGTAACCTTGTGCTACTGTTAAGTATTAAACTGTTTGGTGCTGAACTTCACAGAAAAGCAAAACAAACAAAGCTGCTCTCTATAATGAGATGGAACTTATATCGAGGCTGCTATCGTCCTTTGTTGGACAGTATGTTTCGTCTGAATTTCAGGTCATCAAATTTGCTTTAGCAAACTATCTAGTTTTAATAAGTACAAGCCATGAGTTACATTTCGGGAAACCAATGCATACAGCATTCACATATTATATATATATTATTAATTACACAATCTCCATGGTGCTTAGGGAAGTAAAATAAAGAGATCAGCTTTGTGTTACTGTAATGATGCTCAAACCTGGGGAATGTTTTTAGTGAGATGGACTTCTCAGGAACTTACAATGTAACATAGAGTGCTTTGTCTCGCTTAGTCTGGAGACAGGTCTTTGAATTCTCAACGGGGTATGCTGCACCTCTCCTGCCTACATCCTAGACCGATGAGGTTGACCTCATATTCTTTTCAGGAAAGAGTTAGCCCTCCATTACTTAGTTCACAACCACCTCAGTTAAGCACACCAAGCGCTAGGGAGACATTCACATCATTTTTATAAAACAGGCCGACATGTGAAGACAAAAGGACTTTAGACTCAGGCCTGGACCATGCACTCAAACGCTGAGCTTCCTCATTGAACACATTCTTTGAGATTACTGAGGAAAGTTTAACACTGAAAGTTGCTGATATTACGCTAAACCAAACAAGAGCTAGATATTCTGCTGTAAACTGAAGCCAAAGTCTGTTCCTAAGTCCTGCTTTATATACAATTCTTGCCCTAATGTGTTTTACATGTAATTAATGCATCAAAGTTTTCCTGCTAATTGGAGATACTCCTATTTTGAAACGAATGTTACATAAAGACTGCTTCATAAATGTATAAAACAAACCAGGAGTTCTCTCTCCCCTCAGAGAATATCTGTATTTTTAACTCAGCTCTTGAATAATGCCCATTTCCCTATGTGTGGGCAGGGCTCCAGTCCCAAGTCCAGGCCCTGACCATCCGCAGGCCTGAGGGCAGAAGTGTGCACTGCCCTCACCTGTCTCTCTCTCCGCAGAGGCCCGCCATCTTGCTGTGCTGTCCTGCGACCCTGCTCCCAGGCTTCTGGAGAACCATAACGAAAGGTGCCCTTGGCTCCCTGAGAAGGTTCCTTCTGAATCACTGCCTCAGTGACCTGGTGAACCATCCATGTGTCAGCTCCAGAAGCTGAAGCTGTCTATCTGACCGCTGTTCCCAGCTTCCGTCTCATACCCAGTCTCCTTATATCTAAATCTGCAGCTCAGAGGTTTGGAGTCAACTCTACTGTGGCGGGTATCAGTAACAGCATCCTCCGTGTGCCTTAGAGGGAGGAACAAGCATCTATAAAGTACCAGGTGCCTGGGATACAAGGAGCATGTATCAGAGAGACTCAGAGGGGGTAAGTAAGTGTCCCAAGGTCACACAGCGGGTAAGTGAAATGGGTGTGATTTCATATCCAGTCTCTGTAAGTAGCTGGACTCGTTCCCATAATAGCACTTCCTTGCGTCAAATCCCTTCAGTGATGCACATGCATGACCATGACACCATTTCACAAAGAAGCTAAGAGAAATCAGACAGTGACTGAGCAAGCACCCAGGCCTGCATTGTTCAGACAGGCCCTTCATTTGTGATTGATGTTAAGCAACTGTTCAGAATCCCACCCCGACCCAATAGGCAAGGATCTTAGGCCAAAGGGCCACCTTTCTCCCCCCATCATGCGTGTTGGAAAAAACGACTCCCTTTCTTCATCAGCCGTTCCTCTTTTTGGGAGCAACTTTGGGGATAGGATGGAATTGCCTGGTTGAAAGTCACCATTATTTACAAACACCCTGTCAAGTTAATGACAGAATCAGGAAAAAATGCACAATAATAACAAGAATATCCATCTTTTCAGAAGGCTAAAATGCGACTTAAGAAACACATGCGTCGTACAGTTAAGAGAAGGCTCTAGCACAGTGTCTTATGAGAAGACAGACAACCCTGTGAGAACCGTCGGGCACTATTGTTAATACTGTGAAAGGCAGGTTAGCTGGACAAAGGGAACGACAACCTCGAAGGGGATAGCAGGTGTGTGGGGTGTCCCAAGAGAGGAAGGAAATGTGAGTCTGTTTTTAATGTGATTAAATAAGTTTGTGTGAAACAGCCGACCTCATCACTGTGGAATGAAGAAACAAATCCAGGAGCTCTCAGCTGGCATAGCAACGTCCAGGGTGGTCTACCCTCACTGCGGCACTGCTCACAGATGCACAGATTTGAAAGAATCCAAAAGAGGTGTGTGTGTGCGTGTGTGTATGTGTGTGTGTGTGCGCATGTGTGTCTGAGTGTGTGTGTGTGTGTCTGTGTGTTGCAAATATCTGAGTAAATACGAATGTAAAATATAAAAGTATAGGATTTTTTGCATTTGAGTACAGTGGACCAAATTCAGCCTCTCTCTCTCTATGCACATGTAAACATGTAATATACACAGATATACCACAAATATGTACACCACATATATGCATATACTACATATGTACATGTATATATAGAATATGTACGTGTACAATATATGTAATGTGTATATTATGTATTACGTATATACATACATACGGATATTTATATTTATACATTTAGAAAGCAAAAAAAAAAAACTATTGTGAAAAGACACAAACAGGCATGCCTCCCTTCTTGTCTCCTTTTCTCTCTTGCCTCAGTTTCCTTTTTTTCCATTCCCTGCTCTCCCTGAGCCTTGACTAACTGACAAATCACCATTCTTGCAGGATCCGTTCTCAAAGATACTTTTCTGACAGTTCTCAGGATGGGATCAGCTCCCGTGATTCCAAGCAAGTGACAGGAAAGCCAGAATAACATCCAACTGATGGAAACACAAGTCTAGCTGCAGTTAAGATGAAACCTCTACTTGAACCAAACCATGAGGACACTTAGTCGTCAACTCCCCGTGTGCTCTGCTTTCACTCAGAAAGGTGCCCATCATGTGCATCAACTGAATAAAATCTTTAAGCCCCATTTGACTCATTTAAGCCATTTTCTTTGACACTCTTACCTTGAAATGTACCTGTGGTTTGTTTTAATTAAGGGTGTTAAGACACACGAACATGCAAATGCCTATCATGATTGTTTTTATACTCACAGCTCCCTGGAAACAAGAGGCACACCGGGCCACACACGGCCACACGGGGAAGCACCAGAGCATGGGGGGCAGCGGGAGCAGGAAACAAGCAAAATCCTTGATTTTGGTTTCCAGAAGAAGGGATGGGTAAGGCAGCGTGGGCGGGCTCCAGATTGGCGAGTTGGAATTATTTCAGGGGCTCCAGAGTATCGGGGCTGTTCCTGATTGTGGGCTACCCGGCCCTGGGGGGATTACTCAGAGGAATCGTGCCTCCTGGGTGTAAAATCCAAATCAAGAAGATAGTTAGCATTCTGGAGGTCAGATTGGATAGTTTTCATATAACAAGTATGCTTACAGGGCAGGCCTTTGCTATGCTAAGAATTAGCTAACCCTGGGAGGGCAGGCTCTCTAGCCATCAAGGCTCCAAAGATGTAAAAACATCACTTAACAAACAAAAACAAACAAACAAACCAAAAACCACACGATTAGTACAAATAGGAAATGAATGTATTGGGAGCTAAACGAGGAAAAGTAGAAAGACATGATTAAGTTCTTCTTGGAAGAGACTGTTTTTAAGCGAAAGTTTAAAAATGGAGTAGGCACAAGAAGGCACACAGTAGGAAGGAAAAGAATTCTAGATTTGGAGGAGAGCTTATCGGCTCATCCCGAGGTAGCCTGGACGGGCGTAGAGGGTGTTTGGGGGCGGGAGGGACACAGGCTGATACCTCCTGGAGGTCTTTCAGCAAGTGAATGCTCCTAGCATGTTTTGTTTAGATATATAAATATCAGTATTAGGAAAGACAAACGTGTAGAATTACTAATATTTTTATTTTGTATTGGCAAAAACATTCCACAAAATTTATTTCATCCAATTTATAATTATCATTGCTATTATTATTACTATTTACAAAAAAAAATGTCAGAGGTTGAAAACTATATGCCTTGTAATTTATTAATGAATAATTTGCAGAGGTATCAAAACCTCTTTATAAAAATTATATCTTTAAAGATGAACTTGATAGAAATAACGGCCTCAAACAATTCTCAATGACAGAAGGATAACTGGGTAAATTTCATATGTACAATAAGTTACTGATGGATCAAACCTTCAGTATAAAATTTTCACAGAATAAAATTCATCCCGGCATAAATAATTTTAGTAAAAAATATATACACTCTGTTTAACAAGACCATATATAATTGGACAGATTCGTAAACTGTGCTGTGTTCAGATTCAATCTGGGTTTAAGGAGATAAGCTCTAGGAAACACTTCATCAATAAGACTTCTTGGGTGATGGTGTTAACCTGATAAGAATGTTTTATCCTGAACACAAAGTCCAGACATTCTTAAGATTAAAGCCTTGGGTTGGAAGTGTCTCAGAATCCTCCTGTGGCCACCAGCTCTGGCTCTAATACAGGAGCTGCTGCCACAAGCCAGGGACCAAAGGAAGCGGGGACACTTGACCTCCTTCTACAACAGGGAAATCTCGTCCCAACTCCAGCTTACAGCGGATGCAATTCTGGTGGTCACATGCATACATGAGGCAGAGAGGAAATCAGAGAAAAAGAACGCAAGACCTTGGGTTCCCCGAGGAGCTCTAAAATGAGCTGGCATGGAGGATGCTTAACGGTCTCGTCCGTGATCACCCGCCAAGTCTAGGAGCTGTGGGCCCGGACTCTCCCGGGGACCCGGCACTGGCCATTCCTGCCACAGAGACAGATGCTTCCTTAGCTAATTGAATGTCCACAGGAGCTCCTGATCCCTGCTGGTATATTCATTAGTTAGTCTGGGGCAGAGACGAGGGTGGTCAGCAGTTCATTCACACAGCAGGTGGACACGGTGCCTTGGCATTGGAAAATGGCTGCCTACAAAATGCCACATCCCTAAAACTCCAGAGGGACACACAGAACATTACACGGAAATGAATAGGTCTTCCAAAGCCAGCTCCCGGTTTTACAGAGAAAGAAGGAGGAACAACAGAAAGCTAGAATTCTCCAAGGTTGCCCACCCAGCCGGTTACCAGACATTGGGCCCCCATGCTGAGGTTTGCTACCCCCTTTGCCAGCTTTAAGCCTCACAATCCGGGGGCTCTGCAGCTGTTCCTGCACCCACTACACACTTTCTTTGAACGGTGAATAAACACACATGCTCACATAAACACGTGCCCTTGAACATACACACACTTTCTTTAACATACACACACATATGGTATTTTTCAGCTATATAGCTGCCACTGTGATTGCTAAACACAAAAAGTGTCACTGAATTCGTATCTTTTATGATAAAGTATTTTCTCAATTAGTGTTTATCACAACTATACCATCTCATAAATTCCCCCCAAATTGGTGATGTTACAGAGCAGGTTCTACTGGAAACATTCAGAAGCCACTGCCCTGACTGCTCCCCTAACTCTTACTCATTCCCCATTCTGAAAGACACAAGACAAAATCAGATGAAAAGCAAGACATTCAAGAATTTCTTCCCTTTCTCCGTGTTAAATTATAAGATCATCTTTGTGGATTTTGTTTGCTAGCCCATCTGCATGACAAGCAGGGAACACCTTACATTTCTTCAGGAAAGGTAAGAATTGCTAGATTGACGTGGTCCCGTATCTGTGAATTACCATGTCAATGAGCACACAGGTATGCAAGAGAAAGTGGTTATTCTAGGAAGGATAAAATCTGGAACCCCAAACTATTCAAATCCTTTTTTAAATCACAAATTATTTTAAATGCATTTTTAAAATAGAACAAATAAAGGAACAAAGGCATAGGTGTTTTCATTATTTGCCATTTAGAATCTATTGTCTTCTACTATGGACAGAAGAATATGTGTCCACATAGAATATCATTTTTATTTTCGACAAACAATGTTTAGCCAATTTTGTCACAGAATATCTTTGGGTTGTGCAGTCTTAATGTGATGGATATATATTCTAGCATAGAACACCCCCAGACAGGTATAAAATTGAGAAGACAGTTGTTCACTATGTAACTATGTTTCCATCAAAGAAGGACCACATATATGACGATGGTGGCCCCATAAGATTATAATGGAGCTGAGAAATGTCTACCGCTTCGTGAAGGTGTAGCCATCATAACCTCGTAGCACAACACATTGCTGACATGTTTGTGGTGACGCCAGGGGAAACAAACCTACTGTGCTGCTGATACGTGAAAGTACAGCACATATGAGGTCTGATCAAAAGATACCGTGAATGTTTACATTTTTTAAAAAAAGTATTACAGTAAAAGACATATTGCCATTAACCCCCCTCAAAATACTGGCTCAAAACTGGAACACTGGAAGCTGCCATGGTGAAGGCGTGTTGCCAGGATGAGCAAGCCGAGAAGATTACATCACCCTCCGTCCGGTGCCTAGTGCTCTCCCTCTGGCACCCTCTTTGGTAGAGTCCACCAGGGAGCACCTGGCAAAGCAGAGACGTGGTTTGCAGAGCCCCAGCCTCAGAAACACAAAACAGAGGCCAGAAGGGTGACACGGCCACTTAACCACCAACCCAGTCTCAGAGAATGTCAGCATGCAGTGAGGGGC
The DNA here is from genome assembly GCF_036562045.2 of Rhinolophus sinicus. Classification (NCBI taxonomy): domain Eukaryota; kingdom Metazoa; phylum Chordata; class Mammalia; order Chiroptera; family Rhinolophidae; genus Rhinolophus; species Rhinolophus sinicus. Next base: position 195,854,674 of record NC_133753.1, on the reverse strand, counting down.
TGGGATCTGAACCCAGGTGTGTGCCACTCTAAACACACCTCCTGCTCATTTGATTTACTTTCCCTTGAGACAGATATTTAAGAATAGGTGAATGTGAACGGCTTTCTCCAAGAACTGCTACTGGAAGAACAGCAGTTTATTAAGAACAAAATCAAAGGCATGTTCGTAGTGACCAGTCTCATTAGCCAACTTTGGATCACGAATAAACATCTGATTGTGCGCCTTTGCAGAGACTATTTTCTATGCAGAGCTTAGTAAAAGAAATGTGCTAACAGAGGAATGGCGGCTAGAAAGCTGCTGACCCTCAGAATAAGGAGGAAAACACAGGGTACAAAAACCTAGTAAAGTCAATTAGTAGTTTTCAATCAAATAAAGATCAGGAATAAATAGAATTTAGGATTGCAACATGGGAAATTAAGTTAATTATCTAGAAGATGAAACGTTTTTATGATAGAACACCAATTAAACAATTCCTTTGGTAACAGATGAAACACCAGTATTGTAAACAACAGTGGGGCTTCTTAATATCAGCAAAACAGACATCTTTCTAGGGCAGCCATATTTTTTATCTGTTAACAGACGTTTTCTTGAAATCGTTAAGCTGACTGTCAACCAACTCATATTTGCTTGCAGTTTTCTCCTGTCTCTGGGCTCCCTCATTTGTAATAAATAACTAGTAATAAAGCCATTTAATGTCTTATGCAAGCATGAATTTAAAGAAACCCCAGAATGATTTATTCTTTCTTTACCAGATGATCTTAAAGTGGAACATTTGTGTGACTTCCACACTTTCCTATTGTTTTCTATACTTGGTAAGCCTTATAGACACTTAAGCCTTCTTTTCTGAATTTTCAGGATTATAACAGAGCATATTCAGGACACAATTCTTTGTGAAAATTAAACCACAACAGAGAAATAGTCCTATATTTTCATAAAGGAAGAGATGTGTCATGCGGGAGACCCTGCTGGGTCTCTGCTCCCGCTCCCCACACAAGAACGCAGGATATGGTGAGGTCCAAAAGGAACACCCACGGAGCCATAGGTAGGGGAGTCATACCACTATATTCTCTCTGGCAGCACCATACTCTCACTGGAGGCTGGATCCACACTGTCCGCAAACCGCCATCCACGCTTGCCAGCCCAGCCGCCATCTCCTTGCTAGCCCCCATTCTTCTCTCTTCTCTGCTAGCGTAGCCACAGCAGTTATATTGTGGCCAATGGCTCACTGGTTACAGCTGACAGCCAACTAGCCACAGCTGATGGCCATGCAATCACAGTTGATGGCCATTTACTACCTGAGCCAGTCACCTCTGCCCCCACAGATGAGAGGTACAAACTGAGGCAGGTGGGGAGGGGGACCCTTTGCTTGATTCCCTGCCTTCCGAATACTGTGGCCCTTATTCTTACTTTGCACAGAATCCAAACCCTGCTTGTTTCTGCCCCAGGATAAAAACTCCAACCAGCAACCACTCCCATGTACCCGTGGGGAGGTCCCAGTGGTTCTGGGTTCCTGACTCCATCCACCTCTTCCCTGGAGAGCCCACTGTTATGTCCTTCATCTCCGGCGTGCCCTGACTCAGTTCAGCACTCTGAGCACAGTCGGCATGACGGAATATGTACTTCCGCGTTCTGCAGAACAGGCTCGGACTCTTGCCCTCCTACTTTCTACTGTGTTTCCCTGAAAATAAGACCTAGCCAGACCGTTAGCTCTAATGCGGGTTTTGGAGCAAAATTTAATAAAAGACCGGGTCTTATTTTAATATAATATAAGACTGGGTCTTTAATATAATACAATATAACATAATATAATATAATACAATATAATATAAGAAATAGTACCAGGTCTTATATTATTTTTTGCTTCAGGAAAACTCTCTCAACTCTGTCCATCTGCAAAACAAGAGAGAATTTAATCCCACCAACCTTAGAGGGTATTTTTATTATTCAATGGGCCTGCATAAAAAATGTTGAGCACATAGTAAGTGTTTAACAAACAGTCTCCTCGCCTCAGCTCCTTATGCAGGGTCAGTGACCACTGTGACTCAGGTTCCTGGAGGAGAAACATCTCAAGTGGGTAGAGGGAAGAAGGCCTTCAGACAGCTTGGCTACCATCTCTCTGTCTTCTGAGCTTCCTTTGAGATACTGAAGACATTCTGAGATAAAATCCAGGTATGCTTGTGTAAGTCACATTGGTAAATATAAACACCTGAACTCTGAACGAACAGTGTTAAAGTCTTGATATGTAAGCCCCCGAGGCAATTTAGAGGTCATCTGCACCAATGTCCTAGTTTCCTAGTTAGCAAGAACAGCTCCATTGGTTGCCATTGCCATGGTTCTCAGTCCACTCGGGCTGCTATAACACACGATCTTAGACTAGCTTATCAGCAACAGGCATTTGTTTCTCCCACTTCTGGAGGCTGGAGGTCTGAGATCAGGATCCCAGCGTGAGTAGGTTCTGCTGAGAGCCCTCTCGTGGGTTGCAGACCTCTTGTGTCCTCATATGGAGGAAAGAGCAGAGCAAGAGCAAGATTTCATGTCTGTTCTTATAAGGGCACCAATCGCATTCATGGTGCTCCGTCCTCATGACCTAATCACCTCCCACGGGCCCCACCTCATGTTACTTTCACACTGGGATTAGGGGCTCAGTGTAGGAATTTGGAGGAGACATCAACACTCAGTCCGTTGTCCCATGTGCTAGGCAAGTGCTGCACATACAATATCTCCTTTAGTTCTCACAGCAACTCTGAGAAGGATGAATTATCCCCAACTTATGTCTGGTGAAACTGTGCCCTTCAGGAGGAAGGGCAGGACCAAAGGTGGTCCAAGGCTCATTCCACCTTATTACACTGAGTCCTTTAGCCTTCTGTGTATTCCAGACAGAGCTGCCATCATTGTTATTGCTCAGGGCTTGAAACTGAGAACCTAATCCTGTTTCGTGTTTCCATTAATCTAAAAGAAGACTAAGTGTGAGTGTGAGGGTAACCAGCTGTCTGACTGCAAAACAAACAGACAAGCACATACATGCATGTATACATGCACACATACAAACACATACACATGCATACACACCCTCACACATACTCGTACACACAGAGGTAAATCTGTGTCAGATGTAAGCCTGTGTGGGTAGCTGATCCTGTGGGATACTCTCTTGGCAGCAAAGCCATACAATGTTGTTCCTGGTGGGGCTGGTCCTCACAGATCCCCTTGGTACCAATACAAGGGGCCTGGGATTGACACCCTCTCTAACAGAGAGTGTATTTTCAGGAGAATGAAGTCACCCCAAGGAACAGAGAGGAAGAAGGGAAGAACGGACACTGCAAGCCTGGTGAGCAGAGCTAGCCCTGGGATCTTCGGGATGAAAGCATCACAAAGCTCCCTTCACAGCTGGAAAAAAAGGTTGTAAAACAATGATCTATCTGAGAGCTATTGCTTTCAATGTATTGTTCTCTTTTTTTTTTTTTTTTTTTTTTTTTTTTTTTTTTTTAATTAAATTTATTGAGTGTGGTGGTTGCCAGAGGGTAAGGGGGGTATTGTTCTCTTAGTGGCCTGGGAAATATAAGAGAATGAAGAGATAAGAATAGTCGACAGGGGGAAATTTGACAGACTATGAAAGCCCTGTAAGTGTCTCATTCTTTCTTTATTAAATAGGAAGATAGTTGATTGCCAGAGAGCAGACAAATGGAACACAGGTCAGAATGCTGACATTCTGGAAAGTCAGATACAGATTGACTTCAACAGTGGAGTCTGTATGGATTGATGTATTAAAATTGCTCCCTATGGGTACGCTTTTACTGCCTGTATACATCCTGGAAATCGATGAGACCAGGAGGCCTTTACACATAATTAATTAATCAGGGCATTAAGTGACTGGAATAAAATCTACTTTTCATCTCTGTGTTCTTAAAAAAAATAGTGACTTGAGGGTATTTAGCAATTCTAGAGTCTTAAGGTGACTCTATTTTATATAATATGAAGAAAACTGTTTTCATTCATTTGATGTTCTCATTTCTTACCATAATTTTCAAAAATGTGCTCAAATTGTATGATAAAACTGAAAACTCAGCATTCTTTTTAATTTCAGGAAAAAATTGGATTATTATTGTAACCTCACTGGTCAGGCTTATTCTTCAGAGTATTCACCATGGCTATGGACTTTAAGACTTAATATCAGAAATCTCGCTTCAGACTTTTCCTTTTTTAAAACTTTGCATTAGGCATTCAGTGAGGTGTTGAGAAAAAAGGTAATTTATTCACATTTCATGCAGCCTCTGAGTTTCATTCAGGTGTGACTATCATCAACTCAATTTGCTCTCTTTCTCTCTCTCTCTCTCTCTCTCTCTCTCTCTCTCTCTCTCTCATTTTCTAAGCATCTAGCCCTGACGGCATGTTTCCACATTCTACTCCTCCCTCCCACACCTCTGAATCTGGTTGTTCCTCTTCTGTGATATTATTTCCCATATCTCTCCCTAGTCTCTCAAGCTGTTTTGTCATAATTTACCCAACTATTCAAGTTCAAAGGTGTAAACAATTTCAAGCCAGAAAATTAAAAATAAATCCACATTAAGATAGATCATAATGAAACTTCAATAACCCAAACTAAGATAAAATCCTGAAAGCAGCCAGAAAAGCAAAACAAAACAAAACATAGGTAGATAGATAGATAGATAGATAGATAGATAGATAGATAGATAGATAGATAGATAGATGATAGATATAGAGAGATATGGAGATACATACACTGTCCGTGCGTGTGTGTGTGTGTGTGTGTGTGTGTGTGTGTGTGTGTAGAGAGAGTCCTTCAAAGAAGTGAAATAACAGTTGATTTCTTACTAACAACTGTGGGAGCCCAAAGACATAGTATTGACACCTTCAGTGAGTGGGAGAAGTAAGTCTATACCGATGGAACATATCTTTCAAGAATAAGGGAACAGGTGACGTCATAGGAATGGCGGCAGCGGGGTGCACTTTTTGAGTTCTCCTCCAGATCTTATCACAAACAGGACATCTATAACCCATCAAAGGACTCTCTGCTCATCACGCAGAACAGCTAAGAGACCCGTGCAAGGATTACTTGAAGGTGGGCAAATTGGGCGAGCAGGGGAAGAGGGAAGGGAGCGGAGTGGAGATGCAGCCTGCACCTGCAGCTGTGGAAACGCGGCCCACACCTTCGGCTGTGGAAACGCAGCCAGCATCTGTGGTGGTGGAAACACGGCTCTCATCTGCGGCTGTGGAAACGTGGCAGGCATCCGCAGCTGCAGAGATGCAGGGGATCCCAGGTCAGATCAGAGAACACAAAAGCCAGGAGGTGGGCTCTTTCCCTGCGTCCCACAGCTGATCTCTCCTGCCGAGGAGGCAGCATATCCAGCATTTGAGGCAATAACCTCAGCTGATACCTCCAGTTGGGCCCTAGGCCAGACAAAGGACACAAACTCCATACCTGGGCCCCTCCCCACCTCTTCCAATCCTTCCCCAGCCCTTCCAGAGATTTAAAGTGGTACCTGAACTGAGGAGTAGCATCAGATTACAGAGGAGCCTTAGTGCTCAGGCTCTGGGAAGACTGGCGTGCAGCTCTGACCCAGGGAAGAGGCTGGGAAGAGTGTGATTTTTGCTGGGCTAGGAAAGAAGAGACTCCTCCACCCCCAGCCACCACTTTTTCTGGCCTGCGGGAAGAGTGTGACATGGCTGGGCTGGGAGAGAGAAGACATCTCCATCCCCAGCCCCCACCCTTTCTGGCCTGCCTAGGGCGGGGCAATTACAACTGTGGAAGCACTCCCAGGGATCAGCAGTAAGCAGCAGATGCAGCTCTGGGCTTTCAGCAGCTCAGAAATCTCGTGACACACACACACACACACACACACACACACACACACACACGGAAGCAGTGCCCTAAGACTCAGGAGAACTGGACACAGGGCTGGTGGTGCTACCCTCAGTGTGCATATGTGCAGGCAAGGGCAGAAACTGCACTGGCTTTGTAGAAACTACCATCCAGACCCCTCAGCCCCACTCATCTAAAACTGCAGTCCCAACGTCACTCTGGGCACCAGGTGACCGGCTCAGCCTGCACAATACGCAGGGGACTCTTTGGGACTCTTTGGCAGAGGACAACCTGGAGATTATTTGGTGGGCTTAAGCCAAGACTGGTGCTGCTTTTTGTTTTGTTTGGTTTTGTCTTTATATCTTTGATATCTTTGCCTGTGTTAAGAGGGGTTGTTGGTTGTTTTTACATGTGAATGTATTTGATTTTTTCTTTCTTGTTGTTGTTGTGCTTGGTGATTTGCTTTGTTCTGAAATTTCCCTACCAGGGCCCAACTTAAGAGGCACAAGATTCAACATACCCAGAGACCAACTCCAGACCAAACCAGAGTACTACTGGGTCTGACCTACAAGTGACACACCCAGTGGGAATTCTCTACATGCACAAGAGCCCATAGAGGCCAAACCACATTTAAGCGGTCAACCCTCACGCAGCAGATCATCCACTGTGGGCAGAGCCAGGTCTCACAACTAGCCTAGGAGTTAACCCCACCTACTCACAAGTGAAAAGCAATTAAATATCTTCTTTAACAGGGCAATATACACAACACAAGTGTCACCTTTGGAGCACATGCAGAGGAGAAGAACGAAGTAGTGCAAGTCAAATATAAAGGACACATACTACATAAGATAAGCCAGCAAGAACTAAGAACTCTAGGGGATCTACCTAATGCATCAAAGCAAACACAGAGAGTCAGCCAGAATGGGGAAACAAAGAAACATCTCCCAAATAAAAGAACAGAAGAAACCTCCAGAAGTGGAACCAAATGAAACAGAGGTAACCAACCTATCAGAGACAGAGTTCAGAACACTGATGATAAGAATGTTTAAGGAGCTTAGAGAAGACATAAAGAAGAATGTAGAAATCATAATGAACAACCAGTTAGAACTAAAGAACACAATTACTGAAATAAAGAACTCACTTGAAGGAATTAACAGCAGGTTAGATAAAGCAGAGGATCGAATCAGCGACTTAGAAGACAAGTTAGCAGAGATCACCCAAACAGAACAACAGAAAGAAAAAAGAATAAAAAACAATGAAGATGGTTTAAGAGACCTCTGGGATAACATCAAGCACAACAACATGCACATCATAGGAATACCAGAAGGTGAAGAGAGGAAGCAAGGGATTGAGAACATATTTGAAGTAATAATGTCTGAAAAAGTCCCTAACCTGATGAAGGAAACCAACATACAAGCCCAGGAAGTGCAGAGAGTTCCAACCAGGATAAACCCAAACAGGTCCACACCAAGACACATTATAGTTAAAATGGCAAAGGTTAAAGACAAAGAGAGAATCCTAAAAGCAGCAAGAGAAAGACAAAGGGTTACATACAAGGGAACTCCCATAAGACTATCAAATGACTTTTCTGCAGAAACATTGAAGGCCAGGAGGGAGTGGCAGGAGATACTCAAAGTGATGGAAAACAAAGGCCTACAACCTAGATTGCTTTATCCAGCAAGGCTATCATTTAAAGTTGATGGAGAGATAAAGAGCTTCCCAGAAAAGAATATGCTAAAGGAATTTATTACCACCAAGCTAGCATTGCAAGAAATACTAAAAGGGCTTCTGTAAATAGAAGAAAGATGAAAACAATCTAACTACAGATTTAAAAATGGCAATAACTATGTACCTATCAATAATCACTTTAAATGTAAATGGATTAAATGCTCCAATCAAGAGACATAGTGTGGCTGAGTGGATAAGAAAGCAAGTCTTTGTATATGCTATATACAAGAGACTCACCTCAGATCAAAAGACACACACGGGCTGAAAGTGAAGGGTTGGAGTAAGATATTTCATGCAAATAGAAATGAGAAAAAAGCTGGAGTTGCAATACTTATATCTGACAAAATAGACTTTAAAATGAAGAACATATTAAAAGACAAAGATGGGCACTATATAATAATAAAGGGATCGATCCGACAAGAGGACATAACCCTAGTAAACATCTATGCACCCAACATAGGAGCACCTAAATATATAAAACAGATATTGACTGACATAAAGACAGAGATCAACAGCAACACTATCATAGTAGGGGACTTCAACACACCTCTGACAACAAGGGACAGGTCTTCCAGAGAGAAATCAATATGGAAACAACAGCCTTAAATGATACATTGGACCAGTTGGATTTAATCGATATTTTCAGAGCATTTCATCCCAATGCTGCAGAACACACATTCTTCTCAAGCACACATGGAACATTTTCCAAGGTAGACCATATGTTAGGCCACAAAACAAGTCTTGATAAATTTAAGAAAATTGAAATCATACCAATTGTCTTCTCTGACCACAGTGCTATGAAATTAGAAATGAACTACAAGAAAAAAACTGGAAGACACACCAATTCATGGAGGCTGAATAACATGTTACTAAATAATGAATGGGTCAACCAGGAGATCAAGGAAGAAATCAAAAGATATCTCAAGACAAATGAAAATGAAAACACAACGACCCAAAATCTATGGGATGCCACGAAAGCAGTCCTAAGAGGGAAATTCATAGCATTGCAGGCCTATCTAAAGAAACAAGAAACATCACTAATCAACAGTTTATCTTCACACTTAAGGGATCTGGAAAAAGAACAGCAAAATAAGCCCAAAGGGAGTACAAGGAAGGAGATCATAAAGATCAGAGCAGAAATAAATGAAATAGAAACCAGAAAAACAATACAAAAGATCAATGAATCCAAGAGTTGATTCTTAGAGAAGATAAACAAAATTGACAAACCTTTAGCCAGACTCATTAAAAAAGAGAGAGAACTCAAATTAATAAAATCAGAAACGAAAGAGGAGAAGTGACAACAGACACTGCAGAAATACAAAAAATTTAAGAAATTACTATGAGCAACTATATGCCAACAAATTTGACAATCTGGAAGAAATGGACAATTTTCTAGAGGCATACAACCTTCCAAGGCTAACTCAAGAAGAAACAGAAAACCTAAATAGACTGATTACCACCAGGGAAATTGAATCAGTAATCAACAATCTCCCAACAAACAAAAGCCCTGGACCAGATGGCTTTACAGGTGAATTTTACAAAACGTTCAAAAAAGAATTATCACCTATTCTCCTCAAGCTCTTCCAAAAAATCCAGAAGGAGGGAAGACTCCCAAATACTTTTTACGAAACCACTATCACCCTAATCCCAAAATCAGACAAAGACATCACAAAAAAAGAAAACTACAGGCCGATATCGCTAATGAACATAGATGCAAAAATCCTCAACAAAATATTAGTGAACAGAGTTCAGCAACACATTAAAAAGATCATACACCATGATCAAGTGGGATTCATCCCTGGTATGCAAGGGTGGTTCAACATCCGCAAATCAATTAATGTGATACACCACATTAACAAAATGAAAAATAAAAATCACATGATCATATCAATAGATGCAGAAAAAGCATTTGATAAAATCCAGCAGCCATTTATGATAAAAACCCTTAAGAAAGTGGGAATAGAGGGATCATATCTCAACATAATAAAGGCCATATATGATAAACCCACAGCTAACATCATACTCAATGGGGAAAAGCTAAAACCATTCCCCTTAAGATCAGGAACAAGGCAAGGTTGCCCACTTTCTCCACTTCTATTCAACATAGTGCTGGAAGTTCTAGCCACAGCAATCAGACAAGAAAAAGAAATAAAAGGCATCCAAATCAGTAAGGAGGAAGTAAAATTGTCATTATATGCAGATGATATGATACTATATATAGAGAACCCTAAAGACTCCACCAAGAAACTATTAGAGCTGATAGATGAATTTAGTAAAGTAGCAGGATACAAAATTAATATTCAGAAATCAGTTGCATTTGTATATACCAATAATAAAACATCAGAAGGAGAAATTTAAAACGAAATCCCATTTACAATTGCTTCAAAGACTATAAAATACCTGGGAATAAATTTAACCAAAGAAGTAAAAGATCTGTACTCAGAAAATTATAAGACACTGAAGAAAGAAATGAAAGAAGATACAAATAGATGGAAACACATACCATGTTCATGGATAGGAAGAATTAATATAGTTAAAATGTCCATACTGCCTAAGGCAATATACATATTCAACGCAATTCCTATCAAACTACCAATGACGTTTTTCACAGAAATAGAACATATAATCCTAAAATTTATATGGGACCATAAAAGACCCTGGATAGCCTCAGCAATCTTGAGAAATAAGAACAAAGTGGGAGGTATAACAATACCTGACATCAAATTATACTACAAGGCTACAGTAATCAAAACAGCATGGTACTGGCATAAAAACAGACACATAGATCAATGGAACAGGACAGAGAGCCCAGAAATAAATCCATGCCTATATGGCCATTTAATCTACGACAATGGAAGCAAGAATGTACGGTGGGGTAAAGACAGACTATTCAATAAATGGTGCTGGGAAATCTGGACAAACACATGTAAAAAAAATGAAGCTGGACCACCTCCTTACACCATACACATGAATAAATTCAAAATGGCTTAAAGACTTAAATGTAAGATCTGAAACCATAAAATTCCTAGAAGAAAATATAGGAAGAAACTTCACAGACATTACCTGGAGTAAGATTTTTATCCCCTCGCGCTAGGGGAAGTATAAGAAAAAATAAACAAGTGGAATTACATCAAACTAAAAAGTTTTTTTCACAGCAAAGGAAACCATCAATAAAACAAAAAGGGATCCTACTGAATGGGAAAAGATATTTGCCAATGATATATCTGATAAGGGGTTAATATCACAAATTTATAAAAAACTCACTCAACTCCAAAAAAACAAACAACCCAATTAAAAAATGGGCAGAGGACATGAAGAGACATTTTTCTAAAAAGGACATACAGATGGCAAACAGACATATGAAGAAATGCTCAACCTCACTAACCATCAGAGAAATGCAAATAAAAACCACAATGAGATACCACCTCACCCCAGTCAAAATGGCGATCATCAATAAATCATCAAACAACAAGTGCTGGCGCGGATGTGGAGAAAAGTGAATGCTTGTGCACTGTTGGTGGGATTGCAGATTGGTGCAGCCACTATGGAAAACAGTATGGAGGTATCTCAAAAATCTGAAAATGGAACTACCTTATGATCCAGCAATTCCACTCCTAGGTATCTATCCGGAGAAATCCAAAACTCTAATTCAAAAATCTTTATGCACTCCAATGTTTATTGCAGCATTATACACAATAGCCAAGACATGGAAACAACCGAAATGCCCATTGGTAGATGACTGGATTAAGAAACTGTGGTACATTTACACAATGGAGTATTACGCAGCCATAAAGAAGATAGAAATCTTACCACTTACAACAATATGGATGGACCTAGAGAACATTATGTTAAGTGAAATACGTCAGACAAAGACAAATACCATATGATCTCACTTATATGTGGAATCTAAAGAAAAGAATAAGTGAATGAGCTAATCAGAAACAGTTTTGGAGACATAGAGGAAAAACTGAGGGTTGCTAGATGAGAGGGGGGTGGGGATAGGGGGAAGGTGAGGGGATTAGAAAACAGTTGGTAACCACAAGATGGCCACGGGGGTTTTGAAAATCAATTTGGGGAATGTAATCAATAATGTTGTAAAGATTTTGTAGGGTATCCGATGGACATGTGTCCCATTTTGGAGACCACCTCAGGGATGATGTAAACACCTGATCACTGCACTGTACACCTGAAGCTGAACAATAATGAATGCCAACTATAATTATATATATATATATATATATATATATATATATATATATATATATATATATGTATATATATGTATGTATATACTTACAAGAAGTGGAGTACAGCATTAGGAATAGAGACAGTGGAAATGTAATGGCTCTGTGCGATGTCAGAGGGATAGTGGATGGGGAGAGGGGGGTTCACACAGTGTGAGGGATATAAATGATAAACGTCTAAATATTACTTTGTCTTGTGCACCTGAAACTAAAAAAAAAAAGTAAGAGGCATGAGGCAACTTTCTGGGATGAGGGTAATATTCTAATTGACATGTGTGTTACAGGCATGTATACATTTGTTAGAACTCAACAAACCACCCCCTTAAAATTGGTGTATTTTATTGCATGTAAAGTATACCTAAATAAAAAGATAAATGCACTCCTTTATGCCAAAAAAAAAAAAGAATAAGGGAACATAAACGCTGCACAAGAAGAAGTGAGAGCACTTGTAACAGCAAACTAAAGGAAATTCTCAAGGATATAGGACAAGTAGAGAAAAATCATCCCAGCTACAATGTTTAAAATGCAAGAAGAAAATAAAGGCAAATAAAGTGGAAATGTGTATAAATCTAAATAAAATTCACTATGTAAACAGAATGTCTCTTGAGTAGTGAAACAAAATGAAATCTTAAAAAATAACAATAATAGTAAATAATAAAGCAGGAGAGAATACAAGAGTTCAAGTGTTGTAATTTCCTTCCACTGTTCCAAAAAGGATAAAAGTAATCAATTAATTTAGAAGTGGTAAGTTAAGTAGGCATGACACAATTTCTAGCATCAGTATTAAAAGAACAGAAACTAAGTGCATGACTTTTAAATAAATGAAGAAGAAAAATTGATTTAAAAAAATGTATTTAAAAAATTATGTTAATCTAGAGCAAGTCAAAAAAAAGAGAGAAAATATGTATAGAACAGGTGCAGGAAAAATCCAAATTACAAAATAAGATGATGCATTTAAACCCAAATATGTCAGAAAAATTGTATTTAATATAAACAGAATTTTTTTCATATACAGAACTAAAAAAAAAATCCTCTCAAAGAAAACTCTAGGTCCAAGTGTCTTGACTCACAATTATTTTCTCTACCATAAAAAAAAAAAAATTCAAAATACATATAAATTCACTTGGAAAACAGGAAACATCTCATTTTCTGAGACTAGTAAAACAAGAGTGTAAAATCTGAAAAGCGAAAGTATGTGAAAGAAAAATCACAGGCCAACCTCTCTTAAACATATTTGCAAAAAGTCTAAACAGAATATGAACAAATTGAATCCAGCAGAATGTATAATATATCATAAATAAATTAGATGTACCTCTACAATGCAAGTTGCTTTGATTGTGGAAAATCAATTAATGTGATCCAACATATTAACAACAAATTAAGAAAGTCACAAATGCAGAAACAGCACTCGATAAAGTTTTCATGATAAAAATGACAAATTATCTAATAAACTAGGAATACAAGAGATCTTTCTGAGTCTAATAAAAAGCTTCTACAAAAACAAACTATACAAACATGATTAAAACGTTAAAATATTTTGTTTTGAGATCAGGAATAAAACAAAGATGTCTTATATGACACGTTCCTTTCAACATTGTACTGGAGGGCGTAGCCAAAAGCTAAAGGCAAGAATAGCACAGGAAGGAAAAACATAAAACTGGAAACGGAGATGATATGATTTTGGAGATGATGTGAATTTCTTATGGATAACGAATCCTCAAAAAAAATTATTAGAATTAAAAGAAAAATTTAGCAGGAGTGAAAGTTGACTAAAACTTAACATACAAAGATAAATTTCACTTCTACATACAAGCAATAAAAGGCTACAAAATAGATATTTAAAATGCTAATTATAATAACAGAAATAAAATGAAGTACCTATAAAAAATATATGCAACTCTTGCAAAGGGAAAATTATAAAACATCATTAAGAGATAGTAAAAAAGATCCAAATAAATGGAAAGCACTGATAGACTCAATTTTGTAAAGATTTCAACTCTTCTCAAATTTATTTACAGCATTAATGAAATCTCAGCTAACATTACAGCAGGATTTGGGGAAGCTTAACAAACTGATTCTAAAATTTATTTAGGAATTGAAAGGAACTTGAATATCCAAGTCACACTTGAAGAAGAATTAGAAAATGGAAAAACCGTTTACCGTATCTGAATCATTATTATAAAGTATAGTAACCAAGACAGCATGATATTTGTTCATAAAAAGACTAATGGAGTAGATGGAACAAAATAGGACCTAGAAACAAATCTTTCCATACATGAACTCTTGACAGAGGCCCAGGGTGACACTCAAGACCAGCGGACGTGTCCTTTTGATAAATGCTATTGAGATAGTTATCCACATGGAAAAAACGTATTAAATCAGAGCCCTACCTTACATATCACATATGAAAAACTTATTTGCAGGTGAATTAATGTCGTAAATGTAAAAGGGAAGTGATACAGCACAGAGGCAATTATATAGAGGAGCATCTTCATGACTTTGGGGTAGAGAAGAGTTTCTTTAAGACAAAACAAAACAAAACAAAAAAGTCCCACTAATCCTAAGTTTGACTACATTACATTCAAGCACTTGTGTTTACTAAAAGACGTGGTAAAGGGAGTGAAAAGCAAGGTCCAGGTGTTTCCCAGGTGTTCTGTTTGCTGGCTCGCCTCGTTGTTAATGGCACCAGGAACTGAGGTAAGCAGCACAGGGCGATGAGGGAGAGAAGAGGAAACGGCGGATTTGGTGAGAACACGTTGGATTGAGGTGCTGTGAGGTGTCCAAGTGGGAGTTAGTCTCTGTCAAGGGGAAGAGTTTATGAGTGGGAGTCTCACTGCCTTCGGAGAACAAGCTTTTCCTAAATTGTTATTCTTCCCCAGCTTCCCCTCTGTGATCTCCCCCACACCTGTAACTTTCTCTGCATCTGCGCCTTTGAGAAAGGTGACTCTTATTCCGTGTCTCCTGCCGAGGCTATCTCCCTCTTAGCACTCACTGGTGTCTGCTTACCGCACCTTTACCTCCTGGAACTCACTGTGTCTAAGCACATGCAATAATCAACCCTCCATAACCACACCCTCCTCCTAACTCCACTTTTAATCATCTTTCCAATCGTACAGAATAAAACTCGACTCATTTATTATTCTTTTTTTCATCTCCCACCTCCCTTCATAGCCATTCAGTCTCCAAGGCATGCAAGTTTTCTTTGCCTAGTTAAGTCTGCATTTTCCACCCTTCCCTTCCCATTTCCACTGCCCACCCTAAGGACTGCCAGGCCTTTACCATCTCACCCTTGGACTCCCATGACGTGTTCCTGACCATCTCTTTGTCTCGAGTTCATCCATTACCAGTTCATTTCTCCCATGAGTGTATCACTTCAGCGTTCAAAAATGACCCAGGGCAGCCATTGTCCAGCACAAACACTGGGGAGTCTGGCTGCGCCCTACCATGCACCTAATTCCTTTTGTGGGTTCTGTGTTGCCATCAGTCTAAGTGGTTGTTATCTCTTCCTTTCCTACCGCTGTACCTTTTCTCATCTAACACCTCCGGAATGTTCTCCCTCGTTCCTGTTTTCTTAAGTTTTATTTATTTTTTCATAACCTCACTTAAATGTGGCCTGCACTCGAATCCCCAAAGCTAAAGCCTGACCTCATCTGAAATGCCCCACTATGTGATCTCTCCTTACAAAACTGGTTTCACGGCGATTTGGTTGCAGTTTCCTGGGCCTGTTTTAATCTAGACTCACTAGATAATGAGCCACCTGTGGTCAGAGACTGTTTGGAGGTCATGTTACTTTGCAGCCTTAGTGGCATTTAACAAGGCATTTTCCACATAACAAATGATGAATAATTATTTAATGAAGAGTCCGTGTTTTTAACAATTACCTCAGGCCAAAAAGTTCACTTAATCTGGAATGGTAAATTTTTCTAAAGATTCAACTGCCACCTGTTTCTCCATGGAGAGAGAGAGAGAGACAGAGAGACAGAGAGAGAGGGTCCCTCTCTCTGAGGGTCCCATTTGACACACGCAGAGATGATTAATGGTGTCCAGTTTTAAAAGATATGGAAATCATTCTGGATTTCACATCACCGCAGAGAAAATGTCTTCCCCTAGGTAATTAGAAGTTGCAAGAAATTGTCCAAGAAGATGCAACTTCCTCTACATGTGGACAAACATAACAAAAATTGAGATATTTGTTGCCAAAGAAATTACTAAGCGGTACAACAAGAAAGTATGATTTAGAATGGTTTTAAGACCGTTAATCTTTTAGTCTTATCTGGTTGAGGATAATGACTACTTTTAAAATTAACAAATAAAACACTATTTAGTACAACTGAGAAGAAGAAGAAAGGCAAGAAGCCATGAAGTGTGAGGTTTAACTACACCTTTCATTAAATTTTAGTTCTTCTATTCCTTTTGTGGAAACAAAATGCTTCCTGCAGTTGAGCAAGCTTTGCAGTGACAGGCTGCATAGGATGACCATATTTAATTATCTGAGGAATCAGGATAGGGAGATAAGAAGCAAACAGAAAGTCACAGATTTTCCAGAACACATTTCAGCGATTAGTTCTGATTGGGTCACATCTCAGTTTGTGACCTAGCAACACCCAACCAAACCCCGTTTCTGTCCTGTGTGACCTATAAATCAGTTCACCAAAAGAGTCTTCCTGCTCAGTGAACAAAACCAGGTACAGAGCTCAGGATTCTCACATGTTTGAGGTCCCCTTGTTCATCCCCACAGGAGGGGTCCATGGGCACCTACTTTCATCTCCAGAAGTCAGTGCCTATCTTGGATCAGTTTGGGGTTTCAGATTCTCCCACCAGGGAAGGGAACTCAGTCATCTCTGAAGTCTCTGAGTATTAGAGGGGAGGCTCCAAGAGTCCTAAAGCAATGGGAATGCCTCAAGATTCTTCTGGAAGAGTTCATATTCCCTGGGTCCCTGGGTTCTTCACCGAGAAAGCCACACCTACCCCAGACTGGCTCTATGCTGTTCACTAAGTAAAGAACAGGTCTTTCAGCTTCTGGGAGGTCCAGACCCACCTGTTCCGACAGTGGTGGCAGGGGCTTCACGTGCTTTCTCTCAGGAAGTATGTTGAAAGCTGCATAAGTCCACTCACGTCCCAGCAATCCAGACTCACCCAAGACGCTGTTCTAGAGTATCCAGGGAGAAAACCAACATCCTCTCACTGAAGTGCTGAAGGTCCTCAGGACGCTCCTACAGCCTCATCCTCCTGGCCTTAGACGTGGCTCGGGGGACCACTGCCAGCCGGGACTGGCTGAGCAAGAATGGGCCTCCCAGATCTGATCCCACTGAATTCAGACCACCCCACACACTGTCCTTGATGGACATGTCATAAAGGCACCTGGTCTTTCTTAGCCCTGCTTCCTATCACGTTAGCCTCTGACTAAAGCCTCCTGATGACCTTGGGCTACAAGGTATAAGTAATGCTTCATCTGCTCCCACCAACTCTCTCAACCACTCTCTTCCTAGAGGAAAAATCAATGAGATGCTCAGTGATGGAGAATCTGGAAGTTACTGTAGAGAGGGAGAGAGGGAGGGAGGGGGAGAGAGAGAGAGAGAGAGAGAGAGAGAGAGAGAGAGAGAGAGAGAGAGAGAGGATTTCACCTCCGAGCAAGATAAAAGGAGCCAACCCCATTAGCCTTGCCCTGAAATCATCCCCAAACTCACAGCCCCTTGGACCACATCCATAAGGAAAAATCTCAGAGGAGAAGGTGCACAGTGTTGGTGTCATTTAAGTTCATAGACATTTTATGAGAATTCAGAGCAAAAACAAAGTCTTTTTCACTATATAAACGAGGCACTTTGGAGCTCCATTTAAAGTGACAGCATGTCGTCTAAAGTTTACAAGCATCCATCGATCTTTCTAGTAAAAGGTTTTCTCAGGGTACCAAAAAGGCCTAGATAAAGCCTGGTTCCCTCCCCTCCAGGATCTCCATGTGGGTTTGGGGTCAGGGCCTCCAGGATTGGGATGGAGCCCACTGCTAGAGCTCACTGCACCCTAATTTCTCATCGTGCTGTACCTGCCAGCCACCTGGATCCCACTGGTCCAGCACCCAGTAAAAATAGTCCCTGGCCTGGCTGCTCACAGCTTCCTGTAGGGCTGTTTCACCTTCACCTGCCTTACCCTGTTTATCCACTTCATGGTGGTCCCCAGGGCTCCTCATTACTCGCCTGACTTCCTGTTCACAGCCTCCTAGGGACCAATGTGTCTGATGCTCGATACAGCCTCGTTGGTCCTGGCCTCTGCTTGCCTCCCTGAAGTCACCGAGACTAGCATGGTTTCCAGGATTTTGGAAGGATGCTCTCTGCCCTCATTCCAGGCTAGGTGCCCATGGTCCTATCCCAGGTACCTGCCATCTTTGTCACTATTGTGTCAACTCAACTCAAGAAAGAAGGCAAACCCAACTTCATGAATGCCAGCCCTATGTGACCAGCAAAGCTCAGCAATACAGAATTATCAGGTGATTATTCTAACAAAGCACTTGCATCATTTCATTTTGGGGAAGAAAAACACCAATGTTGGGAGACAGTATGTATTAAACCTACACTAGGTACACAACTCCAAGCCCAGACTTTGCAAAGGAAAAAAGATGTTCCTCAAGACATTGTGCCAGCATGCAATCTTAACATCAAGTTGGAATAAGAAAGACTTACATAAATATTCCAAATGTTTACCTGGTGCCAATGACATGCGTTACGTGAACACAAAAGCAAGTGAGGCTGTGAGCCCTACTATGTGATTAAGCAGCAAATTGTGCAAAGCGCACATGTGCTAGGAGAGCTCCCAGACACTGCCAGAGACCAGCGTCCAGGCACATACAGGGTGGGGAGATAAGGTCATTAGTGCCCTTCTTTTCAACCTGGGAAGCTTTAACTGAGAAAAGAATGTGTAGGGTGACTTTGAGCATACGAACAGATCGACCCACTCAAAGGGATCTCTCCATGGTCTCAGCCTCGCTTAAGCAAACAGCAATAGCTTCGACCTAACTCCTGCCTTCTCAGTGGAATGGAGGTGGCAGCATTGCTCCCCAGGGAGAAAAACTGATTGTTGGAGGAAAGGAAATCTTATATATTTCAGTGGTTTTTGTCTCTTCAAAACTCCATGCTACTTAAAAAAATCTCTTCCTCAATATTTAATTTCTCATTAAAATAAATCAGAATTTCTTCCTTAGTGGAGTGATATTGAAAACAAGTTCAGAAACATAGACTTTTGATTAAATTTGACCAACGCTTTCATCAAAATTAAAAATTTGCATGCATCAAAGGAAATTACCAAGAAAGTAAAAAAGACTATCTAGAGAATGGGGGAAAATATTTGCAAATCATGTATCTGATATGGTTCTTATAACCAAAATATATAAAGAGCATTTAAAACCCCACAAGGAAAAGATAAATAGCCCAACTAAAATGTGGGCAAAATATTTGAATAGACATTTCTCCAAAACAGATACATAAGTGGCCAACAGTTACACAAAAACATGTTCAACATCGTTGATAGTTAAGGAACTTCAAATCAAAACCACACTGAGACATCATTTCATGTCTACTTAGGGTGGCTATAATCTGAGAGGAGAACATAACGAGGGTTAGCCAGGGTGTGGAGACATGGGAACTTTTATAATTGCTCCTGGGAGTATAAAATGGGGCACCCAGTGTGGAAAGCATTTGGCAGTTTCTTAAAGTTAGTTGTAAAATTACCGTATGTCCCAGTAATTCCACTCCTAGGTATATACCTAAGAGAATTGAAAGTACATGTCCATGCAAAAACTTGTATACCTAAGTTCAAAGCAATATTATTCATAGCCAACAGTGCAGACAACCCAAATGCCCATCGAGTGATGAATGGATAAACAAAATATGAAAGATTCATGTGGTGGAACGTTATTCAGCCATAAAGAGGGAGGAAGCATCAAAGCTCAAAAACATTATGCTAAATGAAAGATGCCAGACACAAAAGTTATGCACTGTATAATTGCACTTACATGAAATGCCCAGAACAGGTAAATCTATAGAGACAGAAGATCAGTTGCCAGGGGTTGTGGGAAGGGAAGGAGAGTAGCTGCTAGGGGGTCTGGGGTTTCTTTCTGGAGTGGTGAGAAAGTTCTGGAATATGTAGCAGATATTTAGTATATGGTTGTGAATACACTAAAACACACTAAAATAATACTTTTAAGTGTTGAATTTTATGATATGTGAATTATATCTTAATTTTTAAAAACTGACCTAAGTGTTTTTCCTGGATGAACTGGCAGGTGTTCATGATGTCTCTAAGATGCAGAGGAAGAAGTGGACCATGATCTTCCCATCTCGGCTCTTGGACCAATGAGAGACGTCAGCCTGGTTATAGCACCCAGACACCACAGCATCCCAGACATTGAGACTTTCCCATTCAAACAAATAAAATCAGCTCAAGCAGAAAAAGCATTTGGCCAGCTAGGATGTTGTTTGTATCATCTAATAGCACAGGCTCAGTGATTAATCTATTGATTGTTCCCATCTCTTCTGTTAAGCAAGCATGACCATGCCTGGTAATGGGTGAGAAGATTAATCACTGCACAGGTCTGCTGACACTAGGGACGAATGTCTATGAAATGCCTCAGAGAGAGAGGGACCCAGATTTATGTGAGGATCAGAGAAGAAAAACAAGTGGAGGCTGTGTTTACTCTCTGCCCATGCTCAGCAAAGCTTCAATAAGCGGTTTCGTCTCCCATTCTATTGCTCCCAAACAAGAAATATTAAGACAAGAATAGTACCATCAGAGAGCGATAGCCATCAAGAGCCCAGCAGGAATCCTCTTTCAGGCAGAGACACGTGGGACTGCACTAGCTGAATGTACAGCCTGTTCTCAGAAGGTCAGAGGTCTTTCCTGACATAATCAGTGACCCTCATCTCGAGAGGCCGAGAATGCAACACTTGCTACTTCAAAAGTGATTCTGAAAGTCGGTCTGCGGCTCCAAGGTGGTTTTTTTAATTTTGTTTTGGGGTTTTGTGTGTGTGTGTGTGTGTTTGTTTTTTAGTATAATTAAGGCATTTTCTTTCCTTTACAGTTGGCTGTGAACCTTGTTGCGTCATTACTTAGAAGTGTGTTCCTGGTTTAGCTGATAGAAACAGGGAGGGTGAACTGAACGGGCCTTATCCTAGAAGTCCGGCAGGAAGGAGGTAGAAACACAGGTAAAAGTTCCATCGTTGCTGGCAGGCTTCATGTGTAATGGGAAGAGGCCAGGTCTGTGTTGTGTCAGTCCTGGGGGCTCTGGGACAACCATCCCTGAGGCCCTGCACTCTGAGGGCAGTGCAGCCCTTGACCTCCAGGGGGCGCCCTGCCCTCTGGCCCAGCACAACCCGTTCCCCCAGCCTGTCCTCCTGGAGGGTGGTCCTGCCCTTATTAGTGACTTTCCTAAGAGCTCCTCCGGGCATGATATTTTGCAGGTCCACTCTGAGACCTAGCTCCAGGCCCCACAACTTTTTCCGTTGGAATAGTCATCTCCCACACGCAGCCCCTCCTCGCCAGCTCACTCCGCAAGCCGTCCCTCCTGACGCCCTGTCAGGTTACTCCCTTTTGTTCCAGCCTCACTTGACAAAAGGGACAGCTGGTCGTCACCCTCAGCATAGCAGCTCCTTTTAGTCTGGAAAATGGTTATTACATCACTTGACTAAATCATTCTAGTCCCTCTTTCCCTCAAATTCACAGTTTTTCAAGCCCTGAAGCATAGTCACCGCTCTCTGCAGGAACCCTGACCTAAGTTGCCCCTTGCACACAAGGTGTGGTCTCTCGGATGGGACGTGTCCATTCATGGACCTCTCATTACAGGGATGAGTATAATGATTTAGCTGAAGCCTTTCTGTCGCATTTTAATACCAATTCATCATTAATTCTCTTTGTCTCTTCCCTGTAAAGGGGCTGCTGCGTCCTCAGCTTTCCAGCAGATCCCCTTTTGCCACTAATGAGCTGATTCTTTGTGCTAATTACTCTCCACCTGCTCCCTCTCTCCCATCGGACTCTTGGCCTGAGAGTTGCGGGTGAGTTCCTACAGATGTACAAGGTCATTGCCACACCCCCGGGATCCACTGGCCGCCCCACTGAGATCCCAGAGCAATAGTTCGAGGTAACAGCAAACTCTCAGCTTCAAACTCCCCCCCACCCAAATTTCCTGAAACAGAAGGAAACATCAGCAAGAACTATTCATGCATTATTTAAAAAGTAGTGTCGTGCAGGAGACCCTGCTCGCTGCGCCATTTGTCGTGCAGGGCGACCTGCGGGGTCTCTGGTCCCGCACCCCATACAAGAACGCAGGATATGGTGAGGCCAAAAAGGAACACCCACGGAGCCATAGGTAGGGGAGTCATACCACTATATTCTCTCTGGCGGCACTATACTCTCACTGGAGGCTGGATCCACACTGTCCGCAAACCGCCATCCACACTCGCCAGCCCAGCTGCCATCTTCTTGCTAGCCCCCATTCTTCCTCCCTCTCCTCTGCTAGCGTAGCCACAGCAGTTTATATTAGTGGCCAATGGCTCACTGGTTACAGCTGACGGCCAACTAGCCACAGCTTATGGCCATCCAATCACATTGATGGCCATTTACTACCTGAGCCAGCACCTGTCTATGTGAGGCCGAGAGCCTGGAAACTACTTTCTGGGGCTCTGCCCCCACAAGTAGTTTAAAAGTATAATAGATTTACAAGTATCATAAGGGGTAAAAAAAAAAGTCTTAAGTTCAAGATTCTTTTTACAATCATTTGAATTACTTCTGGTATTATCGAGAGTGTGACATCTATCCCAAGGCCCCTTAGGCCCCACAGAACCGGCAGAGATGCTGCTGCCCAGCTCAGGCGACCTTGAAGCACTGAGGACTCCAGAACCTCTCGGAAAGTCCCGCTGAGCCCGCGGCCTCTTCCCCTGCATCCCTCTCAGGACGCTTTCCTCACACTTCTTATAAAACGGCACTGGAGCCTCTGTGTACACAGTCTGTATTCATATCCTGCCTTGTAGACTAACGCTTTTCCCAGGGCGGTACTGTTCAGTTTCAGGCTCAGGGACTGTTGTCTGCTGTTTATCTAAATCCGTGCAGTGACAGAACGCTTGTGTCTTTAGATACCTTGCTCTCCTCAGCCTGCAGCAGAACCTTACTGTCTGTGTTTTCTGAACACCCAATAAGAGCTACAACTTGGTGCATTCTATCAGCATCTATTGTTCCAGACTTGAGTGTTGCAACTTCTTCCTTCAGAAAGTCTTCTGCTCTGGGCTTTCCTATTTGCACAGATGTGTCATGATAACGATACATCCATCATTCACAAGAACACAGCCAGGCGGTAAGGTCTGTTTGCGAGTGGTGGTGAATTCGTGTTGATTTTTGTGCATTCTCTTGCTTTGCTGAAACCAGAAGCATCCATTGCCAATAAGCTGGCCAGGGAGTGTGGTGCTTTTTAGGGACTAAAGGTTAACAGAGAGTATCACTGACCCCATAAGCAGAAGATGAGGATGGCCCACACGCCAGCCCACTAGCTAGATGGGTACCCAGCCTGACTTTGTCTCAGATGCTGGAAGAGATGTTATAATTAGATTTTCCTGTCCTCCTGGCAGAATAAGGGTCAATTGTTTTGAATGCCCGAGATCGTGACTGCACTACCCTCACACAGGTTCAATCCATATGCCAAGAAATGATATGGGGATTAAATGCACAGGGCACCAGAAGGGCTCTGAGTTGCTCTCAGTGGTAGGATTTCATCCGAAAATAAGTGCTGATTTACATGAATTTACATCTAAAATGCAAATCACAGGGCTTCCCAGAGGAGAGCAGGAGAGTTGAAGGCAGCTAGCTTCCTCTATCTCAGAAGCAGAGGTCCCACTGGCCTTTAAAATGGAAACCCACCCCCTCCGAGAGGGTTCCACAGGCAGCCCCAATCCATACAGTGTAACACACTGAGGAACACGTGTGCAGCCCCCTTTATGCTCCCCAGAGGTCATTCTGAACCTCCGTGCCTTCCATCTGTACCTGCTTTGTATGGCAGATGATGCAGTTGCTGTGTCCTCCACTACCTGCTAATGACACAGGGGAAGAGGCAGTGCTGGGCAGGGCCGCTTCATTTTAAAGGAAAACCATAACTAGAGGGCAAATGTGAACAGTTGGCCGGAGTCTTCTGGTCACTGCTGGGAGAGGATCAGGAGAGGGCTGTAGAGTATCTTTAGTTCAACAGTCACATCACAGCATAGAAATAGGCTCCTGGGTCTGGACCCAGAATTGACATCAAAGGTAAGGAAAGTGTGTGTGTGTGTGTGTGTGTGTGTGTGTGTGTGTGTGTGTACAATCACTTGTGGTCAAAGTCTTCTGTACATTTAGTAACATGCCAAGTGAACGTTAGTGTATATTAACTTTTCATGCCAAGCGAAAAGATCTTATTGTAAAAATCTGCTTCTTTTCTTACTAAAGGAAATAGTCCACGTAGGTGAAAGTGTAACAGGTTGGATGCTGTACCTCCTGCCTTCCTCCCGGCCCTTCCAGCATGACACAGAATCAGCAGAGAATCCAGCGGAGCCTTGCTGGGTGATCCAGGAGCCAAGGTCAGCCTGCTACGGTGCCGTTATCATCCCAGTAGACACAGAAGGGAGGGGAAGGCACTTTAGTGATTAGGCACCATTACTTCTTCAATATGGATTTAATATTTAGACTGAAAATCGAACCTTGAAAAACTGTGTGTGGGCTTGTTCTTACAGGCTGAAGAGCTACCAGCAGACAAGCTTGAAGACGCAGTTCACACCGACCATCTTGGTGACTTCCCAGGGGCCTCCACAGCACCCTGTCACCTCTCTGGCCACAGGACAGAGAAATAGCACCCCCCAGATGGGCTCAGGTGCCAGCAACAGGCATTGTCCGGTGCATCCACCGAGAGCTGTGGGGACAGACAGGCTGTCTTTCTAGAGTTGTCCCCTCTCTGCAGTGTGTGTACCCAGGGTCTCCAGAGCTGTGACGCACTGTTCTTCCTGCTTCACCCAAATTTCAGGAGGAGCTGCCTGGAGAAGAGGAACGATCAGATGTCTGGAATGCATGTGCTTAGAAAAAAGACAGGATGATTTGTGGCAAAATTTACTTCTTTGTGAGTTATAGCAATTCCACAGTTTTCTAGGTGGAGCTTCTGCTATTAAAAAGTAAACTGATAGCTTAAAAAATATCTACATTCTGTGACTTTAAGTAACTGTAAGCCTCTCACATCTTTCTTCCCACAAGTTCTAGGGTGCCAACCTGACCCAGTTCATACATACACTGGCGCCCTCAGCCTCTCATAGAACCAGCCCTTCTAGTGGTGCTTTTCTCTGGCCAGCGAGTCTCCATCCTTCATGCTCAGTCTGCCAGAGCTCACAGGTCCTGCCCCGATCCTGGAGGACCAGACAGCCACACCTCCGTGGGGCAGCGCCCGGTTCTGTGAGCACATCGACTCATAAGGCATCCTTCTGAGCATGCCGAAACGGCGGGGTGAGGCTGGGGAAGCCTGCGGTGGGGTGGTGGTCCATCCAGAGTTCTCCAAGACAACCAAGTAACCACTGACTAAGGGACAGGAGGCTTGCTGCATCATGGGGGACTTTCACGGTTATTACGTTGAAGCATGGATATTGACTTTATTCTTTTAAAATGTGCCTTTATTATTTTAAAATTACAAAATGGATTGGCCTGGTCATACCAAGTGGAATGAGACAATGGAGAGCTGGTTTCCTCCCTTGTGACCTGCCTTCCCTGTGTCCTTGGGGACACCTACCCCTCAGCCTCCACAAAAGCAGATGTATGCATATATGCGGGAGGGGTGTTTCTTGTTCCCCAAACACGATCAAATTATGCACATTAATCTGTACTTTGTTCTGTTCATTCATTATGGCATCCCTTTCGGTCAGGGGACAGACAAGGGTGTAGGTACATGAGATCTGAAAATTACCTTCCCTAACTCATCCTGGAAAAAGTGCTACACACCTCATTGCTGAATAGCACTATGGTCACATTAGAAGTCCTCCCCTTGGGAAGCTGTGCACCGACGCCAGCACCTAGTGCACCCTTCAAAGCAATTTTGGAACTCTTTTTCTGGAATGGCCATCAGAGCTGTCGTCGTATTACCCTTCATGTCCTGAATGTCATAAAAATGTCTTCCTTTAATATTTCCTTTATCTTCAGAAAGAAAGAAGTCATTGGGGGCCAGATCAGGTGAGTAGGGAGGGTGTTCCAATACAGTTATTTGTTTACTGGCTAAAAACTCCCTCACAGACAGTGCCCTGTGAGCTGGTGCATTGTCATGATGCAAAAGCCATGAATTGTTGGTGAAAAGTTCGGATGGTTTTCATCTTCTTCACGCAGCCTTTTCAGCACTTCCAAATAGTAAACTTAGTTAACTGTCCAGTTGGTACAAATTCATAATGAATAATCCCTCTGATATCAAAAAAGGTTAGCAACATCATTGCAAGAAGTTCAGGAACTTAATTGTCAGACTTAGTAGATCTAACATGACCTCTATTTTTAAAATTTTCTTCAAGGACTCACAGGTTTAATTTACATAAATTGAATTATATTGTTACTCTAAAGTGCAGCCTTTTTCTTTTTCCTTGTTCCTTTCTCTCTATTTCCTCCCTGCTCTCCCCATTGCACAGACAGTGTGGAAGCCTTCTCCCTACCTCCCACCTGAGGAACCAGGTTCCGCACTCTGCGCATTCTTATTGGTCACTCAAACACATACACATTACACACCATTTGCTTTACAGAAATGAAAAGACACTGTACGTGGTTCTCTGAAGTTCAGCTTTGTACCTCAGTAGTACTTTGTAGAGATCTTTTTACTCCCTCTGATGTAGCTTCTAATGCATTCTGTCCAATAAGGGCCTACATGCTAACCCACGCAGTGGACACATCCTGCCACTCAACCATCAGCAGTTCCTCTCCTGATGGGCAATTAAGTGGTTATCAATTTTGTCACCTGGAAATAACATCTTTGCCCCTATGTGCCTGCAGAACTCCTATGTTTCTGTCTGTGAAATGGGTTTCCAAGAAGGAGCTTGCTGGGGAGACAGATACAGTCTTTCAACTGCAGTGGCCATTGCCAAAGGAGGTGGCACTTCATGTCCCATTCAAAAGTTCCCTTCTCACTCTCTCTTTGCACCTCCCCTAACAGTGTGTCCCAGCTCTTTGGTAGTTTTTGTCAATCAGATGTGTGTAAAACAATACTTCCCTTTTAAGTTAATTTTCATTCCCCTAGTGTTGTGAAATTTGATCTTTTCATGTGTTTATGAACCATTTAGATTTGCTCTTCTCTGGATTTGGGATTCAAATATTCACCCATGTCTTTAGAGCGGTTTGTGCTTGTTAGCTAATTTGTAAAGTTCTTTACACTTTTTACGTAGAGTGTGTTGGTGAATCTCCCCGGTTGAGGACCCCACCCAGAGGCTGCATCTCAGCTCTGCCTCTCAGAAGCTGTGCAGTTTGAGTACTGACTTACCTCTCTGTGCCCAATTTTCTCATCTTTAGGTTGGGGATAGAAATCTTATCTCATAGGGATATTGAGAGACATTGTTAGGTAGATAAAAATATTTATGACCCAGGTGTCAGTTAATTAAAACCATTCTTTCAATTTATTGGCTTATGATAGCTTAGGATTGACAAAAGTTTTTAATTTTACGTTATAAAAAAGAGGGTAAACGGGGTCTAATAAATTGTGATGGAAAGAGAACTGACTCTGGGTGGTGAATACACAATGTAATATATAGATGATGTAATACAGAATTGTACATCTGAAATCTATGTAACTTTACTAACAATTGTCACCCCAATAAACTTGAATTTTAAAAAAGTAGTTTTTTTGAGTGTTTTTTATTTTATTTTAAAACTTCCATTTCCCCGACTCGGTTAGGGGCATGTCCATCTCCTTTCAGCCTGTGACACCTGCCCCAGTAGAGTCACAGACTTCTTGACTCCGCAAGTGTGGCCCCCTTCTTTGAAGACTCGAGTTCCCTCTAGCTCCTGCTTGCTGGTACTGTTGCCCTAGAAGTCATTTCCACGTTCTGTGAGGAGGAGATCACAGTTTCCTGTGCTTGGTTTCGGGGACCCTGTACCATCTTCTCGCAGCCAGGTCCTGGGAGAGGTCCGGACATCCTGACACCATCGCGTGCCATTGCAGTAACTTCTTTCCTGTGCTGTAGGCGGGCTTACAGCAGTAACGGTGTGCAATCAAGGTCATTTCAAGGATCACTACGATTCCCTTAATTCTACCAATAGCTTCCTCTCGCTTTAACATTTTGCTTTTAAATACAAGTGGTTAGTGTTATCTTTTTTTCAAGTATTTAAATAGAAAATTGTATAGTGATTTCAATTATTTTTTTAAATTAAAGTTTATTGGGGTGACGATTGTTAGTAAAGTTACATAGGTTTCAAGTGCACAATTCTGTGATACATCCCCTATATATTATGTTGTGTGTTCACCACCCAGAGTCAATTATTATTATTAGCTATGCTTTCTAGTATTTGTATGAGACAAGCAGATGAGAACCCTTGCCTTGTCATAAAATACCTAAACATTAATATTAACAATAGGCCTTATGGCAATGACTTTGTCATACCCTTCCTTGGGCACCTTTCTCACTGCCACTCACATTTGATTTGTATTGATTTCTGACTAATTATTCTACTTTGTAATTAACTGCCTTGGTAAGTAAAAGCAATACAAATTAATGGAGTTTCTTTGTGTTTAATCACTGAATTACTATTTCCACTGGGGTTGCAAATCATTTTGGCAAATACACATTGTTATGCTTTTTATTGCAATGACTCAAGAAATTAATGATTTCATTGATTGACTCTAATTAATAACGGTGATTGATATTGGCTGCACCAGTCTACAGATGAATGGAAAGCACATCTCTCCATCTCACTGGGTTTCCTCATAATCCCTTTCATACTCAAAGTAGAAACAGTGATAAAAAGCCTCCAAGACAAAAGCCACTGATGAGTCCTTGTGTAACACCAAGGCTGTGTGGCCAGCTCTCAGACAAGAGAGACGCATGCGCACGCCACGTCTCCTGGGGGTTTAATTCCTCATGAATCCAGAAGGTACAGTGAAAACACTTGACTTCAGAAGGTACAGTGAAAACGCTTTATAAAAAGGCATTTGCCTTCAAGACCAGGGTATGGGACACGTTCTTTTTTTTTTTTTTTTTTTTTTTTTTTTTAAGGAGGGCGCAGCTCACAGTGGCCCATGCAAGTATCGAACAAACAAACTTGGTGCTACCAGCACTACGCCCTAACCAACTGAGATAACCGGCCACCCCGGGACACATTCTTTAATACCCTTATGGCACTCAGGCAGAAACTTAAAAAAGGGTTTGCTCCATAATTGGAACCCTGCGAGAGCTTTCTGAACCTCTTGTTTGACAAGTATTAACATTGCAGTACTATGGTGGGTCATGCCCTTTCTGGGATACTCCAGATCCATAAACCTTTAACAGTTCTACTTTGGGGCCAAATAAATTCCAGACCACTTAGTCTTGCATTTGAGACCATCCAGCATTTCACCTCCAGCCATCTTTCCAATTTGATCCATTTGACGAGGTGTGTTTCTTACCTGGGCTTCTAGAACCACCACGTAACTGGTCTCTCTACTTCTCATCTCTCCAGAGGCTAAGGCTCAGCTCTGCCCACATCACTGCTCACTGAGTCAATGAGACATACCCGTAGTTTTGAGAAAGAAGAACAAGAGCTGAGCCTGCCTTTGAGGCATCTGCGTGCCAGGTCTCGGTCTGCCTCCCCGCGACTGTGTCTCACTCTTCCACTGTCTCCCCATCTTCACATTTCCAACAGACAGAACTGCTCTTCACTTTTATCCAAATATGTCCCTCCCGTATGCTTTTGAGGCTCTGACAGCTCCAGCTGACCACACACGCCCAGGGCATGTGATGTACAAAGTAGTTTCCATGTTCTTAGGCTCATCTCAGAAGCTGCGCCTCATTAAGCCTGTCCTAGGAAACTCTTCTCTGGACCCGAGGTCCCCTGGAGCTTCTTGTGTAGCGCCTATATTACTCACGCATGCACCAGAATGCACCAAATGGCAGTGAACCCCCCAACTTCGCCCCTGTGCTGTCAGCAGCTGGCAGCTCTCTGCTGAATCCCACTTTGGAATTTGCTTTTGGTGCAAGAGAGCTGCCTCCCCATTCCCAGCGTGACCCTTGAACAACAACTGGTCACTGCAGTGGTATCAAGGCCCAGAGCCTCACCCCAATAGGGGACCACTCGGAAGGACCTTCTCAGCTCCAGAGCTCCCCCCAGGATCTGCTGAGGCCTTCGTTGTGACTGCATACGGTAACAGCTCAGCCCCCCATACTGCCAGATCCCACTGCCCCACCTCCCCTCAGGTGTAGACCCCAAAAGCACTCCCCAGTGACCCTTCTGCACACAGACCTCCACCTCACAGTGGCTTCCTTGGAAACCTGACTTGGGACATAAAACTCGGGGCAGCCGCTTGAGGTCAGGGACCATCTCACAGTCAATTTTTCATCCTATAGAACAAATTTGGCCCTGAATATTGGAAGGTTCTATTGGTATCTGTCAGATTGGGTTGATTCGTTGTATAATAAACAATGACGAATGACTGTGTGAAGCAATTACAGCCTGTGCTCCCTCTTCACACAGATAAACCAAGAAGAGCCAGTGAAATGGCAGAAAGGTCAAGCCACCCTAAGTGATGTTCCCATGTCCCCAGGCCAGGACAGAGTCACACACCAATGTCACCATAAATATGCAGGTGATGAGCCAGAAACCCTCATGACGAGGTGGAGCTCGTGCACTGGCTGCTGTGTGTTTCTCTCCTTTTCCAATTCTGTGTCTGAAAGCCAGTAGGAAGTATAGCAGTTCATTTATGTTCCATCCGGAGAGGTAGGGCTGGGATATCCCCAGGGATAACGACACTCTGCATTGCAGGGCTATAAAACACTTGCTGGCTCCCGACTCCTGCTCTGACATATTACGTGTGCAGGGTTCAGAGGTAACTGTGGAATTCTCGCACACTGACATGGACCCAGGGGTTCAACAGAAAAGGCTCTGGATACAATCACCATCACGCAACAAAACAGCCGGGGACTCACAATTCACAGAAGGCAAAGAAGTGTTCACACACAAATACCTAGCACCACCACCTTAGCCACTCCAGGTATCACAGCCTCCGCTTTTCCACAAAACATGCGGGTGGACACACACAACTGGTGTCTCTTCCTGCAGCAGCCCTTAGTGTGCTCTGCTGCAATTACAGACGAGCTGCGATGCTGAACACTTTCCAAGAGCCAGACATGGGCTCAGTGGCTTACACGCATCTACCTTGGCTCATTTAGCTCCCACAAAAGCCCTGTAAGACTTGTATAATTATTGCTATTTTACAGATGAGAAAATTGGGGCTTAGAGATACCAAGTAATTGCCGTAAACCCCCATTTCCAGTAGGTGGGGTCAGGGAGGTGCCTGTTTGGTACCTATGTGTTCAGCTGCATGGCTCCTTGGTTATTAAATTATCTCCATCCCCAGATCTCAGCACCCAGCAAGGCTGCGTACAACTCACAGCAGGAAAAGCACCATATTGGTCATTTTCACGACACCTCTGCCAAAGCAAGCACTTACTGCTCTGAAAACAAGGAGGGGTAAAGTGTGTCGGAAGGACTGAGGAAAGGAAGAGATGAGATGTTCTGCCTGTGCGCTAGTGTATTTGTGAGAGAAAACCCCAGTGTGAGTGGGTAGCATCAGTCACTGTGGCCGTAATAATGCTGTACCACCAGCACAAAACACTGAATCCATAGAACAATAAGCATTCCTCGGGCTTACACACCTGTGGGCCAGGTGGTCGCCGCTGGGCTCGGCACAGGTCTCTGCTCCAGTCTGTCCTACTCTTGGGACCCGGCTGAGCCAGACAGTCTTCTCACGGCTCTGCCAGAAGTGCCAGGGGCAGGCCCGCCACACAGGCTTTCCACGCCTTTGGCCACGTAGTGTCTGCTGATGTTCCACTGGCCAAGAGGAACGTCAAGGGGGTGTGAGGTGGGGCCGGGCAGGGCACTGTGCTTCAGGAGGTACCGGATGCGCCAGGACACTGTCTGCGCGTGGTGGCAATTGTTGCTGCCCTCGGTCCCCTACAGGCATCATCCATCCTGTCCATTATCCCCAGGCCCCTCCTCTGCCTGTCCCCGCCCCCAGCACCTTTGGTCTCCGAGGATTCAAGAAGCACTTTAAATAGAACAGCATGAGAAAAACGCACCAGTTGCAAATGCAAAATAAATATTTCCATCCGAAGCATAAAATTCCCTTTTATTACTCATTGCTTTGGATTATCCATGCTTCTGCTCCCATTTTTTTTATATAATTAGTCAAGATCTGTTCTACTTTTGAATTATACCTTTCTCACATTTAAAGCTGCTTCTCTCACAAACAGTTTGGCGATGGTCATCCCTGCTTGATCGAAACTAATAAAAGGTGATGGGACTTGTTTACAGTGTTGTTTCCAACCTCAAAGTCTCCCTATTTTGGCAAATCTAAAATGGTAATGATAGATACATGGGAAAAGCAGAGTCAAGAATTACTAGATAAACATAAAATTGACAATGATATTCGTATAGATTTGTTAGCATGGCTGCATGTATAAATGTTTCAGTGTTAAAGGCTACATAACAGAGATGTTTACGATGCACCTAGTGAGTAAATAAGAAAGGATAAAATGTCACCTTAGGCTAAGTTAGAGCCAAAGCCATAAAAATAAGGCCTGGCTTCCTGCGACTTTCTCATTGAAATATTGCCGTGTCACCAGGTAACATCAGCCTGTGCCAATAAGGAAAAGGGAGCTCGTTTCTCATGACACAGGGCGCCCGTGAGATGAGAAGAGCAGAGTCCCCAACCTAACAGGCATCAGCTAGTGTGTTCGTGCAGCGGGAAACCAGAAGACACTCACTGGGCAGGTGCAGTGGCTGAGCTGCCCCTGGGGCTCACAGACGGGTGTCCCTGTGAGGGACCAGAGCTCTGTGTGGTCACAGCAACTCCCTCCCACGCTGGCCCAGATCCCCTGGAGAGAAGGACAGACCACAGCCTGGGCTTGGGCTTGGGACTAGGAAGGTGTGGGAAGCAGCAGAGAGCTACTTGGGTTCTCTGAGTGGGAGAATGAAGAGGGGTTTGATGCAATAGCACGGCTGTCAGCAGGGATGTCCAACCTCCCTTCACCGCCCTCCACCTGACATGGCACAGCCGTGTGTGTGGTGTTTCGCTCCACTTACGATGCTTCATCACACAACGGGACACACAGGGAAATGTCCCTTCCGCGCCCCATCCCATTCCACCTCCCTCAACATTGAAGGATCCCTTTGTCAGTTTTTTGGGTTTTTTTCTATTTTATAATGATGACCTCTGCTTTTCTGGAGCACAATTAACCATAGGGTCTCTAAGTCTAAGAGCTTAGAGACACAAAGATCCAAAAAGTGAGTTTGACCAGGCATTTGACCCACATACCAGCTGAGAAGGGACAGGTGACACTGCCACATCTCACAGGAGGGTGAGGCGGTTGTTTTCACAGCATCTAAAGCTGTGGACACAGGATGTGCAAACCCCAGCAGACACAGAGCAACACGTGATGCTAATGAATTAAACCAAAGGTGGACAAAACCACGACTCATTCCACTGCCTGAAACGCAAGAGAAGAGAACTGACGAGGGAAGGGAGAAAAGCAACAGCTCTGTTGACTGTTCACATTTTCTTCCACATAAAAGGGTGACTCCCCGAGGGGCCCACGTACAAAGCTTTGAGCCTAAGTCATAAACAAGCTAGTAATAGGATCCTTGGGGGAAAATTATGGGCATATTGTTTTTACAAACAAGGTGCTAAGACTCATGTGACTTTAAGATAAAAAGGAAAAGAAACTTGGATGTGGCGAGGAGAACACATTAAGATAAACTTGATCCCGAAATGTTTTCTGATATGAATGGTGGGTGATGAAATCTGATCTGTGTCAGTATCACGCAGGGTCCACGGGACCGGACCCCAGGAGACCACACAGCCTCCAAGCTGAGGCTGGCGGGGGCCCTGCAGCTTCCTATAATGTGCAGCTGCTCCCCCGAACGCTCCTAAACAAGCTTGACGGGCAATTTCTCACTCAGTCACAAAACAAATAAATCTAAATTTCAAAACTGGACAGATACAGAGAGGAGAGAAGATTTGATAAATGCATGGCAGAATAGCCCGAAGGAAACGATCGGCCTTGCCATAGAAAGTGGTGGCGCCATTTGGAAATAAAAAACAAAACCAGGGGAAAGGCCAGGCAGGTAGGCAGGGTGATGAACTCTATGGGAGCACAGCCCAGCCCTGCTGGCAACGATGAAGAACCCCCTCCTGAGGCAGAGGAGGGGGGCCCTTAGAATTCAGGTGCAGTAAGAGCCCCCTGTTGGGTCTCGGGAAGCTCATTTGGAAATGGTTCGTTCTCTTTTGAATCCCCTATTACCAAAGGGAGCTTAGGACGTTATTGGAAAGGACAGTGTCCTAGAGGTGATGTGCCCGTCGGACCTAACTAGAACAAAAGTCCCAGAGAGAGGTTGGCTCCAGGTGAAAACGGGACAGGGATGAGGACAAAGTTAGTCTTTCGGAGTAAAGATCGTGTGATGTCGCCCCGGACCCCGCTCGGCTTGCATCAGGACCCGAGACTTAGCTGGGTCCACACAACGGCGTCTGGCCAGTAGCTGGTGGTCTCCTGTGCCATGAACAAC
Organism: Rhinolophus sinicus; assembly: GCF_036562045.2. Lineage (NCBI taxonomy): Eukaryota > Metazoa > Chordata > Mammalia > Chiroptera > Rhinolophidae > Rhinolophus > Rhinolophus sinicus. Next base: position 195,820,120 of record NC_133753.1, on the reverse strand, counting down.
ATGGAGAAATGGGCTTTGCCAGTTCCAGGCCGCCAGAGACACAGTATTGACAACCACCTGCATGTGCACCAGCTTTTTTTTCTAAAAACCATCAAGGCCAGTTGTTCCCAAACCTGTCTGCATATTAGAATCATGGGAGTTAAAAAAAAAAATAAATAAATACTAACGTTTCAGTCCCAAACCAGACATTGGGATTTCATTTGTGTGGGGAGTGCTCAGACTTTGGAATTTTCAGAAGATTCCTAGGAGACAGGAATCACTATTCTAGATACATCTTTTCTCTCTCTCCCTCCCTCCCTCTCTTCCTTCCATCCTTCTTTCCTTCCTTCCTTCCTTCCTTCCTTCCTTCCTTCCTTCCTTCCTTCCTTCCTTCCCTCCCTCCCTCCCTCCCTTCCTCCTCTTTCCCTTCCTCTCCTCCCTCCCTTCTTTCCTTTCTTTCTTCTTTTTGTAGTTTCTGGGGTGTAGGAAGCCGGACATCACACAAGCCCACGGGCAGGGGTGGCCATGAACAGGGCGGAAGTAGCAGCAGCAGGAGCAGGGTTGCCAGGCCTCCCTCATGCCGACATTCCTCACGGATCTTTACATAAGGAATTCCATGGGACCTATTTCAAAGACTTACTGTAGGGTTATTATTAATAACCGCCGATTTACAGATGAGAAGACGGAGCAGAGGGCATCTCTGCCACCTGCCGACAATCACAGACCCAGGCAGTGGAAGAGCAGGGTTCAACTCCAGCCTGGACCTGACCCACAGAGGATCTACTCCCTCAGCAAGACAGCTGGAGCCCCAAGTCCCTGCTTTCTGGAAGACACCCCCAGCTTTACTGCTCCTTGCCTGCATGCCACCTGTGGGCACCATTGTTCCACGGTGGCCCACACCCTGTCCTGGCTTCTCTCCCTGAGTGCCCCCCCACCCTCAGGGATGTGTGAGCAGCCCTGCTCTCAGGTGCACAGGGGGCACAGCTCTGTGCAGCGCTGCAGAGACCAGGCTGTTCCCACAGGTGCACTCTGTCACCAGCTTCTCCTCCTGAGGCCTGGCAGGGCCCCTGAGGTCTCAGCCCCTCACCTGCTGGCCAGCACCTCCTGCTCCCACTGGTTTAGACCGCCTCTGCCTCCATCTCAGGGTGTGGCTGTCGCCCTCCAGCCTGTGCCCAGCAGCACGTGTGGGCACTGAGGTGACTCTTGCCCCGAATCCCAGAGCCAGTCCCACAAGGCTGGAGCCGGCTGGTGTCTGACAAAGAGCATCCTCTGCGCATGGGGCCTGCCCTGCACCTCTGGGACAGAGGACAGAGCCCTGACAGCAGCCTCCTTGCCTGTCAGGTTCCCTTTGTGTACCCGGAGGGTAGGGGCTTTTAGTCTTTAATCCGTTAATATTCAGGACAGGGTTATGCCGTTTTGCGGTTTGCACTCTCCATTGGGAAACTGAAATCTGGCACTTCCACGCGGTACGCTGTGTTCTCTGCTAGAAGCAACTTACTGTCCTTGCAGCTCCATCTCTTGCAAGGCTGGACTCAGGGTGTGGAGCCACCATGTCACCTGCTGCACTGGGGACAGACAGGGCATGGCTCAGAAAGCCCGGTGGATGGAACCCTGGATTGGGAGATGTAAGGTGACCAGCTCGCTTTGAACAAGGCAGATGCTGTCCTGGGGGAAAACAAACCCACCCTGAATCCGGAAGTGGATTCCAGAACTGGAGAAGACCCTGCACAGAACAGAGTGTGCGTGCTGGCATCTCACCAGGTTCTGCCATGCCAGGGCTGTTTCTCCAGTTCCCCGAGGCTGGTCGGCAGTGTGGATTGCTGACTGCCGTGGGCGCTGCAGGACGCTCAGAAGCTTGTCCAGCATGAGCAATGAAATCTGAGCAAATGCCAACCCTGCACTCCCAAAGCCGCCTCCATCATATAATAAACACCTGAGACTCCTGTCCTGATATGTCCGGCACCCACCCCTCCCAAGGGTCTCCACAGGGTGCCACAGCCAGGTTCAAGGCCAGAGATGGGCGTCTCTGTCCCACTACACTCCTGAGTTCCCTTGACAAGATCAGAAGGCTGCCTATAACTCTGGGGTGGCCGGTGGCCGGTCACTTCTCAATGCCTCTTCTGTGGGGTACAGGAAAGTGACCTGGGCACATCCCATGGATCCACCTCCTAGAGGACACTAACCAGGTACCCTCCAACCATCGGTGGCCAGTCGGCCAAAGTCCTACCTGTCTCCTGCCTGGTCAAAGAGGACTTCCTTTCTGCATTGCCACCTCTCATCTCCTTGTTAGAGGTGATAGTAAGATGATTGTCAGAAGCAGAGAGAGAGAGAGACAGAGAGACAGAGAGACAGAGAGATAGAGAAGAGAGAGAGGAGAGAACACAGAAGAGAGGGACAGAGGAATAAACTCATAATGGCAGAGAGAACTGGATGAGACTCATCAACAAATGAGAAAATTCAACAAATTCCAGGAAGCTTAAAAAGTGATAAATCAGAATAAAGCATCATGGCCTGAGATTCACAGAAAAGTGGTAGAGCAAAAGAAAAAAATAACTGCACTAATGACAATTGCAATGACCATATATCAGCCAACATGCATTGACTGAGGTCATGTGCCAAACCCAGAGAGAAACCTTTGACGCACATTCTCACACCCAGAGGTCACAACAACCCTGACAGGTCAGTGCAGTTACTATTTGCATTTGTAGTTGAGGAAATCAAGGCACCGGGAGGCTATATAACTTGCCCAGGGGCTAGTAAGCATGGATGCCAGGATGGACACCCAGGAGGTCTGGCTTCCAATCTCATGTCATTCCCTGAACAGGGAGGTGAACTGTCACTCACAGAACCTAAGAGGAGCTCTAGACCCAGACATGGTAGGCATTGTGGATAGGTGTGGAAGGGGAACCAAAAACAGGGGTGGAAAATGGAGAAATTGAAACCCCAACCATGAAATACCTGCCTGAGCTGGCCCTACAACCCCAGATTTTGGTGAACAAAATGCTCCAACATTCCAGACTTTACTCCAGGCAGATTAGATAAGATAGATAGATGGATGGATGATCGATGGATGGATGGAAGGAAGGAAGGAAGGAAGGAAGGAAGGAAGGAAGGAAGGAAGGTTGGATGGATGGATGGATGGATGGACAGACAGATGAATTAGTTGTTTCTCCAAATGCAGCCATCTGCTCATCTTCTCTACTGTAAAGTAAGTCCTGTCAGTCAATAGGCTTCCCACATACACAGAACTCTCCAGGTTTACAATTCAGGGGCCAAATCTCCACACACAATAGCAGAGAAAACTTGCACTTGCTACCCAGATAAACTCACCCATCCCAGCATCCTTAAAGCAACTAGACTGCAACATCATGAAGCATGTGAAGAAAACTATCAGAATGAAGGGAATGGGGAAGGTTAGAGAGACTGGTCACTCAAGCGACCTTTGGAGAGACACATGGGGGGGTGATTGCAGAGAAGGCCACACACACACACACACACACACACACACTGTGAATGGCAACCCCTCCTCTCACTCCCCCCGAGCTCTGTCTCTCCCCAAATAGCTTAGCTGCACTTTTACCCCCATAGAGGTCAGCACTACAGGGCACACCAAGTATTGACTTGTTTGTTCATCTCCTGTGGGCCTCCCCACGTATGATGTCAGCTCCCTGTGAGTAGGGAATCTGTGGGGGTTGGCAAGCTGAATTCTGCAGGGCAGGCCGGGGGGCTGGAGACCTAGGAAACAGCTGATGTTGCAGCTGGAATCTGGAAGTCTGGAGGCAGAATTCCCTCTTCCTCGGGGAACCTCGTTCTCTGGTCTTAAGGCCGTCAGCTGACTGCATGAGGCCTACCCACATCGTGGAGGGTAATCTGCTTCAAAGTCTACTGATTTAAATGTTAGTCTTATCTAGACACACACACACACACACACACACACACACACACACACACACACACATCCTCACAGCAATATCTACGTTGGTTTTGACCAAATATTTGGATATTCTGAGCTAGCCAAGTTGATGCATAAAAGTAACAATTAACAGCATTCTAGAACCCCAGGAAAGAGGCACAAGAGATCAACAGTGTGAAATGTAGGAAAGAAGTGGAGTGAGATGAGGGGGTTGATGGTGACTCTCCCAAGAACAGTGTCTGGAAGCTCTGGAATTCTGCCATCAGCACAGACAACATCTATTGAAATGCATGTCACTCTGTCCCTTCCTTTGCATGCTGCCTGCCACCGTCCTAACCCAGACCTCTTGCTCTCCCCCACGGATGACCTCAGGATCCCTGAGCTCCAGGATCTCCCAGTTTCAGCATCTCCCCTTCCTCTGCCCGGCTCCCCTAGCGCCAGACAGAAATCCCCATTTCCTCCACAGTCCCAACCCTTGCTCCCTATACGGTCACCATTGTCACGTTTCCACAGTATCCGCAGGCTGAAATGTCCTCCCTCCCTTCCTTCCTCCATCCAGTTCCTGGGATGCCTGCAGCCCACACAGGCTGTGCCACACATTGAGAATTTCATTCAATAATTGTCGCATGGAGGTTAGGTTGCTGCCTCGAGCTAATGAAGGTGGTCTTTCATAGTGGGCTACATGCAGCTATTATTCCATTAAGACTTGTTAGCGAGTAGAGCAAAGCAGGAGCAAAGATTACATATTTCATTTTCATCTTGGTCATGCATCTTTTAGAACCCATGTTTATGCTTAAGTTTAATCATGTGTCGATACATTACATGAATACACATTTCCTATTTTCATTACAGGTTTCATCTCAAATTTCTGCAATTTTGACAGACATACTTAGATGTTATCTGAATGTTACTAAATAACTAAATGTCCCTCAATGATGCAATGTATTTAAGTATTTTTAGATGGTAAGCTCAGAAAACATGCAGCAGCTAAGGGTGGGGAATAGAAGGAAAAGGTAGGCAGCCCAGTTTAGAACTTGGTCTGCCATCAGCTTGCAGGTGGACAGTGTTGGTGCAGAAAAGATCACAGTGAATCTGAAGGTGCCAAGTGTCAGCCCCTCATTTTCTCCATTCGTGCAGCTGAGTGGACGCTCGGTGGTCCCCGACTGCATACCTTACATCAAGGCTGTTGACAGCAGTTGGTTCCTCCCAGCCTCTCTAATGTGCAGCTCTGGGAGACAGTAAAAAAAAAAAAAAAGTCCCGATAATTCTCACCGTTGCCCCAGTGTTTACAATCAGTGCTAAGAAGCTTTCTGCAAAAATTGGCACTAATTCCACATCCCTCAGAAACAGGGTTGTGTTTACGGCAGCCCTGCACTGACCAGGCCACAAAGGAGACTTACTTCCTTGTCTGCACCGAGAATCCCTGTCTCTGCGGTGGAACAAAGCCAGGGAGCCTTAAGTATCCAACAGGAGGGGGTGCCATGGGGTGCGGGCTCTCACCAAGCCGGGAGAAGCCAAGGCTCAGAAAGCAGCTGCAGTGTAGCATCTTGGGGTGCTGCTCTCCCAACCCCCTCCAGGACACCCCCAAACAGACCAGAATCCCCCAGTCACCATAACTAAATCCAGCACCCCATGGCAGAGTCTTTCTGGGGGTCCAGACCCCCTGCTTAGTGCCCCAGCCCCACAGACTGCTTTAGCTTCTTTGCTCTGAACCGTTTGTCCCGGAGACTCAGCCTCCAGCTCTGTGTTGTGGCCCTGCACCGGCCGACAGCGTCACAAAGGCCGTGTATCACCCTTTGGAGCACTTGACTTTCCTCTTTCTGCCCAGATCCTCCCCCACCTGGGGCATCTTAGAGGGTGGCATCGTCACTAGACCCCATGTAACGCTGTTCGGTGGCCCAGAAGCAAGTGTGCCATTTAGAAGACAGTGCTGCTAACCTAACTTGAACCTTTGTAGTTTCCTGTTCAGCAACACTGATGTAGGGTAAACAGAGACGTCTCCTAATCTGTCCCCCATTTCAGTCTAACTCTCACTTCGTCCTCTTTATAATTGACGCAGTAGCTATCCAAGGGACCAAGTCTGATAGCAACTGCTTATTGAGATACAGGTCAACCTCCTTATCGGACATTCAATATTCTCTAAAAGGGGATCCCAGCAAAAAATCCACTTCCACCATGTCATGGACTGAACTGCGCCCCCCAAAATTCGTATGTTGAAGCTCTAACCCCAGGACCTCAGGATGTGACTGTATTTGGAGACGGAGTCTTTAAAAAGTCAACTCAGTTAAAATGAGGCATTGGAAGGGGTCCTGATCTTGACAGGTGAGAAAAGGAGAAACGGTTGGGACACACAGAGGCGACACGAGGGACAGAGCACAGAGCGAACACCCTGGGAGGAGGCAGCAAAGATGACTGCTGTCTACATGCCCAGGAGAAAGACCTCAGGAGAAATCAGCCCTACATCACCTTGATCTTGGACCTCCGGTCCCCAGAACTGTGAGAACATAAGTGTCTGAGAAGTGACCCAGTCTGTGCTTTGTTATGGTCACTCTGGCAGACTCTACAGGTCGTTTCACCTATACACCAAATACCAGCGAACCAGACTGCTCATCGGTTCCAGGCAACCCTCGGACTCCCCTCGGACTCCCCTCGTCCTCTCATCTCCATTCTTTCCTGCTGGAGTGCCCTCCTCTTGGCTGCCTCCTAACGCTGCCTGTTAGAGCCTTTGTCCCCAAAGTGTGTCATACCTGCCACTTCCTTGTGTCCTTTGATCATCCGAGGGGGTGTGATCTCCCCTGCAGGATACACCCTGCATAACCTGGGAGAATCTCAAGCAAATGCCTTCCTGGAACAAAGGTAGCTTACGCTTTCAGTTTCATGACAACTATTCATGGCTGCATCTCAGGCTCAGTTCGATGCCTTGGATTAAAGTTATGGGGTCATTTGGCTCAGGGCCTACTCAATTCTTCTACATGGTTCCTGTACGTCACACTCTGTTCTGCATTTACTCCCCCAGCACCGGGCTTTGCACCAAGGTAGGTGTGCCCGTAAACTTTGCACTAAGTAATCAGGCACAGCATGGGCATCTGTCGTTTTCTTCATCCGGGCCTCCTTCTGAGGGCCACCTCCCCTCCGGTGATTCCCCCTCTTCCCACTTCCCCATGCTGTTCTCCCAGGAGTGGCTATCTGTGAGTATCCAAGCTCCCGTCCTGGTTCCAATAAGTTACTATTTTGAATTTCCTGATACAGGACCAGAGGTCGCATCTGGATATCCTCTCTCAGTCACTAAACATAAGCTATGCCCCCCAGGTGCTCTCTTTGGCCATGATGTGCAAAGGCAGAAGTTCTGGGAGAGAAGAAGGAGGAAGAGGGAGAAGGCGGAGTCGGGGAGGGAGAGAAGCCCACAGAGAGCGAAGTAGATGGAGGGGCTGGAGGAGAGAGTCCCGAGAGTGTTCAAGGCTTGGCTCACCGTTCTGGGAGCTCCCATTTCTTCTCTGCTTCTCCCTCTTCCCTTTTGCCCCTCGGGCGTGCGCGAGCCCCAGCATCCTTCCCGAGACTCACTCTCTATGGTAAGCTGGTCCTGTTGGGTTTCTATCACTTTGAACCAAAGGAGTCTTTCGTATCACAGGGGACTCAATAGATTCTCTAAATTGGATTCAGTTGTAGCTGTTTTAGAAGACATGCAGTTGTGAATTTGAAAATAATGCAGTGCAGTTGTGCTGCTTTTAAGCACACATCTCTGCTAACCGGAAGTGCCAGCATCTAGGTCCCACAAGGTGGCATCCATGAAGGTCTGAGGCATCAACTATGTATATACAAACGGTGGCCCTAAAACACTTGGAAACCTGCGAATAAATGGCCCCACGCATTCAATGTGACCATTGAATTGTTTAACAGATGCACTCTGACAGACGACAGGAAGGTGAGGCTTCGGCTCCCTACATTTGTTATCGCAGCTCCGGAAATCGTGGGTGTCGGAGCAGCCACCGCAGAGCGCAGTTTATTCCACAGACCTCTCCCACTGCCTACTCAGCCAGTCTGGAGCAGTCTTCCTTTCCAGCTCCCTGTGGTGCAGAGGAGTGGGGAAAATTAATGAGTTCATATCGGAAAAACGTCTCAGAGACCCCTGATGAAAGGTGGTGAAAAAATACATGTTATTTTTCACATTCTGAATTGTTAGAGGAAAGGTGAATTCAAGAAAGAAACTCTAACCCCACGCTTAATATCTGGAGTGGTTGTCCTAAAGCTGCCTGTGGTAGGGCTGGCAGAGGGGAGCGGGTGTGGGGAAGGGGGTTGGGGCAACTCCGACAGACTAGGTGGATGAATCCCCAGCACATGGCCAGATGCCAAGCCATTAAGAGCAAGAGTAAAGATTTATTCCTCTGCTTGTGTTATATCCACACATAAAAGTTGGCCCTGTAACTACAGACCTCTGCCAAATCTGTTTAGTTCATTTAATTTTTTGTATTTATTTTAATTAAGCACTGGGAGAATGCCATTTGCAGTGGCATATTGAATACTTTTGTAATTAACAAACCAGAGAGAAGGGCTTCCTTCACATTGTTTTAATTAACTGAAATAGTTCAAGGACAGAATCAGAGGTGATTTCTTTACGGATGTGGAATGTGGGAGCTAGAGAATACGCCACTCTTTGGCAATAATTGTCATTTTAAAAATTCAAGGGTCTCTCAGAACGTATTTCGGTTTTTTATAGTCACTATAGGAAGTAAGAAAGCTTAGCAGATGTATTGTATTAAATATTTTGAGTAACAAAAAATAATCAATATGGAAAAAAGGTAGACGTTCTAATTTGCTTGAATGGGGCAAATGACAGTGACGATCTAAGTCCCATGGGTCCACTGGCCACCTGAAACCCCCAGTGCTGGTGCCAAGTCTATTCTCGAGGCCTCCTATAAGTCGACAAGATGCATTTTATAGACCATCCCTCCTTCCTTTGCCATTGTTCTGTCAATCTGGAATTCACCCCATGTACATCAGCTGCCACTCCCCATCAGGCCAAGTGCAGCTCAGTTTGGAGCGCTAATGCCACTTTGCCAGATCCCTGGGGACATGAGTACATCTCCTGTGGGCACCAGGAGGCAGTGTGTTTGCTAATATTACCGCAGGGCCTCAGACAGGGACCCTCACCCAGCCCACCTTGGCTGCGTCTCCTTTTAGCTCTGAAAGAAGGCAGTCACAGCCTCACAGAACACCATCAGCTGCAGAATACAAAGACATCAGCCCGTTCATCTGCCAAATGCATCCCCACCAAACTGCAGAAGTGCACGTGTGCTCTCGCTCGCTGTCTGCAGAGCCGGCCCAGCTCTTAAGGGGAGGGGCTGTTTGGATTCCTGTTGTCCCCGACACATATAAACCCTCAAGATTTGGCAAAATTTGTTTTTCATTTGCCGAGTTGAACATGTTTTCCTCCCTCTCATGCACCTCAGAACTGCATGTGCTCAGATGCAAACTGCCAAGTGAAAACCCTTCAATATTAAATTCCTCAGCCGTCCTAAGACAGGGGAATCATTTGCTGCACTGAGGAAATGAAATATATTTTAAATTGAATAGACTCATGAATATGCTATCAAGTCCCAAACAATTTAATAATAATAAGAGATCTTGTCTTCATGTGGCCTCTTTCCCCCAGTAAGACTGACAGCACTCAATGGGGGAGGCAGAAAACAAGAGCCCCGCATTTTATAAACGAGAGCAGTCAGACCACCTGCCCATCCGATTCAGTCTGCAATCACCACCGATTTTTTTCCTGTTTGGCTCTCAAAAATAACAGGATTGAGGTTTTTCACTTGAGAACCCTTGCTCTGTTTAGGAAGTTCTTCCCTGAGACCTGTCCCTTTCATCCAATCCCAGTTAACATGGATGTGGGGACAACCAGTGTGCCTGCCAGGACCAGCCTGATGGTAGGGATGCTGGCACCACTATCTCCCACTTCTGCCAGGCGTGAAGCTGAGTCTGGGCTCAGCTCAGCAGCCAAATCAGAGTCTCCTGGGAGGAATCCACGGGCAGCATCTCTCACGGGGTTTCCCGGGCCTCCCAGCAGGGCTCCCAGATCCGCCTCCATTTGAAGAGGCGGCGTTGGAGCTGGTGGTGCTGGTGGAAGTTCATGTGCCCGAGCACAGATCCATAGGCAGGAAAGCAAAAACAAGACTCAGCCCCAAAGAAAGGGGCTGGGGGTGGGGCTGGAGAAAGCCTTGCACTTCACGTCGCCCTTACCCCGCTCCCTGCCACAACTCTGAGAGAGAAGGAGGGACCCACAAAGAAGCCACCAGAATTCCGCTGGCGGAAATTTGGCAACCGATCAATTTAGTCTTCATTTGGGGGAAAGAGGTGAAAACCGATTGAAGAAGGTTGTGGGCCATCTCCATGAAGAGGAGACACTGTGGGGGGACCTGCCCGTTTGCTCGTCAGCTCTTTCCTTCCCATCAGTCTATAAATGACTTTAGGGAGATGATATAATTCAGAGATAGAGGGGGCACAGAGAGGCAGACAGACAGACAGGGAGATTAGCAGAGATATATAGCAGTATTCCTGAAAGTGTTCGCATTCTGTCGCTATTTCTTACTGCAGAGATTGGCAGGTGCAAAGTACCCATGTTGGTAGACAGACTGAGGGGGTACAGGGCCAAAACCCGGCCAGCTATGAGGGTAGATAAGTGGAGGGTATGGATCCAAATGGCCCAGCTTTGAGGATAGAAAGACAGAGGGTCTTAGTACCCAACGTCCACTTCTGGGATGGCACAATGCCCTCCCTCCATGGCAGGAATCATTTTGACCTCAGCTCACTCTGCTCCGGAGAGCACCCAGCCACTCCTTCTCTGATGTCCCCAACCTACTAGATAAAAGCCACAAATGCAAAGCCTGGCTCTCCCGTGGCTCACACATCGCTGTGGCTGATTTCTGACAAAACCAGCCTGACTGGCCTCCTCGCTGGAGGCCCGAGGCTGGCCCTTTGTGTGGGGCAGGGCAGGCCACTGCAGCTCACCTGACAGCGCTTACCTTCTCATTTGCTTTCAGCAGGGGCCTGAGGGGGAGCTGAGCCCATGGTGGCAAATAATGGACATAGATGAATGGCTTTCTGAGCAGTGAGGATGTGGGGACATACGGGGGCCCTGACAGATGCAGGAGCCCTCACAATACCCACGTCAGGCAATGGAAGCCGCACAAGGCAGCCTGCATGGTCACTGAGGTGCCACCCCCTCCCAGGCATGAAGCAGCTGCATCTCCTGCACCTTGTTAGGCCTGTTCTGGGGTCACCATCAGCACACCAGTAGGAGCAGGCTGGGGTCACGGGGAAAAAGAGCAGACAGCAAACAGGACCCAGTCATAGGAAGGGGCCCCTGCAGGGGCCTGTGAGTCCTTGACATGTGTCTGGATTATGAGAAAGGTGCCCTTTGACAACTGAGAAGCAGACCCCTAGCCTTTTTACTTAAAAAAAAAAAAAAAAAAAAAAAAAAAAAATGAAATCATTCCTACTGCACATTTCATCCAAACTTCTATTCCTGAGGTCTTATTTCTAAAAGATCAGATCCATTTAGAAGGACAGAGATGTTTGTTTCCAAGGGGCAGTTCTCACTGTGGCATTTCGGGGACTGAGAATGTGATACTAGCTGCCCTTCGGCCACTCTCCCTCAGTCCCCCACGGCCTGCGTGGCCCCATCGGAGGGGCCAGCGAGCATTTTGACCTTGAATAGCAGAACACCAGGACCACTTGCAGAGTTCATCGCAGTGATGATTGTAAGATCTGACTGGCCCCAGAAAAGCGGCTAACAAATGCCTCCTGCCTCCGAGCTCAAGGGCATGGGTGAGGTTTAAGGCGATGCTTGGCCCACCCAGAGAGGTACCCAGGTACCACTCTGCTCCCAGCAGAAAGCCTTTCCTTTGTCAGAGCCAGCTGCTGAGGTCTCCATGGGGGGTAAAATGCCATCAGACGCCATTTCCTGGTCTGTAAAAAAATCACCAGTTTAAGGAAATGCCTCCATACTCTTCCTGGTTTTACTGTTCTTTTTACTTCTTTATTATTATTCCACTGCAATTTTGTGACAAATGTTAGGAAGACATTTTCTATTAATTGTATTATTTACACAAACAAGCTCTGATCTCACTCAATAGTCAGTTGCCAAGTGTGCAGATTTGACTATTGCTTTCAACAGCCACTCATCATATTAGCATTTTCTTACACAAAAGCAGCGTTGGCTTCACTATTGATATTGACAAGAAAAGGGTAGCTCTTGTATTTCGTCTCCTTTTCATCAAAATGTTTTATGTAAATTCCTGGCTCAGCAGTGAGCAGTTGGGGAGACTGACTTAAGTACCCTAGCCTAGATCTGAACTTCCTTAAACAGAGGGTCTCCTCAGATCCCACTAATGGCTTCCATAATTGTAATTCCAGCAAACACAAGGGGTGGAATTAGGTTCTATTCTTCGCAGGTTTTCAGGAGGATGAGACACAAAAACATGGACAGGTGAGTGAGTCCTCCATCCATTCTGCAGGTGGTGTGCTCTGTGACAGTGGAGACGCCCAAGGTCTACTAGCTCAGGGGCTGGCCCCAGATCAACATGCATGCAAGATACAGGCAGGACCCACAGGTGGTCTACAACCTGCCTCTGTTTACTCACGGAAACAGAGAGGCCACGGAGATCCTAGAGTCCACAGAGCACAAAGGAGAAACTGAACATGCACTGGGGCTGTCTTCCATTTGGGTCAACTCTGGGCCATACTGGACTTTGAGTTCATTGAGAGCAGGATTAAGGAAAATTTGGTATATAGTGATTCCAAGTTGGCAGAATAAGCAAAGAAAATTTGAACACGGGTCTAGCCTCACAACGCTTCATCTATTCCTCAGAAACCTTTCGCAGTGTTTCCCATATTCCCTTATTACTGCAATGGGAGACCGTTACAGGAACAGATCCAAGAACCAAACCTTGTAAGAAGGAGCTTTCCTAAGATCTTCACTCTGGAAGATGCAGCCAACGCATGAGGAGACAGACTGTGTCCGGAGCCGTTGATTTGTGAAGTGTGACCAAGATTGACAGTCATTTCGCCTTCCGAGTCTAAATTGTGACCTGAGCTTTGTTTTGGGTTGGTTTTGGGTTGGCTTTTTTTGTTTTACCTTTTGCATTAACTTGTTTGCAAAAACAGTAGCTGTTATTTCCTTGTCTGTATCTATTCTTCTATGCAATATGATTTTTTTTTTTAACTTCTTTTATTAAGAGGTTGAGTTTATTTCCCTACTCTTTGGATCCGGAGAGCCTTTGTGATACGCTTGGGCAACAGAATGTGGCAGAAGGATGGTGTGCCAGCCCCAAGCCTCTCACTCATCCCCTTGAGTCACATGCACTCTGTGAACAAGCCTGAACTCAGCTGGCAAGGAGGAGAGACCATATGGAAGAGAGTTGTGTCTGGTAAGGCCGTTCTGCCCTGGTCAGTCTCCGGCCCTTTCACACAGGTTTGATGAATTTGCTAGAGTGGCTCACAGAACTCAGAGAAACATGTTACTGACTAGATTACTAGTTTCTTATAAAAGGTTACAACCCAGGAGTAGCCTAATGGAAGAGACACATAGGACAAGGCGTGGGGAAGGCCCAGAGCTGCTGCGCCCTCTGCTAACAACCACTCTCCCTGAATCTCCACATGTTCACCAACCCAGAAAGATCTCAGACCTCCCTCCTTTCGGATGTTTTTTTGCTTCATTTCATAGACATGATGGCCCTTGTTGATTTAACTTCTGGTCTATCTCCCCTCCTAGGAGGTCAGGGGCAGGTGTAAATGTTCCAGCCCTCTAATCACAAGGTTGGTGTTCCTGGCAGCCACCCGCTTTCATTAGGTGCAAAGTCACATCATTAACATAACAAAAGACAGCATAATCACTCTCATCAATTCGGAAATTCCCAGCAGTTTTAGGAGCTTTGTACCAGGAACAAGGTAAAGACCAAATATTTATTTCTTATTAGAAACCACAACATCACACACAGCTGCCAGATGCTCCTGGACTTACGATGGGGTTATGTCATAACCCCATCGTAAGTTGAAAATATCATGAGTTGCAAATGCATTTAACACAGCTAACCTACTGAACACCATGGCTTAGCCTAGCCCCCCTTCAACGTGTTCAAAACACATCAGCCTGCAGTTGGGCAAAATCATTTTCCCACCACTGTCCAGCATCACAAGAGATTATGGTACGGCATCTCAATAACCCTGAAAACCGGCAAAATTCAAAATAGGAAGTCTGGTTTCAAGTGAACGCACACTGCTTTCACACCATCCTAAGTGGGAAAAGCACAAGCCGAACCATCGTAAGTTGAGGATCATCTGTATTTTTTCCCCGTTACTCCAAATCACAGACCTCAAGTCTATGGGCTGGTCTGGGGTCGAGAGCTTGTACTTGATTATTGGGTTCCAAACCCAGTTATTTTTGGGAACCATCCTAGTTTCTAGAAATTGAAATGAGGATGTCTCCTAGGGAACCCTTATTTCTGAATATTTCTCTTCAGATCAGTCTATCTAGCTTTCATTTAAGGAGTATGTTTTTCATCTGTGGATTATTTCAGTCCTTATGATATCACCTCCGTTCAATTCACACTGCCAAAGTAATTTCTCAAATTATATGGAAACAATGGTAGCTTCTGAAGGGACACCAGAGTGGTGACCTCTTGTTTTACTGAAAATATAGTTTCGCTATTATTTCAGCAAAAGCAACCGCCTTCACCTCAGCAACACTAACATTAAAAGGAACCAGTGGGCCTCTTAGCTGAACAGGTTCCTTTGAGAACCACTGGCACCTAAGAATACGCATGCAGTATTCAGGGTGTGCTGAGGGGTCCCTCTCTTTAGGTCTCCAGGGGCCCACTGCTCTTCTAAGAAGCAAGCACTTGATGGAACCACAGCCCTGGAGATCTCCAGAGCGACTCCCCTGCCTGTGCCCGCATGTCCCTGGTCGCCGTGACTACCACAGTTCTCTTCTAAACTGGAATCATCTGGAATGGCTCCAGCTCCTGTTGCGGGAGGAAGACTATGGTAACACAGAGATGGAGCCCAGAGAAGCAACAAACGGTTTGGGAACGCAGTCCCGCCACAGGCTCAACAATCAAACTTTGAATGAGAAAGTAAACTCTCACATCTGTCAGATTGTAGAGTTCATAAACCACTTTCTCAAAAATGCTCTCTTGGATCCTGCTGAGAACCCTAAATGTCACTATGATTATAATTACTCCCACTTTACACAGAAAAAACTGAATCTTAGTGAGGTCTTGCAACTTTCTCACAGCAAGAAAAGAGCTGAACTGAGACCACACACACTTCCTCTGCCTACAGACTTAGCATTCTTTCTCAGATCACCAAGCTGAAAGCAGATTTCCTTTGGCAGGCTAAAGTTAACTGTCACAGACCAAAAAGTAAGGGACAGCCAGTTCTATAGTAGGAACACAGCCCACTAGTTAGAAATTGAGGGACAGAGAAGGCAGGGTGGACACCCCATGGTAGGGAGATGGTTGAGAGTTGGGGCCTCTCTCACCAAGACTGTTTCCCAGTTGCATGGTGATATGATTGATATGGCAAGTTCCTTGGCAGCAAAAGGGCGGCTTCCATTTGTAAACCCAGCCACACAAATGGAAACCACTGCTTGTTACCTACCAGCATCTGGCATCCACCTGCCATCATGCGTCTGAAAGCTTTTGCTCTCTCAATTTGGTTCTTTGGTATTTAATAAGATGCCTCTTCCTAAGATCTTTCTTTCAACCTTCCAGCTATTCAGTAGGGGAAATATAGTCACCGGATAATTAGAAATTATAATTTTCTCATTCTCATGAATTGATCTTGTGAAGATTTAACATCCTGTTGTGAAGTCTCACCAGTGAGTTGGCCAGCAGTGGCAGGTGGGAGAACAGTGCTGCCATATTACTCTGCAGTGGCTGTCACTTCTTTCTCTGAATGTCCCAGGCTGTCACAATGCCCCTTGTGCCAACACTGAGAAAATTCCAGCCATGAGCCATCCGAGGGATCCGAAGCCCTAGAGTCTTCATACTCTACCCGTTTACTTTGGTATAAAAGAAGCAGATAGCAGGAGCCGCGTCTTCACCTTCTCCAGGAGCCGCGTCTTCCCAGTTTCAAATCCCATCAGTCCTCCCAAACCAAGCTGCATCTCAAAAAGAAAAGAACAAGAAAGCCCTCTGTATACCTGTTTGCACCTGGATCTTAGAACTCTTCCTCTGTAGAGGAAAGTACCTCTCCTGCAGACGGCCATGGTGGTGTGGCCGGGCAATGTACCCACACGTCCCTGAATCCTGAACCATGTTTGCACTGTCCGTAAGCCTAACACCTCCTCCCCCTAAAACACAGCCGGCATCCTTGGGTGTCTTCTGTTTTGAGAGGCGATGCTCTAAATCCTCAGGCCGTCCCAGAGGGCTAGCTGGGCAAGCAGACCTTTGTGTTTAGGTCCCTGTCACCAGCTAATGCAGACTCAGTACGACCACGACAGTGAGCAGAGGTTCGCCCACTCCATTCCATCTCTTTTTCATGTTCTCCTTCCCCCTGAGTCGGGGGCCTGAGTGCTTTAGAAGACACATGTTGCTTTCACAGTGCATGTCGACTTGCTGGCCAGGTGTTTCAGCCTCCTAGATTGGGGCAATGGCCGGGTCCTATGTACCCACCCCTCGCCTCACCGTGGGGATGCACACCATCCTGCCCCTCAGGCTCCGAGCCACGTGAGAACAAGGACAGCACCTACTTGTCCTAACGTTCATCTTGCATTCGTTCCTAGCTCATGCCAGGTTTGCAGAAAACATTTTCTGAATTGTCCCTGAATCAGGCAGCCCCACCTGAAACAATTTTGAAAATGCAAGGGCTGCAGAGGCCTCTGGGGAGCAAGGGAGAGGCTCATGCCGAGGGCATCAAAGAGGGCACGAGCAGGACAGGACAGCACGCGCCCCGGGCCAGCAGGTCTTGCTGCTGCTGAAGACGCATCCTGGCAGCTGGTGCCCTACCGCCCCAGGGCAGGCCCGAGCCAGTGGGGGCAGGTGTGGTGGGACTGGCTAGTACCTGTGCCTTTGGAACAAGAATCTTGTCATTCTGTGACAGTACAGACCATTGGGATGTCACGGGCACTGGACGACTTTGGGGACTAAGCCATTGCAGGTATATGTCTGAGGAGTGATTAGAAGAACACTGGTGGTTTTATTATTGAGGAAAGTAAAGCTCAGGCGTGGGGGAAATTGGCAATAGCTGAGTGCCTTTAAGAAGTTTTCTTTGACCTGTGATCACAGTCTCACATTAATTTTTACAAAGAAGTGTTTGTTTCCTTTAATCTCACTCCCAGGATAACAACATTGGTCATTAAAAGACGAAATAAGGTGGAAGGAAGAAATAGCACCCACCAGTCCCACCAGCCTCCGAGGCTGTCATGTGGCACATGCGCCATGAAACCCCAGCAAGCCAGGCACCCTGCTGTCTCAGGTTCCTTTGCAATAAATGGGGGCCCTGATCCCTGACCTCCCCCCAGTACTTTCATGAGGACCAAATGAAATAACAGGTGAGCCATGCTTTGATGACAATAGGGCACTAAAGCATGATCTTATTGCCAGGAGAGGAGTGCTCCTTCCCCGTAACCATGTGGGCACCAGAGGCTGGTGACAATGACGACCCTGCCAGTGTTTATAAGGAAAGCTAGACTAAACACCAAGAATCACCTTGTCTCAAATTAACTGAAGTTCTAACCAGTAAGCAGTTAGGAAACAGAAACAATCCTTATATAATTTGCCAAGTACAGTTCTGAGTATAACTAAATTGGTGTTCATTACTTTATAAGAGTTAAAAAATGGAATTGCAAATGAGAACCCAAGCTTAGCTCACTGGGAAAACATTACTTCTTAAAATAAAAACCACACAATGATAATACTAGCCACAATAATGAACACACATTGACTACCTGTTACAGGCCAGGCCTGAACCAGCTGTTCAATGTCGCAGCGAGACTTTTGCTACCTGAGGGTCACATGATGGAGGTGTGAGCGCTGCGACGTGGCTTCCCAATTGCCCACATCCCATAGATGTGGATAATGTTCTCCATTGTCCTTGTTTCAATGTACAGAAGTTCATGTTAATAGCATGACAATCAATTGTATTAACATGCTAACTAAATTAATAAATCCACGCTTTGGGAAAAGCTGTGCACTTACCATATTTCCTGTTTCCATCCCGGAAAGCGGAGTCCAGGACAAAGTTGTAAGGACCCTGGGTGGCCCCTGGGCAGCCCTTGGGAGACCCCGACCTGCTCTTCTATTAACTCTTCTTTCATAGGTAGGCACCAATGGTCCTATGCTGAGCCCTCTTCCCCAAACTCCCCTCTCCCAGAGTATCCTTTCCTAGGTCCCCTCTCACTATGTCTCCTATACCCACAATTATAATAACACCATTGTAGCTTTGACAACTCTGCAGGATGTTCACAAATCATTTCCACTGCCATTGACCCTCCCACAGCAACACCGCAATTGATTACAGGCTTCTTGGCTTAGGATTCCAAGAAATAACTCTCTATCTTTGAGTCAGCTATTTGGTAAGTCAGTGAAACGTACTGAAAAGGCAAACTCTGTCCAGGTAAGAGAAATCAAGTCTCTGACCGGGAAGCAAAGGGACTTGGGGAATGTTGAGTACACCAACGGGACTGCCCTGAACACAGCACCCCTGCAGTAGAATTGCCGTCACGTTGAGTTGGAATAAAAGAGAGCCCTGCCACAGCAAACAGAACCTGCAGTGCTAAGACCCTGGGCGGACCACGCCGGAATGAACGGCACTGCGGACTGGGCCCTCTTCCCTGGGTGACCACGTGCAGAACCCCCTAGAGGGAGTACAGACTCCCCCTCTACTCTCGCTAAAGCAGCCACTCTCGCTCCCACTGTTGGCATAAGATGTGCAAATGGAGACACGAGAGTGGAGAGAACTTGCATTGTGTCCTCAGTGGGTGGCAGGCTGGGGACTTGAACCCATGTCTTCTTACTCCTCTCCCAGTGCTCTGGCCACACTGCTGTGTGGGGTTGAAGGAAATTTGATAAAAAGGGAATCTGTCTTCATCCTCACCCAATGTTCCAGTTAACAAGGTCCTAGAATAACTTTATAAGTGGGTTTCTTCAGAAAATTTTACGTAACAAGTTCTTTTTTAAGATAAAAATCATTTTTAAAGATTAGGGCATAATTTTTTGTGTGTTTGAGAAAACTATAGAATAAACAACATGAAATTTTATATTACAAGATATGAGAACAAAATATTATTCTAAAAGCCTCAATCTGGGATGGAGAGAAGGAAAATTGAGAAATTCAAGTAAGTATGGAATTGACTAACATGCACTTTTATGGTATATCTATTTGGGACGGAGAATAAATATCAATAACATAGAAATATCAGCCAGACATAGTTTATTTAATTCGACAAAGCTTACAGCTTTTAGCCATGTAATGAAAACCATATTTTGGCTAATCAGGAATTTTCTAAGCCTTCAGCAAAGCTGTGAAGGTTAAGATCATGGTGCCTTCTTTCAGGCCAACACACCTCCCTGCCCAGGGGCTGGGATGTCACCCACCCATGGCGCACAGCCAGGCTTTTCTGGATCTTATGGGTTGAAGTGTGTTCCCTGCAAAATTCATATGTTGAAGTCCTAGCCCCTCAGTACTTCTGACTACAACCTTACTTGGTACTAGTGTCATTGCAGCTGTAATTAGTTAAGTTAAAAAGAAGTCATTAGGCTGGGCCCTACAATGCCAACCCCAATTCCAGTGTATGGTTTTATCCCCACATAGCCAAGCAATTCTGGGACACTACCTGGGTGTCCTACAATTCAACTCAACTCTGACACTACCTACCTGGAGATAGCGTCAGATTCCAAAGGTCAGGGGCTCGGTCCTATAAGACTGATGCCCCTTTCAGATGCCAGTCACAGTCCAGGTTGTCACCTGTGCTTGGGACCCATTGGCTGTACATTGAAGGTTCCAACAGCAACCCCTTCCTTGGGTTTAATTAATTTGTTAGAGACACTCACAGAGCTCAGGATGTCATTTTACTCACGCAGTTACCGACTATTATAAACGGACATAATTCAGGAAGAACCAGGTGAAAAACGTGCACCTCAAGGTGCGGGGGAGGGCCCAGAGCTTCCATGCCTTTCTGAGCACCACTCTCCCCGAATCTCCATTTGTTCACCAACCCAGAAGCTCTCTGAACCGTCTTGTTGGTTGTATGCAGGCTTCATTACATAGGCATGATTATTAAATCCTTGGCCATTCGTGATTGATTCAACCTCCAGCCCCTCTCCTCTCCCAGGAGGTCAGGGGGTGGGACAGAAAGTCCCAACCCTCTAGTGACATGTACTCCGACCAACCAGCCCCATCATTAGATGATTTCCAAAAATCACTTAACGTAACAAAAGACTTATTGCTCTCGTCATTTAGACAATTCCAAGGGTTTTAGAATCTCTATGCCAGAACCGGGACAAAGACAAAATACATACTCATTATCAATCACAATATCGGAGCCCTACTCCAACATGACTGGTGTCCTTATAAAAAGGGGAAATTTGGACACAGAGACAGACGCACATAAAGGAAAGACGATGTGAGGAGACACAGGGAGAAGACAGCCATTTGCAAGCCAAGCGGAGGGGCCTGGACCAGATTCTTTCCTCACACCCTGCCAACACCTTGACCTTGGAGTTCTAGCCTCACAGTAAATGTCTATTAAGCCCTACAGCCTGGGGTGGTTTGTTATAACAACCCTAGCATCCTTACATACCTGCAATTGCCCTCGGCCTGAAAGCACAGCTGCTCTCTCCAAGGTGAATACCCCACCAAGGGCAGCAAGCGGTCATATTGGCTGGTGCAAGGGTGCTAAGGCCCACCCAGTGAGCCCCGTCTGTGATAACCCTGAGGGACCACCCAGGGCAGGAGCTCCCATGGGCTCCACGTCTCCCCCTAGCCAGTCCTGCTGCCCTCACGCCCAGGCAGACAAGTCCACAGATCTTTCCCCATCACAGAGTCTGTCTCCCAGAAACCCACTCATGACCATTGCAAAACCGTAACTTGATCCTTATGGATGGTGGTCTCTATCGGGAGTTGGTTTTATTAGATTTATGTCGACACAACTGCCCTGGAGCAACACTACAAGATAACGGGCCTCAACATATGGAGGATGAACCCCCAAGGCTGTCTGGACACCCTCCCGGGGGGTAACCCGCAGGGTGTGGCCGTGACTGGTGCCCTAAGGACAGCCATGAATCAGCAGTTCAAGGAGCTGGAACATAAGGACCAATATTTCTGGCAGACAATAGGGAGGGAGGTGCCTCTGTGCTGGTGGGGCCAGGACGATGGCTTCCCATTAGCGGAGGCTCCCTCACAGAAGGAGGCTCACTGTCTCTTAACCAGGATGCGCGTGGGACGTGACTCGGCCTGCACTGGCGCCTGAGGGACACTGGGGAGGGCCGAGGTCTGCTTGGAGCCCAGGTGAGCTTGCGTACCCTGGGGCTTCGCCAACTGAACCCTCAGAGGAGGCCCTCTCAAGCCTTTTGCTCTCCAGCACCCAGCTCAGGAGGAGCCCAGGGTCCCCGGTTTGTGTGCTGACAGGCTGAGGGGCTGCTCAGTGTTTCTGGGAAAGAGGATGCGGTAGCCAGAGGGATGCAGGAGGGACTGACCGACGGTGGTTGACCTGGACTCCAGCCCAAGGGCCAGTTTGCTCACTCTTCTTTCCACACTGGACTCCCCTGAACCAAGCTCTCGGGTCCCCCGTTTGTAAGACCTATGTAGAAAGAAGAGATCTATACAGAGAGAGCTGTGGGCAGACTGTTACCTTCGCGATAGTGATTGTTTCTCAGGGCGGCAGCATTTGAAATGGGTCTACCTTTTTAAGCAATGTTTATTAAAACTCCGGTTTACCTGTTTTGCAATTATATGCTCAGAAAAGCCAAAGATAGCAGATTTTTATCGGGAAAAGAGAAAGTGGGCTCTAAGGTCACAGTCTGGTCGCCCCACAAATGTACCCCACCCCAGGTACATGGGTTTTGCCTCCAAAACCTGCCTCACACTCTTGGGGGGGCAGGGACATAGAGTGGGAGGGGGCTGGGATGAGGAAAATGATCAGATGCTTTAGGGGGGCAGGCACTGCAGGAAGCGTTTACAGGCAGGAGGGATGCTCAGTGTTGGGGTGGGGACACCCCTGGGAAGTGAAAGCAGACCCCAGGCCCCCAAGCACAGCCCCTTGCACAGCACACCTCTGGGGCTTGTTGAGAAGCGTCATCCGTTTGCTCACCACCAAGGACCGACCTCCCAGCCCTTCTGCCCACTGTGTGCTGGTGTCATAATACAAGGAAAACAAGGCAGCCAAGCCCTAGACGGAACAATGCTCCACTCCTACAGACCAGACAGAGCAAGGTCAGCTCCCCCAGTGAGCACTGCCACCTCAGGGCCAGTGGGCCACCCTGCCATTGACACAGGGCCAGCGGCTTGCAGGCACCCTCTAGTGGCATGGCAGAGGGACCCAGCCACCTCCCACCGGGGACAGATAGAGCAGTGCAGTTGGCCAGGTATCATGGTGCACACGCCGAAGCAGAACCAAGGAGCCCACACTGAGTCTGAAACAGGGAAGGGTATTCCTGCACAAGGTGACAAGTCCAGCACAGAGGCGAGGGCTCTGTCCCTTGGTGAGGAAGTGCCCCAGGCCCAGGGCCCACTCTTATGCAGCAGAGCGGGCACCCAAAGACTGAGTGTGGGCTTCCTCTCCCAACAGCAGGCTTACTCACTTTTCCTCATTGCAACCCACCCCACCCCAGGACTGTGCACATGGCGGCCTCACAAATGCTCTCTCA
Organism: Rhinolophus sinicus; assembly: GCF_036562045.2. Classification (NCBI taxonomy): domain Eukaryota; kingdom Metazoa; phylum Chordata; class Mammalia; order Chiroptera; family Rhinolophidae; genus Rhinolophus; species Rhinolophus sinicus. Next base: position 195,797,368 of record NC_133753.1, on the reverse strand, counting down.
GGGAAACGTGCCAGCAGTCTGGTCCCTGCGCATAGGGGCCTGGCAGGTGCCGTGCTGCTGGCGGGCTGGGGAGCAGGACCAGATGGACCAGGAGGCAAGCTCCCTGGATGTTAGAGGTGAGGTGGGTGCAGCCACACCCAGGCCTGCAGGCTGGAAGGAGAGGACGAACAAGGCCGGGTGGGCCTGGCTACCCAGGAAGAGCTGCCCATCCAGTGACCCAAACACCTAACGCTGGTGAGGAGTGGCTCACAGCGGGGAAAGCCCAGGACGGCAGCCGCTCACAAGAGACCCCCCGCCCTTCCAGGGCCTGGGGCTCTGCCTAGCTCTTGACACCCCTCGGCAAGCATCATCCAGCCACCAGGGGCTGTCCCTGACATGTCCCCTGCTGGGGGGTCATGCCACCTGATGCAAGGCTTCCTTGAGGCTGCCTGCCTGCCATGCAGGGTCTCTAGTCCTGCTCCCCACACCAGAACGCAGTATATGGTGAGGCCAAAAAGGAACACCCATGGAGCCATAGATAGGGGAGTCATACCACTATGGTCTCGCTGGCGGCTGGGTTGGAGACACAAAAACAAACATCCGCCGGTACCCCAACAAGGGGTCTTCCTGCACCCCAGTCTCACTGGCGGCCAGGCGAGACACAGGAAGTAGGATTCACACGATCCGCAATCTGCCACCCACGCTTGCTAACCCCACTTGCTAGCCGCAATCTGCTGTCCGCTTCTCTGCCAACCAACCAACCCCCTTGCTAACTGCAATCTGCCCTGCTAGCTTACCCACGGCAGCTATATCATTAGCCAATGGCTAACCGGTTACAGCTGATGGCCATCTACTAACTGAGCCAGCACCTTTCCACGTGAGGTTGAGAGCCTGGAAACGGCTCTCTGGGACTCCGTCCCCACACTGCCTGTCTGTAGCCTCCCAGTCCTGGCCCTGGCCCTGGCTTTGCAACCACAGGTGGGACTGACCCCTTCCTTTTCTGCACCTTCTGTGACCGGCCGCAGCCTGGGCTCCCACATACTGTGCATCACTGGAGGCGGCACATCCTGGCTTCCCTTCCTCTGAGAGGGGCTGGAGGCTCAGGTGTCAGTCCGGCAGGGGGATGGGAAGAGAGGACACTGGGAAAGCTCTGAGGCAGGGCTTCTAGGCTGCCATCACCACCACTGAGAACGTGGTTATGGGTGGCAGGAGGGCATCACTGGACCGGTGAGCCCGGCTCACAGGCCAGCTGGGTTCAGCCAACAGGCATCCCCACAGTTCCCATTGTCACCCCGGATGAGCTCAGCCAGCTGCTGCCGGAAGCCATTGTTGGTGGCACAGAGGGAAACAGCACCGAAGAAAAGAACAAGTCAGCTCTGACACCCAAGAGACAGGTGATAACCTGAGATGATGGATTTCTGGTGCCAGTGTGACATCGGGTAGGCGGAACCATGTATGCCTCTCCCAGCACAGCCTGCAATGGACTGATTGCGGAGGTTTTCGGTTGGTTGATGAGGAAATTGAAAGCTTCACCAAGGGTTTAGATAAAAATCCAGTGTGAGGTGTTAATTTAGTAACCCATGCTTGGGAAGCAATTGAGCTGAGTTATTTTATTCACGTGTTTCCCTTTACATTTGTGGTGCCGCATAAATGACTTAGTACCTGCTGGCATGTCATTTAGCACAGCACCTGGCTCCCTGGGAAGGGGAATTCACTGCAAGCCCAGACAGTGAGGCCTGCCTCCACATCGCTTCTGTTTCCACTTGCAGGTTGAGTCCACAGCGAGGCCCTGGAAATGGTGGGGATTGCCAGCACACCAGGTGACCCAGCTGCCACACCGTCGGGTTCCAGCCCCATCTCCACTCAGTACCTGTCATCAGACTCCCAGGTTTATGCACTTGGGCTGATGGACTGGTGTTAGGGGGCAGCTGATGTGTTTCTTCCAGCCCCGCGTGAACCTCTCCCCCACTCCCCACGCCAGCTGGACAAGGGCCGGCCACCATGCCGCCTGTATCTGTCAGCTCGCCCGGCCTGGCCAGGACTCTTGGTCTCCTCTTCGCTTTTAATTTGCATCTGAGGACACAAAGCGGTGTCTCCTGGTTGTGCCGTGATCCCAATCTCAGAGGAGAACAGCATATTATAAACCGTGAAATGTTAAACAGGAAGGAAGTGGCCTCATCACGCATTTCAGCTAACATGGCTGGTGAGGTTGTGTGACGTTTTCACAGTTCCTGGAGCTCCAGGGCTGGGGTTCAGGCCCCAGCCTTTCAGCCCAGTGTTCTTTCCACAACTGGTGGATGTCCACATTCCTAAAAGGCCCGAGGCCTCACTGCACTGTACCCATTAGTGTGTGTTGGTGGCCAGCACTGAACACGCTGTTACAGAGAGCAGCCATCACCCTGAAAAACACAAAAACCTCTGACGCTACCACTGCTGAAGGAGGGGAAAAAAGGAAACTTTGCATTCTGTATTTCTTGCAGGTCACGTCTATCTGTTTGCTCCAGGCTCTCAAAACATTCAGCCCCTGAAAGTTGCCCCAATGCCCCTGGCTCCCATTAGGTCTGGGGGCCCAGTGGGCATCGGAAGTGTGTTGCAGGAGGCAACCGCAGTACAGTGACCCCCACCATGACCCCCATCTCTGCGGAGCCCTCTACCACGAGGCCTCTGGGTCCCTGAGGGTACGTACGGGAGCTGCATTGCGGCACCAGGGCCATGCTGGGCCACCACTGAGCCACTGCGTCCTCTGCCTGAGCTGGGCACAGTCCTCACCCCTGACATCTCAACCCGAGATCTCAGCCACTTCTGCTCATAAGCCAGCATCTGCCGATGTGGCACTGGGACCTCCACAGCACAGCACTGTCATCCAGGCACAAGCGAGGACAAGCCCTCACTCCCTCCCACTCGCAGGGTGGTACCACACAGGTCAGCTGCCCCATACGTTTGAGCCCTGGTCCCCTCACTCACCCTAATAATGGCCTTGCTGTTTGTTTAATAAAAGAGCTCTTACAAAGCAATCCCCACTCTCTTTGACCCAGACCATGGGGAACAGGCCAGGGGCTTCTTGGAGCGACGAAAGCCAAGCTGGACGGAGATGTCCTCGTCACTAAGGGGCTGCAGCTCTGCTCCTGGAGCCTCATGTTGCTGTACCTCCTTCCTTCAAGGCATGTCGTCTCTCAGGAGACCCAAACCCCTGGGCAGCCCCTGGTGACCACCCAACTGGCCGGGCCAGTGGTCACACAGAGATCTCTGAGTCCAGGCTTTGGGTGGTATGGTCCTCAGCTGGACCACTGCAACACTGGAAAGACTAAGGACAGCAAGTGTGAGATTGATTTGGGGTCACCAAAAACATACCCCTGTTCCTTGATGGGGTGAGTGGAGGAGGGTGTCTCCATAGCAGCAGGGGGCCAAACTATGCTCCAAGCAGCCGAGGACCGTCTTCGTGGGGGTAGAGTCTACATGACCAAGAGAAGAAAGGAAACCAAGAGCAAAGAGCTGTGGGCACATTTCAGCTGAGTCTTTTCCTAGAAGCCACCACTGAAGGGATGAGTAGAGAAATCAGAATGAACTTGAGAAGAAGCACTATTGGCAGCCTGCGCTGGGGTTCAGAGAGGACCTCGGCCATGCCCACCATCAAACAGGCTGCACTGATGTGGTGTGGAGCTGGCTCGGGAGCCCTCTGGCCCGGGGCCCCAGCTCTGCCAATTACTCGTCACGCAGTCTGGTTCACATGCCTTTGCTTCTCTGGGCCTCAGTTTCCTTACCTGTAAAATCTGGATAAATAGCTCCTAGCTCACAAGGTTATGAGGGTCCAATGAGGTCGTAGACATAAATGACTTAGAACAGCGTTTGCCATGTAGAAATGCCCACTGCTCTTAACTGTAATCACTACCATACAACCTTCTTTAGACCTCACATAATTTAAGAGCTGATTTATATTTTATTTTATTCTATTCTATTATGTTCCATGTCAAATACTGCACAGCCAAGGTTCTACTCCTTTTGGAAAGAACACCCAGGCAGGGCCTTCTGCTGGGTCCTCGCAGCGGGATTCTGCGCAGGCCCTCCCCTGTGTTCAGCCGGGGCACTTCTCAGGCGTTCATCTGAAGAGAAGGCCTGGGAAATGCGCTGCCATCTTGCCCGTGGACAGGGGAGCAGGGGCCTCCTCCCAACACACTCACATCCTCGCTTTCCCTGCATCCATTCACCTGGCTTGTTTTCCCTTAAAGCAAATCCATAAATGCAGACCTTCCTGTGAAAATATACCACAAGTATTTTCTACTTTGTTCCTAGTTTTGCATTCGTTTTCTTTCATGGAGACTCAGGAAGTCTTTGGGGCACTGTTTTCTTTTCATCTCATTCAATTCAATTCACTCCAATCCAATTCAATCTGCTGTAGAGATGGAGGCATAACCCTTGATTCCATTTTTGCTTTTACCGTTCTCATGGGGCAGACTGATGAGCATTTTGTTCAGAGCATTTTGAAGAAAGAGGCTTTTCTACCTTCCTTGACTCTGTAGCTACACTGCTGTCAACTCAAAGCCCCACAGTATTCAGAAGCACCTTCACGGGGCACACTTAAAATGGAAATGACGTCACATAGGAAAGGACTGTGTCCGGAAAAGGAAAAGACAACAATGGGCAGTTAGGAAAATGCCTTTGAAAACAGGCTAAGAAAACCAGATTGGGGAAAGGCAGGCTCAGGCAGGGAGGAGCCCTAGGACCCTGGCACAGCAGGTAAAGGAAACCTGCTTACGTGACAGAGTCACACTCACGTGGCACACGTGAGAGGTAGTGCCATGCACATTCCTACAGCAGCAATGGCTCCATGTGCCCTGGGACCCTCTACGATTGACTCAGAAGAGTTGGCCCAGAGCGAGCAACGGCCCTGCTTTGTCTTAGGCTGCTTGGCTGCTCTAACAAACAGCACAGGTCAGGAGACTCAACCAGCAGACACACATTTTCTTACGTTCTGGAGGCTGGAAGTCCAAGAGGAGGGTATCAGCATGGTCGGTGTCCGGGGAGGGCTCTCTTCCTGGCTTGCAGACTGCCGCCTTCCCACAGGGTCCTCTTCTTTGTGCCAGTGTGCAGACCCCGCTCTGCCTTCCTCTTCCTCTGAGGCCACCAGTCCTCTTGGATTTGGGCCTCCTTAAACCTTAATTACTTCCTAAAGTTTCTCTCCCCAAATATGGTGGAGCTAAACGTTAGGGTTAAGGCTTCAACATATGAATTGCGGAGGGACATATTCAATCCACTGGATGCTTTAAAAAGAAGGAAAAATGAGTATATATATATATGTATATATATATACACACACACACACACACACACACACACACACACACACACACATACGTACACCGTGTTTCCCTGAAAATAAGACCTAGCCGGACAATCAGCTTTAATGCGTTTTTTGGATCAAAAATTAATATAAGAGCCGGTATTACATTACATTACATTACATTATACTATATAAGACCCAGTCTTATATTATAGTAAAATAAGACCGGGTCTTATATTAATTTTTGCTCCAAAAGACGCATTAAAGCTGATTGTCTGGCTCAGCCTATTTTCGGGGAAACACGGTACGTACATATACATATATATACACAAAACAAGCCCAGAGATGGTAGGCAATAAATGGTTAGATGTCCATTAAAATGCTTCTGTGTCCACTTGTTTTCTTGGAAGGAATTTATAAACATGAATGACATATAAATACCCTTTCTGAAAATCATGTGCAACCCTTTTCCTGGACATTTAAAAGAGAAGACAGGCTTTCCAGTAGGACATGCATGCATAGCTTTGGCCGGGACTCTGGGCTCTGAATATATTAGATGTTTTAGAACAGAATTATCACAATGAACACACTGTGTTCACAGCAGGTGTGCTCCAGGCCAGGTATGCACATCCTGAGATTGCCGTGCATCCTTACGTCCTGTTGTTCAGCTCGGCAAGACGGCTGGAGGGAGAGGGCTAAGAAACGGCTAAGAAATCTCTACTGTATTCCTGGAGCCAAGAGTGAGGTGTAAACCTCCCAGACCAATCTGGTGAGTCAAATCAATCCATCTGGAAAATGCAGGCGAGCTAACAACCTCAGCGACCACGGTGGCCTGTGGGGAGTTGTTCCTTGCTACATCAATTGATTCTGACAAAAACACAAAGCATCTGCTGGGGACTGGGTGTTGTCGTCACACTGCAGGCCTCCACTGTCCCTGCCCCTGAACTGGGCCAGTTGTGTCTGTAATGCTTCACCAGGTCTCACTCCAGCAACGAGAGTGGCATTTGGCTGTGAGTTGGCTGCAACTGAGGACACTGCATACCGTCCCCTGGCTTCCGGCACCTGCAGCGTCTGGGAGACTGGGCTGGACTCTGCTGTGACTGGCAGCGCCCCGGAGGCAGCTCAGCACCTCCACCTGTTTTGTTTTTCTCAGCACCCTCTGCACAGTGCTCAGCCTCGTTCTTGGAAGCACGTCATTTCAGAAGCTTTTCTGTGAACAAGAGCTCAGAGTGCTTTTGCATGACAGAACATTGGATGGCTCTCCCCACTTTCCCTTCTCGCCAATGGAGACACCTAATTCATGCTGGTGCTTCTGGGTAGGTTTCCACCATTTCTTATCCTTAACCAGCAAGAATTTAATCAGTCCATCAAATCAAATTTGCCTTTTGCATCATAACTATGGTTGTCATACATGACAGAGTCGTGATTTATTCTTCTATTGAACAAATGTTGATGGGTCCCATCACTGTTGGTGCATTTCACATTAAGTGATGGTTTCGTCTTGTCTGCACTGAATCACATTGTACCAGTCACGCCAGTGATATTTTTTTCTGTTTCTTAAAAACCCATTTGTTTATATCTGGAGATCAGTTAGGCAACCCGACAAATATATTTATTCAATTTCTAAAGGTCTCGTCTAGCATCTTATTGATGGGCACCCAGAGAACACTCTCGCTTCTACTTCCCCAGCCCTGTTTAGGGTTTCCCTTGCTGTACTGGTTTTGGAGTCTGGTTTTGTCACCAAGATTGTCCTGTCAGGGGTGTTCATCGTGCATTCCTTCCAGCACCTCCCTTCCAGGAAGAATGACTCCAATTTTGCCCAGGGAATCTTCTACTCTGAGCAAACATCCTGGGAACAGGACAAACTACCTGTTACTACAGAAAAAAAATAGTACAATGTCATTTCTCGAAATCTTAGCATCCTCAAGAAAGAAGGATGGAATTTATTTAGTGCATGAATTGTCTGTTTTTCAAATGAATGTAACCCACTAACTAAAAATCAGTTGAATAATGACGCCAAACACAACAAAAGTGCTAGCTTTTAAAATTATTTCCTAAACTTCTTTCTGGGGAATACATTTCAAAATATTTCTAATAATCTTTTCCAACTCAAACACAGTTTCTTAGATTAATGCAATTAATGCCAAAACTAAAAGTTAAATATTTTGAATAAATAACTGTTTTATGATTTTGAAAAAGCAAGATGGAGGAAAAGTTATGACTGCTACATTTTAGTCTGTGCTGGGATGGAAGGCAGCATTCATTCATTCTCACTCATTTATTCATCAGCTCTTTTGCTCTAAGCCACTCACATCACACATGCGTATTTCTAAACTAGATGCTACCAAAACATTCATTTTGCATTTACAGATTGTTCTTTAAGTAAAATGAGTGGGCGCTCATTTATGTTAAAATGACATAAAGAGGGCGTAGGATAATATCAGTTCTCAGCTATAGAATCTCAGGTTATTGATCCGTATGAGTGACATGGCCGCTGGCTCTTGCATTCATTCCGTTGTTACGTTGCCCCGTGTTTCTTTCCGAGTGATGACTGGGGGTGCGATCCCACAGCAGTACTGTCACTCCCACAGTGCCTTCCAGAGCCCGGCTCTGGCCCCTCCAGCCTCAGGAAACCTGTACTCCCTCATTCCAGAAAGTGCCCTGGATGCAGACACAGCAGCGTAACTTAGACGCATCTGCTGAGGGAGTCTGAGCTCAGATCGTAAGAGCTGTGAGTGGCTCCAGGGTGCCAATGGCACTTGTTTGCCATCACCCCGGTGGTGAACATTTCCAGGATAAGGAACGTGCCCATGATCTCCCTGCCCAGGCCGGAGCCTCCTCGGGCCCCCCCCTGGCCGGTGCCCCACTGAGACCCCCATAGCATGGAACACAGCACATCCCACCCCTGCTCTACGGGCAGGGGCAGTGCCTGCTGCAGAGATGTGTTCTTGCCACCTGTCTTGCTGGCCAACTGAACATGGAAGAAATCAAGGCATGTTGACAAATGGATGAATTAATGAATGGACACAAGTGTGCTATCTTGAGAACAATAGGATTTTCCACCAGCCCTTCTTTCAGCCTTTAAAATGGTTTTCCAGAAACTCATTTAAGAACCCAAATTCTCACACTTTTCAAATTTTAATCAGATAGTCTAACTCTGATCATTTTAGTGGAACGTACAGACAGACACTACGTAGACATTAGAATGTATTGTAAAGGACAGAGGTGGTGTGGGGGACAAGTCCACAAGCATTGGGGGAACTCAGCGTGCTTATTCTGCATCGCCTCCCCCACCGTGGACCCCTCCTCTGGCCAGCTCTGTGCCCTGAGGGTGACAACCTGGGACTGCATTATCAAGGCGTCTTGACTTCTGCCTTGAGCTTGGCTCCAGCCAGGGAGTCACTGACAAATGCAGGACAAGGTAGAGAGAAAGGCCCAGGCATTGCTTCGCCACATTATTCTGCTCCATCCATCACTGAAATGGAGTCATGGCTGGGAACGGCTCCCACGTGGTTCCTGATTAGGGGCCCCCACAGCAGGTGCGGTTGTCTTCACTGGCCCCACCTCTCTGGTTCTTTGCTAGCGATCCAAATGGGCACAGACCCCTATCTCTTACCTTACATCTATATGAACTCAAGATTTACTTATAAATATTTAGACCACATTAGCACTAAAATAAAATACAAGTAATAACTATTTGGGTATTTAGGCATTGAGAACACTGTCTGACACTAGAACTGGAAACCACAAAGGAAAATGAGAGAGCCATGTCTGAACAATTTAACTTCTGTACTCTAGAAACACCATATACGACAAATATAACAAAGAGCCTTCAGTGAGTGCCTTTGGCTTTGTGTCCAGCTTTTGGGGCCCATCCCGCCTGATTCTGGATTCCTAACAGAACCTGGCTGTGTTCAGGAATCCATGTGGCGGGGTGTTTCTGGGGAAATGGCTCACACTAGCCCTGGTCTAAGTACTCGTAGGCATCACCCAGCACCCTGATCTGTGCCCCCGGCCAGTGCTTTGTTTGGACAATGCCGGCACGTGGCCAGTGAGAGCTGTTGAGCTCAACCCTCTCCTCGCCCCATAGTTAGGTCTCGCTCTCTCCTTTATTCAGAATGATGGCCCTTGAGTCATTCATCACTCACACTCCTCTATTCACTCCATCTGAACGTCTATCAAAGATCATCAGTAAATGGTGCAGGGTCTACGGCCAAGACACGGATTGTTTATAACTGTTCCAGAGCAGACTCGAGGTGAGACAAACCCTCTGCACCGATGGAGGTGGAACCTTTAAAAGGAAATCCACCATAAACATCAGTGGAAATCCTAGCATCTCTCTGGACTGTGGTCACCTGGGTCGGGGACTGCTCAGAATTATTTAGCAAGATCAAAACATATTTTTAAAAAGGGAGAAGAAAAACAAAACAAAGGGAAGCTCAGATTCTAGGGAAGTCCATGACGTCTGTTTAAAATGATAAGAAAAAAGAAGCAGAAGAGAGATTTTTGTATTATTTATGGGCATCCGTCAGGCAGCAGACTCAAGCTCTGCTTCCTTTAACAAGAGCAGAGGTGTTCGCAGCAAACTTTCTGGTCCGCAGAAACGGATGTGGCCACTTGCCTGCCAAACAGGTTTTCGCCTGTGGTCAGTATGGAGACACTGGAACACCAAGCTTTTCCCACTTTGGTGGGAATATACAATTCCTTGTATTTCAGATCATTCCTACCTTTCAAACAATAGAAACAAACAAAACAAAACAAAACCCTGAGTGCCTTGTTGATGCCAGATGAGGGTACCACATATTCACCCACTGACCCACTGGAGAGGACGAAACCTGCCAAGAACACACAACGTCCTGTCGGAAAACACCGGGCAACCTGATCTTTTCCTTAGATCACAGTTTCAATCCCACCCTTGACACTCACTTTGTCCTGCATTCTTTTGGATTGACTTCTGAGGGCAAGGTCACTTGCCCACCTCCCATCACCACCTCCTGTTGCTTCTGGTCACTGCCCCATGGTCACCAAAAGCTTTAGCCCATCCTGGATTTACCCAAACTCCTGCTTTCAACCTAGGCAACTTGAATATCTGTGACATAATACATAGACAGATCGTTAAGAAGAATTTATATTTAGTAGACAATTTTGTAAAGCCATAAATAATTAGAATGTATGTATTCTCATAAATTATGCATATGTGTGTTCTCTCAAACATAATTATTACTCATTTATCTATGTTATTACCATGTCTAGATATTCTAAATATACATTTTAGGTTATGTCATCGATCAAAAAGCTGATATCAACGGCATTCAGTTAACAGCTACTGTTCTGTTTGTCTCTTTTTGGGAACAGCACCCCTCTTCTTTTGGCAAACTGATCCCCACCTCCACGTGGGTCTGCTGGAAACAATCAGAGGGGGCAGGACACAGCACACTGGTTAGGAGTGTGGCTCTGGAGGCAGATCCTATGAGGTGGGTACTATTATTTTTCTTTTGAAACAGATGAGGAAATTGAGACGTAGCGAGGTTATATAACTTCTGAGACATAGAAAGGTTATATAGAGAGGTTTTATATATATATTGTCAAGAAACTAATACAGACCCTATTTCTCCCAGCTTTCAATTATCAAGATCTATTCAAATTATATCTATCCATGCTTAATCAGAGAGAGAGAGACAGAGAGAGAGACAGAGAGAGAGAGAGAGAGAGAAGCTTTTACTTTTTTGTAATGCTGAAATATTTTCCCAGGGCTGCCATAACAAATTAACACAAACTGGTGGCTTAAGACAATAGATCTTTTTTCCTCTAGCAGTTCTGGGGACCAGAAGCCAAGGTGTCAGCAGGGCCAACCTCCCTGAAAAGGCTCCAGGAGAGAATCCATTCCTGCCTCTTTCAACTTTCAAGCAGTTCCAGGAAATCCTTGACATTCTGGGCTTGCAACACATCAGCCCAAACTCTGCTCGGTCTTCAGCTGTCTTCTCGGCCTCTCTGTGTGTCCTCTTCTGTTATATGGACTCCGTCATGGGATTTAGGGCCCACCCTAAATTCAGGATGATCTCATCTCAAGATCCTTAACTTATGTCTGCAAAGACCTATTTCCAGTTAGGTCATATTCTGAGGTTCCAGGTTGACCTTAGTTCTGGGGGTCACTGTTCAACCCACCACAAATGCTTACAGCTGAAAGAGAGATTTCCACATTCACTCTATTTGCCCCATGGCACCAAAGTCAGGTGCAGCAACACGCACTTCTCTGAACTCATACCCAGCTCTCTGGGGGCTCTTCTGTGACCCACTTTGTTTCACATTCACTCCCACACTTGTCCAGTGTGATCAGATCATGAACAACAGAAACCTCCAGAGGGACAATGGGTTTTATTCAGCTTTGTAGACCTGTGCAGGCCCCTTGAATTACGTAGTGAATTGAATCCCTATGTCCTTGTGCATCGCAACGTAATGTACAGAATTCTTCCTTGGGTTAGGAATCAATATATGGGTGCTGGAAATAGTGGAGAGTGAAAAGAATACATTGGCGTTGTCAATCTCCAATCATCTATCTGTCTGTCTGTGTGTCTGTCTGTCTGGCTGGCTGGCTATCTATCTACTTATTCATCCATCCATCCACCAACCCGTCCATTTATACATGCATACATACGTATACATATACATTTACCTATCTATGTGTCTAAGCTATCTATTACCTTTCTGTGTAAGAAATGAATGTATTGTTTTGCAGGAAAAATTATAAGCTTTGCGTAAGCAGGGATTTCTATTTGTAACAGTGATTGGAACACAGGAATTGTTAGTAATATTGTTGAGTGAATGCACTTAATATCACAGACTTGTGCATTTTATAAACCTTTCTTTTTTACCTACTCTCCCTAAACCACAAAAAATAAAGTTTAAGGTCTATTAAAATTCAGATAAAAAATGTCCTAGATATGGATAAAAATCATAATTGTGTATCAAAGTTAATAATCGCTATTATAAAATGTTTTTAAAAATAAAACACCTGTAAATAAAACATATAAAGCTTGGAGTGGTTGTTTGTTTAATAAATTATTTTAAAAGGAAAAATATATCCCAAAGTATTATTCATTTGGAAGAATTCCTTTGAAAGAAGATTGGCTCCCAACATATTGTTTAATTTCATGGGAGCAAGACAGAAGAGGAACAAATAAAGCCATTCTATTTATTTTGTTTTTGACGTTCAGTTGAGAATGAAATGGGACCGTGATTAACAATAAGCAATCAAATCCATGAGTCAGGGATGGAACTAAATAATACGTGTGTTTTTTTTCCAAAAGCTATTAACTGGTAGGATACCTGAAAAATATGTGAAGATTGCATGATCAGAACTGCCAGTTTTTTAAATAAAGATTCCTACTCTCGGAGGAGACATCATCCCTAGTTATTGTGAATTCTGTGGATTTAGGGTGCACTACTCTCTTCCTAAAATAACACAGCATCGTTGGTGAAGGGATGAAGTCACATTCTGTTTATGTGTCTGCCCTGTTGCCTGAAAAACTAGCTGTAACCTAGCATTTCCTTCTCTTAAGGTCTTCTTCCCTCACCGACACTTCGTCCCAGTTCCAGGCGCTTTACAAAATCCAAACGGGACAGCCTTGTTGCCACCTGCCCGTCAGGAAGAGAACTGCCTGGTCCACAGACCCAGATGGGTTGGCTCTTCCCCGATACCTTCTCAGGGCTCCCCAGAGTACCCAGGCGGTCTGTGACCTGTTGCCCCTTCTTACCTGAGCTGCCTTCGCCCATCCCCCTGGGTCCTTGTCTTCTGCTGCTTCCTTCACAGCAGACACTCCCACCTGTCCTTAGGTGTAGGTATGTCTGGTTGTCTCCCCACTCAAATCTAAGCTCCTGTCTCCAGAGCCCAGAACAGGACCAGACACGTAAGAAGAGCACGTGAATACCTGTTGTGCTTCAAGTTAGTGTGGACACAGGGCAGGAGCAGGGTGAGGTGAGCAGGTTGGTGGCCCATGGCAGAGCCCTGCTTATATCAAGTCTTGTAGACCATAGCAATGAATTTGAATTTTATTCTGAAGTTAGTGAGAAGGCATTGGAGACCCTGAGCAGAGCAGCAAGTAGGATGATGACCCTTTAAGGGGCCACTTTGGCCGTTGTAAGAAGGTATCATGGGAAAGCATGGGTGGGAGCAGGCAGACAGCTGGGAGGTTATCATGGTAACCTAGTGAGGGATGCCAGTGAGTTGTGTCAGAGTAGATGTGCTGAGAGGAGCAAGACATGTTCAGGGTTGTGTCTATTTTGAAGCCACAGCTGGAAAACCTTCATGATGGATTGAGGGGGGGGGAGCGAGAGAAGGAGAACGAGGTAGAACTGCAGGGTCTTGATGCTGAGCTCTGGCCACCAGGGGAGGCAAGGAAGCCGGAGAGAAGAACCGGTGTGGAGTGGGAGGTGGTTGGAGCCATTTAGGACACATCACAGCAAAACATCTCAGGCATGCAGACGGAGACGGCTGGTAAACAGTCACTTTGGGCTGTGGAGTTCGGGGGGAAAGGGGGCTAGGGGAGTCATTCGGGGAGTCACCAGTATGTAATGATATTTAAAGCAAAGGTGTTGGGTGAGAGCACATAGGAGTGAGGATTGGTAAGAAAACAATCCAAGGAGTGAGCCACGGGGCTAAACGAGAAGGGCCAAGTCAAGAGACGTGAAGAAAACACAGGGCAGAAGGTCAAAAACACCACCAAGGGCAAGCTGAGGAGTTTGCTGGGAAAGGGAAGTAAGAAATACAGAGGAAAAGGGGACACGGAATCCAGGAGTTCTATGTTTTATCTTTTGTTTTTCTTTAAGATCAGACTGAGCCCAGTATGGTTTTCTAGCTGATGGGGATGAGGCGATACTGACGCAGAAGAGAGAAAGGGTCATTACAAGCCCAAACTTCAGCCGTTAGAACGCGCACAAGGGAAATTACAGCGAAGATAAAATAGGTACTTAAGTCCACGGGCTGACGGGGTACTAAGATGGAGAGACCTATTAAAAGGACTGATGGGTAAGAAAGAATGCATTGGTGACAGAGGAGAACAAGAAGCTACCAAAATTACAAAAATGCGCTGTGCATAAGTATCTACAGTTTTTCTCAGGAACAATTGAGTGTTTCTCCGGGAAGCATTCGTTCTACATAATTGCTTTTAAACTACAAAGCAAAGCAAAACTCCTGCTTCTTTGGATAAGCACCACATATTATTATGCATGAACGTGCAGCCACTAGTTTCCAAATGTGTGACTCATGCAACAGGAAGTGGCCAGAAAATTAGCACATTCATGAGTGGACAGCTTTAATGTCCCTTTTGTTACGATGTCCAGTGGGGCTTCCTGTGGTTGGACGCAGGGTTACCAACAACTTTGGTATGAACTATATGTTGATCAGTTGCTTACAGTTTTTATTTTTCGGGATGGTGTGTGTTCCATGGCAAAACTATGTAATTGCTATCTGTCTCATAATGAGTTTCCTTGAATCTTTATTTCTCCTGGAACTAATATTCTTGTGTCTCGGGCTAGGTAAGAGACACTCTCAGGAAACTGGATTAGGAAATGCTCATCGCCTCACTAGCTCCCAGCTCCTGCATGAGTCAGCTCACCTCTCTCCACTGCTTGTTCTTCTACAAATAAGTGCGATCACACCTGCCTCTGAGCATCGTCCTTTAGGTTAAGTAAGATGAAGCATCTGAAAACATATGATGGATGGAGTGCAGAAACACACAGGAGTTACCGAATAAGGAAAATGTCCATTTCTTCAAAGCTACTGAGCCTGAGCAGACTGGGTCCAGCGTGTGCTGACCTTACCTGCCCCTCCAGAATGAGTCCCGGGAACACACACACTATGGTTAATCTTTGAATGCAGTCTTTTCTCCGCACGTGCATGTGAGTCCACAGGACGAAGCCCTGCTGGTCATCACCTCGCTCACAGCACACATTTGACGTCTGAGTTTTCTGTATCTGAGCGGCATTTGGTTCTCCCAGAAATTAGCTGCAAAGTTGACTCCCTTTGCTTTAGGTTTTCAATTAAACATCTTGTTTGCCATCCTCTTTAGGTCTTTAACTCCTAATGAAAACGCACCAAGGAGGAATATGAATTCGGGACAGTACTATTTGTTTTGGTTTGGGGACATTTACCTCTTCACCCAGAAAGAATTTGGAGTGCATGGAATGGCTCAGTGACCAGCGCAGGCCGCCCATGGGAGCAGACATCTGTGTCTGAGACTGGAACCTGGGACAGGCGTGTGGGACGTGGCAGAGAGCAGGGGTCAGGAGCCTGGGTCCTAGAAACCCTGGGCAGGGGTGGAATTCCCAGTTCTTCCATTTGCTCTGTTCTGTCATCTTCCAGCAGGAATAGATGGGGTTTCTTACAAAGGTTTGGACAGGAGAGCCACAGGGCAGGGCTCAGGAAACCAGAGTCGGTAACAGAAGAGGAGTTGCCAAGTCAGGGCCTGAAGAGATGAGAGGAAGGCCAAGCGGGAACCCGGTTGCGGAAGGAGAACCCTGTCGATTTGGTTACCTTGAGAGAAGCCAGCCCAGAGGGGTCTCCCGGGGAGGACACCAGAAGGATGTCTTTACCTTCTGTCAAAGCTTCCTACTGGGCAACCCCAAATGGGAGCTGAGGGCAGCAGCAGGGACCAGGAGTGAGGATGCAGAGAAGCCAATGGAAGAGACCAGCGCATTCCCTGCGAGAAAGTAAGATTCCCTGTGTAAAATAAGGATGAAGGTAATGCCTGCTCTACAGGGCTAAGGTTGCATTATGTTTAAAAGAAACTCTTAAACAGGATGTGAGCACATCATTAAATGTTTGTTGTTGGTGCTGTTGCCATTCACATCCTCAAAGAAGAAGAAAATGCCGTCGGTGAAATGTTGCAGGACAAGATTTGAAAGGCGGGTGCTGAAGTCTGACGCAGGATACTATTCTCGTGAGCTGCTGCCTGATCCTGTCTCACATTCTTTCCTGTACTCTGACTCCAGACTTTTTAAAAGGAGCAACAGCAGCATGAAACCTCAAGGAACTGAAGCAAAGAAGGAGAAATGTGGAGATGAATGTTGGCATGCAGAGGAAGAGGCTTGTTAAAGGCTCAGAACTGCAAGTGTTTCCAGGATGGTGGCAAAGGTGAGGGAGGGAGATGAAAGGTGAGGCCAGCAAGAAAGGCGGCAGTGAGCTTGGGAAGTGCCCTGGACCGCATGTGCAGAGTTGGAGTTCTACCTTGTAGGTAATAGAAGCCATTACACCTTTTTAAGCAGTATTATGACTTGAGAACTGTTTAAAATGCAATCAAAATATAAAGAATAAAATAGGGGATATCACTATAGATCCTACAG
This sequence comes from Rhinolophus sinicus, assembly GCF_036562045.2. NCBI lineage: Eukaryota > Metazoa > Chordata > Mammalia > Chiroptera > Rhinolophidae > Rhinolophus > Rhinolophus sinicus. Next base: position 195,780,771 of record NC_133753.1, on the reverse strand, counting down.
CCATTAACAAAATAATAAGGGAATACTATAAACAATTTTATGCTTGTAAATTGAACAACTTAGAAGAAATAGAGCAATTCCTCAAAACCACAAACTACTAAAACACAATCAAGATGAAATATGTCACCTAAAATCCCCTATAGCCACTTCCACCAAATTCTAGGGCCTCATCTTCCCCTGCATAACCTGGTGAATGGGAAATGTGAGCAGGTGGAGAAGGCACACCCACATTTAACAGCCTCAAGCTGGGTGTTTCACATGTCGCTTTGTCTCACATCCCACTGGTACAATTCCTGTGGCCCCTCTTAGATGTAAGACCTGGAAAACATAGTCTAGTTGTGGACCTAGAAAAAGTGGAACATGGATGCTGGTGAGTGCACAGGGAGAGCTCCAAAGAGTGTCTCCTCCCAATGTTTGAAAGATAATTAACACTGCTAATCATCACCACCATCATCACCACCATCACCACCATCACCATCACCACCATCACCACCATCATCACCACCATCACCATCACCACCATCACCATCACCACCACCACCATCACCAGCACCATCACCACCATCACCATCATCACCAGCACCATCACCACCATCACCACCACCATCATCACCACCATCACCACCACCATCATCACCACCATCACCATCACCACCATCACCAGCACCATCATCACCATCACCATCGTCACCACCGTCATCACCACCATCGCCATCACCACCACGACCATCACTATCACCATCACCACCATCACCAGCACCATCATCACCATCATCACCATCATCACCATCGTCACCATCACCATCACCATCATTATCATCACCACCACGACCATCACCATCACCATCACCACCGTCACCATCACCACCATCATCATCACCAGCACCATCATTTGCTAACATTTATTGGGCATCATTGTGTCCAGGCACTGTTCTAAGCCTAAAGGTCTATTAATTCTGATTAAAAAGATACCTTTCTAATTTCAGTTTCCAAATGAGGAAACTTAGACTGAGGGGGCTGAGCAATTTTCTGGAGATCACATGGCAGAAAGTGCCAAAGCTGGAGGATGAAGCCACACAGCATTCTTACAGTGTCATTCTACAGAGTGATCTCTGGTTCTTCCATGGGTCACCTCTGAAACTCTCAGTCATATGCATTTAATTCCATTTCCTGTTCATCAGCTGTCATCAGGAAACAACACCTGCGTGAACTTAAAAAGATGGAAAAAGAAAAACAGAAATACAACCAAGCAGATTATAAAATGCACAGAGAGGAACAGGAATGAGAGCAACAGGGAAGCAGAGATGTGGTGTGGGAGCCAGAGGTTGCATTCAGTGGAGTATGTGGCAGAGGATCGCCAACTCCTGGGTAGCACCAGGCCAGCCAGCTGTGATGGACAGCAACAGAGGACCTATGACCAGGAGGCCCAAGGGCTCCTGAGGATGCTGTGTGACCCCTCCCCCCTCGCCCTGGCTTGAGCGGCTGTAGCATAGATGCTGGTTCTCACTTCCACGTAGCCAATCAGCTTGAGAGACTCTTCTTTAGCTTATTTTTCAATAAAGAATTTTTCCATCTTGACTTTGTCTCTTACCTCAGTTCTGCATTTTAGTTGAGATAATCAACTAAAGTGTTAGAGGTGAAATAAAGGGACATTCAGGTGGTTTCTTATTATTGTTTAAAAACTCAAAATTCACTTTATATAGAACTTGACCTGACCTAATGCTGGTAACCTCTCACTGAGCTCCTTACGGACACATTATATAGTCGCAGACCCGAGATAGAACGTGGAGACCTGCTGACAGGCTCATTGCTCAGACAGCTGGCCTGGTCAGGAGAACCCACCATCTCGCCTCCCTTACCTGCAGAGATGGACTCAGTTCTAACAAACAAGTCTGTTTCTTCAACACCAAGACATGACTAAATAAACTTTATCTGCTGGCTGGTCTATAGATGCTCCTTCATAGGCTCTCACTGCCCACCTCTCCCTCATCCTCATGGGTCCCACCTGGACTTATCATCAGGAACAAGGAAGTGAGCAGCGAAGAACCTGCCAGGGGAGGGGGGAGACTTTAAAGTTTGCACAGTAGCTGAAGAGTGCTTTGTGGGCGGAAAACCTGCTTTAAAATTACATTTGTATATGTGCCATGGTAGATCCAGGAGAATATCTATGCAGAATAAACAAATATATTAACAGCCACATTAATATGACTGTATATGGAAAATCGTACACTATGAGAGTATTGCTTTCCTCCCAGAAAGCAATTCAGGTAGGTTAACCCTATTTGTGTAGGTTAGAAAAAAAGCTTAAAATCACCTTCCAATCAAGATACTGTCCTGCTAATTTTTAAGACTGTGAAAATGTGCTGTGCTCTAGCACCTGCAAAGAGCACAGGTGAACAACACACCCACAGTGCATGTCACGTCCTTGGCTGCTCGAAGCAGAGTGGGAATTCTTGATGTGCTTGTTATGTGACCTGCTGTCCAATGCATGTGTGCTTTCATACTTCAGGTGGCCATGAGGTATGTAGATTCTCGTGGCATAAATACAGTTCTCCTTTAGTTTTCTTGTGGAGGCCTCAGCATCTGATGTTCTTATTATGAGATATGCCAAAAGGTGATATGATTCAGCAGCAACAGATATTAATCTTATTCCACAATCTCAAGAGCTTAAGACAAAACATGTTTAAATGTCTCTTAAATCTTGCTACTTCCAACTCTAGGCCATCATCTCAGGGGGGCACAGGATGTTCCATCCTAGTCGTCACTGGGTCCCATCCCCATCCTGATCCAGGAAGCAATCCTTGGCCAAGGCTTTAGGTGGTCTCTTTGGTTATTGGCCACCAGTCCACACTGGTTACCCTCAGGACGTCCTTTGTCCCTGTTTGAAGCATAGTTTGAGACTTGTGTTTCTTGGGTCTTCCATGACACATTGGGGATGGGAACTCATTGGAAAGTGTGGGAATCCAGTGTCTGGGGTTCCTGCAGTGAGGGTGAGGGGTGGTTACTGCTGTGGAACAGGTCCAGGAACACACAGCGCCATCTTCCTCCCTCCCCAGGTTGCTCAGCCCCAGATAACCCGCCCCCTCTCCTGCCATCCTTTTCTGGCTCCCACCTCCACACATAGTCCCCAACCACTCCTTCTGGGGTTGACAATATTAAACCAGAGCCAAATTTTTCACAAATGAAGCACTATCAAGAACTGCTTTACTTTGAAAACTTCTAAGAGATGAGGAAAATATTAATATTCCACTATTCTAATACATGGAAATAAAAGGAATGACCAAGCAGTTACATCTCCATGTTCACATGGTCTGAAGTGTCATTTCCTGCCACACAGGTATGATATGTTTCGTCAGTCTAAGTAATAGTACAGTTACTAGTGAACTGGAGAGTTCTTAGCACATAGATGTTTTACAATTAGGCAGGATTGCTTTATCTTTTTTCTATTAATAGTTATCCAAAACAATGTGCGCTTTTTTATCCTGCAAGTTTGCATGGAATGCCGCTATGATTGTGTTGTAAGATTAGAGTACTGGGAAATAAAATATTTGAAAAAATATCTCTTAGGGACCTGAGAGCTGTCCCACATCATGTCACCTTCCTCCTCCTCTGTGAAGCAGAAAAGTCTTTCCTACCCTCCTTATGACTCAGTTTCCTCATCATTAAAAAATGAGGAGAGAAACTGTATCTACCCCAGAAGGTTGTCACAGGTATTAAATGAGAAGGGAGAGAAACAGACCAACAGACATAATGCACTTGGAACGTGTAGTGTAGCAAACACTATGTAAATATTAGCATTGTTATTATTATTTATTAATGGTATCTTGTACTCTAATAGCGATTTACTATTCTGGGTATTCTTATGCCAAAGCTTTTGTTTTATAGCTATAATGTTACTATTAGGATTTGAAGGCACTAAAGAATGTCACCCTTTTTTCACCACCCACATTTTAAACCACCTGGGAGAAAACATAAGGAGAAATGATTGATATGAAAATTATTTTTGTAATTGCATCAGGAAGAATAAGATACCTAGGAATAAACTTAACGAATGATGTGAAGGACCTATACACTGAATACTACAAGACATTATTAAAAGAAATTGAAGAAGACACAAAGAAATGGAAAGATATTCCATGTTCATGAATTGGAAGAAGCAACATAGTTCAAATGGCCATATTATGCAAAACAATACACAGATTTAATACAATCTCTATCAAAATCCCAATGGCATTTTTTAAAGAAATAGAACAAAAAGATTTGTATGAGATCACACACACACAAAAAAACAACCCTGAATAACCAAAGCAATACTGAGAAAATGAGAACAAAGCCAGAGGTATCACACACACTGACTTCAAATTATGCTACAAAGTGACATTAATCAAAACTACACGGTATTAGCAGAAAAACAGACATACAGACCAATGGAACAGAATTGAGATCCTGGAAATACCACATATATATGGGCAAATAATTTTCAACAGAGGAACCAAAAATATACAACGGTGAAATATGACAGGAAAAGTCAAGAACTATATGATTTCACTCATATGTGGGGTATGAAACAAAAGCAACAAACAAACAAAAACTCATAAATACAGACAACAGTTTAGTTGTTACCAGAGGTAAAAGGGGAAGGGGAAGGTAGAAAAGGATAAAGGGGGTCAAATATATGGTGACTGAAAGAGATTTGACTCTGAGTGGTGAACACACAATGCAATGTACTGATGATATATTATAAAATTGTATACTTGAAACCTATATAATTCTATTAACCAATGTCACCCCAACAAATTTAATTTTTTTAAGTGTTTTTATTATCATTAAGTTGACATTGAAAATCCGTGCTCAGCTTGCCCAGTGGACTTAACAGTCCTGGCCTTAGAGTTAGCCAGATGTACTATCATTAGTTACCATCACCAATTAGCTAGTTACCATCACTTGCAGGGCTGGACCACACAGAGTAATCTGGCAAGGACAGAACCTGTCCATGGACATTTGGGTTTTTTCTATATATTGACTACTGAGAATCATGCTGCAATGAGCATGAATGTGAACTTGGCTCATGGTTGAGAGAGGAGAGGACACAGGTCCTCAGGCATGGGATCTGAAAGAAGGGGATGGGCCACACCTGCTCCATAGGTCCTCACATTCATCAACCAACCTAAGGAGTTGCTCCCTTGCCCCTGGGTGCCTGAACACAGCACAGGTTCATTTTTCACTCATTTCACAATGTCCACTGCAAGTCCAGGCGACCATCCAGTACACCTCTCTTCTGCACAGAAGCTCACGGATCCCAGTGAAGGGAGGCTCCACCATTGTATGACTGCCCTGCCTGGAACATGCACTCTCCATAGTGGACTCAGCAGGAGAGGACACTGGAAGGTCAACTATCAAGTGCTGCAGCCCAGAAGTGACACATTAATTCCACCTCAGCCCAGTAGAAAGGACTAGAGATGTGGCCTGCACTACTGGGTCGAATAGCAGCCCCTCAAAATGTGTGTCCTGGAACCTGTCAATTCGATGTTATTTGGAAATGGGGTCTTGGCCTGTTTACAATTTTGGTGAAAGTGGACAAGTTTAGAGAATCCTTTGCTCAATTTCGCTTGGATCACATGGTAGTTCAATTTTTAATTGTTTGAGAAATCTCTATACTGTTTTTCATACTAGTTACACCAATTTACATTCCCACCAACAGTGTACAAGGGTTATAATTTCTCTACAATGTCATTAATATTTGTTATATTGTTTTTTTGTTTTGTTTTGTTTTGTTTTTAGTAATAGCTGTCCCAACAGGTCTGAGGTGATATCTTATTGTGACTTTGGTTTCCATTTCCCTGATAATTAATGCTGTTGAACACCTTTTCATATACCCATTGGCCTATTGTATGTCTTATTCACACAAGTGTTTATTCAAGAAATCAATGCCAAGCCCAATGTCATGAGGCTTTTTCCTACATTTTCTTCTAGGAATTTTACAGTTTCAGGCCTTACATTTAAATCTTTAATCCATTTTGAGTTGTTTTGAGTATGGTTTAAGATAAGGGTCTAATTTCATTCTTTTACATGTGGATATCCAGTCTTCCCAGCACCATTTTTTGAGGACACTCTGTTGTTTCCTCATTGTATATTCTTAGCACCCTTGAAAATGAGGTGACTGCATATGTGTGGGGTTTAGTTCTGGGTTCTCTATTCTGCTCTGTTGGTCTTCTAGGCAAATACCCAAAAGAATTGAAATCAGGATCTCAAAGAGATATCTGCACTCTGAAGTCCATGGCAGTATTATTCACAATAACCACGATATGAAAACAACCCAAATGTCCATGGACAAATGAATGGATAAAGAAAATGTAGTGTACATATACAATGGGATATTATTCAGCCTTAAAAAATGAAGTCCTGTAATTTGTGACAACATGGATGGAACTAGAGGATATTATGCTAAGTGAAATAAGCCAGTCACAAGACAAGTGCTTATATGAGGTATATGAAATAGTCAAAGAATATAACATTAATTATGAGGGTCTGGGTGTGAGGGAAACGGGGAGCTGTTCAACTGGTCCAGTTTCAGTTACACAAAAAAAAGTAAGCTCTAGAGACCTGCTGTACAACATCGCACCTACCATCTCAAGAAAGGGGATCACACAAGAAAAATTTTGGAGGTGATGGGTATGTTTATTACCTTGACTTGTAACACGGGTATTATTTACACATGTCCTAACTCATCGAATGGTGTACGTTACATACGTGCAGTTTTTTGTCTTTCATTTATACTCAATAAAATTGTATTTATTTATTTGTTTGTTTGTTTGTTTGCTTGGAATCCTAACATTTCAACCTACAGCAGGGGTAGGAGCAGAGAGTGTTAGCAGATGAATCAATGGGAGAGGAAAGTCACTGTAATCAAGGTAAGATAAGGTCATAGTGGAATAGAGGAGGCCCTAATTCAATGACTATTGTTCTTATAAGAAATTTGGACACACAAACACACAGAGAGAAGAGCCTCAGAGGAAGCTTGGCCCCGCTGACTCCTTAATTTTGGACTTCTAGCCTCCAGAATTTGGGACAGCAAATTTCTGTGGTGTTAAGCCATCAAATTTGTGTTACTTTGTATGTCAGCCACAGGCAACTAAGCCACGTCTCTACCCAATGTCAAGGGGCTTAGACAGGCCACGTGCACGAAAAAGCTTATCAGTTACCTCTAACGGTGCCCTCTGTTGTACTCTTGGGGGTCCCCTGGCCATCTGGTCACTCTCCTTCTTCCTGGACTCACTGCAGTTCACCCCCCTTCATGTTCACAGGTGCACGTCGGTGCAGCTGGGATGTATGTTCTAAGGTTCAGACCAGTGACAATGACAGATGCTACTCATCCCCACACAGAGATGAGAGCATCACAAGAGTGTCATGGAAAATACAATGTCAAATTAAACATGAATCACAAGCTTTGTCATACACAGCACCAGTGCGCGCGCACACACACACGCACACCTCCACCAAGTGTCACAGAGAGTGCAATTGCGTTTACACAGGACATGGCCATCAGGTGGGTGCAGAGTCCCCTGATCCAGGTTCACCGGGCATGCCACAAGCTAGTGGCCTCACCCAAAGTCTGCACCCCAGAGGTTGTCTGACCTTCGGGCTTTGGGATGCTGGGTCCACACTGTTGCCACCCGTTGAGCCACGCCTTGCCACAGCAAACTGTGCTGAACTGATGTTTAGTGTAAAGGCTTTATAATTGCAATTCATATTCTATGTCTTGCCATAGAATAATAATTTGAGAAATGCAGAGAAATACACTGTTAACGACTTAGCGTTCACTTTCAACAGATAGGAAGCATTTACAGGGAGCTGCAGCCTGGCATGGAAATCATAATTTGTGCTCTGTGTCAGGAAAAACGACAACGTATTCTCAAGTTTATTGCACTTCTGCCCAGCTACAAATACCCAAAACTCCCTTTGCATTATAGATTCTCATTATGGTACATTAACAAATCTAGCGTAGAAAAATCCTGTTGAACACAGCATGCACCATTTTAAACAAAGATGCCAAAACATGTCAGCCTTTCTTGCAGTGATGGCAGAACTCAAATTGCCCTTCATTTGTACGAGACAACTCTAAATGCTGAAATACAGGTTATGATACATACGAAATGATCCCGTCTGTGCACTTCCCCTGCTAACATATGCCTCCCACAGTTCCTGCTGCAGCTGTTCTCTTCTTCTGAACTTTTCAGAAAATACCAGTATCTGGATCTTGAAATTAAATTGCATAAAATCAACACCACAAATTCCGCACCTTTAAGATCGTCTCCAGCACACGTCTGACTTACATTTATGATCGCCTGCACAGATCTGTCATCTGCTTTGGAATTCAGGCCTAATAAGTCTTCTAAGGTACAGAGGCAGCAGCGGTCTCATTCATCTCATAGGTAAGCAGTAAAAAAAAAAGATGTCAGGTGACATAAATACCAGTATTTCAATGAATAAGAATTAGCGGTGAGGAATGAGTCAGCTGTTTATTTTGTTGGTTAAAGAAACGGCTTTTTCTTACATCCAAGTAAGAAGACATGTCCATGTACCAGCTTTCCATCCAGATAAGAAGTGATATTCAGATACCAGCTGTCACCCACAGAAAGAACAAGTGAATTAAATCTTTAAATGTATCATTGTGCCTACAAAGAAATTCCCAATCAAGTTACAAACACTCTACATTAATGAGGATCTAAAGCGCTTGGGACTTCCTTTCCGATCTTCCAGAGCATACTTTGAGAAATGAAATAAAAATATGTAAAAAACAATGAATTCCCTGTCGAGGAAAATAGTTATTTTACATTTCCTCACAGTTTAGAGATAAAAGGGTAATACGAGAGAAAACAGAAAAAGCTTCATTTATTTAATTCCCGAGTCAATAGGCACATAGCATTTCTGTACCTTGATATTGTAGTGAAAATACCATTTCATTTGTCAAATTCCCTTAAAAATGCGAAATTGAGGACTAGGGGTTTGTACGTCCTTGCTAATGTCTACACCATTAACTCATGATCAGGTGAATCTGTACACTTACTTCCTGTCACAGTTGAGATTGTGACGTCTTCCCCAGTGGGATGCAAAGAACAGCGCTAGAAAGTAAGAAGTGAAACAGGCACGGAACTTCGGAGGGTCTGGGCCAAGGGACGGGCCAGCAGGGGAGGCCAGGATAAGACTTTTTACTTCTTGGTTTAAAGATGACGACCTTGAATTTGGCTTTGTCCTCTTGAATCTGTACTCTCCTTCTGTGCTTACCATAAATTGAAATGACAGGACTCCAAGCAATTTTATACAAAGGCTACTCTCTCTTGTCCATGTTCACCAAAATTTTCTGAATTCACAGCTCCGTTGGAATGTTGGTCTGTCTGTTCAGCCCAGTTGATGAGCAATGGAGGAGAAAGCCTGAGGAAGGGGTCTCAAACCCTGTCACTAAAATCTGCCCAGCTGTTATGTAATGGGGAGTGGTATTATTCTGTGTGATTATAAAAGCCGAACAGCCATTGACAAGAGGCAATTACAGGCAGGACAGGGTCAGCTGGCCATGAAGGAGCTTCCTCATGCTGAGAGCTGCTGACCCTAGAGCTGTTGAAGGCGGAATTGGGTCCTCTGGCTTCAGATGCGTGGAGTGGAGGCTGGGTGATAGCATCCCCACGTTTGGTGTGACGTGAGTTCCAGGAACTTCTGAATGTTGACAAGCACTGTGGGGGTGGTGGGGATCCCAAGATGGCCTGAATCGGATGTTGGTTTACAAAGTTGGATGTACCAAGAAATGGAGCAGGAATATCCACTGGCAACAAATGGCGTCTCTTGGGTGAAAGAAAAAGGGAATTGTTCTTTTTGTTGTTTTTGGTTTATATACCACATATCAGTGAAATCACATGGTGCTCTGCTTTTTCTGTCTGACTTGTTTCGCTCAGCATTACTCTCTCAAGATCCATCCATGTTGTCACAAATGTTCCTATATCATCTTTTCTTACTGCCGAATAGTATTCCATTGTGTATATATACCACAACTTCTTTATCCATTCATCTATCGAAGGACATTTTGGTTGTTTCCATGTCTTGGCCACTGTAAACAAAGCTGCAATGAACATTGAAGCACACGTGTCTTTATCTCTAAATGTTTTCAGATTTTTTGGGTAGATACACAGAAGAGGGATTGCTGAGTCATATGGTAATTCTATTCGTAATTCTTTGAGAAACCTCCACACTGCCTTCCATAACGGCTGCACCAGTCTGCATTCCCACCAACAGTGTATGAGGGTTCCTTTTTCTCCACAGCCTCTCCAACATTTGTTATTGTTTGTCTTGTTGATGATCGCCATTCTGACTGGGGTGAGGTGATATCTCATTGTGGTTTTGATTTGCATTTCTCTGATGATTAGTGATGAGGGTAAGGGGGATCGAATATATGGTGATGGAAGGAGAACTGACTCTGGGTGGTGAACACACAATGGGATTTATAGATGATGTAATACAGAATTGTACACCTGAAATCTATGTAATTTTACTAACAATTGTCACCCCAATAAATTTAATTAAAAAAAAAAAGGAATTGACTTTAACATTTGGCTCCATCCCCACTGTGTCATCACTGCACAGACTTCTAATTGCTCAAGCAGGCCCTTCTGGAAGATGGTCAATGAAATCTGCTGGGTGGCCTACCAAATGCTGGGTGTCTGGGCTGATATTTCCCCATGCTGAGTCCAAACAGGGTGAAAACTACAGGAAACGCACTGAAAATAGCATTGGCCTTGAAGCCAGCCCAACGAGGATAGAAATCCCCATTTTTATTTGAGACCTTAGGAAAGTCACCCCGTCTTGCTGAGCACCCCTTCTTCATTTGTAAGAGTGGGGATGGTACTTTCCTGCAGAGTTGTTATAAAACTAAATCTCCCGCAAGCAGGAGGCATCCAGAACAGCCACTATAATGAGGTTAATTGAGAATGCTCTATATTCCATGTAATGGAAGTCTGCACAGAAAAATCTTTCTACGCACTTCCTGGGTGTCACGTGGTTTAATGTCAGCCACTCACAGCAATCACAGGAGAAACCATTCACTCCCCACCGAGAGAAGATTCCCCAGATGCACTCCCTTCTTAGAGTTTGAGATTTCACAGTCATCTTTCTTCAAAATCCTGCTGACCAGCCCAAGAACACTGTGTCGTCATCCGACCAGAGCACACATCCGCATTCTAGTTCGTCCAGCAGCCTCACAAGAGGGTAAGAGAAGCTGGCTGCCCAGTTCAGTCCCCACCCGCATGTGCATCCGTCTCACGCAGTGGGCAAAGCCTCCACTGGCTCTGTGCAAACAGCCACGAATTTGCAGCTATAGGTGATTAAAGGGAATGAGTCTCAATCATCTCAAAGTGTCCACTGTACTTTTGCTCGTTCGCATGCCTTTTCTCGTATGGATTATCTTTTTAATAAACAAACTTAGTTGTTAAGAGCAATTTTAGGTTCACAACAAAATTGTGTGGGATGCAGAGAGAGCTCCCATACATCCCCTGCCCCGACATGTGCACAGCCTCCCCGATCACCAAGCCCCCACCAGATGGTACAGTTGTTACAATAACAAACCTACAAAGACTCTGCATCATTAACACCCAGAGTCCATGGCTTACACGTGGTTCACTCTTGGTGTTGGACATTCCATGGGTTTGGACAAACATCTAATGACAGGTATCCACCATCATAGCCTCATACAGAGTAGTCTCACTGCCCTAAAACTCCTCTGTGCTTGCCTATTCCTCTCTCCCCGCCCTCAACACCTGGGAACCACTGATTTTACTGTCTCCATAATTTAACCTTTTCCAGAATGTCATATAGTTGGAATCACACAGTGTGTAGCCTTTTCAGATTGACTTCTTTCACTTAGCAATATGCATCTAAGTTTCCTGCATGTCTTTTCGTGGCTTGAGAGCTCATTTATTTTTAGTGCTGAATAATATGCTATTGTCTGGATGGACCACAGTTCAGTTATTCATTCACCTACTGAAGGACATTTCAGCTGCTTCCAACTTTTGGCAATTAGGAATAAAACTGCTATAAACATCTGTGTGCAGGTTTTATGGGGACATACATTTTCACCTTTTTTGGCTGGATCACAAGGGCCATGAGTGCTGGAATGTATGTTAAGAGCATGTTTTGCTTTGTAAGAAATTGCAAACCGTGGCTGCATTCCCACCAGCGACGAGTGCAAGCTCCTGCTGCTCTGCAACCTTGTCAGCATGTGGTGCTGGCAGCGCTCTGGATTTGGGCCTTTCTGACAGGGTGTCGTGGTGTCTCAGGGTTGTTTCAGTTTATATTTTCCTGGTGACGTATGAGGTGGAGCATCTTTTCACATGCTTGTTAGCCATCTGTGTATCTTCTTTGGTGTGGTGTCTGTTCAGGTGTTTTGCCCATTTTTTAATGGAGCTGTTCACTTTCTTAGTGTTGAACTTTAAGAGTTCTTTGTATATTTTGGAGAGTAGTCCTTTATCAGATGTGTCTTCTGCAAATGTTTTCTCCTGCTATGTAGCTTTTCTTCTCATTCTCTTGACAGTTTCTTTCACAGAACAGAAGTTTGAAAATTTATCAGCCCTTCCCTTCAAGCAATACTGGCCCACTGGAAATTGTAAAATATGGCTTTGGTTTTCTACCTTCTACAGTCTTGACCAACTAGGGTCTTCAACTGTGACAATCACTGTCAAAGATGCTCCTGCCCCTTACATCCAGGGACTCTAGTGGAGATGGCACCCAGACTGGCAGTGTCCTCAGGACCAGCAGATGCTCATTGAGAGTGGCTTCCTGCAGGTGCCCTGCTGACACCCAGCCCACATTCATCTGGATTTGGAGGATCCGACATGCTGATGGGAATGCAGCCTCCAGCTGTTAGACCACATTAGGCTGAGAGAAAGAACGGTAGTGTGTCATTACCAGCTCAGAACCTCAGTGATTACCCCTGTCCTCTAAATGACAGCACTGATTAAATAGTAATTAATTCCACAACAGCCTGAATTAAATAATCAAGTGAGCTGCAGGTAACACAATTACAGTAGTTATTTAATACTTAATGAATACTCTCATAAGTACCGACGTAGCAAGGCTTCCCTCTACCTTGAAATAGCCCCGTTACCATGGGACGACTTTCGCAGGGGGACCGAGGGATCCAAGTGGCCATCTATGGTCCCCTCGTGGGACTAAATCAGTAGGTGAAGAGGAGCCCGTCTCTCACCCCGGCCCAGACTTCACTACGTGTTGGCACAAGTCCAGCCCTGCCAACCAGCACCTGATAGAACTCTGGGGACCCAAGACCCAAGTGACCTGAAGAGAGAGAAAAGTGCCAAAACCAGAGCAGTGCTGCTCTCTATAGAAACATGACCAGCAGGTGAACACACAGGACCCTGAAGAAGACCCATCTCAGGCTCAGTCGGACTGGGGAAAAAGGAACAAAAGACGAGGGCCAGAAGAGATGGTATCGTTAGCAACCATCTTGCTGGCTTCTGGGGCTTCAGGCTTCTGGGCTCAGGCTCCTGGGACAAAGTGCTCAAGACCACGTTCAAGTTGTACTTGAATTTTCCTGAGACCAGCACCCATTTCTCCTCTTCTGGAACTACCTGAAGAACGGGTGTCAGATGCCTTTTTCATGGCCAGAGTGGCTACCCTCAGATGGGTTCATCCTGAAATGTCCTCACAGGAAGGTGTAAGCGTGTTCATAAGACCAGGATGGCCAACGCTACTGAGAAGAGTATTCATTACACGTTGATGGGTCTCGGGTTTTTAGTCACATTGCCTTGTGACCCAGTATTACTAAACAAATGGGTTGGGCAAGGCAATATTACCTGTTAGAAAACATATCCTATATTCCTTCTACTTCCAGGGGAAGGTTGATGTTGATGAAGTCAAAACACAACGGTGAGGAGTGTTCGCACTTCCCGGGGAATTTTTCTAGAGTTTGGTACTTTTGCTCCAGTTTTAGCCTTAAGATAAACAAGCTTTTCTTCTCTACCCCGCACAGCGTAATGCTGCCTGTGAATAATAAAACTCATTGACAATGCAGTTTCTAACCTCATGGTCTTATCATGAATATTTACTATCTGGCAGGAAGCTGGCACAGGCTGCCTGCCTCTCTGCTTCTCTCCTTCCTGCCGCCTAATCCATTGTTAGGAGAGTGTCACCATGGCAACAGAAGGCCTCAGAAAGCAAAGAAACTGACAGTCACCCACACAAAGCTCGCTGGATCTGTGGGCTAATTAAAAGGTTCTGTGCTCAGGGTCACCTTGTAAATGAGAAATGTCAGTCAGAAAGCTATGGTCACAAAGGACACTGCCAAGAAGCTCCGGGAACTCCCAACCCCGCTGCAGGTGCCGGCTATCCCCAAAGCCCTCCCAGCTGCTCTCTGGGTGAGGAACTCACAGGTCATCCTGATGCTTTGGCTGGGCCATCTTATTAAATGGATTGAATCTATTTTTTGCCAGTAGGCACATAAAGCAGTGAACTTGAGTGATTGATTAAAAGGACGCTGCTTCCTCAGATCCTGATTTAGATCTGATGTCATTTGTAATTGAATTGTTTTTGAAAGCTTATGGGCTGAAAGATGGTGTGTGGGGCATTGGGCCATTTGAAGCTGGCTCTCAGGGTCTTAGAATATGGTAGAATACCATCGGTCCAAACAAGGCTGGAATGGTGCTTTCCTTGGACTTTAGTCAGATGCATTATAGTAGGTCTTTGGGACAGGTTGACTCTAGACACCTCCAGTACACCAAGCAGCTTCAAGAACATGGGGTCAGACATCCTGAGGTCCTGAGAGTTATGACTTCAACATATTTTTGTTGGGGGGGGGGGGAGCACAGCTCAACCAGTAGCCATTGGTAATAAGACCTTGTAATTCTGTGTCATATACTATTTTCTTTCATTGGGTTCAGTTCTCCTCTGAACATAAATATGAAATTATTAAAATCTCAAAGATGACAAAGTTTGTAGTGTCCTTGCTATAGACTGGTGATAGTATAATAATGACCTGAGGCCTTAAAAAGCTTTGCCCATGTCTGCTGTTGAGAGTCCATGAGGCAGAGAACCTACAGAAACCAAGATGTTGTTACATTGATATTGTTACATGATTTCATTTCAAGGTAACTTGATGTAATAAAATGTGCATTTCTTAAAAAAAAAAAAAAAAACATGGGGTCAGAATCTTGCCCCAAAATGGCCTGTAGCCACCCATTGACCTTTGGCTGTTCGTCATCCAGCTCCAACATACTCTGCAGCCATAACCTCCCACTATGCCCCATATGGTGCACTCACCTCCAAATAAAATGGTTTCACTACCAACCTAGAAGAGCCTGGATTCCTACACAAAAGCTGAACTCTGGCCTTGTAGTAACGTGTAGACACGATGCAGGAACAGAAAGTGATGTCCCCAGAGAAACCAAGGCAGCCACAAGGAGGGGCCAGAATTTTACACAAGAATCCAACACTCGAAAAGTAAATCCCACAGTCACAGGAAGCAGTCAGACTCTGAAGACCAAAAAGTTCACTGTGACTTGTATGAGGCTCCCAAAATACTGACCCATGAAGTCCTGGTTCACCCACCTCTGTATAATCCTGATATTGGAATCTCCCAGTGGCCTTGCAGAGCAAAGCAGTTCCATGTCATAAGTCATCTGGGGAATATTTGGTGTGGCTAAGATCTCCCAGAGACAGCCCCATTCATGTGTTCCTCTTCTTCCCAATAGGGAATGCTTTTCTGAGAGATGGAAAAGACGGCAAGTTGCAGGTCTGGATTCAGACTTGTACATCTGGCTCACTCATAACACATGTCTGGTCTGGAGCAGATCCCCTCCTACTTCTGCACCCCTGTTTCATCACCCTAGGAAGAGACAGCAACAGTACCTCCTTCATAAAGCCACGGTGATAATTACATAAGGTAATCTATGTAAGTGCTTGGAAAGACGACTGGAGTACAGTAAGCCCTCAATAAACACTGGTGTGTGTTATGGGTTGAATTGTGTCTCCCAAAAACATATGTTTAAGTCTCAACCTCCAGCACCTCAGAACGTGACCTCATTTGGAAATAAGGTCTTTACAGAGGTAATCAAGTTAAGATGAGGTCATTAGGGTGGGTTCCAAATCAATATGACTAGTGTCCATATAAAAAGGGGAAATGTGGACACAGAGGCAGACTGTATAGAGAGAAGACAATGTGAAGACATAGAGGCAGCCCCGGAGATCGCCGGCAGACCACCAGAATCTGCAAAGAGGCAAGAAATTGTCCCCTACAGGTTTCAGAAAATCATGGCCATGCTGGCACTTTGATTTCAGATTTTTCACCTCCAGAACTATGAGATAATGAGACTCTGTTTAAGCCACCCATTTGGTGTTACTTTGTTACAGAAACCTTCAGAACTAATGCAGTGTGTTCATTAGAGTACATGTTATTAAGTTCAGTTCTAACCTGAGAAACCCAAAAATACAGTACCTTTGAAAAGAAGTTTCATATTAACCAGTCACATTGGGTTCAGTCCTAGGCAGGGAGAACCACTCTGCTCCATGAGCTGATGCAGGAACCTAGGCTCTTTCCATCTATGGCTCCACCAGCTGCATTCCAGTCGGTGAGAAGGGACAGGACTGAGTCTGGGGCACGTGATGTTGGGGTTTCAGAGCTCAGGACTTACGTCGGAGGTTCGGGCATCACTCCCACCCCCTTCCCAGTAGCACCATCTAAGTCACATGCCACACCTGGCTACATGGCGCCTGGGAAATGGCATCTCCACTGCACCCTGTTGTGATTTTTCTATTACTGTTTAGCAAATGGGAAACCCGATAGTATATTTAATGAGAAAACAACACAAGGATTGGCTCATATCAAAACCAAGAGCATAGAAACGTACCACATAGTTAAGGTTATACAGAATCAGCCCATTCAGAGGAAGGGGCCTCCCTATAGTAGTGGGGGCAGACGTCCCAAGAGAGACTCCCTGGGGACACTCATGACTGAGCAGGCGATGGCTACACTGGACTTTGGGTTCTCTATTAAAGAATTAGGCCTTCCAGCACTGGGTTTAATTGCTCCCTGCAGCCTCTAGCAGCTAAATTGTCATTTCTTTAGCTGCTACAAAGTTTGGGTCATCTGTCTGGTGGTTTTATTAGTATCCATTTTACTCTTAACCAAGAATAAAGGCAAAGATTTTATGATTGATGCAAACATCTGTGTTAAAAATAGCCATTCATCCCTGACTACCTTAGAAATTACAGCCGAACCATGCACCTTCTGAAATAATTTGAAGCATAAAGATGCAACCACTTACCAATTAATTTAAACTCCAGTGAGAGTTTTGCATACACAGGGACTTCAGGGTTTGCTCTAATGGATTGAATTTAGACTTCTCCGTAAATGAATTCTGCAATCTGGGTTATATATATTCACAAAGCTGAGACTTTGTGAAGTTTTCTTGGCAGAGTGAAAGCATATATTAAGATCTGGACTCCTTATGTGTTTCCCAGAAGAAATCAGCAGTCAGTTTCTTCTACCATAAAATTAATCCAGAAAGTAAATGAGTATAATGTAAGGAATAATTCTATTGGGACACGCAGGTACTTTAATGGCAACAATACCTAACAAAGCTTTGGCCCTGTCATTCTAGGACCTTTGAAAAATATGTCAAATCTTTTGGAATCGAATTTGAAACAGACCATACAGGATTTCCAGGAAGCTCTTGTGGGGATCGAAATGAAGATTTATAGCAACCAAAATAAATTTGATTTCTAAAATGACTTTTGGTAACATTGTGTTAATGACCTTTAGGGAAATTCTTCTCAGGAGGAATATTACATCACGGAGTATTCAATCAGTGAAGTAATGCTGAAGTAGGGAACTGGCAAATTAAAGATAGCTCTATTTGTCTCCAATCGATAAGCGGCAAGACTACAGGAATAAAGTTCCCAAAATATAAAGCAGAAAATCAAGACTGATTTGGTATGATTTATGTTACCCGGCCTCATGATAATCTAAATACCACGAGACCTTATTTTAAAGATTCTATAAGTGAATTAGTGGCTAGAGAAAAGAGGTAAATGACTCTACAGAAGGGGGGGAAGAAGGAGTGCAACCACTGAATTTGTCTCCCCCCTCCCCAAAAAAATGGTTAAAAATAGTCTCCAGTGACTTGGAAATTGGGTTTCGGTCAGGACTGGAAACTGGCAGAAATACTCATCCTGATTTGTACATAACAACCCTCAGCCCAGAAGCTGCAAAGGACCCTGGACACCTGCGCCAACAGCAGAGCTAGTGACTCACTGTCCCCACCTGCAGTGACCTTGGGCTGCCAGACACGCACACTGCAGAGCCAGAAGCAGAGAGAGGGGTCTCCACCCAGAGGTGATCAGAGAGCACCCAGCCCAGAGACACGAGGCGGTAGGCTCCTCTGGCCCTGGAGGGACAGGTACCTCACCTTGGCACCTGAACTCCAGGTCTGCCCCAGAGTCCCTGCACCAACCACACCTGAATAATGGGTCCCCTGGCCCAGGCACACAAAGAAGACTCCGGTAGGTTGTAGGTGCCAGTCTCATGACTGCTGTTCCGTTCTTTTTAAAGGGAGACACTGAATGTGGGCTCATACACCCGACAAGGTTACAGAGCCAGAAATTGGCAGCCATCTACTGGGATCCACAATCTAGTATGTGTCTGTGTAACGTACAAGGAGCCCAGTGTGGCTCCTGAGGGAGGATCAATGGTTACATCACAGCAGGAGGGAAAGCTGACATCCAGGAACCCAGCCATTAAAACGTGGCCAACTGCTGACCAGGGAGGTCACAGGCCGCTCCTGTCATCTCGGTTGTCCTGAGAGCTAAGAGGTATTTTACAATAAATATGGGTCGCAGTTATACAAGTAACTACAGGTAACCCCCGTATACCACGGCACTTCTATAACACAATTTCGCTCTAACACAGTTCGAGAAATTGGGGGGAAACCCTCGTACAACACGGCATCCTAGAACATGGCTTCATTCTAACATGGTTTGAGAATTAGAGCAAACGATATCTCATTTGAAATTAGGGAAATCCCCAAACAACACAGAACATAATAAAAGCTCAGTAGTGATGATGAAGAGAACATTATTTAATACATATTAATATGTTATACTTATTGATGAAAATTGGTTTAATAAAGATATTTCTCTTAATTATAAAATTATAATAGTATGTTTTTTTAATTTTTGGAAACTAACCCCCTTTTTTGTACTAGTCCTTTGTTTTGTATAACACGGCATTTTATGACTCTAACAACCATGCTTTATGGGGGTTACATGTACATGTGTGCCATGAAAACAGAAGGGAGGCAGCTTAGGGAACACACTGGCTGCCTCTAGGAATTTCCCCAAGCCTCGCTTACCTCGCAGGTCCTGTGGTAAAACCCAGAGGTCTCCACACAGAATCAGACAGCGTTAGGACAATATGGACCGAGTTGGGCGGTCCATCCAGAGAGGAGACTATTTCCTAAGATAACGGCAAAAAGGCTCGTTGGAGAAGCAGGTGGCCATGGCAGCCAAAGGCAGAATATTAATGGCATGAAAAGAGAGTCCTTTGGGCTACATCCAGCCAGTCTCAGTATTTCCCAAAGATCTAACAGCCTCTTTAGCAGTTAGGCAAGACCACTTGGGAGGCAGGGCTGGGGCACAGATCTCTAGCAGGAACTTTTTACTCCCTTGTGTGCTGATGTGTATGGCAAGACCAGGCATCTCCTCACTCTCACAGGCATTGGAAGGACAAAGGATGGAGGAACCAACAGAATTAATAGACACATCTGGGTCTCCTTTGCATTCATTTCAACCTCAGTTACCTAAATAATTATGTGTGGGTGCAGCCAGGAAGGAGGGAGACAGACCTGCAATCCAAGATGTCCTCCCGTGCTCCAAAGGCAGAGTAAATGAAGGTGACTTCAGCAACGGCATTCGAGTTTTGGGACCCTCTCCTTCCTTCAGATGTCCTCTGTGTCCCAGGCTGCCCACAGACTCCACCTCTCACCTCAGGAGCAGACGGACAGCCAGCCTCTCCTTGACATCTCCACTGGAGGTCGAGAGGGGCATCTCCTGTCCCAGGGGATCTCAAACATGGCACACCCCTCCCCAAAGCTTGCTGTTCCTCCAGTCCCCCCCACTTTGTGCATTGGAGCCCTGGAGTCCCAGCTGCTCAGACAAAATCATCTAAGAATCATTCTTGATTTCTATCTTTTTGTCACATCCCACGTCCAATACTTTAGCAAATCCCATTAACTCCATCTGCAAAACATAACCCAAAGCCATGCTCTTCTCACAATTGCCACTTTTGCCAAGGGTCCCAAACTACCCCATATATTACCTGGGTTATCAAATTGTATCATATCCAGTCTCCCGGCTCCAATGACACGCTCTCTGACCCACTCACTGCATAGCAGTCATAGTGACCTTCAAGAGACGCAAATTCACCTTTTCACTCTTCCCCTTAGGCTCTCATTCACATAAATGCTGGGTCCAATAGCACTGGTAACTAAAAACATTAACCTGGTGTTGATAAACGGCAGTGCCATCCTCCAAAGGTCCCCAGGTGTATTTTTAGGTGCAGACCTCCTACAGAGTTTTAGACCCTCATATCCAAGTGCTTACTCAGTGTCTTCACTTGGCTGTCTCAACACAATCTCGAGCTCTACACGTCAGACGATGAACTCATCTCCACCCACACCACTCCTACCACAAACATGGTCCCCAAATGCTCCCCTCCTCAGGAGCTGGCACCACCAGCCACCTCACTGCTCAAGTCATAGCCTCAGCATGATCCTTGCCTCTCGCTCTCCTCTCCCACTGTCAACTTAGCACCAACTCCTGTCGGTCTCACCTCCTGAGTGTCTCTTGAATGAATGCACTCCTCACCGCTGCCACACACCCCCACTGGTCCATGAGAGCCTTATCTTTCACCTAATTGGTCTTTCTGAATCCACTGTGACCTCCCAGTTCAATCCATGTCCACAGTGGAGACATCTCAACAGGTGGACTTGCCCCTGGTCCCAGGGAACCCCAGTTCTGTGCTACATGTTTTCAGGGCAGTGTCTTCTGCTTCTTCAAGGAATGTATCTAATCTATTCTTCAATGAGATTCTTTTTAAGGACTGTCTCCTCACCAAAGTGTGAGCTCCAAGATGGCAAGGACCACCCCCAACCTGCTCATCGTTACATCCAAGGCCCAGCACAGTATCTGTCTCAATGACTGATTCTTGAATGAATGTCTTCTTATTGGCAATATGTGTTCCTAGAGAATCAAAAACCTGAGCCCAAGAACTCTTGCTAATCCTACAGGACTGGGGCAGCTTGGGAAGTTGACATTTTGGTGCAGGTGAGCCTTCTCTTTATGAAGAGGAGTTTGTGGTTCTGATACCAATAGCATCTGACAAAATTCCCCAATGGCCGCAGTCAGTTAGAATAATAGTGATAATAATTACTACTGGTGTTATTCCAGAGCTGTAGAGTCCCCAAGATATTTTTCAGCCATTACTGAATGCTGCTAAGATATCTGAGCGAAGGCACAGCCACCAGGCAGAGCTGACACAGCCCTACCCTCTAATATATTTGCAATACTGGTTGGGTGAGGAGTAGAGATGGCCCAAGGAATGCACTGAGCTGACACATGCTCAACACAGCCTCAGATGAGCAGAGAATGAACTGAAAAAGTTTTATGGTTCCGTGAAAGATGACACTACCCTCCAAAAATGGATTAGAGCCAATCCAGAGAATGGCAATAGCTTCTTCTCCACATAGTCTCACCTGCATTTGCATGCTCTTGTGTCCTATATCATCCAGATGTCACTGCCAGGACCCTCCTTATATCATTGTCCAAGTCCTAATCACGGCCCCTTTATAGATGGCCCCTGGATAAAGCATACATTACAGATGCACGTGCCTTGTGTCTGTGCGAGGAAGCAGAGTCGGGAGAGGTAAACTATTGCCAAGCAACACATCACATGCTGTGCATTGTGAATGACGTTCTGAACCCTCCACAGCCTTCATGCAAACATCGTCATAAAAACAGGGGACCTGACACGGAGGGCTACCTCCCAGCAAAGTCAGATAAAGTGTCCTCATTCCACCTGAACGCAGACCCTCCCCACGAGAGAGCCGTTTCTCTGCCTCTTATAGAAATTAGGAAAAGGCTCTGACATGTGTCCTGCATGCCTGCTTTTAACATTAGAAGACTATAAATTAGCCTTGCCGAAATGTCTTGTTAATCCAAACTGCTCTGCTATTCTTATTTTATTTGAGCTGGGTTTTTTTTTTCTTTCATTTTTCTCCCCCTGTGAAGCAGTGTTGTTTTCATGTATCAGATGCTCAAGGGTTTCATAAGAAATGGTCTTATGCACGCACACATATACTAGAGCTATGGCATATAATCCTGCCCTGTGAAACAACTGAGGCATTGTTCTACTTAGAAAAAGGCCAAAAGCAACAAACAGCGAAAAAGAGACAGGGCAGGGGGGGTCTTTGCCAGCAGCTTCCACGTTATTCTCCAGCAGATACTTGATCAGCGGTTCCTAATACCCCGTGAGTCTCTGGATGGCTTGGAGAGCTTGTGAAAAGTTTACATTCCTAGATCCCACCCCAGAAAGTCTGATCTAGTAGGCTGTATGTGGCTATAAATCAGATTTTTAGCCAGCACCTCGTTTGATTCAGAGCTGTTGGTCCAAGGAGCTAACTGGGATCTGACCTTGAACTCACTATTCTACTTAATGCCTTTCAATCATCCTCTGAAAAGACAGATAAAACACTCAGACCAGGCCTTGGGTGTTCAGGCCCTGCCTGGTGTCTCTCCGCCTCCCACCCCACCCCCGACTCCCCAGGTGCATCTCATGTTCCAGGCACAGGGAACAGCATATGATGAGCGCCTTCTGCCTGCCCTTAAACCACCTCTAGACGGCCTCTCCCTCTAGGAAGTCACCCCCACCTCTCAGGAGACCATGTTGTGATCTGCTCACAGCTTCCTTTCCATCGGGGCCTTGTCCTGCATCCAGAATGATGCCTCCACATTCGCGTGGTTACCCCCGCACAGCCCTTCCTAACCTCCACCACTCAAGGTGAGTCAACACAGGCCCCACCCCAGAGAAATTCGAAACTTAATCCGGGTCAAGGATGTCAGTGTTTTCTCTGAGTGACTAAGGGTCCAGCTGCAAAGCCTGGGGCTTTCCAAAGACTGTTTCCTCTGTGTGACTAGAGAAGGGGAGCAAGGGGCTGAGGGCGAGAAGTGAAGGAGCTGGGTACCAGTGGACTCTACTCCTCCCCTACCCACGCCGGAGCCTGTGACTCTCTGAGGCCAGCTCGTTCTCATCTTCATGTCCCCATGGCACTGCCTGGTCTCATTTCCTAGAGCTGCCATAACTCAGAGCCACAGTCTGGGTGCTGCAGCAACAGAAATGTATTTGTTTTCTCACTATTCTGGAAGCTGAAGTCCCAGATCAAGGTGTCAGTGGGGTCGGTTCCCTCTCAGGGCTTTCTCCTTGACTTATAGATGAGTATCTTCTCCCTGTGTCTTTACGCCACCTGTCCTCTGGACCTTTCTGTGTCCAAGTCTCCTTTTCAATATGACCCCAGTCATATTGGGTTAGGACCCATCCTAAGGACTTCACTGTAAATTAATTACCTCTGTAAAGACCCTACCTCCACTTACAGTCACATTCTGAGGTGCTGGGGGTTAGGATTTCAACATGTGAATTGTGGGGTGACACAATTCAGCCATCAACACATCTCAATATTGTATTAAGTCCTGCTTTTTGAATAAGACCCTCTAACTTAGAAGATCCTCTAACTTAACTGCAAACCACAGCCATCTTCACCTTCTCTCTATCTTACGTGTGTCCCCAAGTAGGGGACTGCTGATTTGGTGTCCTTTGCCTGCCCTCCGCCCTGGACCGGGAGAACCTTATCGCCTGGACTGACTCTCCCCAGGGAGGAAGCACTGACACACGCTCCGTGACATCCGGGAAAACACATGAATGCACAGCACACCCCCACCCTCCTGTCACAGGAAACACAGAGAAGAAATCCTTGCTCAGATATGCACATCCACTTTTGCATCTGGCCCAATTCCTGGTGTTCTTCAGCCAAGAAAAAGTACTGTTAAGAATGATCGCTCAGATATTTAGGGTTGTTGTTTTTTTTATTGGAGTTCTAGTGAGTCAGGGTTTACTGAGTAGCATGTGAGTCACGGGAAAGAAATTTGATTAAATCACAGGCAGGACTTGATGACGAATCAGTGTCATATGTCATGGTTTACGGCTTCCTTTGACGCTATTTCAGGGCTATTCAGGTGTGCCCTCGCCAGAGACGTGCATGGGTAGGGACGAGCATCCCCGCCTGTCTCTCTGTCTGGCCCTGAGCCTACATGCACTGTTTCCAGCAGCCCGAGCCCTGTAAGCACCCTGGCTTCCCGGGTGCGAGCACACCTAAAGAACTGTAATTACGGGAAGCCTCTCCTTTCCCTAATCGGATCAGTACAGACTAGTCTAATAGTGCCGAGCAGTGGCAAAGAGGTAAAAAGGGAGCAGTCACACTTCTGGTGGCACAGTCAGGTGGGCACAGTTTGGGGAGCGCTTTCTTCTGCCTGGCAAAGTGGAAGCCATACACACACCAGGGGGTCCTGCCAAGAAGGCATCAGAAGAACGTCATTGTAGTATTATTTGCACCATGAAAAAGAGGGAGCAACTTCAACGTTCATCCACAGAATACCACAAAAATCCAGTGAAGGAACCAGAGCTACGTGTATCAGATGGATGAATTTTAAAATCATAATGTTGCATGTACAAAGGTGTAATACGTACACTGTGCAGAAAAGAGTTAACATGGCAGGGCTGAGCCTGCCATCATTAGAATGGCCCACACTCAAGGTGGCCCTCGGCTGGCACCTTTGAACTTGGATTTCAGGAAGGTTTCCACCACTCCCTAAATGATGAAAGAGGCTCAATGTGACTAAACTATTTGTGCAATGTGGTTTATGTTTATGCTGAGCATGTGCTTTCCTCTTGGGAGTCCAGAGTTTTCGTGCCATACCAGGGAGAGGGAGCCTTCGTGACCAGCCCCCACTGAAAACCCTGACCTGAGTCTCTCTTGAGCTTGAGTGGACTATACGTCCCACTTGTTACCCCTGTGAGAGACTAAGAGCAATCTCTGTGACTCCAGGGGGAAGGGCTCCCGGAAGCGGGTGCCTGGCTTCCCTCTGACTCTGCCCCAAGATCCTGTGCCCCTTACTGGTCCTGTTCTGCAGCCTTCACTGTAATAAGTCACAGGTGTGTGTCCACCTGCGTGCCGAGCCCTGCAAGCCCTCCTGGGGAATCACTGAACCCAGGGGTGATTCTAGGAACCCCCACCATAGACACCAACAAAATGATATCATTTATTTTAAGTGTAAGAGCATGAAAAACAATATTATTCCCTGTTTATGGAGACACATGTGTGACGGTAAAATATAAAAGTCTGTCAGGAGAGGTAAGCAGTGGATGGGCTTATGGGGGTCCACAGACTCAGCTGTGATACTTATGCCTTTGAAGGAATGAAGCAAATATGGTGAAATATTAAGATCTGATGTAGCCTAGTCTTCATGGTGGTCTCTTATCTTTTTCCCTATTTTTCTGTCAATTTTAAATACTTTTATAATGAAAAACATGGGAAAGGGATGAACTGGAACTATAAAGAAGGCAGCTCCAAGGAAATTCATATGAGTGAGCTTTGATTGTAGTTCACCTTTCCCTGACATTGATTGTGGAGATTTCCTGCAAGCAGACCTGGGAGAGGAAGCCCAGAGACTGGAATTCAGGAAGTGGCCTGATGTCCTATTGTTTCCTGAGCAGGGATTTTGTTCTGGGAGAAGGGAGTAGGTGTCCGTACCCTTCATACCTGAGGAAGGTTTTGCAGGCAAATGGCACAGACAAAGGGAAAGGCTCAAGTCAGTAAGAGCAGGGCAAGGAGACCCAGGAGAAGGAAAAAGTTCTGTCCTTCATTCTGTCATCAGCAGCCACTCGTCATCTGAACATGTGCACTGGGCTCAGAGCGACCCTCACATGTGACAGGCAGATTCTCCTTTCCCTCAAAAGGATTCCCAGGGAGAAAGGATACAGGATGGACATTGGGCTTGGGGCCAATTGTGATGGCGAGAATGATAAGGATTACTATAATTTCTCAACATTTCCTCGTCTGCAACAATAACAAGTCTGCTAGGTGCCTACTGGTTACCGTGCACGGGAAACACAGAGAAATGGTGTCATTGTCACCGTCTTGTCTGAGCTGAAATTGGATAGGTCCAAAGGCACTTGAGTTTGTGTGTGGGAAGGACAGCAATGATGGCCCCACGTCTGTCTTGTTTACTCATGTCCTGACCCCGTCCCTTGGTGCTGGGACACCATATGCCCTCAACAAGCACATGCTGAGTTACACTGAAGCACTTGATTCTCAATAATGATCATGTACCGTTGCACCAACTCAGTCTCTTTACTGGTCAAGTATTAGTTCCACAAATCACACAAATGTGTGTTTCCCGCTGACTTACACGGGAACTCTGGAGGTGCCCCCATGGAGAATCCACACACTCTGCATCCCACACATGCTGCAAGTTTCCTAAAATTGCAGACTGGGTCTTGGTGGAGGTGATTGTGGCCACCAGGAAGGTGCAGGCTCTGCTGTCTTGCTACAGGGAGCGGTACTGACTGATGGGCCCAATGGCGGTCCCTCTGGACCCATGGCTGCACTCACACCAAGGCCACGCCTCCCCTGTACGCTTCTAGACAGTGCCTGAGCATGGCAGGTACACGTGCCTACCATTCCTGCTGAACCTGGGACTCTCCAGAGCAGCTTTGGTGAGCGGATGCCTCATGGGCCTGGCCAAATCCACCCGAGACGTGCACTGTGGTACAAAACTTTTCTAGCCAACCCTTCCTTCTCTCCGTATACAAGCGGCAGACCTGTCTCACAGTCTGAAAGCCATCCCTGCCTCCCTCTGCTCCCCTCTTGTCTCCTTCAGAGGAATTTCCCCGATAATCTCTCACATGTCTAACTCTACCTTAGTATCTGCTTCTCAGAGGGCCCAAGATGGCACAGTTATATTTCCAACACCAGCAAAGGACAAGCATGTAGTAGGAGCTACATCGTTACTTCTCAAGGAGTGTAAATTATATATGGAGAAAAAATAATGCTGATAAAAATTAAGACGTTCTCTACAAGGAAAATGTAAACTAGTCACTCGTGTCTATAGTTGAAAAACCACTTTAGTCTAAAATGTGTTTTGCAATCAGTGCATTGTGAATTATTTCTTGTCAGCAACATTCTTTTATTCATGAATGATCACCAAGCAACAAAAAATCAGACTTGAAACTCCCAAGTGATAGAAACAATTTATAACAACTTCTGCTTCCTTCATGTAGTCATTCTGGGTGCACCGGGGTCCTTTCTCACGCCAGCAGGGGCTGAAGGCTACCCTTCGAAAGCTCAGCTCTAAGAAAGAGACGGGCCACATTTTTGTCAGCCTGCGCTCAGAGTGGCATTATTTGGAAGCTACATGTTTTCACACATGCAATTGTCAGCCTCTGTGGGTTCCCAGTTTTCACCCTGCTCGTCCTGTGTGTGAACTTTCTAACCTCCAATGAGCACACTAGGTCAGTTCAGTGTTGGTGATGCCACAGTGGGTCTCGAGCACAGGAATTGCATCCTGCTCTCCAGGAAATCTTCAGGAAAGGACCCGGGGCAATAGGTAGCCACTTAGATAGTCCAACAAACCTACTGGTGTGACTCTGATTTTGTATTAGCCTGGTTTACCAGTTGTACACTATGCTAAGAAACAAAAACACTGAGCATGTTTTCTCTTCAATGCCATTGTCCAGCATTCTTTTCTGAAGCTAAGATTGTTCTCATTCTCTACCATAAAATATGACAATTACCACCAAAACATCTACTGAACCTTTGTAATGTGCTAATGTTAACTTTTATATTTCTCACAGGAACCAAATGAGGCAGGAACTATTGTTATTGCCATTTTCAGATGAAAAAATGGAGACTCAGAAGTGCTAAGTAACTTGCCCAAGGTCACACAGCAAAAACAGCCAAGACAGCACGTGAAACCAAGCAAACTACAGAGCATCTTAACAACTCTTCTGTTATTTCAAATTTATTTTTAAAAGGTCAGTAACCTGACACATTACTTCTAATTTAGTTTCATTATTTCACAGAGGAAAAAAAATGCTTTTTGGTATAATTCCAGTCTAGATGATGTCATCATGGAAAAAAGAGAGCTGCCAACACATGCCCTTTAAGCACGTTGATGCCTTCACAATAATGCTTTCGTCCTTTCACAGAGATTTTTTTCCTATAAGCAGACAGCCTGCTGCTCAGAATTTATTAAAAGCATATTTGTTATTCTGCTCAAATCCTTTTTCCAAATCCAAATGTGAAAATATTTTTATTGCCTTGTACGATTGCCTGATCGATGACCAAGCTTGAGGTCAGGGAGAAGTGATCAAGATTTACTTTCTTTTCTTGGCAACAATAAGTGACATTTGGAAAGCTTAGCAAAGCGAATAACTTGTATAATTCAATGTAGGACCTGTAACATGTAATCGATATGGTCATCAATCAACTCCTTATATCACAAATTATAATGGGAGGAGGCGGTAATATTTTTAGGGATCTAAGGGGTTTTTTTAATTAAATTATTTGACAGCACACCTATCGGTCATGGCATATTTGTCCAGCTTGCCAGGGCTCTTGAGCTCTTCCTTCTATTTGCTCTTGCCTGCCCCAGCTGGGGAGCACTTCATCGGCAAGACACAGTGGAGAGAGAGGACTGTATCTCTCCAAAGGCGCCAGCTTCAATTAACTTTGGATTTCAATGTTTCGTCTTCATTAAGTGATCAAGCTTTGGAGAATGAGGTGCAGCAATGACTCAAACATCTCCACGTTGTGTCCCCAAAATCTCAGTCTAGGATTGATCCGGACTCTGTGAGTTGAGTCCTGGAAAGTCTTTTAAACTCCTAGAAAATCAGTTTACTCTTCTGTGAAATGGGACAACTGAATCCTAGGGGGTTAAACTAGGTAACAGATGTGAAGTGCGTAACACAAAGCCTGGACAAGAACCCGTGTTTAAAAGACATCAGATCTGCCCATTGGAAAGCAGCTTGGGAGGATGCTTGGATGGTGTGACGGGCACACTGGTGGGCTGTTTCTGTTCCCTGTTTCTGAGGTAGTTGGCATTTCACAGTTTTTACTTAATGGGGAAAAAGAGTGTCCACTGATAATTATTCTGTTCTCAATGTTTTGGAAGAGGAATAGCTTGATAAGTAAGTTTATGTCTTTCTCAAAATGATATGTAAAAGTGAAGGCAAAAGCTTGGTGGGAGAAATAAAGATTCAGGAGCATCTGGTGAAGGCAGCAGCCATGGGCCGGGCCCCTGGGCTATTTCTGATGGTCCCGGACAGGGGCTCGCTGAGAAAGATGCTCAGGGTCCAGTACTCACTGTGGAGATGTTAAAGAAAATCACTGAATTTCATGCTAATGAATCACGAGTTAAAAACACTCTTATTTTACAGATAAAGAGGCCAAAGTTCAGAGAAATCCAAAAGCTTTCTCAAGGTCATGCAGCCATTCGGAAAGGAAAATACACATCCCGTGCACTCCGTGCCAGGCTTCCTGCCGAACCCCACTAGTGACTTTATTGGGATACCCCACGCAGACTGGAGCAGGAAATTCTAAAACGGTGTATTAGCTTAGCCTAGATGTATTTTTTAATTAATTTTAAATACATCCAATTGAAAAAAGTGAAAATTATGATTTTCGCCAACAGAAATATTTGTGTAAATCAAATTCATTCTGCTGCTAAGCTTGCTTAACTACGTATGAGTTAGATACAGAGAAAACAATGTAAGCATTTTAACTGAATTGGCCAACTTTATATGAGATGTTAAAGCTGAGTCCAGAGGCAGCATTCAAAATACAGCGTCATGAAAAAGTACAGAAGACTTTGAAATGAGCAGATATAATTACCGTCCAGGGCGCGCTCCCAGGCAATCGCGGCCTTTCACTGTCTTTGAACCACCACACAACTGTGTCTGTTGTAGAATACTGACAGAATTCAAATGATTCTTGCCCGTAGAAAAGCAAAGCGTGTCTGGTGGAGACACATTTGATTGCTACTTTGTGGACATTGATCAATTTTTGTACCTATTTTTAAATGCATTTCTACATTCCTATATCCCTGATGGTCTATACGTGTGTGTGTGTTTTCATTTTCCTTTGAACCAGTTATAGCATCATACTGATTCCCTCATTAATTAAAAAGTTAAATAAAAGCTTTGATGTACGTTAATTTTATATGTTTATGAGAACCATTATTTTACTGTTTCTTAAAATTCTCATGTATTAGCACATACTAAAGAGAATGGACAGTTTTCACTCAAAAGCTAGAATCCAAGCCTTATCTCTCATACATAAATGACGCACCACCTTCCCCCATCACTTCCACGGCTTAAAGCTGTTTCAGGTGCTTCAGCTGTTTCATATGCTCCCCAAAGACGCAGCCTTCCACACACAGGGCAGGGGGCTCTGGACAAAGGGGCTGACGGGTTGGCATAGTTTGTGACATTCTAGTTGAGGGAATCTGGAATTGAAACATGCTACAATGCAAAGAAAACAAAACCCTGGGTAGTGGAGTAGCCCAGTTTCCGCTCAGGCCCCACTGGCTAGTGCCAGAGAAACTCAGGCCCCTAGACTGGCTCCCTTCCTGTTTTCCCCCCCATCGCTTCCTTCCTGCACAGCACAAAATGCCATCTTCATCACCAGAAAGGACTCTGCTGCATGTGAAACGCTGTATGAAACGGATGAAAACAGTCGTGAGGTTGTGGGTGGTTGTTTAACCTCTCAAGTCCTTAAGTGCTCCGTCTTAAAAATAATCTCAAACAAAATGATCTCAAAGGTGACTGGCAACGCTAACCATTCATAATTATTTCTATGGTTATGTATAAATGGCCATGGTCATGCATGTGTTATTGTCTTGTTTCAAATCTTTTTAAAAAAGTGTCTGATGTGAACACAGATTAATCCAATTTCATTGCAATGCATGAATTCGTTCTAACAAGTAGTTGAAAAATGTACCTCTGCATGGAAGCTACATGAAATGATTTTTGATCTAACGTTCACTTTTGAGAGTATTTTTAATGGAAATAGAAGGTTAAGCTAAAATAATGAAATTCAGAGGATGGAAGTAATAATACTTCTGATTGGCATTTCCATGGAGCTTCACATCTCCCTGGGAGGCAGGTACACTCTCTCTTTCATCCCGTGTTTAAAGGTGGTAAATGTCACTCGTTCAGATAGAGGAAACAGGAAGTTGACAGCAGAAGTTCCCTGAGAGCTGGCAAAGATAATGATTGTCTCGAACTGTGTTTATATATAGTGTTGGCTCTATGTTTAAACAATTAGGGTGTCATTTTGACCTCCCTTGAAATCTTATTGATACGTTTTATTTGGAATATGAAAATACTTTCTGGTTTTACCTTAGTCTGTTTGAGTGTGACTTGATGTGCTAAGCAGAAGGAATCAAGTCTGACAGCAAATTACTTATCTGAATCTAAATGAGGCTGGGTGTTCCTGCTGCAAGAGAGCTAGCTCGAGGATGGAGATTCCAAGACTCTTACTCTTGGGTTCCTGACTTGGGATCTTTAAGGTTACTGAAAAGACCCCAAGAGCATCTTCCCCTTAAATACCTTCAATCCCCTTGTAGGACCTGAAACTCAGAGCCACCAGAACGGACTGACCTGCCACGGTCACTGTTTCTAGGCACGTGGGGGCCGAAATCTGGCAGAAGCAGAGGAGTTGATCCGCCCATAGGGGCACGTACTCGGGGACATGAAAGTCTACTGAAACTGAACTGGTGGGATGCCACTCCTTTAAGTTAAGCCATTGAACCTCTTTTAAAGGATAATGATTTTTAAGAGTGACAGCCTAACTTTGATTTGTCCGGCATTTTTACCTTAATGGACTGGTTGTTATTGTTGTTGTTACTTTCAAATTTCCAATTGTGACCCTGCCCTGAGTTAAACCCGCCCCCCCCCAAACAAAAAATTCTAACCCCTGATATCTGTGAATGTGACCTTATTTAGAAATAGGGTCTTTGTAGACGTAGCCAGGTGACCCTGAAATCATTCGGTTGAGCTCTAATCCGGTATGACTGATGACCCCATAAGAAAGAAGAAAAGGCACACAGAGAGAAGGCCACATGATGACAGAGGCAGGGACTGGAATGGTGCATCCACAGCCCGAGGATTGCTGAACCTGCCCGAAGCTGGAAGAGTTAGGCAAGAGTTCTCCCCCACAGCCTTCAAAGAGATGGCGACCCAGGCCCCCACTTCTACCTGGGGAGTCACCCCAGCCTGTTTTATGAGAACCCCCCCCCCCCGTTAGATTTCTCTGGTCCTGTTTCACCCTTACTGATGTGACAAAAACCAGGAAACCTTATTTTAAATATTTTCCTTAAGAGAAGTTAGACTGGGTACATCTCATTCCCCTTTTATACCTGAAGGTGTTGGCACTTCTCCAGCTTTACCTTCCCACCTCCCAGACCCCTGCTTGTGTCCACCAGCTCCTGCTCTGATTGTAAGTCTGCAAATGGGTTAAATGTCACTGCAGTTCCTCTCTGATTCCCAAGACAATGGACTATGGGCATGTCAGCAGTTTCCCAGCCTTTGCTTTCACTATAACTTTATTCCATTTTTTCCTCCATCTTCACCCAGGTTGAAGGCATATTCTCTTTATAATCAGGACCCTATTTTTTTATTTGTACATTAAAATTTACCACCTTGTGTAGGTAAAGCCTTCATTTAAGTTTAAGGCTCTGAAACCCAAAGCCACAATCAAGGCTTGTGGAAGGTACAAAACTTGAGACACCCGGAGCATCTCTCCATCTGTACTTTCTCCGTGATCCCTTCTAGCCCGAGGCTTTAAACACCAGCCTCAGAGTGACAATGCTCAAATTAATATTTCACCTGAGCGGGAAACTAGGTCTGCCTCTCAACATCTCTACAGGGATTTCTAATCAGCATCGCAAAGTTAATACATCCAAGATCAACCCGCCATCCCCACTGCACACTGGGACCTCCCGTACCTCTCCCTCCTCAACAAGCTGTCCCCAACTTGGTGGATCAAGCCAAAAACTTCAATCTCGTACTTGATTTCTACCATTGTATAGCACCCCGTGTCATCAACAAATCCTACCATACGCCTCCAAAATACCTTCCATGCATGCCCCTTCTCTTCATACACCCCTCGACCACCCTATTCCAACCCTCATCACCTCTCACCTGTTGACTTTCTGCTTCTGCTACTGCCTTTCTACAATCCTAAGGCCACAGAAGTTAAAGTGATTTTTTTTAAATCATCAATCATATCCTGTTTGTCCTCTAAGTGAAACTTCTAATGGCTTCCCATTCCAACTAAAACATAGCCCATCTTCCTATGGCTGACCAGTCCATCCATAATGTGGCCTTTAATCCCGCCTTCTCCTCTCTCCCTCTCAATCCACCATTTTCAGCCACATGAATTCTCTCTCTGTTCCTAAAACCTGGACCCAAGTTCAGCCTCTTGTTGGTGATCAGGCACTATCCAGTCTTCTGTCTGGAATGTTCATTCCTCGGATCATTATAAGGCTAACTCTTTCAGTCAGATCTTCGCTCAGATGTCCCCTTTAATGGGACGTTCATTGTTCACTAAATCAAATTCACTCACTCCCCCATTCTCAGTCCCTTTTCATCACATCGACACAATTTATGTCCTGTATCACACTTACCCCACTAACTGGAATAATCTGGATTGTTTACTTATTCACTTGTTTTTTACATGTCCTAGGCTTACCAGCTTCATGAGAGTAGTTACTTTAACTGTGATATGCATCCCCCTATTCCTACAGTGGTACCTGGCGGAGCACGAAAGAACGTCATCCTTCTCAAAAGAAAGGGCTGCCCGAGCAGTGCCCCACGTGCAAGAAGTGAGGTGATTCACATACGTCGGGGGTGTCCAAACTGTGGCCCGCGGGCCAACTGCGACCCGCGATCCATTATTAATTGGCCCGCAGCAAATTCCAAAATACATTTAGTTTACTTAAATAAACCAGGTGAGGCAATACGTACTTCACCTCTAGTGAGTGGCCCGGCTGTTTGTATATTTTACCACATATGGCCCTTGGTGAAAACTGTTGAAAAAAGTTTGGATGCCCTTGACTTAAGTCCTGATAGGAAAGGAGGAGCCAGAGAACTAAGGAGACGGCACAGGAAGAAACCCGATTTCTCTCCACCAAACAACCCACAGGAAAAGAGCTGAGAGCTTGTCCAATAAAAATGTTTGCTGGAAGCCAAAAAAGCTGAATGAAGCCAAGCCTCCTCCTGTGTTTCCAGTCCCACGGACGTCACATCCACCTGTCACCACAGAAACCTGCACATGGAATCCTACCCCTCCTTGTTGTCCAAACAGCAGTAACACCTATAGACATACTTCTTTAACCACCTACCCGTTCTGCCCTTTCCCCATCGCTGCTGCCATGGCCTTGGTTCTGTTTCAGCTTCTCCAGCTTGATCATGCAGCAGTGACCCCCTACACACCCATCCATCTTCCACAAAGTGGATTTTCCCAAACATGTCTCTTGGCATGCCTCTTTCTGTTTAAAAACAAGGTTAGCTAGAGGCAGGGAAATACAAGATGGGTCTGGAGCATTTTGTGGTGCCACAAAGTAAGGAAGGGCTCAAAAATAGAAGGGAAAGAGGAAAGAAGGAAGAAAAAAAGGAAGGAAAGACGGAAGGTCAAAAGGACACAAGCGCCAACCTAAAAGCTCTCAGTGGCCAAAGTTGAAAGGATTTGAGCAACACAATCCATAATGATGATGGTATTGTATTGTGACCCGAAGCATCAAATAAGTATTCATGAGTGCATACTGATATAAATAAATGATTGAATAATTAAAGTGGTAAATCTTCCTTCCAGGTAAATTCTAACTAATAAGTGTAGAAGGAGTGAGGGAAATAGGAAATCACCATTAGAAGAGTGGAATATAAATTCTTGTAGGTAAGGCCCACCAATGAATGCCCACATTTATGGGCAAAAAAAAAAAAAAAAAAAGAAGAGAGAGAGAGAGAGAGAACAAGAACATTTACATAGCCTCAAAGTAGTTCCCTCAAAATGATAAAGGGGAAGATACACATGAAAAACCCACAGAAAACAGCTTAACGAAGTGACAAAGGTTAATACCAGCAGCCCAGTGCCCCGATTTCACACACTGAGTACGGGGTCTGTGGCACTCACTCTCCCTAAAAACTTATGATCTAAACTTGATCATGAGAAAACATCACCATGGAAATCCACACTGAGGGGCATTTTACAAAATATCTGACCAGTAGTCTTCACACTTGTCAGAGCAATGAAAGATTTAGGAAATACGGAGAAACACATTGGCACAGGAGGACGAAGGAGACAGGAGGACGAAGTGCATCGTGGAACCTGGATTGGATCCTGGCACAGAAAAGGATATTAGTGGGAAGGTATGAAGTCTTAATCGTCTATAGTTTAGCTAATAATATGATACCAGTATTAATTTCCTAGTTCTGACAAACGCACCATGGTAATATGTTAATGTTGGAGGAAGTTGGATAAAGGGCATACAGGAACTGTCTGTGCTATCTTTGCAACTCCTCTGTAAATCTAAAATTATTTCAAAATAAACTGTAAAAAAATGTAAAAGGCCATTAACTAGCTTCCCATCGTCACTAAAATAAACTGTAAATTCTTCGCCGTGGCACTGAAATCCCTCATGATCTTAGCTCCTGTCACGACTTCTCTGTTCCATCTGTCACGGTCCTTGAGGAAAGGTGGCCTCCAGCCCCACACAGATCCACTCCCATGCCATCACTATCCAACCACAGTAAGCTGCTCACAGCCCCCAAAGGCAGCACACACTTCATTCCCGCGGTGCTGGTCCTTCATCACCCCTTCATCTTGGACTCTCTTTCTCAACCGACTTCTTTCTCAAAATTGGAACCAAAAGTCACTTCTGCAAAACTTTCCTGATTCCCCACTTCCACCCCAGGCAGAATTAACTACTCCCTCCCTGTGCCCCCTCCCCACACGTGCCCTGTGCTTACCTCTATCTCGGCCCCTACTGCATTGTCTGCACAAGGCCCCCCACCAGCTAGACTCTGATGCCCAAGGACAGGTGTATATTATCTTCACAGCCCTCAGTCAGGGCAGACTCTGTGTGGGATTCTTCAGGAAGGAGGTCTTCTGGTGCTGGATACAGCTGTCTGGTTGATGAAGGTCTGTGCACAGAGCCTGCAGCGGGCCTGGCGGCGTACGTCCCGGGATGTACCTAGTGGTGTTCATCCATCACTGTCCTCACCGTCCACGGCGTGGGGCCTGCCAGCCGCCATCTGCAAAGGACCACTGCCAAATGGCACTTCCTTGAGTTTTGTGAAAAAGCAGCATCTAAGCTAAAATGTAAAACGAGTGTGAAGAAGAGGTGACTGCTCAAGAAAATGAACTGCTTTTAGCTGTATCTGGACTAACCTCAATGTAAGCAGGGCCACTGAACTGTGAGCAGGAACTGGAGGGATTCTTCACTAAATCAAGGCATTTGATAGGCAGCACCTCTCCTGACCAGCTTGAGTTCATCCATGTGTTTAACACACAATGTGATATACCGATGATGGATTACGGAATTGTACTCTTGAAACCTATGTAATTTTACTAACCATTGTCACCCCAATCAACTTTAATTTAAAAAGAAAAGAAAAAGCTATAAAAAAAGTAATAAACCTGCATTCTTTTATAAAAGTCTAAACTTCACGTTTTCAGAATGTTGCTCCTTCATGCGCCCATGAACCCCCGTGAGTGCAGATTCTGGGCCGGCAGTGCTCACCCGCAGCTCCCTACTTGGGAATCCGAAAAGGAAGACGTCTGTCTTGCGATTTAGGGCATCTTCACTCTTCTGTGACATCGGCACTTCTCCCAGACCACGAATCAACCGATGTGAACCTTCTGAGACTTGCTTTTCTAAGTCAGTGGAGACATTGTTTTTTAAGTTGTTCCTGGCATATACTTTTCCATATTGATTTCTCACAGTTCCAAAATAGAGTTCAAATAGCAGTGCCTCAGTAGGGCCAGGATTTCAAACCCGCTCTTGATGTGTGGTACTTAATGTTTCATTCATGGGGCTCTTACATGACTCTGCATCTCCACCTTGGTATTGATTGCCCTACATTCACCTTCAATATTTGATCACAAGGGTGGGAACAACCCAATATGTAATAGCAGCTTTTGGAGCTAGACTCCAACTTAATTCTTTTTCCTGTTAGTGCAGAAAAAAAGAGAAAGAAAGAAAGAAAGAAAGAAAGAAAGAAAGAAAGAAAGAAAGAAAGAAAGAAAGAAAGAAAGAAAGAAAGAAAGAAAGAAAATAACATTTATTTCTCAGAAGAGAAGCCTACTTTTTTTTAATGATGATTTTATTGAGTTTCTTTTTGAAGCAAAGCACTGAAAGGAGTTCTATGAACAATCCTCGTTGTTTCTTTCCATCTCCTTATGTGCCTCAGGAATAGGCTGAGAGGGCAGCAACATGAGGCTCTGCTCTAGCTCTCTGCCAGGAGAAGTGGGACAAGAGAAGCCTGGCGTCTTCCTGCCCTTAAAATATCTCCCCGTGACCTACCATGATGGGTCCTTTTCCTACCCTCCCAAGCTCCCACTGCAAAAGCACAGAGATGATCCAGCAAAGTTTCTATTTTAGCTGCAGTGGCCCTTGTGATTTTTCCATCATCATGGTAAGATCTATCCATTTTTGAAATATGTTCAGACCATACTTATTCAATGATTAATCCACCCAGTCAACCAGCTTAAAAATTGTGAAATCCTGACTCTCACCTCCATTTACGTCGCCCCTGCCCCACCAATCCTCATCCCACCCCCAGTCACCACGTCCTGTGGCTGCCCCTCAGGAAGACCTCTTTGATGCATTCCCTTTTTCCATCTTCAGTACATTAGGGAAGGATCAGCTTGATATTTGTACCCTGGACCTACAGCTAAGAATGCCTTTCACATACCCTTCCAAGGCTACAAGGGAGAAGGGACTACAGAGAGGAAACAGATAAGCCCCAGTCCCCGAAGCAGAAGTGAGCCAGTGGGAGATTCATATCAAGGATGAATGGGAGCACGAGACACGCAGGCTGGCCTCATTTCCATCACACCTAAGATCCAGTGTAAAAAGTAGCCCAGATTTGGTAAATGGACAACTCTCTCCATTGTTGACTACTGAGCTATGTTTTTTGCTTCTTTGTACTGAAAAAGTAGTTGGCCCTTAGAACTTCGCAGAAGGTTTTGTGCTGTTGTACCTGTGTTGGAATGGGGCAAGGAATGGAGTGAATGGGGGGAAAAGGACAGGGGATGTTAAGAAGGAAACATTGCAAATATACGTGTATCTTTTTTCCATATTGGACTACATAGAAAATCTACTAAGTAGAAAATCTTAAATATGGGAAGCAATTTTTAAGTTAATGATACTTAAACATGTACAAACATATTAATAAAACTAAATATGAAACTTTTATGCTTGTAATTTTTACACAGCTATAAAACAAAAAAGTTGAAAAATTGTCATTTTTAGCTTTAATTTATTAGTTATATACTTTTGTTGAATTTAATACTATGAATTAGGTTATTTTACCAAAACTACATTGTTGTTCACCCCATGAGTATGGTATATAGCTGCTACAGTGCAGATTCTAACTCACTTGACAAGTTCCAGAGTGTAAATTACCATGTGTCCTGTGGGTAACGTTGGTCCTGATGGCTATGAAGCCACAGAGAACAGGACGTGCACAGACGGGTTTGGAATAACAAGAAATGGAGAAAGCACAATATTTGACAAGACAATGGTTTGGAACTTTATTACACTGATGAAGGACATTGCCAAAAGATACACAAATCCCTAAAATCCAAAGTAAGATGAATTGTTAAAAAAAGGTATTTCTCGATTGAGAAATGGTACAGAAGCTTATATCTATTTATCTCTCAAGATGATAAAAATTACCAACTCTATGGGGAAAAAACAACTTTTAAGGGCACTGGAGATCAACCTATGGAAGAAGGAAACTGAAGGTGATACCATCCTTGTAAAAGGGAAGCAAACACATAAGGCTGGTAACCCTTGTGAGGGGCTGTGCAGGGTGATTTCCTTCCAAGGAGTACGGTACAAAAAGGGGAGGGGGAACGTACAGTAAAGAGACTGACAGGCATGGCTTCACACAGGTGTTGTGTTTCAGGTTACCACCCACAGCAGTAAGTCACGTTGATGGTGTGTACCCTCGGTACGACATGATGAGAAAGGCACTTTATACCTGTCATCTTTCTCCCCAAAACCTATAACCCCAGAATAATCATGAGAAAAACATCATA
Source organism: Rhinolophus sinicus (assembly GCF_036562045.2). Lineage (NCBI taxonomy): Eukaryota > Metazoa > Chordata > Mammalia > Chiroptera > Rhinolophidae > Rhinolophus > Rhinolophus sinicus. The sequence goes on along the minus strand of NC_133753.1, from coordinate 195,741,286 downwards.
CAAATCCCAATCCAAGGACATTCTACAAAATACCTGAACATTATTCCTCGAAACTGTCAAGGTCATCAAAACAAAGAAAGTGTGAAAAAACAAAAACAAAGTGTGAAAAAGCAGCACTGCCTAGCAGAGCCTAAGGAAACAAGATGACTAAATGTAATGTGGTATCCTGGATGGAATCTTAGAACAGAAAAACTAGGTCAAATCTAAGGCAACCTGAGTAAAGTATGGCCTCTTGTTAATAATAATGTATCAAGACTGATTCATTAATCATGAGAAATATACCATATTAGCATGAGATGTTAATAATAGGGAAACTGCATGTGGGGGTACATGGGAATTCTCTGTATTATCTTCACAACTTTTCTGTAAATCTAAAACTATTTTACAATTAAAGTTTATTTTAAAAAAATAAATTATAAAATGACATACAATCAATGAATTCCTTAATTCTTCATTTGCTTAATTTACTTAATTCTTAACTGAATTTCTTAAGTTCTTCTTTTAACTTGTTCAATTCTGGAACATTATAAAGAAAACCAAAACTGTCAGAATGCTTCTCAATCTAGTCAAATCCCTCTTCAGTTGAGACCCTACCTTGATTCACAATGGACGCGATGAGTTCCACAAACAGTGATGCACAATCTTCTACATAGTCATGCGAGCGTTGTCATTTCCTGGTTCTAAGTTTTCAAATTTGATTGGTATGTCACCTTCCATGCAAGTTTCACATGAGCACCACCCACTTCTCTCTAAAAAAAAAAAATTCAAAATTATTTGAATCCTAAAGCAAAATACCTAGACTTATGAGTAGGTTTGGTTTCTTTGTAAGTTTTTTGCTACATGTTATTAGCATACAGTAGTTCAGACCCCCATAATTGTGTACAGTACAAATTCAACATTATTTCATTGGCATACTAAAGACCATATTAACCTTTAATTCGAGGATCATTTGCTGATTTACTTCACTCTTCTAGTACATTTTTTATCCTGTCTAACAAACCTAATTTCTCTAACAGCATCTATTTGGTACTACCTTTCATGTGTTTGGCAATGGTTTAAAGGTCAAACTTGATAAGAGATTCTATCTTTGGGAAGATCCAGAAAATAGCATGTATAACTATTGCATTCATTGCTCCAAAAATGTTACCACTATGGGTATAATAGAGTTGTGACTCTTAGTAACAAGTGGATTTTCAGCCAAAATTCTGGCTCATACGCTCTTCTCGTCACTAGCCTTTACGGGGGACACTCAACTATCTCTTAAATCGATGCCTAAATCTGAAAGTTGTTCATCCTATCTTTATTTAAGCCAAAACCTATACATTTTACACGAAATTTGAAACCAATGATATATAGCCACTAATTTTGATGTTCCTGTGTTCTTTCTTTTGGTAGCTAACATTACATATCATAAGTGTTAGTTGTTCAACACAATATTTGTCCTTGGTACAATCTACTAGAAATAGGTACTATTTACTTTTTAAACATTTAATATAATTTCTTTAGTATTCATTAAAATATGGGTCTAATTTGAATATCCAGCCCCTGGTAATGTTCATATGCTTCGTTTTTTGTCTATATTCCAAGTTCAGTCATTCTATCATCTAATTTTGAATTCATTTCTACAAAACTAGGAAATTTCTATTATTTTCTCTAAATATTGTACTAGTGGCATCACATACAAAAAAAACCACACATCGTCTTGCTTGCTAAATATTGGACATATAATATCACTCTTTGAAAACATTACATTCACATGCTTTCATGTTCATGTGCCTTTCTTGAACACTATTGATTGTTTGCTATTTACTCAGACTTTTCCCCACAGTATTAGTTACACAGGTGTGATTTTTATGTTCCAGGGATGTTTTATGTCCTTACAATTAAGTACTTGGATGTTTTCAGCCATAGATACCATTTTAGCCAAAACTAAGTTATAAAATATGAAAAATACAGTTACAAAATACTTTGCCTTTAAACTTAAAATATAAAAGTTGGTTTCTGTAATCTTTTTCCACTTGAAATAATTTTGATGTAAGATACTAAATTTTCTGTCGGGTTTGCCAAGGGAAAATCAGACTCATCAATTTGAATCAGAGCGCATTTGCTAGAAACAGGCCCACACTATCAAAACGATGTGATGAGGTTTCATCTTTCTTGCCCAATTTACCAATTCCATGAATATCATTTCCTTCATCTTCTAACAGCAGGCCGGAGCGGTGTCAGTTGCTTCTTGTTGTGGGTTAATAAGAATGATTCTTTCCATTCTTATTGTTTGATCAAAAATTCAATCTTCCATTAGTAATTAATATGAAGAGATTTTATCTAACCTGTTTACGTTTTACATTTGGTGAGAAAAATTTTCTTGCACATTGTCATTATTTTTTTCAGTAATTAAATCTGACTAATTATGAAATGTATAATATCCTGTTTGCAAAGCTCGTCATTCACAATTGACAGAAGTCTGCTCAATTTCATTGTTTCCAGATTATTTTTTAATTTAAGCAGAACTCCCTCTTTGAAGATGGTCTTATTTCCTTTCCAGCTTTTCATTTATGAGTTCTACTTCCATATTTTCTATTTCTACCAAAAAATTGACTTACATTTATTCTCCAGGATTAAAAACAGTCCTTTAGTGTATAATATATATTTCAGATTAAAATATACAATGAAACATTAGAACTGCATCAATTTAAATATGTTTCTATCAAAAATATAAGTTATGTACCTGAAATATAGAAGTCTATAAATATATAAATTAAAATAATATTTAAAATTGACAACTTAAAAAAACTTTTCATGATTTTCTTTTAAAAAGTTATTTTTCTTCTAAAAGAAACTATTTTTTAAAATTAAAAGTCAAACACAAATTATAATTCATATATTCAAAATTGAATCAAAGTTATATAAAAAAAGCTGTATTAAGAAATTTTTGAAAAACTATAACTTAATCTAATTAAATATTTTCATAGAAATGAAGCTATTCACTGTTTTCATGCTGAAACCCTTCTAGATGCCAATGTGAAGAATAAGCGTCATGCTTCACGTCATGGCTCAGCACATCTAGACTCCACAAGCACCTCTGCTCCTCGCAGCCCCCACACTGTAAAGTCCGGGTGACCTGCACCCCTCCCAGCATTCAGAGCTGTCTCCTCCACTGTGGGAACATGGGGCAGGTGTGGAGAAGTTTGTCTTGGGGCCTGAATGGTGTCAGCCACAAGGTAAGAGGCCAAGGGTTAAGAACCATGCTGTGTCCGTGCAAGTGACAGGTGTTAAGTGGTCCCTAAATACCTAACTAAATGTGTGTTTGCCTGTTGCTGTATGCACAGCCCGAGGCAGGGCCCTCCTGCTGGCCCCAGGCGCAGCACAGCCTCCGTGGACCTCCCCACAGAGCCACATGCACAGGTGAAAAGGGGCCACGTACAGCGATGCTCAGGAGGCTTCTCCGTAAGCACGTCCACGGCCCAGATGTCCACTAATGGCAGAACAGTCAGATAAAGCGTGGTACATTTGCACAATGGAGCTAAACTGCCAAGACAATTATAGCACTACAGCAACACGCAGCAATGCAAGCGAATGTCACACACAGAGAAGCGGGACCTGAAAGGAAACATAGTGAGTAGTTCCATTTGCACAAACCAGCTCTTGGGTTAGGGCTAGTGCCTGCCAGGTGTGGTTGTAAAGAACAGCCAGGGAGGGGTCGTTATGAAAGTTGGGAGGCTGGTGGCCTTTAAGGGGACAGTGACTGGGAGGGACCTAGGGGGCTTCCAGAGTGCCGGAAATGTTCCTGTCACGGTCTGCACATTTGTATCCCCCCAAATTCGCACAGGGAAAACCTAATGTCAAGGTGGTGGTTTTAAGAGGCGAGGCCTTTGGGTTGTGCCTAGGTCATGAGTGTGGTGCTCTCGTGAGTGAGGTGAGTTCCTTCTAAAAGAGGCCCCGAGAACTCCCTCCCCCTTCCCACCAGGTGAGGGCACAGAGAGACCTGTCACCCGGAAGAGGGCCCTCTCCTGATCACGCTGGCACTCTGCTGTCAGACTTCCAACCTCCAGAACTGTGACAAATAAATCTTTTTTTAAAGCAGCCCAAAGGGTCCTCTGTTACAGCAGGCTGAGTGAGCTAAGACAGTTCCCTTTCCGAATTTGATGGGCAGTTACGTGGTATTTCATTGTTATGTTTCACAGTATAATGTACTAAACTTTATATGTGTGCTTGTGTGCTTTTCTATGTGCACATTATACTCCAAAAGAAAAAGGTTATAAGTGAATGGAGGGTAAGAAAAAAGCAAACGGAGCAATGCTAGACAATGTATTTAATTATTTATCCAGCAAATATTTATCAACACTGTGAACCAGGCTCCTCACAAAACGTTCAGAAGCAAATTCAATATTTGAGACTCCATGTTGTCCTCTCAGCAGGTGTCCGTAAATGGTCCCATCACTTCCTCTCAGTTTGTGGGCAGAAATACTACAAAGAATAAGACACGTGAGTATATTGTCTGTCACCTGGCCCCTGCCCTTCCTGAGATCATGTCAGATTCAGCGCTCTTTTCTAATGATAACCCTGAAAAGAAAATGCAGGCATGTTTCATGGACATTCATCAACATCCTTTATTAAATAACCTTCAACCTCCCTCTGCTCCACTTGCCGTAGGGCCACCCTAGCACTGGCCTTGGTCCTGAAGCTCACAGAGGAAGGAGCACTGGATCTTTCAAAACTCCCTGATTCTTAAAAGTCTATCAGCTTAAATGTAAGACCTGAAACCATAAAACTCCTAGAAGAAAACATGTGCATAAAACTCTGACATCACTCTTAGCGTTTGGGGCAGGGGGTGGGGATGAATGTGTCTCCCTGGGCAACAGCAGTGAAAACAAAAATAAACAAATGGCACTACATCAAACTAAAAACCTTTTGCACAGCTAAGAAAATCATAAACCAAATGAAGAGACAACATACTGAATGGGAGAAGATACTTGCAAATGATATACCCAATAAAGGGCTATTATCCAAAATATACAAAGAATCCATACAACACAACATCAAAAAAATGATCCAATTAAAAAATGGGCAGAGGCCCTCAACACACATTTCTTCCAAAGAAAACACACAGATGGTCAATGGACATATGAAAAGATGCTCAATATCGGTAACCATTAGGGAAATGCACATCAAAACCACAATGAGATATCACCTCACACCTGTCGGAATGGCTGTCACCAATAAATAAACAAACAGCAAGTGCTGGAGAGGATGTGGAAAAAAGGAAATCTTCACGCACTGTTGTTGGGAGTGTAAATAGGTACAGCCACTATGGAAAACAGTATGGAGGGTTCTCAAAAAATTAAAAATAGAACTACCATATGACTCAGCAATTCTACTTCTGGATATTTATCCAAAGAAAATGAAAACACTAATTCAAAAAGATATCTGCACCCCTGTGTTCAATGTAGCACTATTTACAATAGCAGAGATATGGAAGCAATCTAGGTATCCGCTGATAGGTGAATGGATAAAGATAGATAGATAGATAGATAGATAGATAGATAGATAGATAGATAGATAGATAGATAGATAATTCTGAATATTACTCAGAAAAAAAAGAATGAATTGCCATTTCTGACAATATGGATGGGCTTAGATGGTATTATACTAAGTGAAATAAGTCAGACAGAGAAATACAAATACTGTATGATTTTCTTGTATGTGGAATCAAAACAAAATAAAGAGAAAAAAACAGAGTCTCATAGATACAGGGTATAAACAAACTGGTAGTTGCCAGAGGGGAGGTAGGTGAGGGATGGGTGAAAAAGATGAAAGGAAAAAGAGGTACAAACTTCCAGTTATAAAATAAATAAGCCGTGGGGATGTAACGTGCAGCACAGGGAATGCAGTCAATAATATCATAATAGCTTTGTATGGTGGCAGATGAGTGACTAGACTTATTAAGTGATCGAATTATAATGTATATCATTGTCAAATTCCTGTTATACACCTAAAACTAATAGAATATTTATGTCAACTGTATTTTAATAAAGAAAAACTGTCAGCTTTGGGTTGGTTTTCTACCATCTTACTTTTGAATTTATTGTTAACAAGTGATCATGGTGCAGGAATTTAAAACACAAATATAAAAAATTCTTCCTTACATTACATTTTCTAGTGGGACAAAACATCACACATCAATTATTCTTAAATCAATATGATGGACAGCTTATTTCCTAATGGACCAAGCTTCTTGATAATCCCAAATGGACACTAATGACCAGGCTCAAATGCGTGTTTAGCTTGTAATTCCCACAATCCTATCACAGTCAGGAAATACTGTTTCTTGAAATAGATACTGTTTGTAGACTATGTGTAGCAGAAATTCATAGACCAGCATCCCAGCAAGGGTGGACAGAGGCCAGACTGCCTCTGAGAAACAGATGAGATGGATTCAAATTCCCCAAAGTGCCACGGGCCAGTCAGCTCTGCACTCCTGATAAGCAACCGCAGTCGTGAACAACTGTCTTTGGGGTTGGAGCAGTGAAATCATGTACATACAGTACTTCCACTCAGGAAATTCCAAATAAGTAGAGAATTAACATAAACGAACCACATTTGAATCTTAGTAGACTGTCTGGTGTTACGAATTTTTTTCTTGTAATGCTCAATTACAAGAAAGCTTTCTCAATTTCTCAAAATCTTTTTATGGGATTTGGAGAACACTTTCAAAGCCCCCTTGTAGCTAATTTAGTACTATGAATTCCCCAAGGATATTATAGAAAGATTGTGCAGCCTGGGGGATTAAGTACTTTACATTATATTACAAAGGTACAGGCTCAAAATATATAAAGGAGTTATTATCTGGCAAATACTTTTCATGTGTAAAACTCAGTACATATAATGGGTTATTTTAGAAGAGAAAATTATTATGTTAAAGCATGTCACCATCAATAAAATAATGTGTTTAAATACAATTGAAAGATTTAAAAGTCAAGAAAATTCAGAGGAAAGTTCTACTTCCAGGATAATACTACCCTGTAGTTACAGAAAAACCCTTTTTGTGGAATTATTATCCACATAATCTTGAAATTCTTTCATTACTGTTCACTAATATTATCCCAATTGCGAGCACTGCTCTTGCTCTTTCATATTAGTTAAAGCCACTCTTCAGAGGAACTCAAAGTAAGTAAGTTTAATTAAAACTAATCCTCACAATCCCCAAAGCGGCCCTTATGCCTCACTTGTGTGTGACGATGTGCACCCACGTCCACGAGAGGAAGGCCAGGTGAAGGTGGTGACGTCAGCTGGGTGAGCATGCTGACGTGTTTGTGACTAATGTCGCTGGGTGCTGCGTTAATGCTCCCTGTTTCCGTGTCTGCAGTCCACGGGCAAGCACACCTTAACCCCGGGATGACACTTAGATCAGCACTTCCTCTCACACGTCACCTCCCAGAGCCATGCACTAGAGCAGCCCAGCTCACGGGTGTCCAGGGGGAGGAGGGCAGGAGGGGAGGGAGGGCGAGAGATGGAGGGGGAGGAGGAGGAGTGGAGGAGAGAGAAGCTATCCTTCCATCCTGCTCGTTTCCAGCGGTTCCAAAAGCCCAATCCAAGAAAATAGTCCGCTTAACGGGCAGCACGCCAGTCTCATAGAAACGCAGAAATGTTCCGTGTCAGTGGTTTCTGTTTCTTCACCAATCCATCATTTACTTAAGTGACAAACAGGACCCATTTTTAAGAGCCAAGGAACATTTAGAGCTTTCAAAATGCAAAGTGGCCATGCTTGATATCTTAAGTCATCTCTTTTAAAAGTCCTGTTTATGGTATATGATACCTAAAGCGAGTGCAAAAGAAAATCAAAACCTTAGTAAAACACCATGAATTGAACACCAAGGGAACCACCAAAGAGGTTAAGAAATTGCCAGTCCCTCAGGACCTTCTCAAAGCTCATAGAAAGTTGAATATTCAAAGGAAAAAGCTGTTCACACCTTCTTTTTCATGAGCGTCTTGGCATAACATTCTGTATTAATTTTAGAATCAGCTTTTCAGGTTCACACACACACACACACACACACACACACACACACACCCTCTCGTTATCGTTTTGACTGGGATTCACTGAACCTGTAGATCAGTTTGGAAGAGCTCACGCCCTTAATACTGAGTCTTTGCACCTACAAATGTGATATATACTTTCACTTAAGTTTTCAATTCCTCTCATTAATAGAGCTCTGCATAAAGTTTTGCATGTTTCGTGTTATTTATTCTTAGATATTTGATGCTTTAAGTTATTTAAAATATTTCTGAATTTAATTTTCTACATGTATGTTGCTTATACACAATATATAGAGCAATGGTTTTAATTTGTATACGTTAATTTAACAACCTGGCTTTCCTTATTATAAATTCCTACTCATGCACACTGTGATCACGTAATCTATGAGGAAAGTATTGTTTTCCCAATCTTTATACTTTTAAATGTCTCATTATGAATGCTACTTTTAATATCGTTGTTATTAAAATTCAAATGCAACGGTGTATATAAAATCTCTAATGTGGTCCTTGGTGGAAGGCGTTCAATGTTGATGAACGAATTGTCAGTGAGTGGCAGGTTCACTTGGTCAGTCAGGGCCAGTCACTCATCCCCCGGAGACCCAGTGAGTTTCACGATGCTCCATAGCCAGTGGCTGTTCTCCCAACCCCAGGAAGTTACAACACAAAGGTGATCCCCGAGGACCAGGTAATGCTGGGGAGCACTTATCTAACGTTATGCACTTACCCGGTACATTATAATTTGAGAAGGCTCCATGGAGTTACCACTTCTAGTCACAGAAAAGAGGTGCCACCGCTTACCAATAGCATGACTTGGCACTGTAGGAAATAGGGTTTATGAGGAAAACTGACTACAGGGGAGTGATGGAACACACATGACCCTCCAAGCTCTCCTTACCTGCAGAGAGGTATGCCCTTGCCACGCAGTAGGCAGCGACCGTGTCTCTAGAAGCCTCCAGGTACTTGCCAGAGAGGGCCTGGGGACATTGATGCCACTGTAACGTTGGAAGCAACCTGCTCAAAGAAGCGTGAACCCTCCCAGGACGCAAAGGCTTGTGGGAAGGCTTTACAGACACACCTGCCACAGCGGCTCTCTGTAAGCTCCCAAAGCAGGAGGCCCCAGCTCACCCAGATTTAATGGGTGAGAGGCGGTAAAGAGAGACAAATGTTTTCCATCAACAATGCCTTCTCCTAAGTGGAGTTTCTTCCTGCAGCTTAAGGCATGTTGTCTCCCAATGTCCTGTTTGGAAAAACAAAATGCCCCTTGGAGCACTGACGTGGTGACCAGAAACACTTGGAAAAGAACCTTCCCAGGATTCTGTGCCAAGGAAATAGTCAAAAATGCAGACAAACATTTAGTACAAAGATGATTACAATGGGATTGCTTATGAAAGGGACAGATTAGAAAAAGTTGGAATGTGTAAGGCTGGGTGTGAAGCACTGCAATTTATCCTCAGGATGGGTCAGGCAGCCATGATATTCTCAAACATGGATGGATCTTGAGAGTGTAATGCTGAGCGAAATAAGTCAGACAGAAAAAGCAGAGAACCATGTGATTTCACTGATATGTGGTATATAAACCAAAAGCAACAAAAGAACAAGACAAACAAATGAGAAACAGAAACTCATAGACACAGACAATGGTTTGGTGGTTGCCAGAGGGTAACGGGGGTCGGGGGTGGGGGGTGGGAGATGAGGGTAAGGGGGATCGAATATATGGTGATGGAAGGAGAACTGACTCTCGGTGATGAACACACAATGGGATTTATAGATGATGTAGTACAGAATTGTACACCTGAAATCTATGTAATTTTACTAACAATTGTCACCCCAATAAATTTAATAATAAAAAAAAAATGAACAGTGCTCGTAATGAATTAAGTGGGAAAATGGAAAACAAAATAAACTCGTGTGAAATGATCTCGCATACACTTTGGCAAGGTATACTGAGACGTTTAGGAGAAACAATCTATCAATAATGATTTCAGGGGTGGGAAATAGGTGGTGTTTACATTCTTTTATGTACCCTTGCATGTTTTCCAAATTTTCAATAATGGGCATTATAATTTTATTACCAAGAAAGTGTTATTTCTCAAAGGCTATGTGAGGTAATGAACTAACTGCTCCACATGAAGGGAGAAGGCAATTACCCTGGATCCAGTCTCTGTAGACCCGGGCTCAAATCCTGGTCCAGCCCCTCAGCGGGAGCCTTAGCCCCACACGAACCCACTGTGCTGCAGACGATAAAGCAGGAAAGAAATCATTCCACCCCCAGTATGCTAAGAGGGGTACGAAGTGATGTACAGGAATGTGGTGGGCAGTCAGCCGTATACTCTGAGTATGAGTGAATTCTTTTTACAAAGAAGAATAAGTCTTTTTTTTTCCAGCAGCACCTTAACAATGGAACCCAATCAATAATTCTAAACACATAATGTTTTACTGAATGTTCATGGGACCATCAAGTTTTCCTGAGGATGTGAAGAGGAGCCAAGGCAAGAAGAGTCCTGGGGCCTCGGGCACTTCATGGAAAGAAGGGAGAAGCAAGTCCTAGAGAGGGGACTGGAGAGGGGCAAACCTCCACCCAGTTTGTCCTGAGTCAGATCCCAGTGGGGCTGTGAGCCTTTCAGGAGTTGTACGCAGTGTCAAGTGTGTCCTGTTGATAACGCGTGGCATTTCTCCTGCTCTCCTGCTCCCCTTGGGTTCTTGGATGGAAATGCCAATCCCTGGAGGAGCAGCCAGAGGGAGAACCTCAGGGAAGGAGAGTCAGTTCTCAACCACCACTCTGAGAATGCCACCCAGGACCTTGCCATCTGGAAGCTCTGCCCCCTCTGTGCGGGTCACTTCAAGAAACTTTTATTTCCTGCAAGTCTTCCGATGTCTGTGTGTGAATGTCTGCTTGGATACGACTTTGCTTGTAAGTTGAGAAGGGTCTGGATTTAGTCAGCAGGTATCTTTGAGTGTTCAGGTGTTCAGTCACTTCTCGATATTTTGTCCACTTTATGTGTGAATGAAGAAGCAATTTCGCATGGTGCGCCGCCGTAATACTTTGGGGAGAGATGGGTGTGTTCTTCACCCAGGGCTGGTCACTGGGTGGTCAGCCTCAAGCTGGTGCCACACCTGGGAGGGAGGAATGGGTGGTGGGCACAAGAGGGAGCCAGGAGCCCGTGAGGTGTGTGCACCCCGTCCCTCAGCTTCCGCCCCTCCTCCATCCATGCAGCTCAGACGATGCATCTCATCCCTGTGAACACACACCTGCTCAGACCACCAGCCCAGCTAAAATGCTCCGTGTCCCGCATCAAGGCACCCCTCACTCTCAAGCTTCTAGGGTAGGGAGGGCACAGCCGCCCCCAGACCTGCTCAGGGAGAATCAGTTCCAGGCCTCCCTCCCAGCTTCCGGTGGCAATCATTGTGGATCCATCACTTTATTCTCTGTGTCCATCTTCACATGGACTTCATTCCCTCTCTGTGTCTCTGGCTCTTCTCTCTCTTATGAGGATCATGTCATTGGTGTCAGGGTCCATTCTAATTCACATGATCTCATTTTGAGACTCTTATTTTAATGACATTGTCAAAGACCTTTATTCCAAATAAGGTCACATTCTGAGGTTCCATTTGGCCAAGAATTTTTTTATTTTTTTTTTTGGTGGGGGACTACATTTAACTCACTGCACCTGAGAAACACTAGTGCTTTAAGTGAAGGCAGACAAGTGCTGGCCATGAAGACCCTTGGAAGTAGAGACAGGGACATGTCATTCACTGCCTGCTCTGCATGTCTGCACTGACCTCCAGCACATCTGCACTGGCCCTTGACCACTGGCCACTGTACCTGGCCTTGATTCTTCTCTCACACCCCTCCTCCAGTGCAGCTCAAGCGGGCCATCCCAGCCCTGACCTCAGCCCCAGCCCCGACAGCTTCCCTCTTCTTCTGGGCCGAGCTCCACATGAACATTCCAGCTAATCCTTCCATTTATTGATCTAGCCTCCAGAACCCTCCTTGCATACTGTTCTCCTGAAGACAGCTCCCAGGCCCTAAATTCGCCCCAGACTCATCCATCTGGGGCAGAGGAGGAGAGCTGAAGCCAGCGAGAGAGAGTACAGCATGGAGGCAGGACATATCTTGCTTCCTGGGCAGTGCGGTTCACCTTTCCTGTGTCTCACCTGTGTCTGTCACACAGGCTGAACAGCATTTACTGAAAATGCAGGGCCAGAGTTGACTTCACTGTAACTCTATCTACTGTGCAGCCAAGTTGGGGAATGGCACAGCTTCCCGAATTAAAGCATTTTACCCCATAAGGGCCTTTTGTTAACTTTTCTGGATTCCTTTGGCTTTATCTCCAAGCACAATGTTAGAATCCTATTCTTCAAGGTCAAAATATTAAATAATGAAGTTTGGAAACCTCTGTTGACCCAAAGGTGTATTCTCTCATCATCATAAATGCAATTCTTTTTCCTGGACATACTTCTGCAAAATGGGGGATGGTTCCAAGGCGTTAAAATGAACGATTTTAGTGTTGGAGCTTCAAGAACATGGCTGAGGGAGCTTGTGCTGCAGGAAGCTGAAATCATCCAAACAGATCGATGAGGCTCAGTGCCAGGGACCCAAACCCTCACTGCTCCCTCAGAAGCAAACCCAATCTCCAACAATAACGCTGACATCCAAGCCTCAGGACTGAATCACAGGAAAGCTTCCAGGCAGCACTTCCAGCTGCTGCTTCTATGCAGGGCAGGCCATCCTCAGAGGTTGGCTTCAGTCTGGCTTCTCACCAGGCACACATGTCTTTCAAAAATCTTTTGATTTTCCCAACTGTATGTTAAAAAGGATTTTTTAAAATAGAATTTTTCTATGGTTACTCTTCATTCATTAAGGGTAAATAAAAATATATGACAATAATTAATAATTAGTGACGACACACCATTGGTAATCGAACTGAGCATATTAGGGAAAGATGTTTTTTGGAGTCTTCTTTTAAGAGGTTGCTGCCTTTCTGAGATGAAAGTGACTTGATGCCACATGTTGAAAGCAAAAGTTGAATAGATTTGATATTTCATGCTAAAAAGTAGCAGGTGCTCTAAAGGAAAGTAGGTCAGCCTGCCCCCTGCACCTTTCGAATTAATTGTAGTTGAATAAAAATTTTATAATTTGAATAGCTTGCACCAGACTCTTTTCAAAAGGGAAGTGTGTTTAGGAAAACATGCTGATAAGGTACTTGGAAGAAATGTAAGACTTTGAGGACAAAAGGCATTAGGGGACACAGCAGACATAAGCAGGAAGTTGGGGCTCAGAGCAAGAGGATGACGGGAGGAAAGAAGAAAAAGTGAAGATTGGAGACAACATGGTAGAAAGATGGCGAATGAGGTGAAGAACTGGAGAGGAGCCCTGGTGACGAGCATTATCTAAAATTAAGTTCGCATTGATGCGATATTAAGTCTATCATGTCCCTACAGGTTTCCATAAAGTCTTCTCCATATTTAAATGCTTGTATAAATGGTAAATTCCATGTCAGGATCAAAGCCATGCAGACTGAGGATCACACATACTGACTTGTAGGATAATTGCTACGCTCACCTAAGTCAGTAGAAGCAGGTTCTTACTGGTCCAAAGGCAACCTGAAGATGTACACCACTAGAAAATTTATCAAAGTTTTGGCGAAAGCACTGCACTTCCACAAGGGTGAAATAAGGATGGACACAAGTCAATCCAGGTTTTAAGGGTCAAGGACATTCTAGCAGATATATTTGGCAAAATGATGGTGATAGCGATGATGGTCGTCATGATGGTGAAAATGGTGATGATAATGAGGAGATGTTGGTGATGAGGATGGAAACAGTGATGATGATGATAATGGTGACGGTGAAAGTGACCGTGGAGGTGAAGGTGATGATGAGGAGGGGGAGGATATGATGACGGAGAGGGGAGATGATGATGGTGATGATGACCGTGATAAAGATGATGATGATGGTGGTGGTGATTTTGACAATGACGATAAAATGATGGAGACGTTGGTGATAATGATGGTTATGGTGAAGACGATGATGATGGTGATGGAGACGATCATGATGATGGTGGAGACGGGAGATAATGATGACGACTGTGATGATGGTGACGTCATTGATGATGGTGGTGGTGATGAAGATGATGATAATTACAGCTAACATCTTGGAATGCTAATTGTATACTGTATTCATGGCTCCTTGGTTAATTTATTCAATTTAATCCTTAAAATGTATGAAGTTGACCTATTTCTAGTGCCATTTTGTAGGTAAGAATTACAATAGGCTTAGTCACCCAGTTAGAGACAGAGGATATTCAAACCCTGATTGGCCTTGAGTCTGGAGAATTTGCAGTCTTCCACAAACAATGAGAGGTCAGTCACAGTGGAAACATGCCTTGGGAGTCACAGGGTGAGCCCTGGGCCTCGGACGTGCGGCCAGTTACCTGCAGAAAGAGGTTGCTGCAGAAAACGCTGCAACTTTTAAGGCAGCATTTAGTATAAGCACTGTGTACGCATGCACTGTTTACTGTCTAAGGAAGACTCCTGCCTTACAGGAAGCAAAGGAGAGGCAGAAAGAGAGGAAATGGTATAAAAGGAGAGGGGTAGGGGCAAGTGGATCTGTCGGAACCTAAGTAAGAGGAGCTGAGTGAAAGACAGAAAATAGCCGCAACACCCCTACCGGGAGCTGGTCTCGCCTCTCCTCAGAGTCCCCTGCTCGTCAACCTCCAGAGAAAGGTGCCTGCAACTTTCAGTAATCTAGTGCACCAGAGTCAGGTTGCCAGACAAAATACAGAGTCTCAGTTAAGTTTATGTTTCAGGTAAACTATACATAGTTGTAAGTATGTCCCATGAGGTATTTGGGAAATTCACATTTAGCTAGGCTTTCTGTATTTTCATTTGCTAAATCTGCAAACCTACTGTTTACTAAGACAAAGCTCTTTCTATTGTCCCACCTATCTCTACTATTCATTAATCTGGCAGAGAGGAGGGAAGATAATAGCAAATTCACTACATATTTCCACAAACTTGAATTCTCAAACATTGGAAGTAGAAAATAAAAGCAGGACAGACTGGTGATCTGCTTGATTCTTGTGTGGTTGGGGCCATCTCAAGATACCTGTGAGCAGTTGTTATTGTAAAGGCTGTCACACGTGCATGAGAACAGGGTAAACTGAGAACATTGTAAAGGCTGTCACACGTGCATGAGAACAGGGTAAACTGAGAACATTGTAAAGGCTGTCACATGTGCATGAGAAGGTAAACTGATCTTAGATACTCAACTTTCATTCATTCATTCAACAATAGTCATTATGCCCTCCCTCTGGGCCAGGCAGCATGCTAGGCTTGGCGGTTACCCTGAAAGTGACAATAAACAAGTTCTCTGCCTTCATGGAGGTGACACACTATCAGTTGACTTGTGTCCTCTAAAAGTTCATATGTTGACATCCTAACCCCCGTACCTCAGAACGTGGTAATGAAGTTAAAATGAATCCATTGGGTTTAGGCCCTAATTCAATATGACTAGTGTCCCTATAAAAAGGGGGAAATTGGACCAAGAGACAGACAAGCATGCAAAGAAGTCCATGTGAAGACACAGGCAGTGTCATGTGAAGACAACGGGTGGCATGACACATCTACAAGTCCCACAGAACACCTGAAGTTTCTAGAAGTTAAGAGAGAGGCTGGAACAGATCCTTCCCTAGTGCCTTCGGAGGGACGGCAGCCCTGCTGAGACCTTGATTTCACACTTCTGGCCTCCATAACCAGGAGACAATACATTTCTGTAGCCACCCGGTGATACTGTGTTATAACAGCCCTGGGAAATTAATATGCACGTTAATCAAATAAAACCCCAAATGTGGATGGAATGATCACTCTGATGTGTGGGCGACAACAGCAGGGGGACTTTCCTGGTCAGAAACTACCTCAGAGACCACCTCCCTAAGGAAGCTCCACTTGCCTGGGCAGCTGACAGGCAGAGGGGCCGGGGCTGGGGGGCCTGTGACCCCAGAGGCAACAGATGACTTGACCCCAACCAGGCTGTGAAATGGGGTCAGCAATTGTCACTTGCCATTGGAAAATTCAGGTGGTCAGATTCACTCATGAGCAAAAATCTTCCGAGAAGCAATCTGTGAGGTGATAAGATCTGTAACTGCATCTCTGGTGAGATTAAGCCCCCCCAAAAAAATCTCATCAGGAAGCAAGTGATGCAAATGGAACTAATGAAAGATGAGATGCAACCTTGAAGCCTGTAACGCATGGTGCTGTAATCGCTGCAGCCTTTGGTGAATGACAGGAATATTTTTAAAGAAGGAGGAGAGGGAGATGTGCATTCATGCCCTTCCAGCCCCATCGGGGAGGATGGATGCCCCAATTTCAGGTGTCTCCTCCCAGGTCTTTTTCTGGAAATAGCCCCAGAGTTGAAAAGGACACTGTATCTTGCTACCACAGCACATCGGAAACATCCCTTAAGACTATCCAGCTCTCCTTGCTCCAATTTTATGCTCACTAAGCAGCCTTCTGAGTTGTAATTTGCTGTTCTGACTAGGTGACTTTTTTCCAGGCCCAGAGCCAGAACTATTCTCAGAACCAGGGTTCAGGCTGCAAAGCAGATGCAGGCCTCTGACACCAGACAGGGCCGTGCGAGCCAGAAAAGGAGGAGAGGAGAACTGGTCAATTTTGAAGAGCGGAGGAGCCAGAGGAACTCCCCGACACAGAGGTCCTGTCAGCCCAGCCAGCAGCCACAAGGGAGGCTTGGACGATATGCCTGGCCATGGGAAGGGGCCTATGGAGTCCAGAGGAAGCAGGTAGAGTGGCCCCAGGAGACGGGAAGGCTGACAGAAGGCAAGGCATTGTCTTCAATCAAGGAGGATGTACCCCTTCAAAAAAAGAAACAGAGAAGGATGCGGCCCTATGGTAACAGGGCCCTGAAGACAACCTGGGCACCTGCCAAGCCCTGCCAGGCTGCTTCCAGAAGACTCATGGACGTCCCCGCTCCCCACTTCCAAAGCCCCTCCTCCTTCAGTACCCGAGACTTCGGGCTGTAATACCAGGTACAGTGCATTTCTGTAGCATACAGTTTGGGTACGTTGTACAACCATGGAGGATTGGATAAAAGGTGAAATCTGTTTTGGGTTACTTTCCCCTACATGTGTTTCTTTTCCTTAAGCCAAGTCCCATCGATGTCCATATTAAGTACTCTTGATGCACAATATGTCATAAATCAAAGCTAGTTAAGAATTGCCCTGCAATACTCAGTTGGGAGACTCTCTGATTTATTGAAAATCTTGTCCAATGGCAAATAAGGTAGTTGTGACAATTAGCAACATGGTAAGTTTAAAATGTGTGGTCACAAACTTAGAAGCTCACAAATGGATGGTTCTAGGTCTAAGATGGACTTGAATTTACGTTTTCCCAGTCCACTTATGTAGCCCATTCTATCCATCCCTTTCCACCCACATCGCCTTCCTTCCCATGTGAGTGACACCTGGGCTCAGGGAAACTGATGTAATAACATCATGGCATCAAGGAAAAGGGACGACTTGGCCAGTGGCTCCTTTGTGTCGTGCTGGTGTCTGTGGAGGAGTTCTCATCCCACGTGTGCCTTCTGCAACAATGGCAGAAGTGCCCCGTGCTATTGCCATGACCACTGGTCCTCCCTCTTCAGCATTCCCACAGCCTCTGGTTGTGAGACCCACACGCCTGACATGGACCGTTCTCCGTCAGCACCTGCGTCTCCCCAGGATGGGGATGCTCTTGGTGAACTTGCAGATGCTCCTCTGTGCCCTATCTGAGGTCTTGAGAGCCGGGTTCGGAGGAAGGTGTGACATCATCTGTCTCTGCTTAGACCTGCCTGTTCAGTGGTGGTTGCCACCCATCGATGAGGGACCCCTCCAGCTCTCTGTGGGCTCCTTGTGCCCCCTCTCCATCCAGGATTCCCCCTTGAGGAGGTGAGAGCATGGTGCCCTCATTCCAGCCCAGCTCTCTTTTCCTAGTCCCCTCCAATCTCCCCTCGGCCCTGAGTGGCAACTGCTCTTGCACCCTCCACATGCCTGCCCCAATGTGGTTACAGTGTAGCCGGAATGATAAATCTTCTGGACTGTGCTCCTAATACTAAAGACCAAGATTTGCAATTTAAAACCCCAAATGCAATAATGAGTGAGCACATGAGATGTTTCCCTCTCCTCACGATCTCTTGTGATCTAAAGCTAGAGCTCTGAAGACCATTTTGGAGCACAACACCAAGCTCGGCAAAGGATGGAAACACAGGTACATGACGTAAATCTGCTCCCTCCGTTCCAGGCAATGAGCCCCAGCGTCCAGGCTAATGGTGGGAGAGTCACAGGGAGGAAGGGAGGGCATTTCACAGACAACCGCACCGAGGTCTGAGGTCTCAGGGCGGGTGTTCATGTCCAACACGAATGAAGGCCGGGCTTCAGGAAGACCTGGGTTTTATTCTTTTTGACAAGGGCTGGTGGGACAGCAGATTGTCTGAGCCTGAGACAGAAGGCCTGCAGCTGCTACAGGTGGCGTCACATCTGCCCCCCACCTCTTCGTCCCCCTCAGGATGGGAAAAAGGGCACCTAAAGACTGTCCCCTAAGAAGGCTGGCTGCCGCTGCCTCCATCCACCCAGAAACAGACCCCTGGCCCCCTGGGCACAGTGGAACCGCCTCTTTGCTCACACTTCCCTCTAACTGATTCCTTCATAATTTGTCCCCACTGCGGCGGCGACAAGGAGAGTGAACCAAATCTTCACACCCTGTGCTCTCAACTCACATTCCCAGCAAGGCAGCCCCTGACAGGCAGCTACTCCCCCGCCTCTCCTTTCCATTGCCAGCCCTTCGCCCGCGACCCCCAAAACTCTGAGCTGCTATGCAGTTAAAAATAAAGAGAACATTTTATGAAGAAACAGAGAGGTGAGTGGACGGTTCAATGTGAAATAAAGAAACCACGCAGAGTACTTTGGCTGATGAGAAGGAATGCCCTCTGAACCCTCAGGAAGGGATTATGTTTGATAAAATGGCCTGAGAAATGGCTTAGCACCGTCCGTCTGACGGAGCCCGCAGAAATCCCCGTTACGGGCTCTCCCAGACCTCTGCGACCTAGGCACGCACTGTCTTAAATTAAAAAGTGACTGCTATGTGGAGAGCCACCTGGCAGGCGTGTAGAACTCAAGTCTGGCGCCCTTGAATTCTTTTTCCCTTCCAATTGTGACCCATATATAGCAACTCATGGTGAAACTTGGGGAAATGCAAGACTAGCACTTTTACATTTATATGTGGAGTTTTCCCTGGGAGCTTAGAGAATCCATCCTGTGACCTGAGCATAAAGCCCCACAACCCTCAAAGGACTGCCAAGGGCTACGCTTGCCTCGCCTCCGCCAGGTCCTAAGCTACACGTCTCCACAAGCCCCATAAATGACAGTTTGCTGCGGTGAAGTCATAGCTGTACTATTATTGCTCTATATTTACAGTCTCATGATTTATTCCTCCCACATTCTTAGAAAGAATAAAGCAACTTCAATATTGCTATAAATTCTTGTGCTTTCATAGAGGGGGCTTTAATCTAGCCACTTCCATCTGTACTTTCTCCCAAGATGCTAACAAAATAATTTTCTGCCTAAAAGAAATAACTTCAGAGGAAATGAAAGCCCTGTGTAAATTCAAAAGCCATTTTAATTGTTTTGTATTTTTGCCAGAAAGAGCTCCACGGCGTATTTAGTTGGTCAGAGGGATTGTGAGCAGTTCTTAATTCTAATGTCGTGAGGGAGGGAGTGACAGATGCCGGCTGAGGACCTGCGTCCCCACCCTTCACCCAGCTCAGGAGCTCATTCTGCACCAGAATTCCCAAGGCCTCCCAAGAGGGCAGTGGTCTGTCAGCCCTGTTAGGAGCTCAGGAATAAACCTGATTCAAAGAGAGAAGAACGACGGTAGCACAGAAAAATGAACCTTGCTCCCCAAAGCTCTCCACCCACAGGCCAAGAGACGTTGGGAGCAAGAGATTGTCTGGGGAGCACCTTCCAGGCTCCTGCGCTCTTCATCCTCCTCACCTCAGCACAGCCAGGTGCCCTTGATGACCCAGACGCAGGAGTGGGGAGGCAGGTCTTGGCAACTGTGCCTCAGTTTACGTTGTACGACCGTTCCAGACTCCAGGGTGTGTGTGTGTGTGTGTGTGTGTGTGTGTGTGTGTGTGTGTCTGGATTAAAGTTGTCCCTGCTTCTTATTTCCTCCAAGACTCATATTTCCTTTTCTATCTAACGCATAAGCTGCACTCACTTTTGTCCAGGAATATCTTAGCTTCACTTTACCCCTAAGTGTTATTTATCATCTAAGCAACGCTATTTTCCTGGCCAGTTGTTGGTAGACATGAGATGGGCGCTGAGCAACAGCGTCTCTGTGGAAATACCTGGTTACGTCAGGAATGCTCAGGTCACATGGGCAGAGAACCACAAATGCCAAGACACACCAGCCCACACCTCATGGTCAAGAGGGAAGTTCCCAGGAACAAGCTGGTCTCCCCCATCTCTCCCTGTGTTTCCTGGACCCAGTGTCACCAGATGTAGGCTGTTATGGCATTGGGAGGAAGTAGAAGTGGGGGGTGGGAAGAAGTGGGGGTGGGAAGCAGACACGGGGGGTGGGCAGCAGAGGTGGGGGTGGGCAGCAGAGGTGGGGGGTGGGCAGCAGAGGTGGGGGTGGGCAGCAGAGGTGGGGGTGGGCAGCAGAGGTGGGGGTGGGCAGCAGAGGTGGGGGGTGGGCAGCAGAGGTGGAGGTGTTGCAGCATTTTAAGGGTGTGCTGTCTTTCTTAATTCAGGAGGTTCTTTTTTGAGTCAAACCAGAGATGACAACTTCCCAGCTCCGATGGAGTCCCAATAAACAAAAGTAAAATATTCTAGAGCTGGTGTGTGTCTTCCTTTGGTCGCCCATGGGGCCACGTGTGACAGATGATGGCATTAATCAAAGATAGACCTTCTCAGAGTGAGTGAGAGCAGAAGGACAGGTGGACGAGACGGAGGAGCCCTGATGGGTGACAGGCTTGGAAATTAATATACAAGTGCCACTCCATTCTTAAAGGACACAGAAGCGCGCCAGGTGACAGGGCAGCTCAGCTGGCCGCACAACTGCAGCTGGGGACATGCTTGGTGGAATCCCAGGGTGGCCTGCTCCTTGCTGGGTGAGTATGTTGCAGGGCAATTCAATTTCTTCTTTAAAAATTCCAGAGTAATTTGCATTCCGCTTTCACAGGAAGACAACCTGAGCCAGCGCACCTGTCTGTGTCTTCAGTGGAGAGAGGCAGCTCACGCCCTGGGGGAAGCAACACATCCAGAGAACAACACTCACCCTGATGATGGATGTGTGGTGATTGGCAAGTTTCTGCCTTCAGAATAGATCAATTCCAGCGGACTCACGGGCGTGCCTATGCTGACAGAGCTGTTTTTATTAATTAATGCATCTTTGAAAAGTGTCCCAAGTGGGAGAAAGCATTACACCATCACACACCGATTAAAATGAGCCCTCTGCCAAAGAAAGCATCACATTATCTGCGCACTTAGAGTTTCCGACAGTGTTTCTTCTGTATCAGGAAGTTCCTCTCCTTTCTTCTCCTTCCTTGTTTGTTTTTTTTTCCTTTCTTTCCTCTTTTTTTAAGCACAACAAAGTGTTTTACAAGTTTTCGGTTGCTTAGGGGGGAAACATGGCCCATTTAACAAGTTGATTTCTTCCAAAGCTGTGCAATCTCTTTTCGTTTATGAACAATTTTTGTCATCAAAAGGATGACAGCAAATATTGGTTACAATGTAATCAGATAGATAGAGCCAGGGGTAGAAAAATAAATCCTTTGAATTATTGTCACAGCCTCACCATAGACCTTGTGGTTTGCAGCAATTTGTGAGCCTGTGATGGGTAAAGGTCAAACTAATCTGTAGTAAAGAAAAATAGAAAATTCAGAAACTGCACCTCTGCGTTTTTGTTGCCTTTCCAATCTAATTATGGGAATAAATGACTTGTCCGCAAGTACATAGGGTCCTTACTTATTGAATGAATGTCAGCTGATCTTACTATGTATGGTGTATTAGTCAGCCCAGGCAGCCATAACAAATACCACTGACTGGGTGTCTAAAAGGACAGGCATTTATTTCTCACAATTCCAGAGACTGGAAAGTCCAAGATTAGGGTGCCAGCGGGGTAGTGTGGTGGGGGCACTTGGCTTGGAGATGGCCGCCTCCTTGCTGTGTCCTCACATGGCCTTTCCTTGGTGCATGCATGGAGAGACAGAGAGACAGAGACAGACAGAGAGACAGAGAGACAGAGACAGACAGAGAGACAGAGAGACAGAGACAGACAGAGAGACAGAGAGACAGAGACAGAGACAGACAGAGAGACAGAGACAGACAGAGAGACAGAGACAGACAGAGAGACAGAGAGACAGAGACAGAGACAGAGACAGACAGAGAGACAGAGACAGACAGAGAGACAGAGACAGACAGAGAGACAGAGACAGACAGAGAGAGAGACAGAGAGACAGAGACAGACAGACAGACAGAGAGACAGAGAGAGAGACAGAGACAGACAGACAGACAGAGAGACAGACAGAGAGAATGCTTTCTCTTCCTCTTGTAAGGCCACCAGTCCTCTTGGAGTAGGACCCCACCCTATGAACTCCATTTAAACTTCATCACCTCTTAAAAGCCCAACCTCCAAATACATTGACATGTGAAGCCGGGAGGTTAGGATTTCAATATATGAATTTGGGGAGGACACAATTCAGTTTATAGCTATGGTCACTCCGTGTAATGCCCAGAACTTTGTGCTTAATAACTTTAAAATATATATATATACACACGTATGTATGCAGATCGATATGGATGAAACAGCTGGAGCTAGAGATGATACAGATACGGAGGATACAGGTATAGATATAAAGGACATAGACATACGGGAAGAAGCTGAGTGAAGCCTAACAGCACAGTCATGGGATCCCATGGAGAATGAGCTGGCACGTGGCATATAGTGTCATCACTGCAGGCAGATGGAAGAAGGCGTTGGGCCTTCTCAGTGACTCTCCAGGAATCAGCAGGGTTGAGGCGGGGAGGAGGAGGAGAGTGTCCAGGTGCTGGCCGAGGCACTCAGGGACCTGAGGACATGCCCAGAAGGGAGGAAGTGCTGAGTCCCTGGGGGGAGGGTGCAGAGGGCAGATGGGCGGGCGTGAGGACTGGAGTTCTAAGCTAAGGGTTTGGGGAAGAACCGCTGCTGTGAATTAGGGCACTATCCCCATCCTGGGGGCGGCCCGCATGTGGTCAGAGAGGCGCTTGGAGGTCCTGGATCTGCCAGAAGCTAGGAGAATGAGTGGGCTGGAAGGGAGCCCCTCTGAACCACCCTAACAACCCAGGTGGAAGGGAGGAGGTGGGGGAAGGCTAGGGCGATGCGGATGGACGTGTTCGTTGACGTGTTTTATGTTTGGGTTCACCACTTTAAATTTCACACCAGGGTGTCTGACTCAGAGGAAAAACAAGTTTTCATGCATTAACATTCTAAAATCCTTCTGAAAGCATCAATGTGAGGGTAGAAGAGCAAACAGAAATATAACTTAGGTATCTGAAGTTTGCCTTTGTAGCAAATGTCACAGGTAATTAAATATTCAGTTATGGCCAATCCATGATGTGGATTCTTGGACCAAATAAGTTAACTGGTATGATTCTACACAGATAAATAACACTTGCTGGACTAAGGAAATTGGCTGCAAGTGCAGGGAGTTTGAAAGGGCTAAGTGTAGCTACTATGATACACTAATGATTTTACATCAAGAGTAAAAGAGTAGAAAGAGTTTTTACTCCTGTATTCACAATGTTTGCAAAGGCTGTGTTATAATCTTAAATATTTCATTATTTATCACTATAGAAATGAAAATGAAAATAGAAGTGCTTTCTCAGAACTTTTGGTATGTATCAAAAGCTATTATTAAGATATAATTTTCACTGAAGTTTTAGAAGCTAAAAGGCTGGTTAAGAACTAGAGACCCCTCCCCCCCCTCCAATACCAGCAGCTCCATCGTTCATCCTGCCCCCTGCAGAGTAAATGAAGCAGACCCCTGTTACCGGGTTTTGTTTCTTAAGGAGGGGGAGAAGGGTGGTGGAAGGGAAATTAATCTTTGCTAAGTTGAAACAAAAAACAATTTTATAAGAAAAGGCATGTGCTCATTAAAGTGTTTGCAGGGCTGGTACAAATGATTTAAAGAGAGAAACACTGGACTCCTGGGAAAAAAAATCAAAAGCACAGTGGTGCCTGGCCTGGTTAAGGAATTCCTGGGATAGTGAGACACTGTTTCATTTCTGTCTTAGATGGAAAATGCGACAGATGTGAAATAACCTATCAGATCATTGCAAGTCACGATAATGATGACCAGTGACATCACTTAAGGCCCCCCTTCTGGGTACATCCCAAGCAATAGTGAATAGAGACACCTCCCTCAGGGCACGGGGAGCAAACGTGCTTTGTACGGCATGCAATTCAGGAGAGAAAAAAAAGAGTGTGTGCGAACCACTTCTTTTTTTAATTGAAAATGAAATTATCTTTGTGGAGGCATCCAACAAAGGTAGAAACAGATCCCCTCCAAATCAGATTACCTAATCTAATGAGTGGCAGAATATCAAAGAAAAAATTAAAATGGGGTTTTAATGACGAAAGATAATCATCTGAGCACATTTGAGAAGTCCCAAAACCCAGTCAGCTTTCTCCAAGCTAACCCCTGTCACCTGGTCACCTGACTGACACTCGGTGTCTTCCTGGATCCCTCAGGCAGCCTCTGCCAGGACCGGCGAGAAGCCCCTGGGGCCACCTCCCTGGAGGCCTTCACCTCTCCTGTGAAGCCCCAGTCCTTTTCCCTGTAGCTCTGGCTCATGAGCAAGCCCGTGGCTGTGCTATCCGGACTCGCAATTATTTTCAAACAGCACTGCAAGGGAGGACAGTGTCCCCTAGGAAAGGGAAATTGTCCAGGAATAGCCACCATGCACACGGCGCTCAATGCTTGTTGCATTTTGCACACGTACGTCTTCACAGGGACTCCCAGCCCCAGGTCTGGTTCATGTTCCCTGAGAGAACTTCTTTTAACTGGACAGTCTCCCCAATAACTGAGAAACTGGAAGGCCCTTGAGGCCTAGCCCATGAGGCCTTGAGACCTGCAATGAAGGGAGCAAAGAGACTGCAATCACCTTGAAAAGCAGAAGCTCCTGGCCAGGAGCCTGCAGGAGCCAACTCAGCAAGGGGAGCAGATGTGACAAGGAAAACACATGCCCACCAGAGGGAGGGGAGAGGCAAGGCAGGGGCAGAGAGACCCAGAGAGAAGCGAGTCACCTCAATGGCGGCCCCGGCAGGTGGTGGGGACTCCCCCAGTGGCAAGAGGATCCCCATTATAAATGGGTATGGGTGCTGAGCCTGGCCCCGTTAAACCACTCAGCCCAGCCAGCTTTGCATCCCACAGCCTGTGCACAGAAAGTGTGCTGATCCCACCGACTTGGACCATCCACGCACTGTACCAGCTATGCCAGAGTTTCCACTGTTAAGTTGAACAATCAGTCTGCCACCTTTATCCATCTGTCTTACTAGCTTGGCTAATGTGAATCCACCTGTTGGATCCTGGGAGGTTTCCTGGGAGACTGAACACCTGGCCAAAAGAAAGGCCAGTCAACCATGCCCCAACAGGCTGCAGGGACAAAAGCAGGCGTCTCCTTGAGACGTCACCGGAGCTCTGCTCTGAGGCTTCAGACTAGAAGAAGATTTACATGTAGAATAAACAGGGCCTCCACCCTCGGGATGGTAAATCAGCCAAGGACCCTTCTCCTCTCTGAGCTCCTTCCCACCCACGGAAACACCCCCAACCACAACGGCACCAGAAAGCTCAAAACTCTGGAGATGCCACTCTGGGAGCATGTGCAAGAAAAAGGAGGTGTGTCAAAGGTTAAACAAGGCCCCCAACTCATCCCTATGGGAACAGGGTTCTGTCAATTGGCCAAATCACAGCCTGGCATTATCCAAATAGAAACAGGCCCGGAATGATCGCACACACCAGCGTTGCAGTCTTCAGAGGGTGCAGGCCCAAGAGTTTCTTCATCTGATGGCTCAGACACTTCGGTATTAAGGTAGATGTAGACACCTGGGATCATAGAACAATGGGAGGAAATAATACCATGATATTTTTATTGAATGAAATACACTATGCATCAATCAGAGTATGGAGAAACAGGCAAGCAGGTAGGAGTATAAATTTTTGCAAGCTACATAAGGACAACTTAGCAATATCCATTAAATTGTTGAAATCATGTGCCTTTGGACCTAGTCATACGACCTCTAGGAACTTCTGGAGACATTTTCAAAGTTTACGAGAAATAAATCACTTTAGCTTTTTTTATAATAAAGAAAAACACAAACTGGAAACAACCAAAATGCACAGCCAGTAAATAAGTTTTGTACATCCATATACTGGAATATTATACGAGGTCGGACAATGAAGTTCGTGAACTCATCCTAAAAAAAGTGCCACATACCTCATTGCTGAATATCACTATGGTCACCTTCGAAGTACTCCCCTTAGGAAGCTCTGCACCAACGCCAGCGCCTAGTCCACCCTTCAAAGCAATTTTGGAATTTTTTCTGGAATGGCTATCAGAGCTGTCGTCGTATTACCCTTGATGTCCTGAATGTCATCAAAATGTCTTCCTTTAATATTTCCTTTATCTTCAGGTAAAGAAAGAAGTCATTGGGGGCCAGATCAGGTGAGCAGGGAGGGTATTCCAATCCAGTGATTTGTTTACTGGCTAACAACTCCCTCACAGACACAGTGCTGTGTGAGCTGGTTCATTGTCATGATGTGAGAACCATGAATTGTTGGCAAAAAGTTCAGGTCGTGTAACTTTTTCATGCAGTCTTTTCAGCACTTCCAAATAGTAAACCTGGTTAACTGTTTGTCCAGTTGGTACAAATTCATAACGAATAATCCCTCTGACATAAAAAAGGGTTAGCAACATCATTGCAACAAGTTCGCAAACTTAATTGTCAGACGTCGTGCAGCTTTTGAAAAGGTTAAGAAAGGCCCCATGTACTGGCGTGAAAAGCTATCCCAGGGGTACTTTTAAGTAACTAAGGGCAAGTCGCACAAACTGCACGTCTATTACACACGTGCTTGCACAAGCATACAGGGTTCCGGTTTAGGTCATTATCCACAGACGTTGTTTCTGGGGAGCAGCCTGCAGAGCGCCCTGTGACCGTGGGCACGCGCAGAGCTCTGTGGCCCCACAGGCACGAGCACAGCTTCACTTCCTCAGGGTGCAGCGGGGACCACCTGAGCTAAAGCACATGAAGCAAGTGAAACAACAGCTGGCACATCGTAGGAGCGATGTGTATCCTATTTTCATTTATCACTGTTAGAAAACATTTTCCATGAGTTTGAACAACTTTTGTAATAAGAAACAAATTAATATAAGAATCAACCACATTTTAGCAGTACCGAAGGTCTCCACCAGTGATGGTTACTTGGGCCTGTGCATCTGCTGTTCTCAGAGTGTCTCTGCTGAGACGCTGGAGCTCGTACCCCCTTTAGCATAAGACTTGCTCAGTCTGGAAGCCACAGATACTCTGCCACTGGAACAAGAATACAACAGAATATCCCTTCTGGCCGGAGCAGCTTTCTCTTTCCCATTTGCTCTCCTGTCTCCCTGAAGCAATCTGATTCATCACTTATGGTCCAGAGGGCTTGTCCCGGGTCACTCCTAGCTGGTGGAAGGGAGGCAGCTGCAGCAGCAGTGGTGGGAGTGCCCCCTTTGCATGGTCACTTTAGAGAAATCACCACCCCAGACTTGGGTTAAAACTAAAAACTCCAAGCCAAGAAGGAGTGCAGACTCGGGGGCAGTAGAGGAGGTTTGGGGGTAATTTCACAGACGTTCAAGCTGATACCCAAACAGGCAAGCATGGGAGCCCTGGTCTGCGTTTATCGAAACTGTACCACTAAGCCGGACAGACAGTTTCTGTGACCCTGGGAAGTGCAGCCCACGTAGCCGCCCATGCATCCGTTTCCACGCTGGCCCCCACAGACCTCTGAGTCCAGTTCTTTATTCAACTACAGCACGTCTGCCTCGCCGTATCCTCACAGGTCTGTCCCCACTTCCCGGCCTGCACAGGTGCCCTGGTGCCCTGTCCTGGAAGAGTAGCTGATCTTGCCAGCCCTTGGGGGTTCTTACTACACAAAATGGGTTCTCCTCCTGTCCCCTCATGGAAAATGGAAAATGTGAGCATCGGGGAGAAGCAAGCCTGTAACACAGCAGGCACTCACTGTTGAAGTGATGAGGGAGGAAGGCAGGAGTGAATGAACGACGGATGAATGAAGGCTACCCAGCTGCTCTAAGGCACGGGTGTCTGCCTCGCGTCCACATGGATGCGTCAGTAACGTTGCAGAGGATTCCACCTCCTCCCTGGGTGAATTGTCCTGGGGCCATGGGGGCGCATCCAGAGACAGCAGCGTGCAAGTCAGGAAGGGAAAAGTTCTCATTCACCTACTGCCCCTCTGTCTCTGCCTGACAAGCCAGGTGGAAGTTTGTGCAATCTTAAACTTCATAGTAGCAGTGGCAATAACGATAGAGATAAAAATAAAAATAACAATAAGAACAGGTGCTCTAGGTCGGAAGGCACTTCATAGCTTAAAGCGTGATATCAAATGCATTTGCTCCTCTTTTCCACACGTCCAGTGACCCTGCAAATACACAGGGAATCACTACTGTGGCCACATCTTTAAAAGTTCCTGTGGTTTTTAAATCAAGATTCAAGGGTGCAGGGGAAAAGAAGATTTATGCAAACTGGCTGGATTTTTCCAGGAAGGGTGGGCACCATGCTTTGTGGCAATGGCCCCCGAGTGTACCCCTATTGTCCACAACTGCTGTGGGGTGCTCAGGAAGCAAACTGATAACAATCAACAATGTGAGACTTCGTAGGCTCAGTACTGCCAGGGAACGAGTGACCTTCTAACACTGTGTCACAATCTCATCTCTTTTCCTTCTCACTGGAATTTTAATCAGTCTGAGCATCAGTTAATGATTCTTTCTTATCCATTTGATTAAAACACAAAGTCACTGAGGCGGTAGCAAATTGGATTTTTTTTCCCTTGGCCCTTAACGCACTGCAGTAATGAAACCCATGACTTCCAACCTCTGCTGGTGACAAGCCGACATGTACAGTATGAGAGCCAGAAAGGCTCATTTGTCTCCTGGCTGATTTCCCTTCCCAAGGAAGGCCCTCCAGGAGCCCAGCATCAGTGAAACAGAGCACCTGTGCTGGCAGAGCGGAAGGCTGAACGTGCAATACGACTTCATTTCTTTTAAAGTAGCTGCAACTTTTATTGCTTGGATAAAATCATATTCCGCGTACTAATATAATAAACTCCTTTAAGCTTACACAAAGTTCTTTCCTGGAAAAGGATGCATTTTTATCCCACTGGTCAGTGCACTGAAAAATGTCTATGTACAACCCAAGGGAGAGAGAGTAGTGAAGATTAAAAACAAGGCAAAGCCACTCCCATTCATATTCTGATTGAACTTTACAGACTCTGAATATCACAAAATTGGATCATAAAAGTGAAACATCAAGGTGAGCATCCAACCCCTTATCACTCAGAGATATGAAGAAAGTGGCCCCCACGCCCCTCGCTTAGGCCCTTCTAATGATCCGCTCATGTCCGGTATCTCGTTGCCTCAGGCCCCAAGATCACCAACCCTGGGCAAAGACTGTCTAATCAGAGCTCAGCACTAGTCCTGCCAGTGAGGGTGGCTTAGAGTAGTTGCTCTCAGGTGGGCAGAAGGGCCTGTGGCCCACCTGTCACTTCATTTCTTCCCCTAGGAGAAAAGAAAGTACATCAAAGAATTGGAGAGAAACAAACTGTTGCAGTAGACTTCTTCTTAGAAACATATGTAAAAGCCTTATTATTTACTTTATAAGATGATTATGAGAGCTCATACACCCTATTTTATATTTATTCATTCAACAAAATGTATTGTTTTCTTCTATGTATCGGGCACTGGAGATACAACCATAAACAAAATAGACAAAAACCTATGTCTTCACAGATCTTTCCGTTGTATTATAAAACCATGCTTTATAATTTAAAACACTAGCCCCGTGGTTTTGTTACTCTCCTGTAGTAAGTAGATCCTCGGGGTGGCTAGCACCCCTCCCCGTCCACACAATGTCAGCACCCCGGGGAGGACAGCTCCACTCACCACTTCCTGGCCCGCCCACCACTTGATTCTCCACCTCCTGAAGCTGCACAAGGCTGCTGAGCTGCATGCAGACATAACCTGCAAGGGGTGAAGTCAATGCCCCAGGGCGACCCTTGGGAGTTAGGAATCCATGAATGGATGTCCTAGTGTTACAATCCTCCAGTGAGACAACTCAAGCACAGTTCCTTGGGTCTCCAGTGGGTTAAGATCAAGTGTTTTTCAGTGGTAACCCTCACAGTAATGGAACCCTTATCCATGTTTCTCCTTTCCCTGAAACACATTCCCAGTCTTTTACTTCTGCTTCCAGAGATTGCCTCTTGTGTTAGTCAGGGTCCTCCAGAGAAAATGAACCCATAGGAGAGACAGATATATGACAGATGATAGATAATTGATAGATAGATATAGATAGGTAGATAGAAAGAAAGAAAGAAAGAAAGAAAGAAAGAAAAAGAAAGAAAGAAAGAAAGAAAGAAAGAAAGAAAGAAAGAAAGAAAGAAAGATAGGTAGATAGATAGATAGATAGAAAGAAAGAAAGAAAGAAAGAAAGAAAGAAAGAAAGAAAGAAAGAAAGAAAGATAGATAGATAGGAAATAGATACATACATACATACACACATAGACGTGTAATAACAAATTGGTTTATGTGATTATGGAGGCTGAGAAGTCCCATATGTAGTCAGCAAGCTCAAGACCCAAAGCAGCTAGTAGTGTAGCCCTAGTAAAGTCTGAAGGCCTGAGAACAAGGAGAGCTGATGGTGTAAATTCCAGTCCCAGAGGAGAGGAAAACCAATATCCAGCTCAAACAGTCCGGCCAGTGTAAGGGCTCAGCTACTTAACCTTTTTGTTCTATGCAGAAATTCACTTGGTTGGATGAGGCTGCCCATATTAGGGAAGGCAATTAAATTTACTCAGTCTACCTATCCAAATGTTAATGTCATCTGAAACCAGCCTCACAGACACATCCATAACAAGATTGGACCAAATGTCTTGGGTCTCCACCGTCAAGAGAAAGTGGAGAATCATACTTAAACCATAATGCATGTGCCCTTAAGTTTCCATATTGGATTTTAAGAAAAAAATACATAATTAATTCAAAGGCCAACATTACACACCAAAGGGTTAACAAAGAGAACTCTGAGGGGGAAGTCTATATTCATAAGGATGAAGCTGAATTAATAGCAGTTTATCATTAAAGTCAAGAAGAGCAGCCAGTGAAAACACTGAGCAAGTCAAGAAAGAAAGAATGCAGCATCCGTCTGGAACATTTCATCCGTAGTAAGAGCTTGGCCAAGGCGCCCAGTTCTGTGGGGCAGCCAGACTTCTCAAACAACCTGAACTAATCCTCAGCAAGCTAGGTAAAAGCCTCGCGTTTGGCCAAAATCTGCCATTTGACTCAATGTTTGGCCTTTGGAAGGAAATTAGCCAAATGCCTGTATCCACGTCATTGCTGTCGTCCCAAACTTGTGAATGCTCCAAAGTCACATGATTCACAGGCTACCATCATGCCCCATGTGCATAAAAGTGCCACAGTATGGACAAATTATGTCACTTTAATGTATTCTCCGTATCGGAATAATGACTTTCAAAATCATATATTAGAGACGTAAGTTGGAGTGAAAGCCTCCTACAGATTTTTATATGTTAAAATTTTGTCAGTTGGTTGAAGCATAAATTTACATTTATTATCACAAAATATAACGCTGGCGATCTCACCATCCCCGCAGTGGTCATGGCCAGGAACACTCCACGCTGCTCCTGCTTCTGCTCTAACGTCATCAGTGGAAGGAGAGCAAGTATTTTATACCAGAATGTACACCGGAGGATGACCACAGACGCAACCTAGAAAACTTAAAATCTGGCCACCAAAAAATAATGATCACGCTGTTAACAAAATTCATATTTATTCTTATCCCTAGCAATGTATTCTATGATGGCGGTGCTCAGCTGACAGCTGAGTTTCACCATTTGACATGTCATTTGGTGCATCTCTGATTGAAATGCCAGTTTTATTGGCCCTTAATAACTTGGTAGGGTACCTGTAAGTAGGCCTTAATCACATGTAAACAGAAGTCTGAGGAATGACATTCCCTTCATCTATAGCAGCAAAGCAATGTCTTGTGTTCGGGGGTGAGTACACAGCTCATGGCACAGGCTGAGTATCACTGCTGAGCAACCCACCCAGGTAACAGGCCACTCACCTGCCATTTGTTAAGAGACAGTTGGCCATGAGACAGTTTGTTAAGAGACAGTTTCATGTTTCCAACTGCCTTGTGAGCAGAGGCACTGACTGCCCCTTGTGCGAAGGGTGCCCTTTCTTCTCAAGGATGTTTGTATAGTGAATACATGTTTGCATATGCTATAGAACAGTGGTTCTTAGTCAGCAGAGATTTGGGCAAAGTCTGGAGACATTTCTGTTTGTCGTGATTGGGGTAGGGATACTAATGGTATTTGGTGTGGACGAAGATACTGCCAAACATCCCACAATGGACAGGAACACCCCCAACAGTGAAGAGTTATTTGTCCCAAAATGTCCCCAGTACCTAGGCATAGAACCCTTCTATAGAAATAGTCTCTCCCTTAGAGCAAAGGACAGACATGCTCACTGCCCATTATTAAGAAATTCAGGTCCCCTAAGTTCAAGTTGTCTCAGATAAAACAAACCTACTGTGTGTGCAGGCATCTCTCCAGGCCTATCTGTTTTACACCTTGAGACTTGGGGCCAAGAAGAAATGCTGTGCTGCATTTAATGAACTCCTTTGTCTCTGAGCCAAGAGTGTTGTGCCTTCTACCGGCCTCCAGGAAACTGAGACTAACTCATGAGCTTGCCAGTAGGGTAAAACTCATGCTCTCCACAGTCTTGACACCTTTCTAGGGACACCTGTGGCCCTTTGGATCCAATTTGTTGATGTCTGAGGCCTGAGATGCTTTTAAGTGCTGGTAGAGCGATCACAGAACAAACAAGCTGTCCCCAGGGTCAACAGGAACAAGAGGAGAGCCTTGTGCCAGCAATCCTCTGCCCTGCCTCACATCTAACATTTCCCAGGGTGTGGAGGGTGGCAGCTCTCCGGGCCAAGGAGCAGTCCCTGGCGCAGGAGGGACCCTGTTACAGCTCTGCCCAAAGCCGATAAGCAGACAAAGTGAAAGCTGTGTCTTCCGGGTGTGACTGTATTAGGCTCTGAAGTCCATCAAAACAATTCAATAACTCATGTGATATTGCTGGGTCCAATTCATTTTTCCAGCGGGCATCTGTGCCTATTTGATCTGAGCAGAGGGAATTGGGCACGGCAAGCTGCAGCCTCCACATGCCCAGCAGAGGCTGCCTATGGAGGGGTCCACGCAGAAAGGAGGCTGGGAGTGAGGAGGAAGGAAGTGAGACTGAATCTGGGTCACTGAATCCCAGGCACTGGAACCACTTGTGAGCCATCAGAGCCCATGTAATTCCCAGAACAACGGAATCTGAAACCATTGCGTGGTGATTCCAAAGTCAGGATTCTCACACCCCTCGCTCACTGACTCCCAAATGGGCCACCACTGGCGGACCATCGTGTTACTCAGGGTACCACGTCCAAACTGGCTCCCATCCATTTACACCCACTGGCCCCTACTGGCTGGCTAGGAGTCAAGATCCTGTGCCCTGGGATTCAGGTTCAGGGGCAGCTTCCAATCTCTGGATGAAATCAAAGATACATCAAGCTCTGTAGTTTACTATCCAGACTTGTGCCTGGGAGGGCACATAAAAACTGGTGAACGTTCGAGTGCTGTGAAGGAACCCATGATGCCAGTGGCTGGGGAAGGTGGAGGCAGGCCGAGGATGCACAGGCCCTAAGGCCTCTTCTTGTCTCCTCTACCAACAGGAGAGGGACCCTTCCAGCTCAGAAAGAGAGTAGTTCCTCGATGTTTCCTTATCAGGCCTCTGCTTCCCAGAGTGTCTGGTCCATCCCCGGTAGCCGAGGTTTGTGACACCACCTGATAGGGAGAGCATGCTTACATCGCAGACCATCCGACGCCAGGCACAGGATGAGCCCCCAGCAGCCCAGGAGGGGGAGGGAGGTCCACATGAGGGATTTCCCATCTCAGAGCCAGGGCTCCTTTTTATAAGGCCTCTTGAAAACCCAAATACTGATAAACAAGAGACTTAAAGCCTGTGTTTTGTTGTAAGAACTGCCCTTCTTGGAAATTCATCTACCTTTGGAGAGCGCATTTTTTATTCCACCTCTGGACCACTTTTGTAAAAGTATTTTTATTCCTGGCTCCTTTTGTTGAAAAAAGTCCAAACTGTAGGAAAGATTGTTTCTGTCCCATCCCTGAACTCTCTGTCTCCCTTTCCTCTTGTCTGAGACAAAGACTTGTCTGAGAACAATTACCAATTTCTTATCTATTTGGGTCAGTTCTGAAAAGAAACCAAAAAAAGAAAAACTCCATCATCGCCTGGGGGTGGGGTGTGAGGTTAGGGGAGGAGAAAGGAACCGACATTTGTTGAGGCCAGCTCTCCATCAAGGGCCTCACCAGCCACTTTGCATATCCAACGTCATCCTCAAACATAAGCGTGAGATGGATGCTACTTTCTTTGCAGATAAGAAACTTGAGGTTCTAACCTTTAATTGTATCTGACTACCAAGGCCATGCAGCCTTCACTCCAGTAATGAAAGATCTG
This sequence comes from Rhinolophus sinicus, assembly GCF_036562045.2. Lineage (NCBI taxonomy): Eukaryota > Metazoa > Chordata > Mammalia > Chiroptera > Rhinolophidae > Rhinolophus > Rhinolophus sinicus. The sequence continues at coordinate 195,706,353 of NC_133753.1, read as the reverse complement.
GAAAAAAACTGTGGCTTACCTCATTTTATATCAAAATACACATTCACAAAGCAGATTCAGTTATCTATTACTGCAGGACCAGTGACCCCAAAGCTCAGTGACTTAAAACAACACTTATTTATTTTGTTCGCATTTTGTGGAGCAGAGCTCAACAGAGAAGCTTGGATCTGCTCCAAGCTGGATAACTCAACTGGATCCACTTCAAGATGACGCGTCACAGAGCTGGCAAGTCGGCGCTGGCCACTGACTGGGTCCTCTCAGTGTGGGCGTCTCCACAGGTGGCGTGAGCTTCCTCACAGAATGGTAGCTGAGGTCCTAGACTAAGTGTCCCGAGATGCAGGAAGTAGATGGTATCAGTTTCTTGAGATACTGGACAGTCATCCTATTGCATTTTACTGTCCAATCACCAGAGAACCCACATTCAAGGGGCAGGGATGTCACCTCCACCTCTCAATGGAAGGAGTGGTGAAGAATTTTGAAAATGTTTCCAAGCTTCCACAGTTACTCATTTGTTATATTGTTTACTCGTTCATTTATTTGCTCTTTAAAAGCTTTTTTGAGCATAATTTAAAATGCCGTTTATCCCAGGTATCACATTTAATGAAACCATGCTCAAACCTTAGCAAAAGCAGCCCAGAGTTTTGTCTCTGAAGACAGACGCCATTTCTCCAAAAGTCTGTGGCTTGCTGGTGGTCATAAAAACGAAACCAAACCTGTAGAAAATAGTTTCCTCTTCTGAGAAATAAGGAGAGAGAACCGTGTGTGGCACAGGTCAGGGCAGAGCTCACAGCTAAGACCCATGACCTCTGACACATGTCCTTTCCCGGCTCCTACACACAATCGCTTCTTCACAGCCTGAACCTCCCGTCTGATCAGCCCGAGGCCTCTGCCGGCTGACTGGTGGCTCTGTCCTGTTTTCTCCAAGGTTTCTGTCAAAGGAGTTTCCTTAAAGCCCTCTGGCCTACTTGATCTCCCGTCTGATGTTTTATTAACAGCTCTTCTCCTTCCTCCGAGCTCTTACACATAGCTCAGCCTTTTTACCACTTCTTAAAACAATTTTTTTAACAGCAATTCAGTGAGGTAGAATTAAGTTAACTATGAGAGAAGGCGGGCACCCCACCGCAGGGTTCCAGACCGCATGCACCGAAAATGCTGACTCCTTGATTAAGTAAACATGCGATGGCTAATTTTAGGCGTTTTCATCTCCCTTGAAGTGGCAGCATTAACCATCAAACCGGTGTGACTATCACAGCATCATGGGATCCTTACGCTCCTGGTGGCTGGAGGGAGCCTGTGGAACCTTCAAGAGCTAAACCTTGGAGTCAGGAGCACACGCATTCCCAGTCGAGCTCCGCTGGGGAGGGAGGTTTCGCTTTCTCCCAGTCAGTCTCCTGACTCTGACCACAGACAGTTTATTCTTCTCTCACTCATTCATTCAAAACTATGCAAATGCTTCTGAAGCATAGTCTTCATGTGAGTCCAGGCAGGTGTGTGGATGTGTGCACAGAACTCTGCCAAGAGGGGAGCCTGTGTGTGTCCTCGCTTCTCAAGGTCATCTTGGGACTCTGTCAATGCAGGGAGGGAGGAAGTGCAGGGTCCAACAGGGAGGAGGGACAACTCAGCGGAATGGAGCTGGGCGGGTAAGGGAGTCTGGGCGCTGGGTGCTGCCTGACCCCAGCCCCTATTGGGCACACACCCAGCACAGCCCGTGTGCACGCACAGGGAAGCTGTTCTCAAAGGTTTTGGAACAGGCTTTGTGACCTGAGCACGATGCAGGTGACAGGGAAGTGCCATTCCTCCCAGATCTAGCACGCTGCGTAGTGGGAACTCAACAGATGGTCAGTAAGTGAGTAAAAGAGCAGCCACGAGGCAGTTTCCAGGGCCCGGCCGCAAGGTGCTGCTTCCTCCTCACCCACCCTCTCATTTCAGGCCTCATTAGCTCCAGGCAGAGTGACAGCTCAGCTCCTGGCTCCCCCCACTGGACCCTTTGCTTCTATTTCACTAAAAGGCCCCACACACACGTACATGAAAGCACATGCACATGTGCTCTCACAAACACTCATGTGGACACACACACACACACACACACACACACCCCAGCTCTGACTTTGAACCTATCTCCCTGTATAAGAAATGTCTTCCCCTCATGCCTTGAAGCCGACCCCACCTCCCCCAGGATGGCACCCTCCGGAGACTGATTTCTCCCTCCCCTCACTCTCCTGCACAGGCTTTTACAGAATCTCCATCACAGGCCCCTCACAGCCTTCCCCACAGAAGTCACACTGTCCACGTGCACATGCCCTCTGCCCTCAGTGTCACCCAGCCCCGGGAGCAGGCCTGGCACTCTTTCCAGCTTTGCACTCAGGAGGCCCTTCGCAGAGAGCACCTCAATACATGCTTCCAAAAGGCTGTCGCATTGGAAGGGGCAAGGCCCACTTGAACCACAGAAGACGGAAAGGTCTGGCTGCTGGAGGAGCCACAGGGAGCCCCCAAAGTTGTGGCAGGGCAGCACTCACTCCTCTCTGCCACACGTTCCCTCCACCAGGAGCTCTCATCCTTTGCTGCAGTGGAGCCCATCCCCCATCCTCCGCATCTCTGATCTCCACCCCCTCCAGGTGGACCCTCCCTCTGGTGGGAAATACCCCAGGAGGTGGGATGCAGAGGGGGTGTGGTGAAGGGCTAGTAAAGGCAGGAGAAGGGAGCGTCTCAGACAAAGGCAGGATGGTGGGGTTTCTGAGAGGCTGGGGCTGCTGCTCTGTACAGAAAGGTCTGAGTCATGATTTATGGTCTGCAGCGCTTGGGAGGCAACGGAGGGGAGAAAGGGAGTAAGGGAGGGAGGGAGAGAGAGAGAGAGAGAGAGAGAGGGAGAGGGAGAAAGGGAGAGAGAGAGAGAGAGAGAGAGAGAGAGAGAGAGAGAGAGAGAGGGAGAAAGGGAGAGAGAGGGAGAGAGGGAGGGAGGGAGAGAGAGACAGAGACAGAGACAGAGAGAGAGAGAGAGAGAGAGAGAGAGAGAGAGACAGAGAGACAGAGAGAGAGAGAGAGAGAGAGAGAGAGAGAGAGAGAGAGAGAGAGAGAGAGAGAGAGAGAGAGAGGGAGAGGGAGAGAGAGAGAGAGAGAGAGAGAGAGAGAGAGAGAGAGAGAGAGAGGGAGGGAGGGAGAGAGAGGGAGGGAGACAGGGAGGGGGGGGAGGACACAGAACTGTTCTCACAGACAAAGCACAGGAAGCCGCCCTGAACTAAAGCTGGTGGATAATTGTTCCCACACAGTGCTGTTTGTGAGCTGAAATCTGGGCACTTTGAAGGTATTTTCCGTGTTTTATTGTTGACTCCATTAGGCTCTGTGGAGATTAAGCATTGGGACCAAGGGGGACATAAGTCATGTGAACTCAAGGATCACACCAGCCCAAAATAGAAAAAGGGCTCGTTTTTCTTTTCTTTTAAACCAGTGGCAAAGCAGAGGAAATGAAGTCATTTTGATATTATGAGATTTTAGGTTTTTTCATACTGTGTCTATTTCCTTTTAATGACAGTTGTCAGAAGTCGCTTTTAAGAAAGTACTTTGAAATTGAATAGAAAATGTCTCACACATTTAATTTTCCTATTTTTGTGAAATTCAAATAAGATGTGAGGACAGACAGTGAGTGCTTCAAAGTCTCTTCTCAGAAGTGGGAGGAGGCCCCTGGCTGGGATCCCCACGTCTCTGACTCAGCTCCCCAGGAGCCCCTGAAGAATGGCCCCGAAACTGTCCACACCTCACCTTGGGACCTATGACATGGGAGGTTACACGGCAAAGGGACACGGAGGTGGCAGACGGAGGTGAGGCCGCTGCCCAGCTGGACTTAACTCAGGGAGCGTGTCCTGGGTCCTTGGGGTGGCTTCAGCGTCGTCACGAGGGTCCTTAAAGGTGCAAGAGGGAGGCAGAGAAGAGCTGGAGAGATGTGACGATGGGAAAAGGCACAGAGACACACCTATTGGCTGACAATGGAGGAACGAATGGGTCGTGAGCCAGAGCATGTATGTGGCCTCGACGCTGGAAAAGGCAAGAAACGGGTTGTCCCCTGGAGCTTTGAGAAAGGACACGCCTGCGACACACACGTCGTTGGACTTCTGAGCTCCAGATCTGTCAGATAATGGATTTGTGTTGTTGAAATAAGTCAGATAGAGAGAGACAAACACCACATGATCTCATTTATATGTGGAATCTAAAGAACAAATTAAACAAACAAACAAACAAAAACAGAAACAGACTTATGGATACAGAGAACAAACTGATGGTTATCAGATGGGAGGGGGGTTTGGGGGGCTGGTTGAAAAAGGAGAAAGGATTAAGTACAAATTGGTAGTTACAAAATAGTCAAGGGGGTATAAAGTACAGCACAGGAAATATAGTCAATGATACGGTGATAACTACGTATAGTGCCAGGTGGGTGCTAGACTGGTCAGGGGGATGTCTTCTCAAATTATATAAATGTCTAACTACTAAGCTGTACACCGGAAATTAACGTAAAATAAAACTGAATGTTAATTATAATTGAAAACTAACAAAAATTAAAATAAATACAAATAAATAAATTTGTGTTGTGTTAAGTTTGTGGTAATTTGCTGGCCTGACAGTGTCATCAGGGGGAACAGAAACACCATGACCTGACCCAGGACCTGCACTTACAGCCACATGAAAGCTGTGTGACCGGGGCAGCTTTCTCAACTCTGAAAACCCAATGTCCAATTTCTAAAACATGTGTAGTTGTGTCTACGGAATTATTGTTAATGCTACATGAAGTCATGCTAATGAATTGTGAATAAGGAAAGTATAGGTCAGTTTATTGCTTTGCATGGAGCCTGAGGGAGAAAATTAAAATTTTTTTTAAACCTGAGACAGAAATTGCTAATTGTTATCAACTAGTTTCCCCCATTCTTAGCAAAAAAAAAAAAAAAAAGTTTCAATATCTGTAAACATGTACTTTTCTCTTCAATCATCACATATGTGGTTTTAAGTCAATGTAATGAGTCCCTTGGGAAGGGGCTGGGAGCCAATAGGAGCTTCCACGACAGGTGATGGAGCAGGTCCTGGGCAGGTCTTCGGTCACCACACCAATTCAGCAGAGCTCCAGGACTGGCAAAAAGGTCATCGGACAGGCACTGCCCATGGGCCTCCCTCAGACGGAGCAGAGGGTGACACCTGTGTCACCTGGGTCACGAGGTGTGTGTGGGAAAGCAGCTCCTCACTCTCGGGCCATAGAGCTGTGACTGAAAGCCACGAGTACGTGCCTTCTGCCATTGGGGCCACCTTAAAATGTAATGGGCAGTCCCATGATTACAGATTCCCCGTAGTGAACTCCTCTGCAGAGAAGCATTTTATAATTTCAGAAATTACCCCTTTTTGTTTCTGGTTGTAGGGTTTCAGAATTTTCATACATCACATTTTTATACAGGCCAGCACGGCAGAACTTAGCATGGATTTTTAGGGTGCCAGAATTTACCAACTCCTAGAGCGGGCCAGACATCAATTATATATAACCTCTCACACTCAACGCCTTCCTTCATGAAATATACCTAATAGCTATTCCTACGGCCGCCAAGGATTGAGGTAAATGAAATAAAATAATGTAACCGGGGACACAGCTGGGAAGAAGCAGAACTGGAGTCACCCAACAGCCTCCCTGGTTCTCCTCCCATGTGCTTTATTGGTTTCCCCCCACACTACACGGCCCCTCTTTAGGGAAAGGCTAGGTCTTTCCTCCCTGTCAATGTATTTCTCATTCCATCACTTGACCTGCTTTTAATTCCATAGTGTGTCAACTTCTGAACCAATATTCTACTTTCCAACTATACATTCACCCAGAATAGTGAATTTTTTTAAGTGTGTTAATAACAAGAGAAATATACTGTGCCATGAACCCCCGCTGGGCCCAAGTAGTTTATTCAAGAGCAGCAGAGCCCAGAAAGCTTCTTCCAAACCGGTGACTCATGCACAAGAAGTCAATGTTCCTAGGTCAGCTGCGGAAAGTCCAGGGTTACTCGTTTCTGCGGCAGAAGCTACTTTCTACAAGAACACCTTCTAGACACTTGGCTTAAGCAACTGTGGACATAGTGGTTCAGTTTACCAACTTGGTTCTTGACAAAAGGGGAGGGACTTCGTTTTGGAACACACTTAAGGGACAGGAATGCTGGCTGTTTTATGGAGAATAAGATACAACTTTTACTAAACTCCTTGGATATGCAGGGAAATCAAATTCCTTCCATTTGGAATTTAACACCCCAAATACATTTTTAAATCCTTTATACTCAATCCATTCATTGTCAAACATTTTATCCCCTGAAATTGTTTAATTTACACTTATTCAAAAAGAATGTGCATTTAGAGTTAAAACTAGTTCCCCCCAAGAGGTTCTAAAGAGCTAAAAAAAAAAAAGTGGGGTTACGAAGGACACCCACGAACTGTGAATATCTCATCACCATCATCATTCAGGTGAGAGAGCAGGCCTGCTGAGAGCAAGGCAGGGCAGTGACTCTCCTTAAAATCACACCTGGTCACCCTAAGAAGTAAGGCCCACGGGGATGGCTGCTGTGAAGACACCCAAGGCAATCTCTCCCAACAAAGCCAGAGTTGTCACTGTGTTTTTTTATTTTTTATTTTATCAAGACAAAGTCATCTTAAACAAGATAAGGAGCAGGGTTTTTGGGAAATTCTAGTTGAATATTTAGTTTATGAATAATTTTATATCATGTTTCATTCACTGAATATCATAGTTCCAAATAGCAAGGCAATCTTTATAATTAACATTTTAATGCTGCCCAATAAGTAGATATACCATGATGCATTTTTAATTCATCTTTCTGTAACATAATTTTTCTACAAAACAATAATATTCATGGGAAGTTGTGGACTATGCAGTAAGTGAAAAAAAGATGTAAAATAATACTCTTCGTATGATATAACATAATTAAATATAATAAATATTGTATACATACAGAGGGTGCCAAAAACTGTATACACATTTTAAGAAAGGAAAGAAACTATTAAAATTGTAATACTCAATATATACCAATAACAAAAGATGAATACAAGTCACGTTTGACTTCTTTACAAGAGGTGCTCAAAGTGGTTACCATCAGTGCAATTTTAATATAGTTTTTTCTTTCTTAAAATATGTGTACATTTTTGTCACCCTCTATATATAGTATATGCATATAGATAGATAGATAGATAGATAGATAGATAGATAGATAGATAGATAGATATATGAAGATATCTGGACAGATTAATGTTAAACATACAAAGATATCTGGACAGGTTAATGTTAGATTATAAACAGAGGTAAGCCTATGAAGATGTCTATTTTTTGTTATTCATTTCTATATCACCTAAACTGTTTACGATGAAAACACAGTTCTTCTAGAATTAAAACAACAACAACAAGGATATGTGCCAAGAAGAAATAGAAGAGGAAATCATTCGCACCAGGAAAGCCTGAGCGAAGTCCCGATGCCATAACATGGCAGCTACGTGTTTAGAAACAGGCCTCAGAGCATAACATCACAGTGAGGTTGTGGGCCCCCGGGATAATGAAGAACCCCACTTGTATTTTACCATCCAGCATGCCTCCTGACAGCCGAACACACGCTTACTGCTGCGTCCTCTACTTCAATGTGGATACAGTATTAATATTTTATGTCCTTCTATTGTTTCTCTGTTTGTGGGTATCCGCAGCCTGAATGAGCAAGTCCCAGATTAGAGTCATGAAAGCACACAGCTCAACTCACATTTCCCCTTAATGTCGGGAACCACCGATACACTAAATGGCATGATCAGGGATGCAGGCAGCCTGGGGCCGTTTGATCTAAGCCATTTTCACATTCAAAGGCTGCTTTGAGTGTTGCTCAGAAATACAGAACTGTGCTGAGAGCAGAAATAACTTAGCGTCCGCTGAACATTTCTCCACGTCTCAGCTGGAGATTTACAGGAGCATGTCAGAGCTCTGCAGAGGGCAGCCAGGAGCCTGCTGCTGGGGGTGGGCTCTGCTGGGGTCTGTTTAGCCCCCTGTGCACCATGAAGGTCTGCCCCTCGCTGACCCTTCTCTGCTCCCTCTCCTTCCTGCCTCACTCCTGCGTGATGGGACAGGAAACCCCAGAGGCAGAGAAGATTCAGTTCAGTTCTGCCGCAGAGGAGTTGATTTCAGAATCTCAGCTGTACAAATCCTCACTCACGAGTTTGCAGTCCACCCACTCTCTCTTTGCCTTTGGTGTTTGAGCTTGAATGAAACCCCAAGGTCACCTAAAGCTTCAGGAGCAAACTGCTGAATTTCACTGACGGCTGAGTCAAAATCTCCAAATTTAGCCCAGACCCGTCTTCAAACGCTGATTCACCAGGCCTTGAAGCTTGATGGTTCCAACAAGGCCGGCTGGCCGTGGGAAGTTTGAACAGAATCTCAAACCTTGCAAATGTCTGCCTGTTTCCAGCGCTGCCCCTTCTGAGGCCTCTGCTTAATAACCAAATGGAAGTGCTGGCATTGGACAGGGGCCATCGTTATAACTTGATAGCATCTCTAAGGCAGTGTCACTCTCAGAATAGCCCACAGTAGTTGTATGCCAGCCACTCAGCCTGGAATTGGGACTTTGTAGGCTCCTTTCAATGTTTCTGTCTCTAGCAAGACCGTGGTCGTCGTGTGAATTACTGCTTTAAATAAAGGATTCTCTTTTAAGGGATTCAAAAAAAATCGATCTTCTATTTTTGGCTGTAACACTTCAAAATCCATAAATGTTGGAAGTTTCCCATAACTCTGTCTTCTAGAACATGGACCAACTCAAAGAGATGTTTTATTTAAAAGGACTGGAAAGAGCTGGTCGCCGTCATCACTGCTTCCTCTACGGCAGGTCAAGGGCCCTGGGAGGACGTCACGATGAGGCATCGCCAGCTTTGTCATCACAGAAGGTGAGCTGCTATTATCCAGGTGAGATGGGGGAGCCAGGTGACCACAGCCATGACAGATGCGTATCTGTAACTACCGCAGAAGCTCACGATGTCGCTGGAATCATCTGAGGCTCTTCATAAAGTACTGACCCTGGGTCCAAACCACGTTTGGTTTTCCCACCCTGATTCCGAGCAACATCAAGACCCGTGCACAGTGGCTGAAGAGCAACATATGGTTGTTTCCAAAAGTATCTCTCACCTTCTGAACCTGTTGAGTAGATGCTGGTCGGAATTCAAGGGAAAAATAAATTGGTGCTACTTGTGCTTTCATGGGCATCTTTGGCAAAAATACTACAAGTGTTATGTAACCATAGAAGTAGAATGAGGTCATTGCGTGAAGCTGTCTGCACGTCACCACTTGTGTTTATTATTATTATTGCTTGTCAGATGGATGAATGAATGAACCAACCCATGGGCTTCTCCTATACCATCAGAAGACAGGCCCCATCTCTCAATGCTAACTCTCTTCAGAGTCTGGAAAAATATGCAAATGAGACTGAAAATAAAACCCCTTAACGTCTGGGAGAATACAGTCTGCTTGCTTTCCTAAATCTAACACATGTCCCTCATGACTTTAGAGAAATCATCTCAAAATATATGCCCATTGGTTATTCTACACAGAACATGAACTGCAGCAATGTAAAAAAACTAATGTAGGACCCATATTAACACTACAGTATGTTTTAAGTAGTATTTATCCTAATTGATCTGATTCTAATGGAAATCTGATTACTAAAGCTAGGGTTTTCTTTTTTCATTCCTAAACTTATTAACCTAATTTTACCACCATTTCAGTGGGCTTTTTAGCCAGTGGACAGGACAACGTTGGGGCAACTGCCTTTGTAATATTTCTAGCATAGCTTCTCATGTAAGCACAAGTAAATAGCACCAATTTATTCTTCCCTTGAGTTATAACCAGCATCATTCAAAAGGAAAATAAATAAATAAGTAAATAAATAAACAAACAAATAAATAAATAAATAAAGCTAAACCTAAAGGTCACCGACTTACTTTTATGACACTCATCAAAATCACAACATTTTACACAGCGTGCGCCGATGTTCATGGTCTGACCCTGTCACCAGCACTGGTCTGAGGTGACGCAGAGTGACAGACCACATGTCCAGCACAAACACTCATGAGAAGCAAACATGTGCTGGGGAGGCCACCTGCCAACCGCTCCAGAGGCAATGGCGCCTGTGACGGGGGCTCAACGTCCATGCCCAGGGCACGTGGACGGAGACAAGAGGACTCCGTTCCCTGTAGGGACAGAGTGAAGGCAGGGACACCTCTGCAGAGCAGGCATGGGGTCCTACCTGAGCATCAGAATCAGGCAGCTATGTACAAGCAAGACAGGGGAGCTGCAGCTCTCTGGTGCAGAAACAGAGGCTGCAAAGCTGCGAGACCTTCCCTCACAGCGGCTCTGCAGGAAGGGACAGCTGACACAGGGAGGCGAGGGGACTGGGGATGACAAAGGAGGCGCACAGAGGGCAGGCGGCCTCACTGAGCTGTGCTGCTGGGCCAGCGAGGACTGCTGAATGGAGAGGAAGGACAGGAGGTGGCCGCTCTGGCAGGGCAGAGGGGGATAGATGGGTGGAGGTGGAGACGGGTTAGGGGACGTGGGACGACCAGGCAGGAGGCTGCTGCAGTCAGCGCCTGGACAGTGGGAGCAAAGTGGCGAGTGCCAGGGCACCAGACTCAAGGACCATGTATCAGGCTGCTGGGGCTGTGTAACAAACGGCCACGAACCAGGTGGCTCAAAACAGCACAAATGCCTTCTCTCCCCTCTCTGGAGGCCAGAGTCTGAAATCAAGGTGTCAGCAGGGCCGTGTTCTCTAAAGACTCCAGGGGAGAATCTGTTCCATACTTTTCTCGTAGTTTCTGGTGTTGGGGCAATCTTTGATGGCTCTGGCTTGTGCCTGCATCACTCCAATCTCTGCCTCTGTCGTCACATGGTGTCCTCCTTGTATGTTTCTCTTTTACCTTCTTAGAAGGAACCCAGTCTGATTAAGCCCACCCTGATCCAGTATCAGCTCCTCTTAACCTGATGACATCTGCAAAGACCTTATTTCCAAATAAGGTCACATCCACAGGCACTGGGGGTTAGTACTTCAACATATTTTGGGGGGACACAGTCCAACCCAGAATAGGCTTAGTGCTTGGCAGACTGCAGGCGGCAGTTGGCAGAAGGGCTCTAGGTGATGGCCAGGCTGGTGGGCAGGAAACAGAGCTTTTAGTCCCTAAGAGGGCCCAGAGCAGGAGCACGGCTTCATGTGGCTTTGGGGTCTTGGCTGCTGGGGGTGCCCGGGACCCCCACTGGCTTCGTCAGTGCAGAGAAGCCTAAGACGACTGCTGATGTTCTGGTAGCTGGTGCTGCTACTTCCTTGCATTAATGGGAATTCCCCACTGCCTCCTCGTGAACCTGAGCAACAAGAGGCTGGAGCGGTGGCCCCGGCCGGAGCCTGGCTGCATGCTGGGTCCCAGATCCTGGCTCAGGGAACCAGTCTCCATCTCTTCCAGAAGAAAGAGACTGACTGGCACCTTGGGAAGACCCCAGGGCCGTGACCCAGGCGGCCTGCATTCCAGGCCCAGCTCTGTGCCTTCCAAGGCCATTTAATCTCACCGGGCTCCAGTCTTATCTATAAAAGAAGGGAGGGGCTTGGTGCAAAATCTCTAAGGTGATTTCAGCTTTAAACCTTTCTGAGTCCCCCTCTATCACTGACTGATGGTGTCATTTCGCAGAGGCCTTATCTCCCCTGCACATGACCTTCAGCGGCAGCAGTGCCCTCCATCTTAGCCTAAGTCGCCCTGACCTTCCAACCAGTGGTTTATAAACACAGTCGCACTGAAGCAGCTGTTCTGACTGTGTGTGGTCCTCTGAGGGTTCACCACCCCCCACCCCCCGCCCCTGGGCCCATCTGGGAAAGCTACCTACACGATTAACACCAAGAACACGAAACTCCCTTTGGCTTCAAGTGTGTCTTTCCCAAAGCTGAGCACCAGAGAAGGTGGTGGGAGAGGGGGCCGATGAAGGGGCTTCGAATCAGGAACGCCGGCTCCTGCTGCCTGCCTCTTTTCTATCCTCAGAAGCGCTGGTCCCGTGAGAAAGCACATGACGCTGTCTGTCACCCGCGGGGGAGGTTGCAGACATGGCCAGAAGGCTCACCTTGGTGCTCCTGGGCCTCCCTCACTGGACACCTCTGCTCACACAGCTGAAAGGAGGGGGTGCAGGAGTGAGTGTGCCCCTACAAACCAGGGAATAGCACACATGAGCTGTAGGAAATGACGGGGTGCTGCGGTGCCTATCAGATTTTCTGAAGGAGAGAGACACATGCAGCCAATGGCCCTCTGGCTAACTCTGTGTCTCTATTTGCCTTGCATTCATATTTGGGGGATCCTATTACCAGTCAGCCATTATGCACAGAAGGTTAGGAGTTAGGAAGCAGTAAACATGTACTTTATCATCAGAGTAAAACAATGTATAACTATGTGTGGTGACAGATGGCAACTAGACTTACTGTGATGATCATTTCACAATATATGCAGCATTGAATCATTACGTTGTACACCTGAAACCTACTCCGTGTTTCCCCAAAAATAAGACCTAACCGGACCACCAGCTCTAATGCATCTTTTGGAGCAAAAATTAATATAAGATCGGGTATTATATTATATTATATTAGACCTGGTATTATATTATATTATATTATATTATATTATATTATATTATATTACATTATCTTATACCTGGTATTATATTATATTATATTACATTATATTATATTATATTATATTATATTATATTATATTATTATTATACACGGTCTTATATTATATTAAAATAAGACTGGGTCTTATATTTATTTTTGCTCCAAAATATGCATTAGAGCTGATGGTCTGGCTAGGTCTTATTTTCGGGGAAACACAGTATAATGTTATATGTCAATTACATCTGTGTTTGTGGTGTGTGTGTGTGTGTGTCTGTGTGTGTAAACATTAGGGAAAAAAGTGTTCAACATCACTAGCCCTTCTGGCATCCTGATCTGGTATCTACATATACTTACCTTATTAAAGGTGCTAGGGAATTATTTTTCTCACATATTATGCAATTATATTAATATATGGGATATTGACTGTGTATGTAGTTTTAAAATCATTACACTTGTCAAATTGGGCAACTAATAAAAGTAGAATACCACTTAATTAGTGACTAAGACATTTGTGAACTACTTAATTATAAGTTTCTTTTACTTGACCTTCAGTTTTGGTCTCAGAATAATTCCAACAATATTACCTGCCACCCAAAAAGCAATAATTGTACTGAAAAGCAATAATCTTTGGGCCTGAGATTTGATTGACTATAAATCATTTTCCGTTTACAGCTGGAATCCTAATATAATATCTGCGACTGGGAGGGGGAAGGGCTGGGGACGTGGAACAGACACAGGGTTCCAGAGCTGCCGACACGAGGCAAAGGGGGCGGCTGTGGCTGTGGCTGCTGCTTGTTTGTTCTGCCTGAGCTTCATTTTCTCAGGTCCACATAGGCCATCACTTGGTAAATACCAGGGAGCTCTTACAGCAGGACTCCAGACTCGGTAAACACACTCCTGCAATAATGCTCATAAACGGCCGTCAATCACTCCAGCTCCTGGCAAGGCAGGACCGTCCTGCCTGTGCCATCTCGCCCCGGGCATCTTTGGCTACGCGGTGTCGTGGAGTGTGTCTGGGCAGCACAGTCCCCACCCCTTCTCTTCAGGACCTTAATTACCTCCCTCAGCGCCACCCGCATCACCGCTACTCTCCTCTCGTCCTACAGAGGCAGGGACAGTGCCACCAACAGTAACATGTAGTGTGCGGGGTGAAGCCAGACAGAGGGCACTGACCCCCACCAGTATGAGTGCAGATGCAGTCAGGACCCCCACCCTGCCTGGGACCAGGGGTCAGGAGGAATTCACTTCCCTCAGCACCTTCCCCACCTCTGGCTGGGGTCCCTCCATTGCCTCCTAGTCAAGGGAAGGAGTGTTGTGGGGGGCTAGTGGCCTCTTTGGCCAGCCCACAAACACCTGGTAACCTCTTCATTTTGAAGGGTGGTATTTTACCAGGGGTTTGTCAGGCCCATCACTTGCCTGGGAATAATGCCTCAGGAAATGGGGAGGGGAATACAGAATTCCTCTCAGGAAAGGGGCCTGGACCCCAGGGCTCGGGGCATGCCTTGAACTAAATAACAGTGGAAACAACAAACACAGGAATTGCTAGTCCCATTTCCTAGGAGTTTCACATGTACTCAGCGATTTAATTTAAGCTTCAGGTGTACGTTACAAACCATCCACATTTCTCTAAAAACTCAGCTTGGGCTATATTGAAGAGTAATTGAGTTTGGTGCAAGTCAATAGAAGCATGAGTAGTGATGCCCAGAGGAAAGGGCCCAGCCCTGCCCTGGAAAGGCTCACAGACTCTGTGTAAGCAAAGGATTGAATGCCATGATGTCGTCCTCATGAAGGAATATGGAGGAGACGGGCCTAGTCTTTGGGTGGGCAGGCCAGCATCTGCTGAGTCTGGGGAGGTGAGCTAACAGGACCCGGCAGGATGGAGACAGAGGCAAGGTGCTCTCTGGGGACAGATTACAGGATGGCATGTGCACATGGCTAGATTTAATCAGGGGAGAACTTTGGGGGATGAAGCGCCAGCGGTGGGGATGGTGGGGATGGTGGGATGGTGTGGATGGGGAAGAGTCAGGTTCACTGCCTCCTAGTGCAGAGCTGGGCTGGACTGCAGGAGGAGGGGACAGGGACAGTAGAGGGGGAACAAAGCTTCAAGAGCTTGCCCGCACTCCTCTCTCTGCCCCCTCACCACCACCCACACAAGACAGGCCCTAGGAAACACAGGAAAAGGATAGGCCCCAAATCTAAGGACACTGAAGACAGAGAAAGGCAGAAACCCCAAATGGTGCGTCAAAAATCAGGGGCAGTCCCCATATATGATCCTTACCTCACACCATTCAGAATTTAATTCCAGACAGATTACATAAATCTAAATGTGGAAGGCAAAATAATAAAGCTTTAAGAAGAAAATAAAAGCATTAACTATCAAAAGAAAAAAAAAATTGGTAAATTGGACCACATTAAAACCAAGTACTTTTGTTCATCAGAAGACATCACTGAGAGAGGAAAAAGTGAATCTGCAGAGGAAAAAGACATTCACAAGGCATATATGCAATAAAGGTCTTGTATCCAGAGTAACAAAAAGAAAAGAAAAATCCAATAATAAATCCAGACAATCCATTTCAAAGAACTGGGCAAAAGAATGGGCACGTCACAAAAGAGGATAGTCACATGGTCTATAATAGATGGGTGGTCATCATCACCCATGTCACAACATGGCACCTCCGCACACTCACCAGAGCTGCTGATATGAGACAGGAAACACCAGCTGTGGGCAGAGTGAGCAACGGGCTCTGGTCCTCCACTGGTAAAGCACTCATCGCCTTGGAAACAGCATCCTCGGCCACAAGAATGAGCGTCCCTCGGGCCAGCTCTCCCACCCCTAGTGAGTAGGCGTGTGTGCCCAGAGACGTGAACCCGTGGTGATCACAGCAGCACATTCACAGGAGCCGAAAGCTAGACCTGAACGCGGCCCACCCAGGGTAGAATGGATTACTAATGGTGGCGTAGTCACGTGGTCGGCTGCACCAGGATGACTGACAGTGAAGGAGCGACAACCGCACACAACACGGGGGTTCATCTCACACATGATGGCAAGTGAAAGCAGTGGACACAGAACACACACGTGACTCTATGGATGTGTGATTCGAACCAGCCTGTTCCGAGGTGGGGTAGTGGGCCCCTCAGAGTGGGGCAGCAATGACTGACAGGAGGCACAGGGGGTTCTGGGATGTCTGCGAGGTTCTGTTTCTTCATCTGTATCCTGTTTGCCTGGGTGTGTTGAGTTTGTGACAATTCACTGAATTATGCACTTAGGATTTGTCCATTTCCTATATATCTGTATATCGTGGCTGAATGGTGGCTGCCACAAAAATCAGTCCATGTCCTGCTTCCCAGCATGTTACCTGACAGAAAGGTGAATATACCTTATGTGGCAACAGACGTAATTAAGTTAAGGCTCTTGAGAGGAGGAGCTTATCCGGGATGATCCACGTGGGCTCTCAGTCTAGAATGGAAGTGTCCATATAAGGGACAGAAAGGACACACAGAAACACAGAGAAAGCCATGTGAAGACCGAGGCAGAAACTGGAGTGGCACTGCCATGAGCCAAGGAACACCTGGAGCCCCCAGGAGCTGGCGGAGGGGGGAAGGACCCTCCCCTGGAGCCTTCAGAGGGAGCACTGCCTGCTGGCGCCTTGATTTCTGGCCCCCAGAAATGACAGAGAAATATTTCTGTTGTTTTAAGCCACTACATGCATGGCAATTTGTCACCCACAGGAAACTCACACTCTTAGACGTCAATGAAATGTAAAAGAAAGAAAAAGTAAGACCTAAGGATGCCCGCACCCCACCCTAGAGCAAACAAGGCAGGACAGTTGGGAGATGTGACCTGAGCAGCCGTTTGGTGATGCCAACACTTCACCAGTATTAAGAACCACAAAGGGAGACGCACGCCTGCCTAACACCCGCAGAAAGGCCCTTAGGGGAGAGCAGACAATTTGCCAGAACAACAGAGCCAATTCTGAGCTGCACTGAGACCCTACCGAGGTTGGCTGTTGTGAATCTGAAGTGACAGCACAGCCCGGTTGTATAATTTTCTTCTGCAATGTTCAGACATGCGGGGCAGATGGATGGGTTTAATCAGAGCTGGGATGTTTCCAAGTGAATTATACAATGGAGGGAGAGGGCAAGGGAATTGAGGGTGCTTAAAAGGAGAGAGTATAGGAAAAAAGAAAATACAGAATCTTAGCTGGATGAGAAGGGAAATACAGATGGTGGGGGAGATGGGTAGTGGAGATGAGTAAGATGAAAGAATCAGGATGGTAGGAAAGCACTGCAGGGGGAAAGCCGGATACCAGGCAGGCAGGAGGAGGCAGTCAGAGGGAGGAGGCTTGCAGGGACATTTTGGAGGAGGCAAGGACACTGTGGGATTACTGGCCTAAGGGTATGGCCGTGGAAGTAGGTGGCCAAGGTGGGCAGGGGGAAAGATAGTTGGAGCATTGAGGAGGTAACAGAACAGTGACAAGGCAGTCCATGGATTACCCTCAAGAGGGCCAGTGACAGAACATGGCAACTGAAGAGAAAATGGAGGGAACACTGTGGTCCCGGAGCCAAAGTCCCAGTGAGTGAGGGAGAGGGCCCACAGGTCAGGCAGTGGGACACGTGCTTGAGGGGCTGCAGGTGCGTAGGAGGATGAAGGAGAAGGTTTAGGGAAGAGGCGATGGGGAGCGAGGATGGCTCCTACTCCCCGGGGACCATGGCCAGCGAGAGGTAAACATCCTCCCTTTGAAGGGCCTCGGAGGACGGCTGGTTTCTGCAAAGGGGACTTTCAGAGGCAGAGGATGCAGTCAGGGTTTCTGCACACGAGTCTCTAGAGTTTACTGAAAAGAAATGCGTCAGGGAGAAAATGGGCACTGCTCCTCAGCCATGGAAATTCTAACATCCGGACAGACTGATGACAGAGCAAGAGACGGGCAGTTGCCCAATCTATCAGCCCTAGGAGTTCACAAAACAGGTCCAGCCTACATCGCTGCATCCTTCAAATCCTCACTAGGCATGTTCTCTTACTGCTCCCCCTTATAGATGGGCAAGTGGGTGGACCGGGGCTAGAATGAGTCTGTCCCATTCCAAGGGACATTCCCTGGCCCCTATGTGTGACAGCAGTGAGGGAGGCAAATGAGGCTCAGAGCACCTCCATGGGAGTCTCCTCTCCTGTGGTTGTGCTCTGCTGAGGCTGAGCATGTTGGGAGGCCACGTTGCCTGGATTGGGGAGACTCTTTCAGGCAACCACAGGTATTGGTTTCCTGATGCTGCTGTGACAACTTACCACAACCTTAGTAGCTTAGAACAACACAAATGCATCTTTGGCTTCTAGAACTTGGAAGTTCAATAAAGGTCTCACTAGGCTAAAACCAAGGTGTCATTTGGAGGCTCCAGGGGAGAATTCATTTCCTTGTCTTTCCCATCTTCCAGAGGCTGCTGGCATTCCTTGGCTCAGGGCCCCTTCCTCCATCTTCAAAGCAGCAGCACTGTATCGCTTTGCACCCTCTTTTGTACCCACACCTCCCCGATTCTCTTCTTCCGCCTCCCTCTTCCACTTTTAAGGACCCTTGTGGTGACATTAAGCCCACCCAGATAATCTGGGATAAGTTCCCTATGGGAAGGTCAACCGATTAATTCCATCTGCACCCTTGACTTCCCTTCATCACTAAACTAACAGATCCCTAGTTTCCAGGGCTTGGCACATGGACGTCTTTGCAGAGCCCTTATTCAGCCTATCACACCTTAGATGCTAGCTCTCCTCTTCCCCAGGCTTACAGTAATCCATTTGGTTCCTGACGTGGTAAGGAAGAGGGGCTTCCCTGGGATTACCCTGAGTAAGGCGGAAGTCATCATGAGGAAAGACCCCCTCCAACAACTGCATGACTTGGTGCAGGAGCCAGCATCATCAACAAGTAGAGCGTACTCTAGGAACACGGCTGCCCAAGAGCCTGAAATTCTAAAATTCACCAGTAAAGACTGGACATTTTGCAATCTGTGCATTGGCCCCAAGTTAAGTCGCCACCAGGGGAATGAGACCCCACCAGGATTAGAGTGACATGTGCTCCAAGGTGAGAGACTGAGGCAAAGCAGAGACTACAAAGAAGCAGGAAGGTGAGGGTGGAAGAGACCCCAGAGAGAAACAGGAGGAAGATGTGGCCCCAGCTCTCCCGTGGAAGGGCTTTATTGGGAGAGGAGGAAGACAGCTGATACCCACCTGTTTTGCATCAAGAGCCATTTAGGACAATTGGTTAGAGGTGATATAATTGTTTAATAATGGTACCTCATTCATTCCAAACCAAACCTCTTGTGCTCTTCCCAATAGAGAGGAAGGAATTAATACATATTAAGCACCTATTAATGGGCCAGATTTTACTCCAGGTGCTTCCCCTACGTTGCCTGCAGGCATCACTAAGAATGCAGACACGGGTCCCACAAACCAACGGGTAACTGGGCTTAAAATTCTAGGAGCCAATCTTTTCACAATTCTACTTGCGTCACCACCATGCTTCTCAATCAGGGGCCACAAGTGCATCAAAGGGTAAAAAAGCAACAGGAGAAACAAGGAGAGATTTCCAGGCCAACAATTTTGATCAATGCAAATAATTTTTAACTTCTTTTATTTAAAACAAATGCTAATTCATTAAGCACTAGATTATCCATATAACTCAAGAGTAAAACAATAAGGTTTTTTAATCTGCTGAGGCAGGTCTTTTATTCCTGCTTCCAGACTGTATGAATCCAAGCAGGAGTTCTTCTCTGCTATAAGGAGATGCTTTGCTGGAAAGATTTGAAGGTCACTGTCTGAGCAGCTGCTCACAGTCCCCTCTTGCCCCACTGCGATGGCCCAGCATGGAGAAATCCTTGTCAATCCCTTGGTGCCGTTGTTCCTCTCAGAGCTTCACACAAATAGAATTAGAAATGTCTACAGCATGGGGCTCAGGTAGTGTATGACTGTGTTTAACTTCCTCTCAGAGTATAGTACAGTGTTTATGCTCATGGAGACCCCAAGCTAGTTCTAGAAGTCTTCCTCAGTGATATTTGGGTTGGACTCAGTAGGGCAGTTCTCCTGGCCGTGGCTCGGCTCACTCATGGATCTGTGCCCAGTGGCAGAGTTGGCTGGGGGCTGGCTGGTCCAGGATGGCCTCAGCTGGACAGCTCACTGTGCTCCACAAGAGCTCTCATCCTCCAGCATGCTACCAGACTTCTTCACAATGGCAGCGGGGCAGCATTCTCGGAGACAGAGCGCAAGCACATACGGCCCCTTGAAGCCTATACTTAGAGCTGACACAGCATCACATCTGCCACATTCTGTTGGTGAAAACAAGTCATGAGCTCAGCCCAGATTCAGGGAGTGGAGAAATAGACAGCACTTCCTGATGGAAGAGCTTCCAAGTCACACTGCAGGCAGGAAGGAGAACAACTGCAACCATTGCAGCGATCATGAAGGTTTTTCTCTTCTTCCATGCTTCAGTCTGGAGTTTTCATTTTAAAGCTTCCTCACACTGGTTCCCAAGGAAGCACAGATGGAGGCTCCTCAGATATATGCATGTACATGTTTGTGTGTGTGTGTGCTCGCACGAATTTGTGTTAGAAGATATTAGGGATTTCAGCAACCATTTTTGAAGATGAAGCAATTATAAATCACATTTCATTAGTTGGAAAATCCACGCATTTCTCATATTTCCCTACCACCACCCAAACACATCTACATATTGTATTCTGTTTCCTTTGCTCACAGCTGCCACTGAGATGGTTTGTCCCCACCTGCAGCTTGGTTCCTGGTTCTTTTCTTTGGAATTTATTCATCTGATACTCATGCTATATCCAGCCAGGAAAACAGGGGCCATACCAGCCAGTTCAATAGAGGAAATTTAATATTAAAAACTGGTTATGAAGATGTTGGAAGACATGGAAAACCAAACCATGAGGAAATCCAAGGATTAACAAGAGCAGGAGAAAACCCCTAGGGCTGGAGGGGCACCAGGAAGCGGAGGGTGTTGGCAGAGCCCAGAGGCCAGGCCTTCTGGTGGGAGCTGGGTCCTTAGGAGCGACTGCCCGGCAAGAGCTGGAACCACCGCAAATACCCAGTGGCTGCCAGAGACACCATGTAAAGCCAAGAATCAAGAGAGAGGTTCCTTGGCTGCTGCAACCCTCCCGCCAACGCTGCCAATGGGCCAACCAGAGCCAGGAGGCAAAGCTGCAGATAGACACGCACAATCTCAGTGGGTGAGAAGGACTGTTTCTCGCTCATGCAGTAGCCGTGTGCTGGCTGCAGTTCTGCTCCATCTCTCCGTCATTCCTGGGGCTGGACTGAAGAGCAGATACGCTGTTCTCAGAGGAGGGGAGCAAGAGCTGGCCAATGACCACCATGTGAGGCTCTGCTGGGTCCCGAAATTGCCCCCCATCCGCTCTGCTCACACTTCATTGGCTGAGGCAAGTCATATGACCAAGTCACGCATCCCTTCTGTTCACACTTCATTGGCTGAGGCAAGTCATATGACCAAGTTACGCATCCATTATGCTCACACTTCATTGGCTGAGGCAAGTCACATGACCAAGTCACGCATCCCTTCTGCTCACACTTCATTGGCTGAGGCAAGTCACATGGCCAAGCCTGACATCAATGGGCGAGCCCCTTCCCACAGAGGCACAAGTCACATGACCATAGGCAGGAGAGGTAATCCTCTTGTAAAAAGGGCAACTGTATTCATTTCTTGTGGCTGCAGTAACAAATCACCATACACTTAGTGGCTTAAGACAACACAAACATATTCTCTTCCAGTGCTGAAGGCCAGAATTTTAAAATCAATCTCACTGAGCTAAAGTCAAGGTGTCGCAGGGCTGGTTCCTTCTGGAGGTTCCAGGGGAGAATCCCTTCCGTGCCTTTTCTGTTTCTGGGGGCTGCCATGTTCCGTGATCTGTGGCCCCTCCTTCACATCACTCCAACCTCTCACTTCCATTGTCACATTTCCAACTTCCTCTTCTGATCTGTGTCTCTTTCTTTTACAAGGACCCTTGTTGTTACCCTGGACCCATGCAGACCATCCAGCATTGTCTCCCCATTGCAAGATTCTTAACCTCGTCTGCAAAGTCCCTTTTGCCATAACCATAGCACCGCCAGGCCCTGGGGGCTGGGATTTGGACATCCGGGGGCCATCATTCAGCCACCGCAGCAGCAATAGCTCGATCACCAGCGAGGGAGCTGGAACAATCATCTTCTGCAAGGCAGGAGTGAGACCCTTACAGTGTGTCCTGGTGACGGGGCGCTGCCAACTGGCTGAGTGAGCCCTACGCAGGCTGATAAGGGAGGATCGCCAGAGACATTTTAAGCAAAAGAAGCAAAATGCTGAACTGTATGTATAACATAATCCATTTGAATTTTTATAAGCATAAACCTGAATAGACACTTAAAGAACCTCTGGCTTGCCTGGAAGGACACATGTAGTTAATGAAGACACTGGGGCTGGATGGCGCTGTCTACACCACACCGTTTGCTTTTTTCACCATGAAAAACAAGCACATGAAATAACAGTAGTAAGTATCCTGTCTGGTTTTGCTTGCTGTATAAGATAACCTTTGTATAAACAAAAGAGTACTGAAGCTTAACAAGAGATGCAATAAAAAACTGGTCCAAATCGATACCATTTAAGCCCGTTATATATATGGGGTGGCTGCCACGCTCTGTGCTGAGTAAGATTTCTGGTCGCACACTGTGGACAGTGAATACGCCGTTATGAATAATAGTAACGATAATGGCCTCCATTTGTTCCTGCAACACAATTAGTTTCACAGTGGGGCATGATACACATCTGAGACTAGCATTCGATTTTCACTCACGTCCCCAACTTAAAGGGGTCAGACAACAGTTTACATAAAAGGCCCATCCTGTGTTTTGCTTTGTGCCTTAATTTCATAACTCAGCCTCACCCAGGGCTCCAGCTGCTCCTTTTGATTAAATCAGTGGACAACAGAGGTAGCATCCTTTGGGACGCTGACGCTGCAGCCTGCACATGCTCGCGAATTAATAAACACCATGGCACAAATGGGCTGCCCAGAGGGCACCTTAAAATATGTGCATCTACCCCAATATACGGCCAGGGACAAATAAGGGTCCCCACAGGGCTGAGTGGGGGTGGCAAAAGGAGAGTGTGTAAAAGGGGAGGCAGGACCGATCTCTTCTTCATGCTGAGTGCATCTCAAACTCAGTCCCTTGATGGGAGGGCGACTGAGAAGGACACAGGCCAGAGCTCAGGGCGTTTTCAAGAGGAAAAGTCAGAGGGAGGCGGAGGAGGAGAAGAAAGCAGGGGGAGAGAGATAGGGGGTGGAAGGGCTGCGGATTCTGGAACTGTCTGTGCGTCCATCACCTCCCCCAGCCTGGAGAAGGGCAAAGGCACAAGGAACAGGAAGATGAGATGATCGCCAATGGTGGGGAAAAGAGAAGATGAAAATAAACTGGGTGTGATGCTCTAAAGAGGTTGGTGCTGCTACGAACCCTGGTACAGCAGCCAGTGCAGGAAGACAAGGACCAGTGTCCTCCTGGCTTCCGACCCCCGGCTCCCCTCACCCATCCACCCACATGCCAGGAAGCATTTTAGAGCCACTGTGCTTCCAGGTTCTTCCCGCTCTATGCGCAGGGGTCGTCCCACCAAGGAGGTCCAGGGCTGACCCCTTCTGGCTTTTCTAGCAGCTTGGGCATAGAGGCTGCAGCAGCATCTGGACCTCTGACTTGGGACCACACACACAGGGGCACAGGAGGCATGGCATGGACCCTGGCAGGACTCTGACAATGACACACCTCTGCAACTCGGGACACATGCAGAAACGGGCCAGGATCCCGCCTCTGCACCAGAATTGTTATCCTCAATGTTATTACCCAGCATCCCCAGGGTGAGCCTGTGGAAGGCCCCACATCCTGGTCCTCTCGTTCCAGACTCTGTCTGGACAGTGGGATGTGACACGTCCCTCTTTGTACCTTGTACCTTTGGTTCTTAACATAAAAGACCCTATGCTCTTGCCAAAAATAAAACAGACTTGGAAAATACACAACACTGTGGCTGGGATCTAAATTTACTAATACGAAATTTAAAGTTTTAGCCTTAAGTTACCCCTACGAGTACGTTTCTGCAGGAAGGGACCAATGTCAGCACCCAGGATGTGGGAGTCCAGGTAATTCTTTGTTCTGAATGTGCCAGAGTCAGCCAGCAGGTTGCCTGACTACCCATTCCCAGTCCCCTCCCCTCTTGTCTGCCTCTACTCTATAGGTGTAAAAACTACGATCTGTATCATCTCGCCTCCGCTGCAAGTAGGGGTGGCCAAGAGTCACTGCTGTGGTCAATGAGATGTGGGCAGAAGTCTGTAAGGAGATCGCCCCTCTAGAATAAATGGCAAAGCCTCCACAGGAGAAATCTTTTTGCCATCACCCTTTCCCTTCCTCTTCTATGTTCTCCCTACGTGGAATGCAGACATGACGCCCGGAGGTGCAGCAGCCTTCTTGTGATGTGAAGACGAAGCCACTTGCTAAAAATGGCAGAGGACAAAGACGATCAGTGTGGATTGTGCTCGATGGCTGTGAGGGGCTACAGCTGTTCTGGGCAGACAACTCTGAATCGCTTGTCACAGGAGAAAGACTAACCCGTCTTTTTAATTCATTGCTAGTTGAACCCTTCCTAATTTGCAGCCAACCTATATGAAACAGTAGGTAAAGGCCAATAACGATTGTAAAATAATAGCATGAATGTAATAAAACTACACATATACACATGTAATTATTTTCAATTATCCAATTTATTCAACTTTAAATTATCCAGTGAGATATATTACGTAAAATTGATTTTAAATTTTAAAGTAATATTGATGTTATTATCCTATATAAGATTGCTCACTGCTAAAAGCCTTTGAAACTTCAAAAATAGGGAAAAAAATAAATAACTGCTTCTGAGTCATCGTGAAAAATCCTAGCCCAATGGGGATCCACCGAAATGAGCAGGCAGAAAGCCCTCCTAAGAGTGAGATACTAGCAATCCCACTGGTCTCACACACGAGTGCCCAGAGGACTGGGCAGTAAAAGGCCTTGTGGACTGTAACTCAGTCCCAGAACCCCAAAGGGCAGAGGCAGACGGACAGAGTCCAGAGCAGAACGGGGGCAGGGCAATGTGTCTGAAAGCCCCAGCAGTGACGGGACACGTGGCGCGGTCCCACCTATCTGCCGCTTTGCTGATTTCTGATTCTGCACCAGACGATGCTATAAATAAAGCCAGGAATAAATATTCCATCAGCGCATCCCCTGTTCTCAGCCTGTGGCATTCAGCTGCAGAGCGAGCCTGGCCTCCCTTCCTGCTCTCATTATCCTAATGGCTCCACCCGAGACGGTGACAACACTGCACTGTGACCCCACTCCGTCTGTGCCCACATCGGTGGAGCGCCCAAGCCGTCTCCCTCCTTGCTGGGATTCCGCGTCTGGGCAGGAATCCTCTGGGCAGGAATCGTTTAGAAGAAAACAACACAGGCCCTGAGCACTGGCTTCCCTACGCACGTCATTGCACACCACAGGCACGTCCCAGTGTTTCCAGCTCCCTCCTCACCTTCCTCCATCCTGCCCCAGCTGTCCTCCTGGGTGGACGTGTTAGGAGCCAAAACACTAGGCAGTTGCTCTGGGAGCCAAGACTAGTAATGGGACTCAGTGAAACCAAGAGAGAAATAAGAAAAGTGACTCCTTCGTGACTGATCCACTGTGACCAGACTGAGTGCTGAAGTGTTACACGCAAGACAGAGAGTAAAGGTGTCTTCGTCTATTCTGGTGCCGTAAAGACGTCAGCACGTGTGCGAATGTGGGAGTAAAGCAGGAGACTGCATAAAAACCACCCCAGCGACAGGGGCCTCTGAATCAGAACTGGCCTACTCCTGTATGTCCAACACATTTTAAAATTCAATGGACGCGTGCGTCCTCTTTCTTTGTGTGCACAGTGCACTTACCAAATGAAACAAGCCACTTGCAATGTTTGTTTTTGAAACGGTGTTCATATAAACGCTCCGTCGGAGCCTGTGGATGACGTGCTTCGGGAGAGAAGCTGTACTCCCCACCTCAGGACACGAACATCACTAGGTAGGCTCAGCATCAAAGGAGGAAGCCCAGTTCTGGTCACTTGGTACGTGTCCTCTAGAGGAACACCCATGTGAGATCTTGCAGCACGGCCACACACAGGCCGGTGTGCCTCTGCGAACCCCATCCCAGAGCGCCCCACGCCCGGGCAAGGCCTGCTACTGGCTGCACAGCAGGAGTTCGGTCACCACTGCCAGGGTTTCCTGCCCCACGGCAGCCCACCCACCCTCAGCGCATCTATAGGAAGGCGGGCTCACTGAAGTGTGTGTGTCACGGCCCACAGCAAGGACTGCTGCATTTCTCAGCTTGGAACTTCCACTGTCACCCACTGTATTTCATCCTTATTGCCAAGCCAGAAGGTCTGTGTCTTTTTTTCTTTCTTTTTGTAGAATTCCATTTATTCCTTTCCAAAAGCAGAAAAGGATCTTATGGGACAAAGAAGATGACAAATTGTGCTCTGTCTCTACAGGGACACACACAGTTTTCGTGTTTTCTCCAGCCCCATCTTAAACTCTCATGACTGGTATCCACTGGGGAGAGGGCCAGAGATGGTACAGGGGCAGGGGTGGGCTCTGGGAGCATGTGGGGACACAGACATAGGTGTCCCCGGGAAAGACTTGACCCTGCCAAGGCCGGCCCTCAGTCTACCACGCCAGGGCCTTCAGGAGTGACCTCCTAAAAGGGCAGGGCACTGCGTGAACTGTGGCCGCCCAAGATCTATGCTCTGGGGCCTTGGCAATGGGACCTTAGTTAGAAAGTCTCCACAGGTGTAACTAGTGAAGATTCTCAAGATGAGATCATCCGGAATTACCCAGCTGGGCCCTAAGTCAATGACAAATGTCCTTACAGGAGACACACAGGAGGGACACGTGAAGAAGGCCACATGAGACAGGGCCCGAGACTGGGGCGATGAGGCACAGGGGCGACCGGCAGCCACCAGACACTAGAAGAGGCAGGAAGGAGCCCCCTCAGTCTGCAGGGGGAGTGGGCCTGCCAAAACCTTGATTTCAGACCTCTGGTCTCCAGAGCCAGAGATCATTTCCACTGTTTGTAGCCACCCAGTTTGTAGCCTTTGGTTAGGGCAGACACAGGAAACACACCAGAAGCAGGCAGGCCTCCTGTCTCCTGTCAGCTGCCCTCCCTGCCGAAAGGGCTTCTCAGGGCCAGGCCATTGCCCACGTCAGACACTTCTGCTCTGCTCGACCCGAGGAGCGAGCGATGAAAATCCTCACAGACGTCAGGATAGAGATTAGGTCTCAGGATATTTCTGCTATATTTCCAGTGTCTCCTCTGCAATGTGTTTTCATGATGATTTCATATCCTTGAAGTATTTTGAGGACCTTGGGTTAAACAAGGCTATGACCATGAAAGTGCAACCATAGTGACCACACTCATTCCATCTTCAAAGGTCAAGGGACGGATTCCTCGTCCATCCCATGTTCTTCACCTCTTCTATTTGCTCACTCGGGAGCTAGCTTCCTGTTGCTGCTGTAACAAGATTCTCAGGGTTCTCCACTTTATTATCTTACAGTTCTGGACGGCAAGGTGTCTGTAGGGCTGCATTGCTTTCAGTCTCTAAAAAACATGTTTCCTTGTCTTTTTCGGCTAACTTGAGCTCATGGCCCCTTTCTCTGTCTTTAAGCCCAGAAGCATAATGTAGCCTCTCTCTCCCCACCCCCACCTCGCTTCCCTTCCTCCGCCCTCCCTCCTCTGCTTCCATCATCACATCGTCATACTGCCTCCTCTTGTAAGGACCCTGTGATGACACTGGACCCACCTGGGTCATCCAGGACCATCTCCCATCCCAGGATCCTTACCTGAGTCCCCTTTGCCGTGTAACCTAACAGTCGCAGGTTCCAGGAATTAGGATGTGAGTGTCTTGAGAGGCCATTATCCTGCCTGCCATGATTGGACAGATGGGTCCAGGGTGTAACAGATAATCACAAAGGGAGATGTAATAAAGGAAATCGGGAAATAAGGAATGCGCAACATTGCAATGAGAGTAAAAGCAAACAAACTGAATATGAAAACATTGCTCAAGAGTTTTATACTTAGCTAATTACTGTCGTAAGTTGCAGAATGAAGTCACGCACCTGGATTTTTCTAAAGGGCTTATCACTAGATGAATGATCTAATTACAAATAACACAACCATGTTAGTGTCATATAAGAAAAACATCCGTTGGTATTTTTTACAGACACTGCCTCCGTCGCAGATGGTTGGTTGCTTGGATGGCCCCACAGTGAAGCACACCTCCCAGAACTCATGCCCTGGACAGGGCTTGGTCACAGGGCTAGCTTTGCCAACGGGACATCAGCAAGCAAAGTGCAAGTAGGAGGTCGTACGACGGGGTGTGTCCTTTTGGCTCATTCACTTTCAGGCCCTCCTTCTCAGGACCCAATGTCCATGCCACGAGAAGCCCAACCTCACCACTGAAAAGCAAGAACTGAGGATCTGACCATGAGCCCCAGCTCCCCCGCCTCACCTCACCTGCGTGTGAGTGGGTCACCTTGGAAGTGGACCTGCCAGCCCGAGGGGAGGGTCCCGTGGAGCACAAGCTGTTCCCACTGAGCCCTGTCCAAATCAGAGTCCTATCACAGCCAAGGCTGTCATTAGGGAGCTTCATGGAAACAATGTCCATCATAAAGGTACGGAAGTATTACAGAACTAACAGTCTTTGTTAACTAAAAAAAAAAAAGTCCTGATCAAATAAATGATGGTTGTTCCTTTTTGGCTACCAAGGTGGTTGATTTCTGGTTTGTATGTTTGTTTGTGGTTTTTGGTTTGGTTTTTGTTTTTTGTTTTGCAAGGTGGTTACTCTTTCATTATTTTTTTGGGGGGAGGTGGGGGAGGAAGTGGGTGCTATGCAAAAAAGAGATAACAGAAATGCCCTCTCTTTTATATTCTCCCCCTTTCTTTCTTTTTTCCTATACATCTGACACTAAATAGTTTATTAGTTGGCCATGGCTAGGTAACAAATTACCCCTAGAATTAGGGACTGAAAACAACAGACACTTTTTGTCTCAAAGGTCCTGTGTATCAGGAACCCAGGCAGGGCGTAGCTAGTGTCTCTGAGCCAGGGTCCCTTCCAGGCTGCACTCCCGGTCTCAGCCAGGCCAGCTAACCCCAGCTCCACGGGGAAGGGTCTGCTTTCCGCCTTGTGAACACGGCCATAGTGGGATTCAGGTCCACTGGCTGCCGGCCAGATGCACCGTCTCTTGCCACGTGGGCGTCTCCGTAGGGCAGCTCCCACCAGGGCAACCACGGCCGTGTTGAGTACAGACACCCTGCCAGTGTAAACCAGTCAGGCTGTGGCGAAGAGAAACAATCACCTATCATATCTTTATTTGGGGTCTCCCTGGTTAAATGGTTTCACATTTATCTTAGTACAGAACTATTTGGCTTTTAATTTTTTATCTAAGAAATATAAGTACATGCATTTAACATTTTATGTTAAAAAAACAACGAAACCTAGATTTGTGCTGCAATAGCCTAACGATAATGCATGCTGTGTAATAAGGTTATTCTGTACTCAGTCTAGCCCTGGACCATAAGAGTGTTACAACAGAGTTCCTAGAAACAACAACAAATTGGATACGGAGTCATGTTAGAGCCAAAGAGAATGAACATATGGCGGTGCCCTTGGAGGGCAGGCAACATTCTTTCCATAATAAAGGAATAGTTATCACATATCTGGATCTTCTTGGCAACAACTGAAACTCAGCCAAAGGCAGAGCAAAGGTCCCAGCAGTGGAAGAGGCGAACGTGAGAAAGCTCTACCATCACTGGTCTGGGGACAGGAGTTCAGTGGGGGAAAGGAAAAGTGAGTTGGACCAGAAGTCCCTGCGAACAGTCTGCCCTCAACAGATCCAATAAATGGGCCAGGATGGAGGGAAAAGAGGCGAGTCTGAGGCCATTCTGAACTCAGGTTTTTCTGTACAGAAACATGCTGGGTGGTCCAGGAGAGTCATTTCACATCCGTCCCATTCAAGGTCTCAGCTCCCGGGCCCTCAGCCAGCGACCAGAGCTCCTTTTGGAGTCTGGCCCTTCTCTTCATCTCATGAGCTCTGCCCACTGTTAACATCAGAGTGTGGACGTAGGATCTGGATGACACCCAGAACGCTCTCCGGCGGGGAGACAGCAGTCCTCTCTGAGGTCCAATGTAATGGCCACTTCATTTCCACCGTCACTGTACCATTTTGAGCCATTTCTCTCAGCCACTGCTAGATCCACGCATGTTTCCTCACGTACTAGACTTGCTGTGACGTGATGTCACTTATGAGTTCAGGGGAGCACTGCAGGGTCCACTCGCGATGAAGGCATGACACTGCTGTCTCTGACTTCTCCACCGGAAGGCCCCGGCACCTCAGACCCAGGATGTGCTACCTGAACTCGCTCTCCCTTCTCTTGGCCTTTGACACCTGCTCTCCAGGGCCTCCTTGCAGTTCAAACAAGAATTACTGGAGTCCTTCTGGTGCAACACCATCTACTTGGATGGGCTGCTGCTCTTAAGTCACCCCTAGCCATTGGGACCCAGTTGGCTGCCAGTTCCCGTCAACTGAACTCCCACCCTGTTCCTCAAAACAATCAGAAAGTTCAATGATTTCCAACACCCAACCGCATCACTGTGACACTGAGAGGCGGGTTTGGGTTCAAACCTGGGCCTGAGCTGTCAAGCACGATTCCAGGTTATTTCCACTGCCTCAGTGGTAAAGAAAACAAAAAACCCCAAATTAAGCCCCACCCTTATGCAGTAGAATGTCCTTCACCTTTGTGGGTGTACATCAGATGTGTTCTCTACAGAAAACTCGCAAAAACACAAGTATTTAGAGCTGAGAAATTGTCACATAGCTGCCCTGCTAATCCTGTGCTTTTTAGCATCTGGACATTTTTTTACACACACGTGTGTAACTAGGTGTAGAATCATTCCTAAGCACGAACGAGGTAGTAACCTTCTTTATGAAAGATTGTACCCTGAACATCCGGGACCCCCTTGGACCCGCCAGCGACCCATGAAAGGGGAATGGAAATCGCCTTTCAGGAAGGCTGGGGAGGCGGAGCTTGGAGCACGACACGTGTGAGGACCAAGGCTGACGGCCGGGGCCATCGGGCTCCCGCTGCAATGAGCCGTGCAGTTCAGAACACGCACCCTAGGCGAGGCCAGCCTGCAGTGAACTTGAGCTCTGCTACTCATTAGCTGTGAGTCCGGGCACACGGTTCAGCCTCCCTGTGCCCGTTTCCGGCTCCGTAACGGAAAGGTAGTTCCCACAGCTCCCAGGGCTGTGGAGAGGACCATCTGAGCTGACTCATGGGCACAGTATCTGGGAAAGAAGCACTCGGCCAGCCAGGACCCCAAGACCCTCGGCAGCAGCTGATAGTCAGGGAATAGGTGGGAAAAACAACGAAGAAGGAACCGCCAGCGCCAGGACCTACTAGACTGGGGCGTATCCTCATCCAAAAGGAACCATGTCCCCATATGGGAGACCTTTCCTCATGTCATTCTGGAAAGGAGTAACAAGCTAGCAACTTCCTAAGGGGCCTGGCCCGACTCAGCAAGATCCCCTTGGGAAGCAATGGCCATGCACCAGTCCCCCCATTCCAGAAGGGCTCAGTGAGAAACGGAAAGCTGGCTGACCCTCACTCCTACACCGGACCTGCGGCCTCACGTGACACCGACCACTGGCACTGCTACACCCTGGTGACGGCGCAGGCCTCAGAGTGTTCCGAGAGCTAAGCGAGCCCAGCGTGATGCAGAGGAAGCACCTGAGGCTGCAGGTTCCCGGGCAGCAGCGCAGAGCCTGACTCAACAGGTCTGAATCAGACTCCCATTTCTAATAACGAGTCCAGGTCATGTGAGGCAGGTGGCCTGCCGGTCACCCTGGGGAGCACTGCACCAGGACCTGGGACATGCAACAGCACCGCCCAGGTTTACAGACCCACAGGCTCCCAGGGCCCGCCAGGCGCCACCACGTCCGACTCTGCCACTGATCAAAACTCCAGTGTACCTGGGGGCACAGCAGGCACAGGGCCTGCGGGCGTCTCCAGTGCCCCAGCCTGCCTGCCTCAGTGCCCGCACGCCCTCCACCGAGCAGTACCCGAGAACCACATCGCTGCGTCCTGCTGTAGCTCTTCCTGCTTCGAAGCTGGGAGAACAAATTTCATGAATATTGTTCACACTTTGGGAAAGGAGTAGATGACTATTTATAAGATATTCTGTGCTGTAAAACTGTTATAAAAACAACTGCATGGAATAAGTCACATAAATACTTAAAGAGTTTATTATGATTATGTCTTACTGAAATCCATGTAAGTTACCTTGAACACATTCTATGCGCTGTGCTTGAAAACATGAAACAGAACACCAATTCAAGTACTTCTCATATTAAAACAACATTTTTTAATTTTTCCTTTTTTGTGGTTAGCTTTTTTTGACACCATAATAAAATGGAACAGAAAGAGTACATAAAAGCAGAGTCATCAGGTAGACTTTTTAAAACCGTGTACTTTACCTATCACATTTAGTATCTCCAAGACTATCCCCCGCAGAGAACCAAACGCACTGCACTCAAAGCTGCGGGATCACCAGGCATGTGAAAGCCTGAGGACCAAACAGACACAGGCCCGGGACAGAGCCCACTGGCGGCACGGCGCAGCTCCACAGCCCTCTAGGCACTGCCATCCCGGGGACATTACTGACAAGGACAGGTGGCTGGAGGAGCGGCCCGGGCCCCGGCCCCAGCCAGCAGTGCTGGGCCGCTCACAGTCAGGCTGCCTGAAGGTCAAGGCGACGCACAGAGGACTGGGAAGGTCTTCAGACAGAGGGAGCAAGAAGTTAGGATGTGGGGTGGTCCTCTCCTCGGATGCTTCGATACTTAGCCATGTCTTCTGGAAACACTTTAGAAAGTTCTTGAATCAGTAAGCTTTTAAATTTCTAAGAAAGAAAACACACACTGTCAAAATATGTTTGCTTGTGACCCATCAGCCCAATTACAGACGACACCTGTGCCAGGGCCCTCCAAGGGGACGTCAACTGTGCTCGGCCCCACGCAAGCCTCTGGCCGCTCGGCTGCTGCCCACTCATTGCCCGTGGACACAGCACGCTTGCAGCTACAGTGCATGTACAGTGAGAACTATCTGAAAGGAATTCCTGCTCAAATACAACTTCTTCCCTCCTGCTTCAAAGTGAAAAATGCCCCTCTTGCAGGGAGCCAGCCACAGAGGTGGAAATGAATTTTGCAGTCAGCACACGTAACAGGAATCTTCAAATACTATTTTTAATTAAACAATTATTAACTCAAACCAATCACACTCTCTGTGTGCAAACAGCTCGATCAAAGCTTTCAGAGCAGCTGGAAACCTGTCTCCACCAAATGTTATGGCTTCCCAATCCTACCTACCGTGTTCCCCCGAAAATAAGACCGGGTCTTATATTAATTCTTGCTCCAAAAGACACATGAGGGCTTATGTTCAGGGGATGTCCTCCTGAAAAATCAAGCTGGGCTTATTTTCCAGTGAGGTCTTACTTGCGGGGAAACATGGCATCAGCCTAACACTTGTTTTACCCACTCTTACAGGCAGCTAAGTACCTGCCAGCATCTCACGACCTTGTCTTATAAGCTGCACTAAGGCAGCATATTCAAAGGAAGACACAAAACCTAGTTCAGACACACTCTCAAAGGACACCGCACTCCGACACCACAGGGACTATTTAAGATACAACTTGGGAAGTACAAACACACAGCCCACTGGACAAGCGAAAGCCATGGAACTGCACTGTGACTTTCACAGGCCTCAGATGAGAGGGAAGGACACCGAGTCACAACGATACATAGTCTGTAGGCAGCCCCACCCACAGGACACGTCTGTACCAGCCGCACGCCCTGGAGTCGCACAGAAGCATGGCGGGACCACGGAGAACACGCATGGACCTGTTCGTACCAAGGGGGTTTCTGTTGGGCATTGCACCTCACCCAACAGTGCAAACAGTCACAACCTGCCACTGATTAAAGCTGTATCATGTCCCGAGGGTGACACCAAGTTCAACAGCAACTCAGTCCCAAACTGACAAAACAGTTAGGGCAAACGCCACCCCCAGGGCACACTGCCCATCATCAGCACACATCCATCACCTGGGGGCCTTGGGAAGCCCCGCGACCCCAGGGTACCACGTGATGGCCGTCACTGTCATCCTGACAATCTGCTTGTTCCATGCACCCTCTGAGTCCTAAGAGGTCACATCAAACACCAACTGGGCACATCTGTGGGCACCAGGTGTCAGCAGGAACAGAGCACTCGTGCCCTGAGACCCTGGAGCACAAGCTTCAGAGGAGACAGAACAGAGAAAAAGAAAAGGGCAAACCCTCTTCAGTGCTCTCAGTAAACAAGCTGAGGAAAGGCTGGTCCCCAAGGCCTCTTTGCAGAGGTGACATACAATGACCCAAACGATAATCCGTGTGCAGAGAGCGCACGCAAGAGCTCCAGAGGAGACAGCACGGGAAAGAACAGGAAGGAGAGGGTCTGGTGACTTCCAGAAACGGAAACGAGACCAGCGTGGCCGGGCCCGAATGAGGGACGGGAGTGGAGAGGCAGAAGGGCTCGTTGCACAAGGCCAACAGAAATGGGAGGCCGGACAAGGGGCAGTGCTGTCCGATTAAAGGAAAAACCACACACACCCCAACTGGAACCATATCTGAGTTAATTTAAGGAAGAAAAAAAGGACATATTTCATGTTCAAGATGCATAGTTTTCTAGACCTCATCACAGCAAAGAAACAGAGCCAGTTCTCTGTGGAGAACTGCAAGACAGAGGATAGGTACAAAGGAGTCAGGAGTCAGAAGCTGCACAAGAGAACAAAGATTCAAGAACCCTCTAAACCAAAGAACCATAATTACAGGAAAAGGCCCAACAGAAGGCATCACAAAGCACCAAAGTGCAAACCTGAAATATTAGTTTTAAAAATGAAAACAGTTAGCTAACAATCACAGAAATTAACCTGGACTTTCCTAAGAGTAAGGCTGCCACTTTGTTACATGGTTTTATTCTATCACAAGTCTCTGCTGCTTAGCTTCGCCTACCATCCATTACACAATTCAGAAGTCCCAACTGTGTAACCTTACAAACAGCTGATGTTCGCCCCAGTGCAGAATAGAATGACCAAGTCCAGTCTATTAGCCAAATGCGCTGTCAGGATTTGTGTCCGTTCTGACATCCTCTTCTGTCTACGGCAGCCTTACCTTCATTGTGTCAATCTTGCCTTTCACTTGTTCATTTTTCGCTAGAGCTCTCTCCAGGCACTCTTTGGTGTAGAGCTGCGGGTTTCGACCTTGATCTATGTATCTGCAAACAGGAAACATTCCAATCAGCACTCTCATGGCTGACACCTAGTCTGATTTCCTATGGTAAAAAGAAAACAGTTAGCTATTTATAACTTCGCATGGTGCTGTGTAGACGAAACTGTGTCCAGGAACCAGTTAGGAATTAGGAGGCCTTCATTTATACAGCTCCAGATGGTTCGATCTCACGTCACTTCTAGAATATGACAGACGTGTGATGTCAGGTTAACGACCTTACAGATCACTTACTAGCCGAGCGAGCTCCACAGCCACACTTCACCTCTGAAACACTGGTGCTTTTCAAAGGCATGTGGCCACGACCTTCTCGGTCTCAGAGCAGCCTGTCAGGTTGGGCAGCTCCTGACAAGAGAGAACTAAGCCTGGGCCATGGCTTCAGACCCCAGCAACCTGGGGAGCCCGGAGAGCACACCAAGATGCAGACTCCACTCCAGGTCCCCCATCCAGTCCCCTTGGGAACCCTGTGTGGAGGAGCCTCAGGCTGCTGGAGGGGGCAGGAGGGGAGAATTACAAGCAGGAGAGCCAGGCCCCACGCACCCCAAGACTGATTTACAAACTGGTGCACTGCTTTCAGAAAGCGGAAGAGGCATACTACTTTCCCAAATACCCCTGAGTAACTTGAATGTAACAGAGGCAAGATGCTCTCTAATTATTTCTAAAAGTATTTCTTGAAATTTTTAACATTTGTCCCCAAAATTTCTTCATTACCCAAAAGATTTCATTAAGCATACTGCCTGGATAAATATCCACATTTTACCAGGTCTGGGCTACCTGCCTACCTCTGTGCCTCGAAGACCTTCATATTGTTCAGCTAAACAGAATTATTCATGACAAAGAAACAAAAACCATCACCACACTAAGTCCAATTTATGTATTTTTATGCTTCAGTGAAAAGAGAAAATTATCTCTTAGATTAAAGACACTGTTAAGTTACGGTTAATGGCATTAAAAACCAGCCTTTCATTGGACAAAATAAATCACAAACGCCAAGAAATTCCGTTGTATTGCAACGTTTTTGAAATGATGGAAGGAAAGCAGCAAAACTATCGTTGTGATTCTGAACAGAATCCATCCATTTCTGGGAACAAAAATCCTGACCGGCTCAAGTGTCCTCACTGAACAATCACTTCAACAGCAGTACCGTTCGGAGTAGGCTCTCCTGAGAGCCGAGGGTGGAGCCCACCTCTGCCAACACGAGTGCTGGCCAGCCGGGCCCAGGCTGCCGTCCTGGCCTTTGTGTCAGGCAGGCAGGGTCCGACAGTGCGTGCAGACAAGGCCACTGGGGCCTGAAAACTCCTCCCACACTGTGCACCACAGAGCAGCCCACGGGCTGTAGCTGCGGGTTGGCAGCGCCCAGCGGCCACCGCATTCCCAGGACCCCAGGTGAGTCTCCGCGGTCCCTTCTGCCCACCTGCTGTGGCTGCACTGAGCTGGCCGAGGCCCCACTTCCTGCTGCCCTTCAGCAATCTCTCCCTTTCGTCTCCCTCTCACTTGCCCCACCTGAGACTCAGGAGTTACTGGCCTTGGTCAGGACATCCAGCCTGCACACTTACGACCAGCACAGCACTGAGGAGGACCCTCCAAGGATGGAGAAGTGGCTTCCACCTTCCCTGCCTCACAAGCCGGCAGCCGGCGCCTGAGTCCAGAACTGTAACGCACACAGGACATTCACGCCCAGCTGAAGCCAGAGAACTCAGTGGGGCCAACTGAGACCACGCAGAGAACATGACACCACGCCAGCTGGTGAGGACAGAGCCGAGATCGTGAAAACTGCAGCCTGTGTGGCCTCTGTGCAGACAGCTTCTCAGCTGGGTTGTAACTTGGACTTGTATCTCTGACCTTTCGGGGTGTGAAACGACAAGAACTTTTCCTTTACTGTTCAAGGAAATCAGTGGTTTACATTTGCAGTTTTACTGCAAAAAGTACTAGAATGTTCTTGCCAATCTCGGCCAGCTCTGGGAGTTAAGAGGTTGCCTGTCCCAGAGAAAATGGCCCTGGTCGAGGAAGCACAAGTCCAGATTTTAGTCTTAACCCTGACACTGACAAGCTAACAGCCCAGTGCAGTTACTCACCTGTGAAATCAGAGATGTGACAACCAAACCAGTGTGCTAAAGCCTGGACTGCAAACAACTGAAGCAGTGTATTTCCCGGAAGCATTCTCTGGGCCATGACTGAGACAGGCGCACACACTGTCCCGTAGAAAACTGAACGGCCCTCCCAAGCTTACGTGGCCGAAGACCCTTTCTCTTTTCCAGCGGAGTGGACATTATCAGCTCCCAGAACCAGCCCTCCCAGAGCACTTTGGCCGACACCAGACCACATTACTTTCAGGTTGTTTCTGGCTGTAATTTTTTTTTTAATTTAAACTATAGCTCACTTAAGATTTTTTATCTTTTTCAAGGAAAAAAGAAAGTTATGTGGCTGTTCTTTTGTCTAAGCAGGACTTTGAGAGCCTACGATGTTTTTCACGTATTTAATAAGCCTCTATTCACGTGAAACTGTTACAATGATACAATACTGAGATTTTAAATTGTTGATCCCATTAAAGCAGACACTCGAGGGGAGGAATTTCTATTTTCCTCACTGCATACCCCCAGCACTTGGGCTGTGCCCACGGCGCCGCACGCACTGAAACACCCACGGCTGAAGCAGTCATTATACCGTAAGCAAACAAGAATCATGCTCAAGTGATACCAGAAATGGTACTTACTCAAAAACTTCTAAAGGCACAGTAATGTCATGAAGTTGCTGCCTGCACTTGTCAATATCCTGCAAGCCGGTGACGATAAAATTCCTGGGGAAAAGGCAAAAATGGGGCATTTGGTTAGCTTAGATGACACCATGACACCACCCACCTGGCCAACTGGGGCTCCACACAAGTTACCAGCACCTGCGAGGGTTGCTACGGGGAGCGCAGCGCACTCCGCGGACGCGCCTCCCCCGGGGCAGAGGGTCCCGGAGGCAACAATGGGAGGGGGTCACACGTGCGCAGGGAGGGGCTTCGAAGAGGAAGCACGAGTCCCACCGACGGGGCCCCAGAAAAGAAACTGCTGCGTCTGGCCGTGAGGACGTCTCGGGACCGCCCCCGAGGAGAGGTTCCCGCAAGGCAGAGCCGCAGGCTGGCCGGCAGCAGGCGGCGGCGGCGAACCGACCCTCCGCGCTCAGCTGGGCCGGCTGGGGCTGGGGCTGGGGCTGGGCGGGGCCCGGCCCAGAGGACGCGGGCGGCGGCTGCGGCTCTGCGCCCGACCCTCGCTCCCCGACCCCAGCGCCCATCCCTGGTCCCCATCCCTGCTCCGCTCGGGGACGGGTCCGGCGCACTCGGGCCGCTACTCACAGCTTCTGGTTGAGCCCGGCCTGGCTGCTAGGCTGGAAGTCGCTGACGATAATGCCGAGCTGCCGGATGTTCTCCACGAACTTCTCCAGGTGCTCCTCCAGGTGGTCGAACTTCTCTGCCATGGCCCTGCAGCGCGCACCGCCACAGCCTTAACCCTGCTCCGCTGCTTCCGGCTTCCGGCCGGGCCCACTACTACTTCCGTTTCCTCTGAGGGCGGGGAGCGGGACTCGCGTCGGGGGCGTGTTCTGGATCGTGGAGCGCCCTCTGAGGCGGGGCCTGGGGGCGGGGCCTGGGCGAGGGCGGGGGCCTGGGCGGGGGCGGGGCAAGGGCGGGTTGGGGCGGGGCCTGTGCGCGGGGCGCGGGCGGGGCGGGGCGGGGCGGGGCGGGGCGGGGCGGGGCGAGCAGCAGCCCCAAGCGGCCCAGGTGAGTGGGCCGGCCAAGGATGGGTCTTCAGGGCTCTCCCGGGTACTCTAAGGGCCACAAAGAGCCAGTGGTGAGGACCTGCAAGGCCCGGCTCTGCCTCTACTGGTCCCGTCCATAAAATCAGGAAAATGAGACCTGACAACTAACTATCTGAGGTTAGAGAAAGTAATGCCAAGAAAAGGGGAATGGAAGCACGGTGGGTAGGGCTTGAGAGAGGAGCTTGTCCCCACACGAAAATGACTATTTTTTTCTGATATACAAATTAAAGTTACTCATTGTAAATAATTAAAACAATGTAGTAAAAAGTGTAGTGAAGAAAGTGAAAGACTCCTGAACCCCTCTCCCCCACAACACGCACACTTACGCTATCTTTAATATCTTGGAGACCATCCTTTTGTGCATTTCTTTACATACAGGTGCAACTGCCTGCGGAAATGGCCTTGCTCAGCTTCTCGTTTGTGCACCTGCAGGCTGCTATGCAGGGTCCAGCAGACCAAAAAGCAGAGCAAGCTGCTGTTCAGACCTGTGACTTTCCCAGTAGTGATTTGCCATCCCCCAATGAATAAATTAACAGCCAGGACAAGTCACC
Source organism: Rhinolophus sinicus (assembly GCF_036562045.2). Taxonomy (NCBI): domain Eukaryota; kingdom Metazoa; phylum Chordata; class Mammalia; order Chiroptera; family Rhinolophidae; genus Rhinolophus; species Rhinolophus sinicus. The sequence goes on along the minus strand of NC_133753.1, from coordinate 195,666,884 downwards.
TTGACTTAAAGCCTAGTGTCACATTTGAGGCCTTCTACTACTAACTGCTGCCAGTCCACCAAAGGTCTTGGCCCCCTCCATGCCCCATACAATGCAGCATCTTCACAAATACCCCCCTGGATGAAAATCCTAAAGTTTGCATGAAGGACCCTCCATTGGAATCCTTGAAGGCAGTGCTGACCTCCCTTCTTTCCTCTCGTATATAATTAGCCATCATGTCTCCTATCTCTTTCTTCTCCCAAGAGGGAGATGGCCTCCCCCTCAGCTCTGTTTTCCCTGATTCCTGCCACCTTCCTAGGTTAGGCCCTTACCTCCTCGTGCCAACTCTAATAAAGCAGCACCCTATGGGGTTTCCCTATCAATGAAGAATAACCTCTCCTACTTCACTAAGTTTTTAGTAAACTGCTGTTCATCAATCTTACTAAATTTCCCCTTTGATCACATCACTCTTGCACTTAAGAAACTTTTATGTGCATCCTTCTAGGATTAACCGACGTTTGTTCCTACAATAGCTTGTCTGGATTCCTCAAGCCCAAGTGATTTCACTTTTAGTGAATACCATAATAATCATCATCTTTTCAGTTCCTAGAGTCTTAGGCAAAATGAGGGAGCTCATTTGCTAAATGATCTGCAAAGTTCCTCCCAGCTGTGACCAGAAATAGAAACCCAGAGAAGGTAAGTGATTTGTCAAACTTCCTAAATCAGGGACTCAATCCAGGCAGTGGACTGACCTGACAAGCAAGCCTCTGTTCCCACTCTGAATACACAGAAATGTCAGATACAGTACCACCCTCTCCATGTAATGACACTTCAAGAGAATTTTAAAACAAGGTAGAAATAAAATATTGGACAAACCAAAAAAAAAAAGATGATTAGGGAAAGGTCAGAATATGAAGTTAACAGTCTTTTTCAATGTCATAAGAAAGAGATAGATATTGATGTAACTTAGGTTTTGTTAAGTATTTATTCTTAAAAATTAAGGGTTTCTCTGTACTAGAATATATAATTTCCAAACTAGTAGAGAAGGGGAAGGGAATAAGAAAACAACTCAATAGATGGCAAGAAAAAGAGGGAATAGATGGAGCAAAGAACAAGCGTGGAAACCAGGAAGCACAAAATAAGATGAAACAATTGAAGACAAATATGTTGCTGATCAGGATGAGTGTAAACAGATCTAAGGACTTGTTTAAAGGAGAGACTTCCTCAGATTGGAAGTATTTTGTCTTGTTGTTGCTTCAATGTAGCTACGGGGTTTTTTCAAAGACACACCTAAAACAAACATACAGAAAGGCAAAAATAAAGGCATAGGATAGAAGAAGATATGTCAGGCAACCAAAAGAAAGTTGTTAAAGCATATAATATTGAAAATTAATGGAAATGTAAAAAGACTTTTTTAATGAAAAAGGGAAGAATCCACCAAGATAATATACTAATATCAACCTATCAGCAACTAACAACGTAGTCTTATGATACCAAGCATGAAATTTGGCAAATTATGAGGAAACATTCAAAATCCATAATTATAACAGAAGATTTGGACTACCTCTAACAGAAAATGATAAGTCAAGTGGACCAAAAATATATGAAGAATATGGAAGACTTGAATAATATTAATAAATGTGATCTGTGAGAAACACTGAACTCTGAAAATACATTGCTTCCAACCACATACGGGATATTTATAAAATTTGACCATTCACTAGACCACTAAGGAAGTTTCAGAAAATTTCAAATTCTATCACAGAGACCAGATTTTCGGGCCTCAATATAATTACAGTAGAAATCAATGAAGGTGTTTACTTTTTACACACACACACTTGAAAACCAAAACAAAGTCTTTGAAATCACTTATGGGTGTACATACACCTGAATTTGTATAGGCAAGACCCTATTTATAGCTGTCTTCTTGGTGTAATTATTAATAGCACTCCCTCTGACTATAAAAAGTGTCTCAATTTGATTCATACATTATATGGTCATTCTGCCTAACGGGGAAACTGTAAAATATTTGGAACTGAATGAAAAGTACTTCTTATCAAACTTCTGCTTTGTTTCTAAAGTGATACTTTGAGGGAACACAGCCAGGAAAAATATACTAGGATTCCAACTCAAAAAGACAAAAAAAAAAGAAAACAAGAGAGAAATCAAAAGTTCAAATATCACATAGAAAGGAGTGATGAAAGTAAAGACATAGTGATAAAAATGAGAACTATTTCACTAGTTTTCTTTCTACTCTCATTAGAAGCTAGAAGGATGAATAGTAAAGAAAAGCTGACTGTTATAAAGATTAATCAGATAGACATACTCTAGCAAGTCACATCAGGGAGGCAAAGAGAGAAAATGAACAATATTATAAATGAATGAGGGAACATAACTCAGTTACAGTAACACTTGATGTTTGCACTTTGAAAGCTTGGAGGATGTGTATAAGTTTCTAAGAAACCACCACAAATTAACTTAAGAAATAATAGGAAATCAGAATTGATCCGAGCCTTTCAATAAACGAGCCAATAGACAAAAATCTCTTTCCAAAAACTGATCAACATCAGGCCCTGACAGCTTTTTGCATTAGTTTATTCTCTTTTTAATCAAACATGAAAGAAAAAATAATTTCAAACTTACCCAGATGCTTTCAGAGACTAGGGGAAAAAAAACATGTTTAAAGAGTTGTATAACTTGATATAAAAAGCAGACAACAAAGACAGTGGAAAAAAAAGAAAATGTAGTCCAATCTTCCTTCTGAAAGTAAGTGCAAACAATCCTAAACAAAATATTGGAAAACTGAATCAAACACTGTGTATCTGCTGTCTATGGTTATATAGCAAACCTCCCCAAAACTTAATGGTCTGAAACAACCACCATCTTCTAGTTTGCTCCCAAATCTGTAATGTGGGCTGGTTGCAGCATTCCCAGCTGGCCTCTGCTGCACGTCACATCGGTGGGGAGACTTCACTGGGGCTGGAGAACCTGCTTCCAAGATGACTGACTCCCATGGCCACCATGGCGGCAGTGGATGACAGGGAGACCACCGTTCCCCTGCATGTCAGTCTCTCTGAGGACTTTGCGGGGTTCCCCACCTCGTGGTGGCTGGGTTCCAGGAGCACGGAGCTCAGGAGAAGCAGGCAGCAGCTGTACTGCCTTTGATGCCCTGGCCTCAGAAGTCCCATCAGGTCACTTCCACCGAGGCACGTTTAGATTCCTGAGAGGGAGCGTAAACCTGACCTGTCAAGGAGGAAGTCACACTGTTGGGAAAGCAGGTGTAAGGGAAATCGTGTTGAAGCCATTTTCAGAAAATACAACCTGTCACACTTCATACTGAAAACGGATGATGACGATGACGGTGACTATGACGAAGACGATGACAATGTACTGAGCGTTTCCTAGGACGCATGATTGATTAAATACCATCAAACCTATTTTATAACTAAGTCCATTAACGAGTACAGAAGAAAAACATCTCCAGTAGATTTTGTCGGCGTTAAGAAACGTCCAAACCGGCAGAGCAGTTGAATGAGTTTATTTGAGCTAAATTGATAACAATTGCCAAGAAGCAAAATCTCAACGGACTGAGAAAATGTTCTGGAAAATGGCAGTTTTGCAGTTTATTTTATACATTCGAATCAGAGGAGACGTAAGGAGGGTTACACGGAATCCATTGGGGTAGGTTAAGGGAGCTGGAGAAAGCAACTGGGTAAATCTCTGGGATTGGATAAAAAGTAAAACAGAGACACACATACTTCTTTTACATTGGTGGGCACAGGATAGTCAATAATTCACATTTACAGCACATGGAGATGGTATGTGGGGAACAAGATAACAGTGAGGGGTTCTGTGGCCTCCTGCTCTAATGAGGTGGGCAGTGCCCTGAGGGGTCCAAAAGAAGGGATGACAGATGGTCCAAGAGTGCATTATCTTAGATGCACAAAGACAATAGACAGGCTCACTTAAGGTAAAGGTTGACCTTTGTCAAGGAAGCTACGGGCCTAGGACAGGACTACCTGCCATGACCCGCTTTTAGTTAGAAATTTGTATGTTCAGACCATCCTATGTGGTTCATTTTAGTCTCTGAGTTTGTAGGGCCTGCCATACTGGCCTGCCCTGAGCTTGTCAGGTTTAGTATGTGGCCCCTTTTTCGTCCACAATTTTTAAATAAGACATTTGATAAAATTCAACCCAATTTATGTTTAAAAAAAAAACAAGAAAGAAACCTCTGAGGAAACTGGAAATAAAAAGAAACTGCCTACACCTAATAAAGGATAAATACTAAACACTTACAGAAGGCATGGGACTTAATGAGGATGCTGTCACCCCAACTATTCTCTGGTGTCTGCTCTTTTTGACATTGAACCTCCTGAATTGCATTTAAAATTTCTATGTCATACTTTAGCTTCCCAACTATACTTTAGGCCCTGTGAGGACAGGAATCTAAATTTACATATGCCCCAGCGTCCCAAACATATGCAAACTAGCTCAATAAATAGTTTTTTTATTATTTGAAGGCTACAGAAAGGGAGACAAAGGCAGAAACGGAAAGAAACCAAATGTCTATTTTCCACTATGAACGTAACTCCAGAGGAAGTCATTCTTTTCTGGGGGATGGATAGAACCTGGCAGCAACTTGTTTTCCAAATAATTACCAGTTTTGACTTACAGCCCATCTGCCGTGCCCTCTCCTGTTTTCTGCAGCATTTAGTGAGCTGTGCCTGGCATCCCCCGTACTTGCATGTACAGCCTGCGACAGGCCAGTTTCTAAGAGCAGTTTGGCCAAAGCACAGGTTGCATGGAGATGCCTGCACTGCTGCTTTTGCCCTGCCTACTAACCGTCACCCTAGGACTGTCATCATGTTATCTGTACCCTTAGGGCTGCTGCAACAAAGTATCACAGACTGGCAGCTTAAACCACAGAAATGTATTCTCCCGAGGTCTGGAGGTCGGAAGTCTGCGACCAAGGTTCCGCACATTTGGTTCCCTCTGAGGCCGTGAGGAGCACCTCTTGCAGGCTCTCCACTGGCTGCTGGGTGCTTACTGACAATCTCTGGCGTCCCTTGGCCTGTGGAAGCATCACCCTATTCTCTGTCTTCGTGCTCACGTGGTCTTCTCTCCACGTGTGTCTGTCTCGGAATTTCCCCCTTTTTGAAGACAGCGGTCATACTGGGTTAGGGCCCATGCTAATGATCTGCCCTTAACCTGATCGCTTCTGCAAAGACCCTGTTTCCCAATAAGGTCACATCCACAGGTCCTGGGGGGCAGGAGTCCAACTTATCTTTTTGGGGATACACAATTCAACCCGTTATGCCTTCCTTTTCTGTTCAGAAGCGCTAGCCCCAGCTCTGTATTGTGGCCACAGGATGTGTAATTCAGGGTCAGGTCCTAATGAGTACAATTGTGGTATCAGTCAGACCCCACATTTCAGTGAGTTGTGATTAGTCATCAGCTCCAATTGTCATGCCCATAAACCTCTTCCTCCCTCTGCCTTCTATTTGCATTTGCTAGAGTGAGAACAGAAAAGAAGGTTTTAAAGTCTGACTTTTGAAACCATTCCAAATGGAGCCACTGAGATCCACTGAGTACACAGGATTATAAAAGCATTTCTAAATCACTTATCTCCCAGTTGGCCAAAATTATCACTCCATTGACTTTTGTTCTCTGCTGAAACCAAACGCCTTCAA